>NC_142219.1:3175000-3775000 GCF_049639895.1 Pseudopodoces humilis
ACACCCAGGAAACGCCACAGAGCTCAACCAAAAATAGGATACAAACCCTTCTCCACCACCCTGCAGTGCCCCCACAATCCCCTACATTCTAATATTTACTGAACAAGCTGCTGTTTGTGCAAGTATTTGCACAGAGACATTTAAAAGAAACACACGTGAAGTAGTTTTTCTTTTCCCTTAAGAGAGCTGAAGTCATGGCACAGCAAATAGGTTTTAGTTCTATTTCTCTGGATTGGTTCCTCCTATCCCAACACAGCTACAGCCTCTTGGGAGCAAAGACTCTTCTGCACTTGCAAAGGGCCAGATTCACTAAGTCATACAACACACGTCACAATACACCAGTGTTTGGGACTGATAACTGCAGAGCACCATTTGCACTCCCAGTTACACCACAGTGTAAAGAGAAGGCTGGATTCAACCACTAAGCTCCAGGGAAAGCTCTGTCTGTCCCTCCTGACAGCTGAGATCAGGCTGCTGGTGCATCATGCAGCTGCCAACCCACTCTACCAACAGCTCCCAAAACAAGAGCCAAGGCTTCCTTTAGGATTTGTACCTGTCATAGTTATTTATCTCCTCTTCATTGCCATTGAGGGCTGCTTCGCACATTCTTTGTATTTTCAAGTTCAATTCTTCATTCCTCCTTTGTAGATCCACTATCACTGAATTCAGGAAGTCGATCTAGGAGAGCCAAGGACAAGGACAGTCAGAGGGGCAGGGGTTTGGCACCACCCCCAGCCCCAGGGTTCAGCGCTGCTGGATGTAACCAAGGAACACTTGGCAAACAAACGGGAGGAAAGAAGGGGAACCAACCTCGCCCTGGTGGAAGGAAGGGTTGCCATCAGCAGGTGAATTCAGGGAAGCAGAAAACCAGAAAAAGATTGGTGGTTAGTGTATATTCATGACAGTTCTGATGGCTGCACAACAGGGAAGGACATTTTTAAATCACCGTGACTTAACAAAGGCTTTATCGTAAGCAGAAGGTGACTCTCTTCTAACCATATTTTCTAGGCATTTGTTGGCACAGGCCCCTGTGAAGCAGCACTTCACAAGGTCACTATGACTGTCCTACTCTGAATCACATCTTCACCTTCCTTCTCCACTGCTGCCAGCCCTTGTTCTGAGTCCAGTTCTGCAGTGCTTAGAGGTACCCAGGAGCTCAGGGAGCCCGTTTCTCCAAGATGGCAAGCACCAGCTTCAGGTGGGCCACGGCTTTTCCTCATGCACATCCAAGAAACCTCTGGAAAGGTCAAGGAGCAGTGAGTGCTCTGCTGGCTGGACCTCTGACAGACTGCAGGGCACAACTTGCCACCCTAATTTCCTGCTTATTCCCTCACATTCCCATGATCTGAACTGTTTCTCCAGTATCACTCATCACTTGATTCTTAGTATTTACTGTCACTGACATTTCCCTTCAGAAGCTGAGGGGCTAGAAGATAAATCTGCCCATTAAAAACCTGACCAACAAAACCCGGGACTATCTTTGGAATATTCCCCTCTCCTACAGCCCCACTGCTGGCTTAGCATGCTCATGTGCACATCCAATACCTGCTTCTCTCGTGCAATTTCCTCCTGAAGCAGAGTAGCAGCGTCACCTTTAAAGGAAAAAATCAAACAAGGTACAATGTGACTCGTGCCATGGCTCAGTCAGAAATCACGTCACAGGCTCTGAGGGCACCGACACTGGAGTGGCTCTCGCTTTACCTGAGGGGCTCATTACAGTTAAAGGCTGCTCATTGTTTTCCTTGAGTTTTTGCTCCAAGTTCTTCACCTTTTCCTCAAGTTTCAGTTTGTCAGACTCCAGTGACTTCACCACTGACTGCAGGGTTTTTGCAGAGGCGTTTTCTCCGCGGAGCACCGTGATCTGGAAGAGTTGTTTGACAACACTTGGAACCTCCAACACCAAGCCAGAGCACCAAGGCCAGGGCCCTTGAAGCAAGGGCTGAACAACCACCAAAACCCTGTGCCAGGAGTCACCTGGCTCAGCACAGGCAGCTGAAGATTTGATGCTAAGCTTTAACTATGCCACACAAAAGAAAAATGATCAGCCAGCTCTTCAGGAGCCAGCACAAAGCCTCTGGCTGCAACTTAAGTGAAATTGAAATCATCCATTCCTCATTTACCTCATGTCTGAGTTTTTCCAGTTCCTCATCTTTTTGTGTGATCAAGGCACTAGTAACATTGATGGATTTCTGTAGAGATGCTCTCTCTTCATCAATTTCTTTTTTTAACGTTGATTCTCTAAAAGAAAACCAAGTAAAACCAGAAGTCATCTATTGAATGGGTAACTGTAGCGGCCCAAAGTAGTTTCATTTAATTTCAAGTATTAAACTACTTAAGAAGTGGTTCTTAAAAAACAAATTACAGTTTACTGCTTGACTAAGGTTTTGTATATGCACAAACATTTCAGGTGTTACAACTGTGGAAACAAAGCAAAAACTTTACCTAGGTAGTACATGCCAGAATCTGCATAGCACCGTATCCATTTGAATTTAAAGGAGCAAGTTAACAGACTGGGGAGATACAGGATAAACAAACATGTTGCACAATGTTCCACAAAACCTAACTCGAGAGTTTTGTTACTTCTTGAAAATTACTAACAAGCAACAAAACAGGCATGCAAAGCTCATTGTACAAGCTGTCATGCAAAGCATGGATGAGGCTGGAAATATCAGCTGGTCCTCACTAATTTCAGTGACATCATCATTTCCTGCACATAGAGAAACCACACGGGATTTGTTTGACTTCATGGGAGAAAGGTTAAAAAGAAACCCTCCAAAGCAGGCACAACTCCCTTCCACGTACATATGTCCAGCTTTCCCAATATTTTCCACGGATCTAACAGAGATACAACTTCTGCCTACAGCTCCTGCCTTAAGGCACCACTGCTGTGACACCTTCAGTGAGTAACTGTCCTCTGATGGCAGGAACATTGCTACAAATTTCCTTACAAGCTGAAAGATTTTGGTTAAAAAAGAAAACAACAAAAAAATGACTTCAAACCACTTCCTTTTCTCCAGAAGGAACTGGCTCTTCCTCTTGAAGAGTCGGTGCAGGCAGCAGTGCTGCTATAGGCTCTGAGCTCCTGCAGGGATTCTAAACTGCACTACACTCCCCAGTGCTGCTGAGGGATCAGGAGCAAAGCCCATCCACGTGGGACGATGCTCAGGGGACAACTACGAGCACAAATGGAAAAGTTTCCATCTCTGTGGTATCTACAGTTAGTGAGAGCCATGATACCCAGACCATGAGACACAGGAAACCTCACCCACTCGAGATAAACAGGCAACTCAACGATGAGAGCACAATCAATCAATTCTTTCATTGTTCAGATTGTACTCAGGAATGGAAGCAGCAAGTGGAGAATCTGGGGTTTAGAAAAGCTGAGGCAGCTACCAAACGAGCACCAAAATTTGATTTGGTTATGGTGTATTTTTACAATGAGAGAATCAACAGAAGTGGAAACACAACAACTTGCAGACTGTGTGATCTTGCCTTCAAATACAAGTTACAGTCTTGTCAATAAAACCCAAAAGGGCACTGGCATGGAAAGACCCCCTGGCCAACCCTGAGTCAGCAAAGCACTCAAAGCTCCACAGCCACCTCCGTGTTCTCCCGCAGGATTCCCAGCTCCGCCTGTCCCATGGTTTCCAGTGCTTTGCTGCGTGGTTCAAAGGCACATGGTGGTGTGGGAATGGATGTGCCACCAGTGCACGGGGTGCTGCTGACAGAGCAGAGCTGCAAATCCAGGATTTGCTGGGAAGTAAACCCTGAGGACATGTGGGAATCACATCTGGAAGTTGCTGCTCACAAGCTCTGCTGCACCCGAGACTTCTCCCGAGCGTCCCCGTGCTGTGCACGCAGCTGGGAAAGGGCAGATGGAAACCCCAGCGGCTCAGCCCATGCTCAAGAGCTTGTGATTCAGCCAATGTTTCCACTTGGTCAGATCTTCATGGAGAGATCAGGACCAAACAGATGCTTTTGGTACAAATGTGGTTAATTCGCCGTTTGTCGGGCTCAGCTTCAACCACCACAACGCTGAGGTGGTTGAAAAAGGCAAACAGGTTGTAAGGATAGAAATAAAATATTTACAGACTCAATACAGGAGCCTCGAATGCTAAAACACAAAGGGAGAGAAAGGAGAGAAGAAAAGAGGAGAGAAAACAAGAGGGGAAGAAGATCCCTGTGCTGGAGCTTTGGGTTTTCTTTCCCTGGACAATCTCTCCAGTGGGGGACCCAAAAACGCTGGAACTGGAGAAGCTACAGCCAAGGAAGGTGCTGGTCCCTAAGTGTGGATCACTTCTAGGTCACTTCCAGGCAGAGTCTTGGCTGCTGCTGGAGCATCGTGTGTGCAGTGGGAGTCACACACAGAGCAGGTGCTGAATGGGAAATAACTGCACTGGGGGAGCTTGCAAGGAAAATCTTTTGGAAACTATTTATTTTATTTGAAAAAAAAAATTGATTTAGTGAACTTAAACTTTTTTCCTGCCAATTCAAGTTCAAAACATCTGCTTACCAGCAGGGGGGAAATCAAAACAAAAATGACTTTTTCATTTAGATGCCATTTTAAAACTTCACTTTCTTGAGAAACTTAAATCAGGTTCTGAGCAGTGAGTGGAAGTCGTGGGAGAAAGGGGTTTGTTTTGATTTAACATTAAAAAAAAAATCACCCAGATTCTTCCCTTACTACAAAAATAAGAAATTCTAAGAATGAAGCAAATACCTTAAAGTGCTACTGGGTAAGCTTTAAAAATGCAAGATAACAAGAACCACATGTTAGAAACATGGAGTACAAATGCAAAATACTGTAAGGAAGAACAATATTTGCACCAAGGGCCTTTTCTGTTTTGGTAAAAAATATATAGACTTTTTTTTTTTCATTATACATATATATATATATATATAGAGCTGAGTGTTTTACAAAACAAAAGCAAGACACCAAGGGACAAAGGCAGCCAAAATATGTACAACAACTTTACTAAAAAAAAAAAAATAAAATTATTTATTGTAACGTGGATAGACTTTCTTGAGTCTTACCATTAAAGACACACAGATATAGCAAGGGAAGCAAGGGCAGGAAAGGGAAGAGAGAGGAATGAAATGAGTATCGAGAAACAGCGAAGCTCAAAGACAGTCAGACAGCAACCCACACTGAACCCAACGAGCTGAGCCACACAGAACCCCCCACGATCCATCACAACAAACTCCCAGCACTCCCAGCTGGATTATTTCATACAAGGGGATGCTAAAACAGAGGGAGAGAATTCCTGGGGGTGGAAGGGAGGTGAGAAATTCACCACGAGAGATTTGACCTGACTGAAACACAAAGATGGCTCTTGTTCAGCAGTTCGAATTCTTAAGGCAAAAGGACGAAATTATCATCTTCCCTTCACCAAGTTCTGTGCAATTTGGGAATTTAGAGACTTTTTTCGTTATTTTTACTTAATTAGCTCTTTCTTCAGCCAGACTTTTTTCACGAGCACTGATGCCACATGTTGACATGTTCTGAGCCCCAATGCCTGCAGTTTTTCTCAGCCAGGCTGCTCCTATTCCTTTTCCTCATTTTCCCCTGTTCCTGTTGCTCATTTTCCTCTTCTACTGCAGTTTATTCAACACTGCTGAGCAATGTCATTAAGCCAGTCACAAACTGGGGCACCTCAGTGTAACCCACTGAAGGTAAAGTCATGATAAAATTCACTTCACTGATTCCATAATTGTCTGAATTATTTCAGGCAGCTCACCCAGAGTAAAACAGGAGAAGGAAGATCAGAGCCACCACACACCTTTCTCTGTAGAACTTACAAAGAGTTTGTCTTTGAAAATGTTCTCTGTGAAATAGAACTGCTGGAAAGTACTGAATGACTTGGTCCCCACTCCTTCCTTCCTTTCCTCAAGTGACTTCCAGGAGTTACACTACTGAAAACACATTTTCAAACATGTTCAGTGACAGGCTGGTGATGCAGCTCGTGAGGCTGGTTAAAGCTGGAGGTTCAGCTGATCCAACTCTGACATTTCCTGGGGAAGCATTGGCTTGGGAAGCACCCCATGTGCCTGCTGGCCTTTGGAACAGCAGGAGATAGGACAACCCCCTCCCAGAGAACAGAGTGTCAGGGAATGAGGAAGGGAACAGTGATAATACTGAGTGGCCAAGGATGTGTGTGCATAAACACCCAAAAGCCACTCACTGTTCTTTGTTGTGACCATTATAAATCCAGGAAATTTAGCAGGGGTTGGTTTGTTTTTCCTGGAACAGCCGAGGTGTCGTGGGGAGCTGTGTTGTTCTCTAAGGATTTATGTAACTGCTCTTGGAAAGGCCCCATTTCCCTCAAGGCACAGGGGCCAATCAGCTTCCCATGCACACACTGCAGACACTCAAATTCATGACGTGGGACCTTCCCCTGAGCAGCAGTTTACAAAGGGATGCCCCAGTCACCCAGGACAAAACCTCCTGGCATTTAAAAGCAGTGCTGAATGAGCTGCAGTAACCCACAAGGAACTCAACAGCCCAAAGCCATGAAAGCAGCAAGTGCTCATTAACTTTTCTTTCCTCTTCCCCTCTCCTCTAATAACCCTCCTCAGCATCACTGAACTGTCCATTATTTTTCAAGAGCTCGCCGGGTCAGATCTGTGCCTGCACATTTTATCAGACTGAGGGACAATCCAACATTCCAGAGCAGACTAAAACCAAACATTAAACTGGTCACTGCAAATAAGAATTACCACAATGTGGGAGGTGTGGAACTAAAGCAAACGTGGATGGTTCCATCTCTAATCCAACGAGTGCAACAACTCAGCACTTTTAACCATGACACAACAGAAAGAACAGCTCTTAGCAGTGTTTTTGTGTTCCATTTCTGTGGGGTTAAACACACATCAGCAGGAACAACTTACCTCTTTTTCATCTCTAATAACTGGTTATTGAGTACTGATCTCTCCTCTTCCAGCTAAAACACAAGTACAGACAGACTCCAGTTAATACTACAGATTGTTTCCTTAGTATAAAATATTAGAGCATCATTATCATAAAATAAACGTGGGAGAGGCTGCAGAGCCCCCAGATCCTCAAAGCAGCAGATTTTCTACTGGCACAGCACATGCACCCAAACACAAACTGTTCAGTGACCAAAACATCAGCTAGTGAGGGCCTGGAGCTCCTTTACGAGCATTTCCATGTCCTGTGCACACAGCAGAGGTGTGAGACCAGTGTTAAAGGATATTTCCAGACCCTCCTCACACCCCCCAAGAACCCTTTGTGTGCCTGCCCATTACTTTTAGCCCAGCACTGGGGAATTGCTGGGTTTCTTGTGCTGGATCATTGTACCACTGATCTGTATTTGTTACTGTCCCGTTATTCCGAGATAAATTATTGATCCCAAAGCTGTTGGTCTCATGTTTGTTACCACATCCTGAACCTGTAACTCAGTGAGGCCACTCTAAAGCCCTTAAAACTTGCAAAGCCTTCACCTGCAATTATTGTTGTTGGGTCTAAACTGGGTTAGGAAATGCAAAGCAAAAAAACTGCAAAGGCTCAACACAGAAACACTGGGACAACTGATCTTCTGAAAAGGTTAAGAAAACAAGTATTTTCCAGGTAAATTATTTACTTTTCACCATCTTCTCCTTCTTTTTTATTCAATGGCCAAAGCCAGAAAATACTGCTGTGAGAAGTGTCTGTACCAGAACTCCCTGAGCACAGGCTCCAGTGGGATTTCACAAGCTTCCAGGGTTCATCCACCAGGTCAGGAACACATACATTTATAATGGCAACCTCAGAGCCCTGACAACAGCTCCTGTCCCTGACAGAGGGAATTCTTTCAGCGCTTTGCAGATCCTGAGGTTTGGCACAGAAGGCGTTAAACAAGTTTCCTCAAGCAAGCAGGGTGTCTGCCAGCCCCCAGCTCTCAGCTAAATGCAGCTCACTGAGAGCAGCCATCTCCTCCACATTTCCTGACAAGTTACCTTCTCCTTCCCTGTGCTGCAGTGCTGTTAAACCTTCCAGGTTTGGCATTAACCAGGATTGTTTCACTGGGCTTAATCAGAAAACTTTATTGATACAAAAATCAGATACTAGAAGGGTGTAGAGAGGCTTCTAGAAATAATTCATAAAGCAAATCAAGATGTGTCTCTCAAGGCAGGTGACCACTGTGGGACAGCAAAGCAGCCAAGGCACTGGGGGGGTATGGCCAAGTTCTACCTGAAGGTCAAACCCAGTCAAAACCCAGTTCCACCAGCAGCACCCCCATGATTCCCAGTTTCTCTCTTGTTTCCTGCCCAGAGGCAGCCTGTGTGAGCTCCCGACATCTGTGCAGACTGGTGACAAAAAGGGACAAATATGACAAGTCTGAGAAATGTTACACCCAGGGAGCTGCAGCTTCAGCTGCTTCTCCAGACCCTGGTTCTGACACCTGGGTTCCAGGCCTCTCTCCTCTGGCAGATCTCCAGAGTGAAGGGACTCATCTCCTGCCCACCACACTTCCCAGCTGGTTTTTGGATTCCTTGCCCTCTGCCAGCACAGCCATTTCTCTACAGTCACACTCAGCACCCTCAGAGCAGACCTGGCACAGTGTTAATAAAAGATGGGCCAGTTGAGCTGCTGGGTATTTCTACACCTTCTCCAATGAACTTCAAATGCCTGAGCAGGTCTGAGGCTCCCAAAATGCCACAACAAATAATTTGAAGCCAGGAAAGCTCCCTGAGCTCAGTATCTATCCGAATGTGACTCTTTAACTAATTACAATCAGCTAATTATTAATGGATCAATACAGAAAAGCTCCCTCAGCATCTTTGGCATGAGACACTTTAACCTTTAGATGTTCAGATAAATCATTCATGAAACGGGATTCATTAATTTTGCAAAGTGTGTCACAAGCAGCCACAGATTCTCTAACCCAATTGACAACACACTTGTTAGAATTTATGTGGTTACCACAGCAACAGCTCAAAATTCCCAATCCTGTGTTTTCCCTTCCTGATGCATTTCACAGGTACCTGCACAGACTCTCTGCAGCCTGAGCTCTGCTGCTTTCTGCTTTCCTCCCCACTGCCCAGAGTTTTGGGAGCACCATGTGCAGCTCCTGGACAATCCTGCTGTGGGAGACCCTTCACTGCCAGCACGGACACTCCTCCAAAATCTGCTGGAGGATTCTTCGTGGTGACATTTTTCCTGCTTCCCACAGAGAGCCTGAACCCAGGGAGCCCAAAGCCTGTGGCCACTGGTGGCTGAGCACAGTGTGACAAGAGAGGGGAGGTGTTGGGACACCAAAGGCCTCTCCCAGGCTTTTGGGAGGCCGAGCTGTTCACCAGATCTCACAGCCCAAATACGACATTTGGGAACTGCAACAGGCGGCATTCCCATATTCCCAAGGTTCAGATCACACTCTCCTTGCAGAAGGGCACACTGTCCAACACCAAGGGCTGAAGAAGGCAAACAGGCTGTGTATCCAAGCTCCAGCAGATCCTCCAGATCCTTGCTCCTGGAACCATCTACTCACGGGCAGGACAGGCTATGGTGCGGCCGAGCTGACACTATTCCAGTTTGTGAGGTGATGGATTCATCCCTGTGCTTCCCACACCACAGCTGTCTGTCCTGGCAGTGAGAGAGGGATCCCTGCTGACAGATCCATAGCCAGCAGGATGCACACAGCAGGATTCCTTCCCGAGGTCAGCTGCAAACAAGGGAGGCCACAGACCGAGTGCAGTGACCGCGGCCAGCCCGTGGCTCGGGGGCTGTGGGGTCCCTTCCCTCGGGGCCTTTCCGGGTGGCAAAATGCAGAAAGGTTTGACCAATGCTGCCAAATCCTTCTAAAGTTACAACTCTCCCTGAAAATAACAGGTTGACTCAAGGACTCTGAAATAATTTAGGAAACCCTGTGGGAGTGGGGAGCAGCTCCCACTGGCTGTTTGGGATGTGCTCTCCCCACTCTGCTCCTCAGATGGGGAATGAGTCAGTGCTGAGCCCACACGTCTGGGACTCTGCTCGTCACCTCCAAAGGCTCTTGAGGATCAAGGAGCCTGAGCATTACTCCTGCCAGCAGCTAAAAGGATTTACAAACTGGCCAGGGACATCACCCATCCTCAGGACTTCCAAACAGGACCTTTGGGGGAAAATCAGCCTCTTGGCTTTAAAAATATTAAACCTTTGGCAGGGTGGAAGAGTCTGTGCCCTGTCAAAGGGAACAGGATCCCCTCCCTGCACAGGTGATCTCTCAGAAAGGCAGGGCACACAAACCTCAGTCTCCTACATTCCTGGTTTTGGATCTTTTGGATGAGATCTTCCAAAGATTCCTTCACAGTGTGCCTGTCACTGGAACTGCTCCACAAGAACTAAACTCACATTAGGGGCTGTAAATCTATTTTATCTTTTGGCAAGTACCAGTGATACAAGCTGAGTAATTTGCCCATTTTAGGATTCCAACAACATGTTCAGATAGAATAGTAAAAAATAATAAAAAAAAAAAATAAAGTACCACCAGAAAAACACCTTGCAGGGGTTCTGTTCCCTGGGACCCAGTGCCTGGCTGCAGCACAGTGTGAAGTTTGAGCAGGCACACACACAGCACAAGTCCAACCAAGTAGTTTTACACAGTATTCTGAAATACATCCTAAATCCTCTTTGTTTTCAGTGAGGAGAGCAGGAATTAAGAATTAAAAAGCTACATTTCCTTAGTACTGCTGGATGGACATTTCCACAGTTGTGTAACAAAATCACTCCCGACAGAAATAGCAACTCTCTGTTAATACACTTGGCTAAAGCACGTTTAATTTATGCTCATTCCCAAGCCTTCCCAAGTATCCTTCCCGGGTTACGTAACCTTCTGTCAGCCTGCACTTCCAACCTCCCCGTGCAGGTGGCTTCCAAATTTATTTCCAAACGTTCCCAGCACCGCTCATCCTTTCCAGCACAGGCTCCCCGGGGCAGCCCCGGAGCTCCGGCGGAGCCTCCACCCGCCCGCTGCGGCCGCTCTACCTTGTGGTGGCTCGACACCTCGTCCCTGCTCCTGCCCAGCTCCTCGGCCAGTTTCACGTTCTCCTCCTGCAGAGCCTCGAGCTGCTGGGACTTGTGAGCCGCTGCCAGCTTGAGCGCTTCGCTGTGAGCACACAGAGAGCATCGTTACCATAGGAACGGGAGAGGCGAGGGAAAACTGGGGGAGAGAGGCGGCTTCACAGCTTGGAAAAATACATCAGGGTCACGTGGCGGAGGGATCGGGAAGAGCGGTGACAATCCCGGGGACACAGGGACGGGTGAACCCTGTGGCTGCACCGAGCCCTCCCCTGCCACTGCTTCAGGTGCTCGGGGATTCCCACGGGCAGCGAGGCTGGGATTTGGGAACTCAGCGCAGGAGGGTTGGCGATGGTTGCAGCCTGGACTGTTCACAGAAGAGAACTTTGCAGCCAGAGGTAAAACAGAATTGCTTAAAAGCATGAAAAAGAAAGAAAACTTGGAAAAGAAGGCAATGGGATAAAAACCAGCTTAGAGCTTCACTTATTTAACTACTCCCTACCAGGTCTGACATCCAAAAGTGCAGGATCACAGGAAGCAAAACCCCATCTATTCCACTATTTTAACAGACTCAAACTGCAAATGAGACAAAACCAAAGCTGAAGAAAAAAAGGCTTTGCAGCTTTCATCAGCCCGCGTTGCTACTAATGAGTATAGTTTTCTTAAAATACGTTTATTTGCAACAATTTTTTAAAAAATATTTAGCATGCTGGCTGTAACATGAGTGACTAACAGAAAAATCTTAGAAATTTGACATCTTTCAAAAAGCACAAAAGATACCCTTAATTTCACTAAATAGTTATTTTTATTACTCTTTTGTTTTGTAAAAAAGGAAATGCAGTACTCCTGTGTGCCAATACTACAGACTTAAACCCTGACTGGAATATTAAAAATACTTTTATAACTGTGGGAAGTAGATGAACCCTTAAGTCAGAAATTTATTCAAGCACTTCAGAATACAAGGATTTGCTGTCTCTTACTGGGCACATGTAGACAAAAGTCTGATTTTAGTTCAGCATCTCATGGGACTCTGATTTTTCAACCATATCTGGTCTCACCTTGGCAAATTCCCACCCTGATCCTCCTGGACTGGAGCAAACTGCTCCCACCTCTAACAGTGACTCCCCTCCTGCTGAGCAGGAACACACCAATTTCTAACCCTGTTTCCTTGCTGAGGAGCAGCACTAACCCCTCCTCCTCTTTCTTCTGGCATTAAGGCACAGATTATTTAGGGTGTTAAAAAAACCCCACACCCAGGTCTGGGGTCAGCGTGCCTGAAATGCCCCCGTGTTCATGGCAAGAATTCCCAAGGGATGGCCCTGGGAGCACCTACAGGCACTGCAGCTTTCCCTCAGCCCAGCCTTTTCCAAAGGACACCCTGTCCCTGTCACATCCCCCTGCTCCAAAGGCACCACATTCCCTCTGCTCTCCTCACCCAGCCCTCATCAGCTCACCCTGAGCTGTGCTCTCCACCCACACCCTGCTGCTCAGGAATCCCTGTCACCAAGCTAATTCTTCCTATAATTGAACAGGGCAACACACAAAAAAGCTAGCAAAGATCAATTAAAAAAAACAAACTAGACAAGCTTCCCTTTCTCCCCAGGGTCTCAGCTCTGATGATCAGAGGCCACATTCAATCTAAGAAATAACAGAATTAACCCCCTCACAGTGATTGGGGTCCTGAGAACACCTTGAGCTGCTGGAGATTTTCAAGGCAGCATCTCCTATAAATAATTCCTGCCTGGCAAATTACAGCCCAATATCTGCTGCCTTTCCATAAAACCGGAGTCCCCCTTGCTGTTCCATTTAACTCTGGCATTTCCCAAGAGCACCGAGGCAGGAATTGCTCATGGAAAGAAATCCTGCCTTTCTCAAAGGGGTCTGTGCAAGGCCCCAGGTTTTCCAAAGCCACCAGCACAAGCTGCCAGTCACAGCCAGACACTGAATCCTGTGCCCTGGTGTCACCTCGGAGCTGTCAGTGGCTCAGAGCTGTCACAAAATGACAAATGGAACTACAATAATAATAATAATAATTAGTCAAAGCTGCTCTTAAGCTGTCAGCAAGATTCCAGCTCTCACTCTATGAGCCAAGAAATTCCTCTCGGAGCACAGGTGAAAAGTTGTTTGTGATTTAATGCAGGACACCTCTGAGAGCTGGGGATGTGCAATCACTGCAGGGCAGCAATAATTTGGATCTTTATTCCCTGTGGCACAGCAGCAGCTTTGCTACAATGAGATTCCACAGGGCAAATTACTTTTTATCAAATGCTTTCAGTTAATTTGTCTGTGTCCAGTGTTACACACCGTGAGTCTGTAGTATGTAAAATGCTGTTTTTCAATGAAGCAGCTCAAATAATGAACAATTAACTCGAGTTTCACATCCCATATGTAGGATCTGGTCTGCACCATTTAGGAAATAGTGGGGCCACAGAAATAAACTTCATAAAGCCATCAATAAAAAATAAAAGCAGAATCAAATATTCTATGAACAAAGCCACTTAACACTCCAAGTGTACTTGTAATTAAATCAGAATTCTCTTCTAATAAAGATTTTAATATCATCTCGTGCCCTCAGGTGATAGAACCCTTCAACAAACAAATTATTTCAAACTATGGTCTAAGGATTTGCTTTAACTCCCTTCAGCAATTTAGTAGCAACATTCTCATGTCAAGTTTTGCACATGCCAAACATTTAATTTTGACCCAATATTGGCTTCATAAGTTAGGATACCAGAAAGGTGGTGAAAGACAATTAAAAAAAAAAAAAAAGGTAAATGTACCCACAAAAATTAACAGATTTAACACTGAAAAACTTACAATTCTTTTTTAAGTTCTTCCACTTTCTTGTTCTCCAGATTTAGAAGCTCTTTTGATTTATTAAGTTCCTCTTCATTTTTCAGGTTGTTTTGTTTAAGCATGTCCAACTTAAAGAGGAAAAAAACCCTCATTACACCAATGAAACCACACAGTTCTCAGGAAACAACCCTCAGCCAAATGTGGGCTGGAGCTCTTCCATTTTCAATCTTTACCCCCTAAATTAACCCAGCCTGTCTGGACTGATGTGTTTGTCCAACAACAAATGTTCTGAGACCTTCTGCATTCAAATAGAGCAGCACAAAGAATTACAAGTCTACTGGAGAGAATGGTATTTCCAGGAATGTGGTGTCAACACCCCAAGGTAAAGCCCAAAGCACCTCACCTCCATTAACTGCTGCAGCACTCAGAGCATTATTTGTTTTTTGAATGCAAAGCTAAAACCAGCTGTCCCCTTGATCTTTCTTCCTCTAAGATAACTCATCAATTCTGCTTTTCCATACCTTATTTTCTGAGTCAGGAGGGCTGAATGCTGTGCCTGCACCCACAGGAAATGAATTCCTTGCAGAGATCTTGTTGCATGGGACAAAATGCTGGACATGGATTTCCTGAGCTTGTGTCCCCCACGGAAACACCAGGAGCTTGTGGAGCTGATTTGTTTGCATACAGCCCACAGTGCATTTATTACATAACAGATAATCTGCAGCCATTCTCCTGGCATTGCAGGACCCTGTGGATTTTTTTAATCCAGAATGGGAACCCCTCCCATATGAACGTCACCACTTCTAATTCCCGTGCCAGCAGATCCCGCTGGAAATCGCCCCCGTTCCAACACTGAGGGCAGCCCAGCTGTTCACTCCCAGTGCTCTGGGAGTGCATCAAAGGGTGAGGGCATCCTCCCCTTCCCTGGGCCCTGCAGCAGCACAGAGTGGTGGGAAGACATTGACTGGACACTGATCCCAACGGGAACTGCTGCACCTTGGATTGACACCACATGCAAAATACAAAATAACCATGGCCATAAAACCATGTGCATTTTCCATCACTCTTCCAGTAATTTTTCACAGACTCCTCTCCTGCCTATTTCAATTCTCTGTAATTCAACAGTTGCTCTCACAAACCAGGCAAAACTTTTCACAGAAAAGCATTTAATGTGATTACTTCATTCTGCAGCTTCTGGTTTGTCTGTCTCGAGTTCTCCAAAGAGGCCAAAGTTTCAATCTTTTCTTTGTGAATGGCGTCCTTCTCCTTGGTCACCTGTTCCACTGCCTGGAAAACATCTTCTGTCACTTTGGCCTCCTGGATATAAAGGGAGGTGGGGAAAAAAATAGTTATTCCCAACAGGAGCTCTGACAGCAAAAGACCAATACTTTATACACAGCTCTGTGGTTTGTCAGCTGCTTCCCAGGTAAGTAAGGACCTCAGCTGGGAATTTATTTGCGTTTTGGAGCTGCATCAAGTATAAAATGAACTGAAGAGAAAATTCAATTCCACGCAGAAACAGATCATAACCCCATGCTCTTGTCACCACTGAGGAATTCCCTCTATTTTACTTCCTAGATTTCTCATTACCACCACTGTGATTGCTCTCAGACCTCTCACCTCTTTAGGCAGTAATAATTTAACAGATATTCACTTCCAACAACCCGGTATATTTTCAGAAAATATGGAATTACAAAAAAGATTCCAAAATTTGGAAAATAATGGAATTAGAGATAAAGCAAATTATTGCATCATTTCAGTGATATTCATTATGGCCTCATAAAGGAAATACTTCATAATGGTATTAAAATACTCAGGCAGGTGTAATCTATAGGATCTCCTGATTTCAATTTGCATTCAATGTGATTTTCTGGGCTTCAAGCCACACAAACTGAAAATCAAAGTATCAAAGTATTTTATAAAGAATTTGTTGGTGGTGAATACAAAACACTTCTGTGAATAAAAAGAACACCAGAATTGTCAGTGTCTTTCCCATTCTCTCACACTGCTTTTATCCAATTACATTTATAGGAGAAGCACATTCTTTTGTATTTTTTGGAGTAATTGCTGTAATTGAACATAAGACTGCACAAAGATCCAATCTAAAACCTTATCTATTACTACTTTAGATTTTAAGCTGTGGAGTCCTTCACCAGAAGGAGCTGCTCAATGTCTCCTACCAGATTAAGGGAACACAACTTCCTTTTATTCACAGTTTATATTCTTTTCTTGCAACATTCAGCAACAACAGAGGTTTTTGCAGTTAAAATATTAAAAATAAAAAAAAAAGTGTCTTTCAGACTCACAGTTGCAACTTGCAACAACCCCAAAGTACCATATTGAGAGAGCCCACAAGTGCAGTGTGTTATTGAAGTGCAGAGTGTGCAATGAAGTGCAGAGAGGACACCAGGGGTTAGTGCTCAGGATTAGCAGAAACAGCCCCAGACTCGACTTTTAACTATCAATTTCAATACCTCTGGTTTCTGTACTACTGCTTGGGCCTGAAGAGTCTCAGTTTCTTTTACTTTCAAAATCAGATTGTTCGTTTGCTCCTGCAGCATCTGATTTTGGCCCTGAGACTCCAGCAATTTGCCTGAGAGGTCACTATTAGTTTGCTCGAAAAGTTTAACCGCCTCACACAGTCTGCAATAATACTGGGAGAGCAGCCTTTCCAGTTCTTCCAGTTTTTCCAGTCCCTGAAAATACTCCATTGTCTCCTTTTCCATCAGTTCCATCTCGTGTTCAAACATACTCATCTTGCTGGAGAGGGTGCTGTCCAGGCCCCGGAATTTTGCTGCTGTGATGCACAAGGCAGCATATTCTCTCTTCTGGCGCTTCATGATGAAAGTGATGTGCTCTTTCTCTGCCCAGAATTTTTTTTTCATTATTTTCACCAGTTTCATGTCAGTTTTTTGCTTCTCCTGAATTATATGTTTTGCCATAACCAGAGCTACTTTGTTTTTCTCTTTCAGCTCTTTTAGCTCCTTCTCTAAGCAGCAGATGGTTCTTTGAAGTTCTGTACGTCTGAACAGAAACACCTCCTCGTCCAGTTTTCGAGCTTCCTTTTCCAAGGTTAAGGTTTCTTTCACAAAAGCAATTTCTCTGTTTAATTTCTGACACTCCTCCTGCAGCTCATCCCTCTCCCTGGTCAGCATTTCCCTGGCAAAGGAGCATGTCTCCAAGGAAGACGACAGCACCTGCTCCGTGTGTGATGCAGCAGCCAGCTCACCTTCTAATGCTCTTTTGGCATCCTGGGCCTCCTTCAGAAGATTGGAAAGGTCACATTTACAGGTCATTAACTCTTGATTTTCTGCAGTCTTCTTACTGAGTTCTCCCTTCAGGGCTTCAATGGAATCTTGGAGTGTGGCATTCTCTTGAGCCAGAGCATTCTTGGATGAGAGGTCCAGCTCACGTTCTCTCTTCGGATCAGAAACTGCCTTTGCACAAGACCTGTTTTCATCAAGAAGCTCCAAGTATTTTGTCTCCAGTTCATTCTTCTCTTGGAGAAGAGCTTCATTGTGCTTTTCAAACTGCAATGACTTCTGAAGGACAGATTCCTTTTCCAAGGTCAGTTTGTTCATTTTCTCAGTGCAGATTCGCTCACAAAGCTCAGCATCTGCTGAGGCCTTCGCAAGCTTCTCGGCAATTGCCTCCTTTTCATTGAGAAGCTGCTCCCTTTCAGCCAAAAGCCTCTGTTGTGATGAGGAAAGAGCCTCTTTCTCTCGATGTAACTGATTACATTCCAAACTGAGTGTCTCTCTTGAGGCTTTCATTTCCTCAAGACAACAAGTGAGACTCACAAGGGAATTCTCCAGCGCCGCGGTGTCTTTCATCGCTTTGGTGAGCTGTGTTTGCATCTCCTCTTCTCTCACTTTTAACTCTTGGTTTTCACTGACTGCGTTGTCTAAGCTCACTTGCAGCTTTTTTGTGCATTCAAGGAGCATCCCCCTCTCTTCCCGCACGCCCAGCAAGACCTTGCACAGCTCCTTTTGCAGGGTGTCATGTTTGTCTTGAAGAGCCAAGAGCTTCCCTAGGGCTGAATCTCTCTCTGCAGCCAGAGTTGACACTTGCTGCTGGAGCTCCCTTTGGTCTTTGGCCAGGGCCTCACAAGAACTTCCCAGCTTCTGGATAACATCATCTTTGTCTTTTAGAATTGCATCTTTTTCTTCCAAAAGACTCTTCAGAAAACTCTCCAGCTCTTTCCATTCTTTGACACGTTTCTGACACACCACATCCATGGCATCTCTGCTGGCCTGAAGTTCCTCCAGCTTTTGGAACAAGGTTAACTCCAAGGACCGGAGAGCCTCATTTTCCTGAGCTGCCTTCAGCAGCTCTGCCTGCAGTGCCTCCAGTTCAGAGAGTAATCTGCTTTTCTCAGAAACCAGAGCTCCCTTTTCTGTGCTCTCCTGCTGGCTTTTGGCCTCAGCTTCTTCCTTCTGCTTTAGGATTCTTTTATTTTCTGCCTTCAGTTCTTCTTGGTCTTGTTGCATTAACGAAATCTTTGATTTCAATTCCTTAAGTTTTGATAACAAAGGACCTCTCTCTAATTTTAAAGTACTCCCCTCCTGTGCCAAAGTCTCTTTTTCTGATATCAAAGCCCTCATCTTGTCTGACATTTGTTCGATTTCTTTTCTGGATGAGGCTAACACAGAGCTTAAGGACTAAAGAAATAAAGTCGGGGAGAAGGGAAAACAAAAATCAAGTCAAGCAGACAAATGAGAAATGTGCTTTAAGGGCAAATACAGCAATTGTAATTTAAGTTTTAAAAGTGTATACACTGACACACAGTGATTGTTATAATTTAGCTGCTGACACACACCCCTGTTACATTACAGAACATGCATCATCCACAAGAAGATTTTAGTGGCTAAATAATATTAAAAAACTCATGATTTAAAGGCTCCTCCATCCAAAATTTCCTGTAATTTATAAAACTACTCTCAATAAATTGACTGACTGTAAATTATTCAAAAGAAGAGCCACAGAATGATTTCACAAGACTCTAAGTGAATTAAAATGCAATGAGTTCTATTAGAAACTGACTTCCAATTCTCAGTTTCACTTCCTCAAGATTCTCTCAAAAATATGTTGTCATGACCCCTCCAATTCAAAACACCACATCAGTGCTAACAATATTGTGTGTCAATTTATACACTAAATAATTTGCTAAATCATATAACAAAGATTATAGCAAATAATTGCTGAGGGATGAAAGCAAGCAGTAAAGTAAAAGAAACAGGAGGAAAAATTAAAATTACTAAAGTCAAGCTACACACTGAATAGCTGCAGACCATACTACAAAACAAAAGCTGTGTAGCACTTCTAAATGAAGTAGTTCACAATGCATCTTAAAATTCAAGCATATAAAAACACAGGGAATGACATCTGGCTCCAACAGGCTGTGCTGAGCCAGATCTATGAACATAAAACGTTAACTGATATCAAAGAATTGTATCTCATCAACTCCTGTGTAACTGAGAGAAGAACCAACAAGCAGTTTGTCCTGTGGGCTTCTCCTCCCTAACCCATACCCACATACCCTGGAAAAGTTCAAAACAGAAACACTGCAAAAATCTAGCTATGAAAAGCTGAAGCAGAGAGAAAACAAGTCACTGAGACAGAAAATTTAAACTTTAAGTCACTTGCAGAGTGACAAAAGCCACTTACTCTGGCTTGCTCTGCTTGTTTCTGCAGCTCCTCAGCCTGTGCCTCCAGCTCGCTGTTTTTCCTCTGGGCACTTTTCAGAGCCTCTTCTGCATCCAGCAGGTTCTGCTTAAACCCTTGGATATCTGCATCGTGTTTAGCCACCAGCTCAGAAGTTTCTTTTTCATGCTTGGCCTGAAGATCTTTGAACTGATGTTGGCTGGTCTCAATCTGCTTTTTCTGGTGGAAAATAAAAGAGTAAAACACAGTTCAAGCAGCAGTGGGACCATATTTCTGCACAGTTTTAGTGCTTTTAAAGTCGTTCTTACCATGTCTGTCAATTGATCCTGCAGATTTTTCAGTTCTGCTTGATGAATCTTGAGAGTTTCCTGCTGACTCTGCTCAGCTTTCTGTGTTGTCTGCTCCACGTTTTTCTCAAGCTGAGCAGCCTTTTCATTTGCTTTTGTAAGCTCAAGTTGTATTTGCTCCAACTGCCTGGAAAGACCAAATGAAAGAACATCACTTTTTGCTGACAGGACCACAAGCACAGAGATGAAAGAGCTGTGCTGAAAAAGATTGTGCTGAAGTTCTATATTCTGACCAAGCATTCAAAAAGAGATTTCACTGTTTAACAGAAATGTTCTGCTAAATTCAGTACACACAGGGAAGACCAAGTTACTTTGCCCCCAGTATTGTACATACAATATTTGGGAAAAAACCCCAAATTTTCTCTCACAAAAATGTGACTTGAGTCTTTTATATATCTAAATAAACTGAGTTTATCAGGTAATCAAATAATCATGAAGCACAATCACAAAACAGTCTGGATTATTCAAGAGGTCATTTACTCTAGGCAATGAGAAGCACATTATGTAAGAATTTTGGAATGATCAGTGTTGGATGCTCTTCAAATCACTCCCAGGAGACTGTTTGGATTGATTTAGTTTGCTAGAATAAGCTCACTTGTCATATCAATGTGACACTCAGGAGCATCTTGTTCAGATATTTACAAAAAAATAAAATGAGAAGCTGGGAGTGTGGGAGTGGAGATTTGATGTGACAATGCTCTGACAGTGATGAAATACCTTTCTTTTAACCTCAGTTCATCATTCATTCTTGTGAGCTGGGCAGAACTGTCTCCTGACGACTTCATGATCTCTGCAATGTCATTTTCAAGTTTGGCTTTTGCTTCCATCAACTGCTGCTCCCTCTCTTCTCGCTCCCTCAGCTTCCTCTCCATCTCTGAGCAAAACAAAGGTGCTTAAGCTGTAAATTTCAGAGGGAGGGTATGCAAAGAACAGCTAGAGAACTGTAAAGAACTAAAACCAGCAATAGTGATGCTCCAGACCTTACAGATCACTCCTCTAAAATGAAAGATGATGGCTGATTGAGCAGGTAACTGCAGCACAAGGTTAAGGACTCTTCAGAAACAGCAAGGAGCAGCTGGTCATGAGCCCTTTGTTTCAGAAGTGATTCACTTCAGGCCAGGAGATGTTGGTACAAGTCCTGCTGTCTCAGAGGGGAAGGAAGCAATGGAGGAAAAGACCTGCAGGTCTTGCAGGTGAAAGCACTCATCAGCTGTTCAGCAGAGCAGCAGAAAATGAACAAGGAAGACAAAGTGAAGCTCCAGTGAAAAAATGCCTCAGGGTAGGCACTGCCAGGGGCAAGGGCAGCCCTTGGGATCACTTCTCCCGTGCCAACAACACCAACAAATCACAAATTGTGCTTTGCTTCCCTCTGCACTGGTTTTACAGAGATGTAAAGAGAGGAAAGGCACAGCAAAGCCTCCTACAGGCTACAGAAGCCATGCCAGAGCACAAAGCTGATGCATTTCCAGAACATTCCATTTCATCCCTTCCTTACCAGTCAAACTAGACTTGAGCTGCTCCAGTTCTGAAGACATGAGTGCAAACTGCTCTTCTTTTTGGTTCAGCTTTTTCACCGTTTCTAGGCAAGTAAAATTTGGAAAACAAAGATAGTAACTATTTAAATGCAGACAATTCCACCTACTTGCAAGGTATGTTACCCTTCAGAGGGGCTACAAATAATCCTGTCCCTTCCACAGCCACTGAAACTGCTGTACCATCAGCTATGAGCTTGAATGTGTTTTAAAAAGCCATTTTGTTGGCTTTTAATTTAATATCTGCAGCTGTTTAGTTCTCTGTTCATTTTAGCAGCACATACCTTGCATAGCTTGTTGAACATTCTCTGCTTCATCAGCTGCACTAGCAAACTTTTCTTTCTGAAAAATTGATAAAAACTTAATGTAAGGCTTGGTAGTAACAGTACAACTCAACCACTGAACTTGTATAAAGTATTTTTCATGTACATCAGAACAATCTTTGCTCCTATCATAAACAGATCTCAAGTTTTAAGAGTTACAGCTTAGCACAGATCTCAACATTTAAAGCAACTCCTCCATCAGCTGCCACAGAGCCTAGGGTAGGAAACAAGAATTTGGGGTTTCTATCCCTGCTGCTCACAGGCTGCACAGAAGGGACACCTGCAGCCCTGTGAACCATCTCCTACCAGCGTTCTCCACTTTTACCAGCAGGAATTGATACCAGACAATGAAGAAAAGGGAGGATTTCCAAGAAGGCAAGTGAGGCTCTTCCTCCAAGTTTGAATATTTACTATTGGCAACAGAAAGACCAAAAATTCCAATGTTTTGTTACTAATGCCAGTGTAGTTCCTCAGGGAAACCCCACCCAACAACACAGCATTTGGAAATTTATTTAAATGAGAAATGTCTTTTAAAACTATTTATAAGAAGTGTGTAGCAAGCATTAATTGGTACAACAGCTACAATAAAGGGCCATTTAGTGTTCCTTAATGAGCAGTCTAAATTTAAACTGCTGCTGCTTTTGATTTAATTTTATCTGCAATGCATAAATAGATGAGTTCTATTTAGACAAAACACCTGATAACACAGGACTGAGGTGAAATGCTCTTTTTATTCTGAGACAGATCTCATTAGCCATGAACCTTTCCCATTTTTATCACGAGTAAAACACCTTTGGAAGGTTTTTCTCAGAGCTGATCCATAGATTTCAATTATACTCTCACCATGAAACCCAAAATCCAAAGAGTAAAGTCAAAATTTTGGGGTATTACTCACCAAAACTTGAAGTTCCTTTTCCAAAGAATCTTTAACTTGATTTACTGCACTCAAGTTTTTCTCAAGGTCAAGAAGCTTTTGCTCTTTGCCCTGCAGGTCTTTGGCCAGATTACTGGCCTAACAAAGGTGATGAAATGGAGCAAAATAAAATTACAAACATGAATGAAAAATTAGGAAAATTAAAAGGTGAATCTGAAAGAAATAACTATAATATTAAAATCACTCTAAGATGAAAAATTAAAAAAAATGAAGAAAAGACCATGATGGGTTAACTGAGTGAAGCTGATTTCCACTGATGACTACATACATCACAGCACTAATTGCATCTTGGAATAGATTTGAAATCATTAAAATTTAGTTCTTTTGGTATTAATTGTGAATACATTATTTAATGGCAGACATTTTTGAATACACTCACAATTTCAAAGTTTCAGGATTATTTCAATCAGTAGTTTTGGTTCTTTATTGTTTTCATTTTTTGAACTGATTGATTTGTGCTTTAATTGGCTGATCAGATCAATACACACACACGGGGAGGGAATCTTCCCAAGGGCTCTGTACCACACCCAGTGTGGCCTCAAAAAGACAGTCAAAGGTAAAAATTTGTTATCTTGGAACCACCTGTGAAGAGTTTAGGAAAGCTTTTTCCTAGAATTTTCCTACTTTTTTTTTTCTTCCAGTCATTTTCCCACTACTCTTCACTGCCATCAGCTTTACAGAGGTGTTTTGTCCAAATCCAAGGAAAATCCTGGATCAAGTAGTCTGTGGGTCCAAAGTGCTGTAAAACAGTGCCAAAACCATCCCTGCAGGGCCTGGGCTTAAAGAAAAGTTCCACCAGGATTTCCTGTGCTTTCTTTTGTTTCAAAAGCCTCTTCCATCACCTTCTCAGAGGAAGGGAAGGTAATGAGGGCAGTATTTCCCCACTGATTCCCAGGTCCCCTTATCTATCCCCAAAGGTTAAAGCCTTAGGATGTGTGACCCTTCTCCCAAACAAGCCAATAAAGTAACTTTTCCTTAACAGGAAGATTTCAGCACAGACATGCCAAAATCTGCAGCAAGGAAGTGCAGAAGGAATTTTTTCCTTTTGCTTATTGCAGGTGGAGCAGCAGAAACCTGTTGAGACATGACCCAGTTAATGCTCCTCTAAACCTCCTCAGATGGTCCCAAGATACACATTCAGTAAAACTTGTTTTTTCTGTGACCTATTTCCTATAGCAGATTAAAATGGTACAAATGTAAAATAAAAGCAAAAGAAAACTAAAAGGATGGATGTTGATACAAACCTGGCTAATTCCATCACCCTTTTCAGTCTCTAAAGTCTGAATTTGTTTCTCAGCTGCCTCAAGCTGCTTGCTAAGTTTCTCGATTTCCAATTTACCTTCAGAATTGGCTTTCTCAAGTGCAGCAAGGTCCAAAAGCTTTTCTTCAGCAGCTTTGATCTGTGGTGTAAGACTATCAATAACTTTGGTTTGTTCATTGTACTTGGCTTGCAGTACCTCTAGCTCCTTTACCTTTATCTCAGCTTCCTGCAATTTGTTTAAAGTGTCTTCCATTTCTACTAGATGCTGATCTTCCACACTTTCCAGTTTGGTCTTCAGGCTTTCCAGGTTTTGCTCTTTCTCCTCCGTGACTGCCAACAGTTTTGCTTTCAGCGACTCGATCTCTTTCAAGTGATGAGATCTCTCATTTTCCTGTTTCACTTTTAGATTTGCCATTTCGTTCTCATAGTCTAATTTCATCTTCTCAATCTGAGTCTTTAACTCAGCAAATTCTGCTGTCTGAGCCCCAACACCTTTACTGAAAGAAACTTTCAGCTCTTCCATTGCTTGCTGATGGGAGGCGATTGCAGATTCCAGCTTGGACTTCCACAGCTCTATCACGTCAGAATTCTCCTTGTTGGCGTGGTCAAGCTTGGTTTTCAAGGATTCATTTTCTTTTGCCATTCTCTCATTTGAAGCTGAAAGGGTCTTGATCTCTTTCTGCAAGGCTTCCTCACTAAGGCCAAACTTCTCCTTCAGCGAGTTCATCTCATTCTGATGTTCTTTGCCAGCTGCTGCCATTTTTTCTTGCAAAGAACTGATTTCTTGTAGCAAGGAGAGAGAAGTGTCCACGTCGTCGATGTGCTTGCTGGAATCCAACCTCCCTCGGAGCTCAGCCACTTCCTTCACCCTCAGTGCCAGGTCCCTCTCCAGCTCCATGATCCGGGACTTTTCCGACACTGTGGCCACCTATGATCAACAGCATTTTAAGAAAAGAAGAATTATAAAAGATATATTTCCATGCAAAGACACTCAGGCCTTGCTGAAAAACTTCCACCAAGCATTGCAAATTGCTTCAAAAAGGGAAAAATGTCCACACTCATACTCTTACGTTGTCTATAAACAAAGAATTTACTAAAATTTGTTCTTCTGGTATTATCTAGAAATAACTTGCTAAAAAACTTATAAACCACCCTGATGGGTATTATCAAAGATTAACAAAATGTTCCTCAGAACCATTTCAAGGCAAACTGGAAAAGAATGGAAAACCTTGAGGTCTTTGCTGAAATAATTCCTTCCAAATTCATCTCACACCAGCTACAAGACTGTCAGAGAAAACGACAAACACATTTTGAACCAATAAATCCTCTGAAATCCCTTCTATACCTGCTCATTCTCTCTGAAGAAATGTCCTCACACTATCTGAGCTTTTCACTGACTGTTGGAGAAGTATTTGCTACAGCAAAGCTCCCAGAATTAATTCTAATTAGGAAGTTACTGCTTTGACCTCCTGGAAAAGATATTACTTACCCGCAGCTGCTCTTCAAAAGTACTTATTACACATTAAATTGTTGGTTTTATATTCATCCTGGGTTTTTTTATTCATCCCACCTGAACTTCAAGAAAAACCCCATGTGTGAGCATGAATATATGTGAGTGTGTAAATATATTTCTCTTTAAGAATTGACGTGTGCTGAACTTCTGACTTGGTACAAAGTATGTCAGTAATATTCTGACAGGCAGCAGGTATTAATTACCAGGATAGCCATTAAAATATGATTATATATATATATATAATATTGTATATTATATCATTGGTGGGAAAAAAAGAGCTAAAAAGCCACTGCAAACCATGATTTAGCAAAGCAAGTAGTCCAGCAGCTACAGAAACCAAGCCTCAAATACTCAGTTTGTGTTAAAAGGACTGGTGTGTTCAGTCTTATGTTTTTTGGGTTTAATGAACTCTGCTAATTTTTAAAATGAGCTACTGAATGTTCCTTTCTGTTAACTCAGGGTCCCATCCTGCTACTTTTGGATCCAAGGATTACTTTTGCAGTGTGAAGACATCTTACCTGAGTTCTTCAACGAGTCACACGTCCAGGCATACACTCACACCCCATGGAAGCTCAAAATTAATCTAATTTTTTACAGTGTTCCAGCTCTGGCTACAGCAGGAGCAAGGACCTGTTCCAGCACGTGTCACCCTCGGCATTGTGCCATCAGAAATCTTCCACAACACAGATCAGGCTCGTTATTCAAACAGGGAAAACCATTACCCTAGTGTCTTCTAACTCCCTCTGAAGTTTGTCAGCTTTGGTCTTTTCAAAGAGCAGGCTCTGTTCAAGCTCCTTAATGCGGGCATGCTCCAGTTTGGTCTGCGTCTGTTAGTGGAGAGGGAGAGGAAGAGAACACAACGGTGCCACCATCACATGCCAGCACAAGAGGAGGAGCCACATGCAGGCCGTGCTGCCAGAGCCTTCTAACAGGTGAGCAGAGAGGATGCAAGGGGGGGAAATGGACAGGGAAATGCTATGGATGAGGAGGATGGGCTGAAGGTGTGGATGGATGGGCGCGTAAAAATGAAATCAAATGTGTAAAACAAATAAATAAATGAATGAATAGCAAACTGAGAAATGTGAACAAAAAAAAGTTTCATGCAGCTGAGTAGAAGTTATTTATCAGTACATGAAGTTTTCAGCACAAATTAGAATAGTTATGTCAAAAATATATATATATGTGCATATATATCTTCCTCTTCTAACAGGATGGTAAGTCCCTTTCCTTGTCATCCCGCTACCTTCTTCCTTTCATGTGTTTGGCTGATTTTATAAAAAAATTACTTACTAACAGAGGGACAAAAACTCTCCACTGAAGCTCATGTAACAAATCAAAATTTTAACTTTCTTCTTTTGATAGTAGCTGTCTCTAAGTCTCAGCCATAAAAATGCTTCTGGCCAAGACCTGGGAACATGAGGGTTCCTTTGTCACTATGGTTTGAATTATCTGAACAGAAATAGAAAGAGAATGGTTATCTGTAACTCCAAAACACTCCTCTTTTATCCCCTCTTCTCTTTCAGGAAGAACACAAGCAACAAGATTCCTCAAAAAAAGATAAAAAAGTGAATCAAGTGAATCAGCCTGGTTGCTCTGCAGTTACCAATGTCTAAAAATATTGAAGAATATGTGGAAGTAAGAAAAGAGTAAGATCTTTGGAATTCTAACATGTTCCTAAAAAGAAGCAGGACAGATGGACCCAAGTGAGCAGGTACCTCCTGCCTTTTGCTCACAAACAATTTTTAGCAAGAACACAGAATATTTGATATTCTGGCTTGATATTAAAATACTCCCTGAGGTGTGCAAGAGAGCCTGAAGTTTGGGATATGCAGGGAAAGTCTAGCAGGTAATTCAAACCTGACCTGCACCTCTGGAGTAGGGGAGAGAAAAAAATGAAAGAGAAATAAGAAGATGGGGATGAGCTTCTTGTCTGCTTCTCCAAACGCAGGATTCCTTCTGGCAGCAGCAAGTTCTTCCTTCCCAAAAGCATCCAGACATCCAAGGGGGTTAATTTTTTAAGTACTTGAAAACAGTTGGCCGTGATACTTTGGAGTTCCTTGGTCCACAGACACTTAAAAGTCGCTCCTTAGATTTGTTGATGTTTTAATTCTGTAGCAGGTCTGTTTCTCTCTCAGTGGAAGATCTTCAGGGTGTAAATGGGCAAAAATGCTCCACAAGAACACAGATTACTCTTTTTCCTGCCCATAGCCTTTGAAATGGAATTAAGTATTCTAAGGGAAATAATATTTAATAAGTGGCTACAGTTTTCTCTCTGGCACAGTTCAGTATTTTAGTTCTGATCCACAACCAAATTGTAAGTCTGAAAAACAATCTGCTTTAAAAGCTGGAAGTTCAAACCTTACTTGCTCTAATCCACAAGGGGATCTACTAAAACCCAAGAAATCCCAAACCTCATGGTTACAGAATTCCCTGTGTGCCTTTGGAATATGCAACCTTAAGTTTTTTTATGCTACATAAAACCCAAACTCTTGATCATTAATTTTATAGACAGTGCTTTACTGCTCCAAAGATCAGACAGACCATCACTGATTACAGAGTTTTTTTAAATCCCATCTCTTATATACTACAAAGGCAATTAAGTTAAAATCCTGCCAAAATTGAAATAAAAGATTAAAGGAAGAATACTCCAGAAATCTTTACTTGACACCTTTTCCCCCATTTAGAGCATGAGAGATTATCCTTTAAACAAATCCGATTTCCAAGGGACAGGTTCCAGATTCTCCGAGGTAAAAATCACTGCAAAATTTTGAACTGCTCAAATTTCTCTGATGATGATGTAGAGAGAAATTCTTACTGATTATGGTTCTCTTTGAGGCAGCCCAGAACACAGAGAACTGAGAAGAGAGACAGTACTCCACAAAAAAGAAAATAATTTGATTGTAAACCTTAAACTTGGATGGAAAGAAAAAAACAGATAAAGCTAAAGGAATAATCTTCCCCTTCTCCAGAGCTTCCCAGTTAGGGAAGTGATGTGGAAATGGGATTCTTACTCTGCCTTGAACTTCCAAGAATTCCCCCTAACTTCAGAGGCCAGACATCAGCCTTTTCCAGCAGTTGTGTGTTCTGGCCATTCTTTCACTCCAGAATAAACCTGCCTGTGACATTCTCCATCAAACTGGGAAATTGTGCTCAGGCCACAAATCCTGACAATCAGTTCTAGGATGGGGCAAGATGCCCTCCAGTCCCTTCGTGCTGGGATACAATCACAGGACACCACCGGGATCAGGGAGCCTGGAAACTCCTCTGGAAAGTGAAGATGTCCATTTTTAATGGAAAAGTCAGAACAGGGAAGTCAGGAGAAAAGATGGGATCAAAGAAGGAGTGCACAAAACAAGAGAAAGGAAGGGCACATGCAGATTTATTTCTAACGAAGCATCAGCCTGATGGGGAGACTGGAGGAGACCCAGATCCCTGAGGGATCTCTGCAAAGGGAACCCCTAAAGATGCACAGCAGGATCCAGCTCTAGTCTTGAGAATTTCTTGTGTCAGCTGGGGATGCAGCAGAGAAGGCAGCCTGGGATAAATTTACCTTTAAAATTCCACTATTCTGAGTTGGAGAAGCAAGAGGGCTCCTTAAGCATCTTGCAAGGCCATTTCTGTTATCAAGTAACACATTTTTCCTACATAATTTGAAGAGGAGCTACATGAAGATACAGTAAAATCAGGCAGCTTTGCAAAATAATTGTTCAGATGGTTTTAAACATCTCTCCCCTTAGCATTTCATACAGAAAAAAGGAAACAAATAGGGGAAGATGAAGAACAGACAGATTTTTTTCCCCTCAGAAAAACTGTCATCTATTCAACAGCAGCAGGATCTCATAGGAGAGCAGACAGGACTTTGTGAAGAAAACAGCTAAAATCCTACATTTAAATTAAGATATCTTCAGGATGCTGGTCAGTCATTTCTACAAGCTCCTGGACTCTTCAGTGAGTTGCAAAGGTTTTTACCCTGAAGAATTCTAATGCCACACTGGCCCTGCCTGCAGTTAATGGGCATTACCAAGTTTAGTCATTACACACATTCTTTCCAAGAAATGTTGTAATTGCTCTGAAAGCAACATGCACACAAAATACCAGAGTCAATGTCTCAATAACAGATTATGCAGTTAGTGAATCAGTATAAGCATTTTCTGCACACAATCTGTTAACATGGGATGTCTCTGCACATTGAAGTGCCCTCTTACATTTTCTGGGTCTTCCGAAATCTGCCTCTTTCGCTATCAGTAAAATTAAAAAAACAAACAAACAAAATTGTTTCACCTACAGACTCAGCACTGCTATTCCAACATAAACAACAGGAGACATTTCATCAGCTTGAATTCACTTTAAACCCCCAAGTTAAGCAGCCTGACAAGCCAGAGTCTTTAGGGTGGTTTGCCATGACTATCAATTGATTTAACTGAAAATAGAAAACTAAAATATTTCCATGGATTAAACAATAAAAGGAGCATTCTATGAAGAGTCTAGATAGGTATCTTAAAATGAATGGAAGACTAAAATAAAAGAAATGTTATATGAAATGAGTATTTTTCATAAGGCTAGCACTTCAATCACAAATGCTTTAAAGCAACACAGTTAAATAAGTTGGTACATTATGTTGTGCAAGAAGT
Source organism: Pseudopodoces humilis (assembly GCF_049639895.1). Taxonomy (NCBI): domain Eukaryota; kingdom Metazoa; phylum Chordata; class Aves; order Passeriformes; family Paridae; genus Pseudopodoces; species Pseudopodoces humilis. Next base: position 3,204,998 of record NC_142219.1, read on the forward strand.
TCTAGTATCTTTCTGATTAGGCAGCAGAGTAGAGCAACTAAAAGTATCTTCCTTATTAATTGGAATTTTGGGATTAAAATTGGCAGTGCTCAAATACCTGAGAGCAATCCTTCCCTAAATGTTTTCTATTCTGTAGAATATCTTTCCATATTGTGCAATAACACACTGCGCTGTAGCCCAGCATTACAATTCTATGAATAATAGATAAAAGTTGCACACATGCATTGCTATTTAGATTTTATGTGCAAATTCTCAGGACAAAACACTCTCCATTACTCAACCTTCCCTAAGGGAAGCACAGGAATTACTCAAGAAATTGATCAAACAGGACAAGTCTTCAATATTCATTTTCAAAGGCATAAATATTTACTTGCAATTTTGTAACTTCAAAATTATTTTTTTTCTTAGTGGTTACTTTTAACAGCAAAAGGTAGAATTTTCTATGAATTAATTTAATTTCTCTAAATAACTGCAGCTGTTCTATAGCACAGCCTTTGCTAAAGTGTGTAATTGAATTTGGGGTGCAATCCTCCAATTTTGGAACAATTGCCTTACTAAAGGACTGCAGAAAATGAGTATCATTTTCACGTGATTGGACCAGGATTGCATCTTTTAATGATTCCTGCCTTTCTGTGCCCTCCTAGATATCCTTTTTACAAAGCTGGAGATATTTTACCTCTAGGTCTCCTTTGGTAATGGATTCTTCTTCCACACGGAACTGAAGGTCTTCAACTTTCCTGTGGGGACAACTCATTAAAATTCAGGTAATTTTGGAAGAAAATGCTTTCAAGCTCACTTTTCAAAAGTGGAAATCAGAATGACAGTGACAACATTCCCATTGTACCAGCAAACTGCCAGGAACATTAGAGGAGAAATGTCTCTCAGGAAGCATCAGAGGGAGGGAAAACTGCTGTCCTTGAAATACTACAGGTGCCAAAGCAAGGCTTCACTACTCCTGCAGCTCTGAAGAGGGTATTTTATATTAAAATCCTTTAAATCCTTATTGATTCTCCCCTTTTTTCACCCTTCTGGATGATCTGAGGTGACCTAAATCAGCAGCTTGATCTCACATTCTATATATTCTACCATTCATGTAGGAAACAGTAAGCACTGAGAAACATGTCTGGATTTGGGATGAACTGCATCACAAGGGGAGCCCAAGAAGAAGAGTAATTACATTAATGAGGACAGTTTGAGGTTACCTTTTCTCTTCCTCGAGCTGATTGAGGAGCTCCACTTTCTCCCTGTCAGCTGCCTCCACCATAGCTCGGAGCTGGTCCATTTTTGCTTCCATCTCCAGCACGTGCTAATAAGGAAAAGGAATAAAACCAAAATTTACTAAGCTTGGAAATCCAGGAATTTTTCCAAGTATGTACCTGTACCTCACTAATCACAATTTGGTGAAGTGATGGGCCAAGCGACAGGAATGTTATCAAATACAGACATGATCAAAGACTGCAGTGAAGTTCAACAAAAATGAGTTAAATTCAGTAGATCTGGTATCTCATCAAGCCAAAGATCCCACAAAGGAGATCTCACAGGTATGGATTGCTTTACTTTCAGCACACCACCTCTTACTCCCAGCCCTTTGCAATAAGAAAAGCCCATTTTGGATGTTAAGTCCATTGTGTTAACTCTGTTTCAGAAGAACAATAACTCTCTTACCCGGTCGTGCCCATCGCGAACCAGAGCCAATTCCTGCTCTATCTCCCCGACGTGACTTGTTGCTTTTGCAACTTCTGCCCTCTCCAGGTCCCTTTCTGCCAGGAGCTGCTCAATGTGCTGCTGCTTCTCCTTCAGAGCCTCCTGGAGGGCTGTGGTGCCCGAAATTTTTCTTGCATACCGGGAAGATGTTTCTGTCAACTTCACAAAATAAATGCGTTAAAAATCATTCTGCACCAAGAGAAAGAAAATGGATGTAGTGGGTATCTCCAGACTCCACAAACACAGGGTTAGTAAAGCAAATGCTTTCTGTGACCTACTGTACCTTCTCCTTTTACACTTAAATGGCTTCATTTTCCAGAATTTCATAGTGGCCAATGTGTGTGGTCAGAGCCCTGTAAGGAGGAGCAGCCAGAGGAAGAGGCAGGAGGGATGAAGTGAAAATAAAAGGCCTCAATTGAAGGTGTAGACTCACACAAAGGCTGGCTCAGGATGTTCCTAAGCATGACGTAACAGCTTAGAAATTTGCCTTAAGTATTAAATGAGAATGACAGCTCACCTCATTTTTAAAAAAGCCCCAAAGCACAAAGACTTGCTGTTCTACCCTTTAGCTCTGTCCTATCACCCAAAACCAGGAGTATGATCCTTCCAGAGATCAAAACACTGAATAGCTGCCACAGCCAGCCTGGAAAGCTGGCACTGGCCAACACCCCCAGCTGAGAGCACAGCACGGGATTATTCTCCTGTCAGCACAGACACCTCCCCTTCACTGCTGCACAATCCCTGCCCCAGCTCCTCCCAGCCTGGGTCCCACCCTGCACACTCTGCAATCCACTGCAAGAATAAACCAGACAATCCACCAGACAGAATAAACCACCTTCACCCTGATGCTTAATTGGCTGTTTCAGACCCTCGCAGTTTCCAGAAGAAATCCCATTCCAGAGTGTATTACTTTCTAACAGTTTTAGGTCTTCAAATCACCCTTCACTCTCAATTGCAAAACAAATTCAAAACTCCTCAGAGAAACATAGCTTCCTTCAGACTCAGATGTCAGTTGCATCAGGCAGACCCTTAAATCACTGGATCACCAACTCTGACAGCTGCTTTTATTACACAGGAAAAAGAAAATAGAAACAGCTTTGAACAACTGATCAGTCAATGTAAGAGTCCAGAAATTCCCAGAAAAGTTTTAGTTTTCCTAGAAAATGAAGCAAGAAAAGTCTTCTGGGTCAAAACTGATTACAGGAAATCTTGTCTCCCCAGCAGCTTAACTTTTTCTTTAAAAGTCCCAGAATTATTTAGACAATCCTTTTAACTTGGATGGCCACCAAATGTTCACACTGCCTAAGAAAAAGAGTAAGAAGAAAGCTGGAATTTTAATTCCAGAAATAATGGATTACAGCAGCTTTGTATTTTATGGCCTAAATCATGCAAAATCCCTGGGACACAACAAAATAGGCAAACACATTTTAGACATTTTCAAGGTGTAACTTTGGGGATCACAGCACATGGGATAAAGCTTCATGTGTTAGTGCTGTGATCCCAAACTAGAGGGCACTCTGCAGCTGCAAGTGCAACTTCCATAATGGATAAAGTAATGAAGTCCCACTGTTTGTGCCAAATAAAAATCCTTTTTGTGGTCAGGTATTAACCCTGGTGCCCTGACCGACTGCTGACCTCTGTTAAGCTGCTTCAGTCCTGCAGGACCAGGGTAAGTCACCTCTCTGGGCACCTGCTGGTCAGTGGGACAGTGGGACAGGGAACCTGCTCCACATCACTGGGAGTCAATTCTTCCTAATTAGATCTATCTATGGACTGTGGGTTAAAAAAAAAAAAAAAAAAAAAAAAAAGGTAAAAACTAGGGTGACTGTGGAAAAATCCAATTATTTCTATGTTTCTATTTCAATTGCCATAAAAGAGATTTCTCAAAATTCAGCCTTCCCAGATTTCCGTTTTACTGCTGCAACCAAAGATTAGGACATTTATGTAACAGAGCAACTTCAAAAGAATCCATAGTAAGTGTATTAGGTGGAATTAGTACTGTGTTAGATTTCACCTGAGCCACTGCACTTGGCAACACTCAGCCTTTATGAATTCATAGGATTAAAACCAAATCTAAAAGAAAAGAAAGAGGCTTCTTGTCAGAGACTTGGAAATTACTCCTGCTGCATTTCTCAGCTGACTCATCTCTTGAACAGCAAAAGGAAATTTTGAGCATTTTAGCAAACATGAAACTTCCTGCTTAAATAAAATCAGTGTGATCTCTGGAAGCTTCAGCGCACACAAGATCCTCAGAAAACAAATTAAATGGAGATTGCAGCCAGAGAAATTTGTGTGTGTCCTAAGCCCCTTTCTTATTGCAATCACTCTGTTAGCCTGAATTAAATATTCAAATATTCAGCTGCTCTCCAGGGCTAGCTAAGATTTCCTTCCCTCATGCATGCTTCGAATGAAGAAGAGCACCATGAAACGTGCAGCGTGCTCTGCCCACGATCTGCTCTGGCCTCGGCTGACGCAAAGCGAGCTCGGGCGGGCCTGGGGCTGGGAAGGGGAATCATGCCAAGGAAAAAGCAGCTTACGAGTCCTGTGCGGCTGGGCTTGCTGCTTACGGAGGAGGCCACCGAGCTCAGCGAGCTCAGGGAGGAGGCGCTGGGGCTGCGCTTCAGGGCTGTGGGCGTGGGCAGCACCTTGCGCACCGCGGGCTTGGCCTTGGCCGGCGTCGTGGAGGGGAAGCCGATCTTGGTCACCTTGTGCACTGGGGCGAACAGGCCGTACTTGGGCTGGCACTGGAAATACCTTCCAAGGGCAAAGCAAGCAGAGGAGAGCAGGAATTAACTTCTTTTCATGTACATGGGCTGGGTTCATGGAGAATTCTAGATCAGGAGTATCATCCACATTGGACCGCAATTCTATTTAACACTAGGTTTGGAAAAGGGACTTTGAGAGGCTGAAACAGCATGATCACATCAAACTTTGGAAATTCAGAGTTAACACTACAGCTCTAGTTCCTAAAAAATTCCATTCAGATTCAGTTTTATATCCACAGCTTTCCCCTTCATCACATTCCTCTAAGCTGCCAACAGATGTGATGGCTGACAGTTAAAAATAGAAATCAGATTTTAATTAAATCAAGTAGTTTTATATTTTATTACATACATACCATTTATGCATATTTGATGATACAGAACACATATCTTTGGTTAAATATAGACAAAAGCCACTTATAATTTTAAGCTGTGATCACCTATGTTAAGGTGAGACAATCTTTGTAAATCCTATTTTTAATGAGGTAAAAGACTATTCCTTATGGCAAATGAGAATGAAAGTTAAATTGTAATGCTATTTAATGCCTTCTGATTGAGACTCATTGGAGGGAGCAGCTACACTGCTCCCATCTCTACCAGGAGGCAACTGCTGGAACAGGAGCTTCCAGCTCCTGGGATGCTGGAAGATTTCCCTTAACTACAACCACTGGATATCCAGAGATTTTCATAACTGAGCATTCCTTCCAAGCTGAGAAATCAAACAGGCATTTGAAAGAAGGAAACTGTGTTTTCCATTACCAGGCTATGAATAAAATTCACATGGGAGGAGAGATCAGCTCATCCCACGAATGTGAGAGAAGTGTTGGCATGAGAGAATTCAAACCATTGCACACCAACCCTCCCCACCACCAGCAGACGAGGCAGGTTTAGAGCCTCCCTCCTGATTAAAAATTTAATGGCAGATATAGAAACCCAGAAGAGAATACAGATAAAAATCTCATAAAGTAAATGTGGGAACGGACTGACCTCGTGCCAGCAACAGCTCCATCATTCTTTCCCAGGGGTTCGTCCAGCTCTACTCCACACCATTCTCCTTTAGCAAAGTCAGTTTCTCCCAAAAAACGCACCACTCCAGCTTTTGTTCCTCCAACCTAAAGCAGTAATGCATTTAATGCATTCCCGAAATAAAATAACAAATTCAGTGAAAAAGCTTTTGGCATAACCATGTTCACAAAGCACACAAATGACATAACCAGTTCTTATTTCAAACTATGCAATTTTTTGTCTATGAGTTTGTTTTAATGTTGAACAAATACTGACCTTCATAACCAAAAATATATTTAGCAAGACACAGTATAACCAATGTTCTGAATGCAATAGATTTTGCAGAGTTTCACATAAATTTCTACCAGCAGAATAGGATTTATAAGGTCTGTTTATTTCTTATTCTAATTCTGTGAAGAAAAATAAAAGAAATTAAATGAGGAAAAAATCCTTTCATATTTTCTCCAAGGAATAATTCAGATAAACTACATAGTACAGCCCTCTTGTATTTAAAAGAACTGATATAAAGCATGATACAGAGCACTTGGAAAAACTGTAGATATAACTAGCTATTTAAATCCTTGGGGAGGGGAGAACCATTTTATCTTTCCTTCACTTTCAAGAATAAAAAAACCCCAGCCCAAACACTCCTAAATGAAAGCCTAGAAAGCAGTGGCTTTCAAACGTATAATATTAAATATTTACAGCCACTCCAATTACTTGCAATGTCTGTGAGGTACAGCTTTTCCTAATACCCAGGGGATGGAAGAATTAAATTAAGCGAAGAAGGAAAAGGTGTTGTGTGGCTGACACTTGCCAGGAAGAGCAACAGGATTCCTGCAGCTCAGGAAGACAATATGTTGTGCCCTAAATTTGTGCAAATCTGTTCAGCCTGCATCCAGCATTGTGAGAACAGAGACATGGTGATGGAAACCTCTTCAAGAGATTCACAGAATTCCACATGGAAAAAGCAGCAATGGTTTGAAAATGTCCACCTGTGTTTTCCAGCACACGTTGTACAACCACGAATATTGTGAGGCCTTGGCAGAGAGCTTGAATGAAACCTCCTATTAAAGACTATGATTCTCCTTTTTTAATCAACTAAAATGTAAATTAGTATTTCATTTAATTTTTACAGCAGACATTCTATTTCTTGGGGGAACTTCCCAGGATTACTAGAGAACAGTGAGCTCCTCGTGCCGTAAATTAAGGTGCATGATCACAGCACATGAGAGAATTCACATTATTCCAGTCGGGAAGAGCTCACTCATGAGGTCACCTGTGAGGAACTGAGGACTTTACATGTCCACAAAGTCCCAAGTCAGTGCCCAGGAGCTGCCACACACATTTGTGCTCCAGCATCTGGCAAGATGAGGCTTCAGCTGATGAGAAAAAATAGTCCTAATCCACACAAACCTCAGAAAAACAGGGAGAATAATGAACCTGTTTTGATATTATTCAAGTGAGAAAGGGGGCAGAGGCATCTCTTGTCCACATTTAAGGTGGCAGCCCCTTCTCTGCCATTAGAAGCAATTCTGGAACAACTGCAGGTCACCTTCAGATCCTGGCAAATTATTACTCTCCATGGAATAAAAACACACAAAGTTTACAGTTATCATGACTCAGCCTAATATAGTAACTCTGGTATTTGGTGCTCTTGGCAGAGAACACACAAACAAGCACTAGGACTGGCTTAGAAAAAAAGAATTGTAACCACCAAGAGTTACAGAGAATCCAGATCTCTGGCACAGAGGTGAGAAGGGAATACATAACACTAATGAAGTATTTTCCCTTAAATTAAGAGATATGTTATTCACCCTCAGACATTAGCTACTTTTTCTAGAGGGTAAATATCTTAGGTACAAACATAAAAATAAATTTTAGCTGCACTATCAATCCACAAGTTCTCCTCCTTAATCCTTTTCTAGCAAGTTTAGGTAGGGGTTTTTGTCTCTTTAGGTTTGTCTTGTTTTGTTTGGCAGTTTTTCTTTACAGATAAATTTGGATCATATGTTTAAATGAAAAGACTGTTCTGGTTAGAAGCTGTTTCCCCACTCAATTTTGTTCTGTTTTCTACATGAAAAAACAGAGTTAAATCAAAAGAGGCTCTAGAAACCCATTTAAGGAATTAGACAGGAAAACTAGAACAATGGCCTAGATAAGGAGCATCCCTTCAAAGACAAGAGTCAGATTTGGGGCTGCACAGAGGGATTCCTCAGTTGAACCCATGAGCCAGGCAATGGAATTGTTTTCCTGTTTTGTGGTGTGTGTTTGTGTCCATGGTAATTTTTTAAAACAAACCCAAATTACCTAAACACAGCCACCCACCACCTTCCCATAGGAAGGTGAGTGAGGTAAGTGAGGTAAGAGGTGTCTGAAGCACTGTGGTGGAACAGAACAACTCCAAGCAAGGATTCCTAGGGACAGGAAAAACTTCTGCAATCTGTTCCCTCCAACTCACACAGCAAATCAACCTCTAGAGAAGTAATGCTGGCTCTGGGATAACACAGATGAAACATGGGCGCAGAATATTCTTCCTTTTCTGTTTCATACCTTGGCCCTGCTCATCTTCCATGTTTATGTAAAGAATGTGAAGGGTTTATTTTGAAGAGACCACATTCAAACCACAATCTGGCAGACACAACCTGAAGGAATCTGGCAGTGCCCAGAGCCCCCTGGACCTGCTCCAGCCCCTGCAGTGCTCGTGACCCACGGCCTGGTGGGAGCCAGCAAATGCAGGAATTCAGATCCCAGAACAGATGGGGCTGCTCAACACGAGATTCCCGGGAGAAGCAGCAAAGTGACTCGTCTTGTAACCATGGTACCTGGGTTATTTTAAACAGGGCTCAAGGGAGAACGCCAAAGAATTCCTGCTTTTTACCAAAGCCAGTCCAGCTTCTTTGAATAACCAGCTACTACATCTCTCTGCACATTCTGTGTGTCCTTGCAAGAGCAGGCATTGGAGTACCCTGTGGCTGTAAAGTGCTCAGAGAATCAGTGAAGGTCTATATGAGCAGTTTTGCTCCATTTTAAGCAAAAGCTTCCTAAATTTCAGCTTTAAAGTCAGGTCAGCCCTCGTTTATAAAGCCTGAGACAAGTGAAGGCTTCCAATCATTCACAGACATCTCCCCCAAAAAGAGTATTTATCTCCAGCTGGAATTAGTATCTGCAAGTGACAACACCTGCCTTGAGAAGATAATAATAATAATAATAATAATAATAATTTATTTCCTTGGTAGTATAATGTGAGGTGTTACTGTACAAGACAGTGTGGTAAAGGCTTTTCATTATAGAAGTTGCTATACATATACAGATTTAATAATGCCATAAATGGAAAGAAAGATCCTGACATGATTAAACTCAACTGTTCCAACCAATATGAAAAAAAAAGAATTGTACTTACAGAGTATAGCATCTGTTACAGGAAAATTATTTTTTAAAATTGTGAGAATTACAGCAAAAAAAGGGTAAAAAACCCAACCCCAAAACACAAAACTAGCTGCATTTGCCAGCAGATCTACTTCCCAGTACTGCATGAAGGACTAAAATAAAAAACATCAATTTCTAAAAGAAACGGGGGAAAAAATTATTACAAGGTTTCTGAAAGTTCTATGAAAAAATAGAGCACTACCACAAAGACAGTTTTCCATGACCTTCTTTCATGCTAAGGCAGGTCACTAAATAATGGATAGAGAAAAGAACTGCCAGACCTTTTCTCAGTCAGTTCCCACACTCAATGGAGTCAAGCTGTAAAATACAAAGCTGTAATACTCCAGAGAATCTAGGTTAGACTACAGGTCATGGTGAGGTGAGGAATTTTGCTTGGAACTCTCTAGAGTTATGTCAAATGCCTGCAAAAAGCTATTAAATTCCATTTATCCAATTATACCTGAGCTTACATTAATTTGCTTCCAGGTAAAGTGAAATAGCAAAATGGGTTTGGTAACCTGAAGTGGTTAAAAACCTCCTGGTGTGAGGACAGGGGGACAAACACGTCAGACCTTGTGAGAACCTCTGTGGAGCCACGTTTGCAAAGATAAGGAGAAGCAGGAAACAAATAAACCAGTGTTACCAGGGGGGGAAGAGAAAAAGATGCTCTAAAAAATGAGTGTGATTTGAGGAGTGCTGCTGGAAAAGAGGACAGGCAGGGTCTGAACGTTGTCTGTGTTAACAATATCACTTATTCAGGCCTGCCCAGAGGATGTAAAAGGTGAATAAAAACTGCTCTGTCTCCCCTTCTGCCTGAGCACGAGCTTGTGGTGACTCCTGAAAGCATCACTTAGATATTTCTGCATTTTCAGGTCAATTCAGCACCACAATGTGCAGCACTTGGAAAAGCACAACTCATCCAGCCTTTGAAACACCTGGGATCCACTAATCAGGTTCTAATCAGAATCATCTTCCTCTTGTTTCTCCAAATTTAGCAGAACTGTTTCCAGCTGGCAACAGAAATTGTGTTTAATTGATTTGTTCACCCCTTCAAGGCCAGAGGGGACAAAGGGATCATCTCCTCTGGTTCTCATGGAACAGGTCTTTACATTTCACCCACTTCCATGTGTAATTAACCCTGTAACTGTACTGAGCTAATTTCCGTGGGGATGTTTTTGGAGCAGAGCTGATATCCATCAGGAAACACGCTGCCACTGACAGGCTGTTTTCATACTTAATCACTCCATTGTTCAAACATATTTAAATTTCAAATAAACCAAATTTCACTGTGGCCTCTGGCCACTGGCTCTCATGCTTTGTTTTGGAAGATTACAGAGCTCTGCAGCATCCACCATGCAGGTGCACACACAAGTTTTAAGCAAGACACCACAATTTTTCCCTTTGAATATTAGCATCTTAAGTTCTTAAAATCTTTCATTGCAAGATACTTTCTCTTGCTTGAGTCATCTTCCAGCTGTGTTCTGAATTCCTGCTGAATGCCAATGGGTTTTTCAAATAACTAAGGATGTAAATATACTGAGTTCTTAAATCTATCAATGAAGTCAAGTGCTAATCTTGAAGCTATACTGTTAGACAGTATTCAGGATTTTAAAATAATAATAATAATCCCACCACATAACTTCATAATGGCATTTTCTCTATTAAATCTATAGTTTTAGAGAAGGAAGCAAAAGTGCTTGACAAAACTTCCATGTTTTGGTTTGTAAACATTTGCTTGCTCTGTCAGTTATTGCCTGCCTTTTTTGCTGAGATTAGACATATTGATATTTGCTTTAGACACAACATCCAGCACTGGATCAAGGAACAAAACTCCCAAACTTTAAACTGGCCTCCATATTCAGATTTTTCAACCCAGCAATTCTGTGAGTAACAGGATTAATGATGGCAGTTTTTCTGTGGCATTGGATATTATGGGTGAGTGACTTCACTACCTAAAAATTCAAGAGTGACTTCTGATGTTTCCACTGATGGGAGCAGAATTCAGACAAGCCTTGATCATGTGGATTCTATGATGTGTAAAGTTCTGTGAAGGCAAATTGCAGCTTTTCCAGAACTGGTGGGCAGAGTCTCCACCTTCTATTGGGCTGTTTCCATGGAACTTGGAAGAATTTGCTTTGAAACCTCTCCACTTTTACCCAATTTGGTTGCAGTCAAATTGAAAAGTTCAAAAGCAAGGCCAAAGTGGGCAAAAAAACTCATGTGCAATAAGATACTCACACACTGTGCTACCACCCAGTCCTTCACTTCCAGAGAAAATAGTTTAGTAACTAAAACTGACAGGCTATTGAGGTTCAATTCATTCATCCAACTCAAAGGAAACAAACAAAAAAACAACAAACAAACCCTAACAGCAATTCCATACTACAAAAGCCACATGTGAATTCGTCAGCACCACAAAAAAAACCAAAAACTAAAATAAGTAAAATAAGCTGTTCTTTCTCCCATCCTGTGTTGAAATGACTGAGGACAACGTGTTCCTGGATATTCCCCCTTGGGAAGGCAGGGAGAGGGAAAGGGAGCCAGGGAATCCATACACAAAAAAACGAATCAACTACTACCAAAACACGTAGGGAGTCACCAGTCCCTGCCATTACAGGCCAGGAACTCACATGCAATTTGAAGTTAAATAAGGAGTTGCCAAAACAGAGCGACTCAGACACAAATTTAGCCTTCCTCTAAGATAAATCTAACACCTTAGTTGTGAGCAGATATGTAATGCCACGTCCTGAAAAATGCTTAAAAGTAACATTAAAAGAAAGCAGAGGTTTGCACAAGGAAAATCACCTAGATGATGAATTTAAGGCAAAGCCTTTGGATACCACATCCCTCATATATTTTCTCATGTGTATTTCATGCTGTAGCAGCCACTTAGTAAACTAATCTACATCATACATTACAGGATCCAAAGTACTGTGCCTAAGTAGACATACATAAATATAAGAATTACTTTCATCCTTGACTTAACAAAATAAAGCCATCAAAATACCTCACAGTCACCTCAGCTCAATAATAAATCACAAGTGTGACTGAGCAGTTAAAATTGTCACATTTGATGGAGGAGGCTCGAGAGAAGAACCCCAGGAAAGCACAAACCATTCATATGTTCCTAACTTTCAAATTTTTCTTCCTTTTTCATCCCTGTATGCATTGTGCCAGATATTTTTGCACTGTTTTAACTGTAACACCACCAATGAATATTTGATATTTCATTATATTTCATTTAACAGTTAAATATTATCATAGACTTTTAAACAGACTAAGCTCAGAAGTGTATTTTCTATTCAAAAAGTTGTAAAATCCAGAAAAAGAAAGTCTTAAAAACACCACAATGACAGTGCTAAAGGGAGAAACTCCTCGCCACGTGTGAGGTTTCTTTTTCCCCTGGTTGCTTTCCAGAGCCCTGGAATGCAACCAGTTGACAGCCCTACCTCATGTTTACTTGCAGATAGGTTACATGGGTGGAAACAAATCTGACAATAATCTCCTATCAGCCTCTGCCTGTTACAGCACCAAAGACCTTGGGAATAAACAACAAAGCATGGAGTAACTTATAGCCAGCTCTGTAAAACATGGAATAAAGAGAAATGAGATGTCACTCATGCACAGGAAGAACTTTGCAAAAAGGCCACATCAGCACATGCCTGTAAATTGAGTTTGCATCTTTTTGTGAACATATGGATGGAGGCCGAGTTCCAGCTTTACAGCTCAGCCCCAGAAGCAGCAGATTTGGCAGACTGTGATGAAGCTGTAACTGGTTAAATGAATGAAAGCACTTTAATCCCTTGAGAAGGCTAAGGCCCCTTAGGTTGATAAGATTTTTATTTATTTATTTAAAATACAGCATCTGGTCCCTTCAGGGAAAAGCCGATGACGCTGTCAAAGCTGCTTCAACTTTCGGTGTGGACAACAGTTGTCACATAAAGCAGATTCCTCTCTTTTATTAACAAGTTGGCTTTGTTTTGGTTGGGTAATTCAGGGGGGTTTGTTTGTTTGTTTTTAAAATCAACTTTGCATTGGGCTCTTAAGAAATCCTAAGTGTGCAACACCAGGGCAAACAGGTTTTCTGGCCACAACTCAAACAGGAAACCCAAACTGGCTGAGCCTGAAAGTAATTTGTTTTCTGAATTGGTTTTCTGTTGTTCTTTCCCCATCTGGGTTAGCACTGAGCACGGCACTTCCACTGGCACTTCTTGCACAGGAATTCTTATTCAGAGCAGGTTCAAATGCTGAAGCTGGAGCCTGATTTTCAGCAGAAAAATCAGCTGCAGTTCTAGCACTGTGTCATTAACCCCAGAAAGGCTGGATGAGGGCAGTGAAGGAAGTGAAGATTTCCAAATCCATTTTCCACATCAATTCAGTAACACAATTCTGTGTTACTGAATCCCCAAATACAAGATCAGACTGTCCAGAGTTAATGTTCTAACTGTTAAATCACATCCAGATTTCAGACCATACATCATATGTTAAGAATGGAAAATATACCTAATACACAGCTATTTGGATTGCTCTCTGCGTTAATAATTCTTCTTTGTTTCTTCTACTTTTATCCAGTAAAAGACACAACAGTGCACCAAATGAAAAGCTGAATAGTGAATTACACATAATACACCACAATTCTTTTATATATCTAACTTATCTACCTATATTTTCAACATTACCAAATATTATCACGAGGTATTGTTGGTTTCTTGTTAGCAAAAGGAAAATAGAGGTCAAGCTTGCTGAATAGGGCTCAGATACACTGGGATTTGAGGGAGACATATTTATCATGAGAGATTCCCGAGACAGCAGAGCACAGGGTGCTGCTTCAATTAATCATCTTTGAGGAGTAAACTACAGATATCTAAAGGTCCTTTTCCACAAGAGTATCCATTTAGGGTTATAATACTTCAGTGAATACTTGGGTATTCACTCAGTTTGATTTGCTTTGACTCCTCTGGAATCTCAAGAAAGAGAACTTCTAAGACAACGGGACAATGGGAATTTCTCCACAATTATTATATTTCCCTTACGGGCATTGATGTCTACCATGAGTTATTTTTCTGATGTTTACAACTCAATTTAATGGCCTGGAAATGTCTTCTTCAAATTGAGGGGAAAACCAAGGAAAGGTTGCAGCTGATTGTTGTATTTTTCTGCAGGCACCCACAGCTGACATATCCAATACCTTGAAGCACTGTCTGTTTTGATGTCAATGTCTTTTTAATATCCAAGGTCTTTTGGGAAAAGAGGTTTTTCTGCCCCCTGAAAAAGCGAGGCTGCTTGTTTTGCCTCTTTTTTTCTCTGTTCAGCAAAACCTCACATGAGATGCTCCAAGCAAGCCTGGTTTTGAGAATACACAGGTGATCACCTCACAGCTCTACGTGGTTTTTGTAGTGGAATTTATTTTCTCTGGCATTTCTTTTCTCTGTTTTGTTGGTTTTTTTTTTTCCTCTGGAAATTTTCTTTCTTTTAATTCTCTGGAAATTTTCTTAAACTCTGAATAAGTGTCCCAAGCAATCTATATGTAACAACTATTCTTCCTAATGTTATCTGAATTAAGGAAAGATCTGTAGAGTACCTGTGTTCATAGTCAAATAAATCAGGGATACATTTGCTTGAAGCTTCCTTTATTATTAACCCTTTATATCCTGAAGATATTAGTTCTCCTGTAGAAGTTTGGGAGGGCTCTCATATGAGATCACTTAGCATTTGTTAATTCTAACTTAAAGCGTACAAAAGACTGGTGAGACCACCAGAGATCAAAGGAATAAGAAAAAAAGCCTAAGGCATCTTTCCTCTCCACACAAAACAATACAGGCCACTGTATTAATCACCTCCTCAAGACTTCTGTGCTCCTACCAGCCTTTAATCAAACCACCTCATCGCAGCACCGCTGAGGCAGCAGTTTGCTGGGACAATGCAGAAGCAAACGTGAGGAGTGACAGCCTCTTCTCCTGGAGAGGAGCAGTATTAACATCTCTGCAGGAACTAGACAATGTTCCAACGAAGCTGAGCTGCTGGGAAAGCCTGAAATTGAACTTTACATTTCAGGTTCAAACTTGTGCCCAATTTGCATCTGTGTAACAAAAAGTTGCGATGTGAATTAGGAAACACTGGCGGAATGGCCTCATGTTCCTTGCTAATCCAGACTGTGCAGACAAAAAGAGGGGTAAGATTTTGCCTTTTTTGTTGAAGTTACACAAAATCAGCCAGTTACCAACAATAAAAATAAAGTAATTTAACTGATCCACTCAAGGTAACTCCCATTAAGGACATTTTAGAATCCAAGTTAGAGGGAAAAAAATGAACAGATTGAAATACTTCAGTATAACACTCCACACCCTGAGATCACACACTAAAATCAATAAAGTTGTAGCCATCTGATGTCTATTCTGGAATGTAATCTTGGCTGATGAGCTGTGCCTTGCCCATCTCTGAATTTGCCCTTTAGGACATCATTTTCCAATTAGCTGTTTTAATAGGACTCCCAAATGAGCTTTTGTCTATCATGAATTCATTGTTCTGAGCTGCAGTTCTACGCTGCTGGAGGCTCCCTGTTCTCAAACTGTAATTCCCAGCAGTCATTTTCCCCACGTGTCCACAATCATCAAAAAACCTCCACAAAATACTCACAGCAGTTGGTCCAAGCTGCAAGAACTGATGGATATTGCAGCACTGAGCCCCTCCAGCCCTGCAATGGTGTGGTCAGCCTGGAACATGTCATGTGGCTGTGACACCACATTGTCACTTAGAGGGGAAATTCTCTGCTGAGGTGGGACTGGCAACTTCCACCCAGCCTTTCATCCTCTTGTGTAACATATCACTGAAAAGGGACTGCTGTGAGCGTAAGTAAAACCCAAGAGATGTGGAGCAGGCCAGGTGGATTTGTCCCTCTGATGGAGTAGGAATGGCTGAGCAAGTGACAGGCAGGTCTTTCCCAACAATTGGTGTTGGTTGGAGGCTCTGAGGACAGTTCCCGGAATTGCTCAGTGACACCCCAACTCTACAGTTCAGTGCTGAACAGGAGTCCAGTGTCAGGGAAAAATATATTAACAGATGAATCAATTATTCAGCTAAGCTTAGGATTATCTGAACTAACCTGGCCATTTAAGATATTTACATCTGAATTATTATTAGACATGACAGCAAAGTCTGGAATCTACTACAAAAAATTAGCATGGGATCCCAAAGGATTAAAAAAAGAGTAAACAAGGATCCTGCCCCTTTAACATTTACATTCCTGAGTGTCTTATACTGGTATAGAAATTATAGTTATGCATCACCAACATACTGTGCTAGGAATTACCCCAAAACCTCAAACTACAATTTGATGACTCAGGAGGAAGACTTAAGGCAAACAGAGGTAGTAAAGAAGATGAAATATTAAGTTTAACTTGTCCTACTTAACAATTTGGGACCTTATTATTATTATCACACTGTGGCACTTAGGATATGCTGCTTCTGCAATTTGCACTAATTAGACACAGGGAAGGCAGAGAGATGCCTTCATAGCACCAGAGAATTCTCCCAACCAAAAGGAACATCCCAGTAGGACTCACAAAGGTCCTTGAGGAAAAGGCAAACAAGTAGTTAAAGCCCTCATGTTGTCTGGAGGACAACAGGGCTCAGTCTCTGACAGAAATAGCCAGGGATAAACCACAAATCTTTGTTTCCACTGGCACTCCAAGAAAACACATCTCAGCCCAAATCCAGCTGTCAGCCAACCCCTGCCCTCACTTCACCTTTGTCTCCTTCTTCAACTTGGCCCTGTGTTTTAAGCTCTTCTTAAACAGAAAGAGAAGGCAAATTCTTCCTTCAAAAATATAACAAACTTAATTAAAATATCAATCCACCTTCACTGCAGAATTATGATCTGGTGGGGCAATGCAGGACAAACAATAAAATCCAGGAGATTTTATTCTATATAATGTCCTTACAGTAACCCCAGAAATGTTTCTATGCCAGGATACTCACACCTGAGTAATGGAAATTCTAAAATTATATCATAAATAAGAAAAGACCGAAGTATCAAAGTAAGAGTGAGACAAATCTTCAGCTTAATGATTCACTCGAGTAAATCAAACCTAAAATCAGGTCTCTGTTACAGTGATCATAGATCTGGTGGGCATACAAGGATCATTCCAGTTATATATGAAGGCTACACAAATAGTCTTTAAATGACAAATATAACATACACAACCTACTACCAGTTTTCTGACAATTATTTTAAAAAAATGTTAAAACTAACAGAGCAACTCCCTTTTAAAAAGGTGAGATGATGCACTGGCAGAAGCATTTAGGGGTCTGAATTTAGGAGGGGCAGCCAAGTAATGTGGCACATCCCCAAGAGCACATGTAATTCCTGGCAGATCAGTGGCATTATGTGACTGCTTCTGTTCTTGCCTATCACCACTCAGGAACAATCAATTATTGACCTATTTGCTTTCTAAAGACACAGCCCTGGACAAGGCAGAAGACCTGCATGGAAATATCAGACGCTTGGTTTTTATTTAGCATGACTGGAGCTCTTGAGAGAGATAAAGTACAACTATGTTGTTAAACACAATGTTGTGTTTTAAACAGTGGCAAAACATCATAGATTAAAAGCTGCCAAAATATCCATTTTATCTTGGTACTGACAAGATATTCCCACAGCATGCAAAGAACTTGCTTACAGACGACACTAGACAAAGAAAGCTAGAGCATAAATTTACATTATCTTGACCAAGTAAATGGCAGAAAAGTTTTGAGTATTAGTGAAAGTTTTAATAAATCAATCAGAAACAGGGGAATCTTACCAGCACTCGATCTCCAATTTTGAGCTCCCTTTCTCCTTTCTTTAGTGATCCAGCTTCTGAGAGGTTTGATATAGATTCGCTGGCAGTTTTGGAAAGATTGCTAATCTGAGAAGGAGTTGCATGTTCCTTAGCAGCAAGAGGGGTTTTCTGTGGAATTCCTGAAGGGGGGAGTGCAGCGGTGGATGACACTGCACTAGCAGCTGATGTGGATGTTGGGGACGTGGCTCTCGAAGCATGAGCTGTCTGGGTACCGTTGGCTTCATCCTCTGTCACCACTTTCCTGGTCAGTTTGGACGGCCTTGTGAATATTCCCCTCAGGGGTTCACACTGGAAATAGCGAACTCCAGCCACTGAGCCATCGTTCTTCCCGATGGGCTCATCCAGGACAATCCCTGCCCACTGCCCCGGGGCAAACTGTGTTTCCCCCAGGAACTGAATGAAACCGGGTTTGTTCCCATTGACCCAAACGCGCTCCCCAACTCTGAAATCATCCACAAACTCCTCGTGTGCATCTGCAGGGGCTGTGCTTGAGGTCCTCTCACTAGGAATTGTTTTTTCTGCTGGAGCTGGAAACAAAGCACAATGAGAAACAATGGGAATCAAATACACTAATATGCCAAAGAGCATCATTACTTAGTTTCAAAGTAACAATGTCCCTAATTAGGAGATCACAAATCCTAATTTTTCTGTGCAAATGCTGTAATCTCTGGAAAAAAATAATTCAAAATCTAAGGACAGACACACTGAATGCATTTCATGAAGGTTTTTGTAAAAACCTTGTAAAAATCACAGGTCTGACTTCAAAAACTCCCAAAACACTTTTATCACGAAAAGGTTTCTTTGAGGAAAATTGCTTGATCTCCGATTAATAACCTTTAGATTTTTTGTAAGTTCTACATACCATTTTTTAAAATCAGAAATACAAGCAAAAATACACCAGTATAAAGAGTAAAAATAGCATATACAGCATTCAAGGTACTTTCTGTCAGAAGATGAATAAGGTAATAATGAGGATATTTAACTATTCCTTACCAGCAGCAACAGGTGCAGGTGTTTTCAGCAATGTACCCCCGTGCTTGATGGTCTTTGAAGGAGCCTTAAGTCCACTTGGTTTTAACATACTCATCTTTTTGCAATACCAGTGGTTATCCTCCTCGTCTGTAGCAACTATCTTTTTCTGAACATGGAGAAATATATTGTTCAAGCTTTTTCAACTCTGGAATAAACCTGTATATAAAAAGTTCAGACATGAGCAAAGTCAGTGTTAACTCCTGCAGAAGGGATTTTTATATATGCACAATCTGTGTATAAAATGCATTATAAAAAATGCTTTCCAGTAGGAAGCAGCAGCATTTCCAACTCCCCATCTTTTGAAGCCTACTTCCTATTTAAAATCTGAATCATCAAAAGAACTCACTTTGCTGAGTGCTGCTGTATTTATCTGGAGATTTAAACTAAAAGACTATTTTAAGAAAGAAAAACAAAGCCCTTAACAGCATAGCTAACATAACACATAGATTTAACTGCTGCACACACACAACTGTTTTCAGTCACATTTTTCCAGTGTTGCAACATCCCAGCAAAACCAACTTGAGACTAGAGAAAAAACAGCAAGAGAAATCAAGACAGCCAGGAATTTGAGGATAAAAGGAGTAATGTTTCTAAGAGATTGGAACTGAAAAGCTTAAATTGTTTAAGAGTTACATGATGACAACTGAAAAGCAAAGAGCCACCTCAGCTCTCTGTGACCTCAGATCACAAGATACGCTGGCTCGCAGTCCCCACCAGTGCCCCAGCTAAGAGGAGGGACTCTTCCCAGCGTTGCTAGGATAGAACTTGGAAGCCAGCAGCTCAAAGCTTTTCAGGGAACTGTTTTGCCACGGAGGCATCTTCTTTCTGATTACAAAAGCTTCAGAAAAGCTTTTTCATCTCTAAGGAAAAATCTGTATTTTTTTACCTTGAATGCGAAATCAAAGCCAAACTTCAAGGCGACTGCTCTCGCCCCTCTTCAAAGGAATAAACTATTCTGTGTGAACACAGCTTGGCTTTGTGCTGACTTTTATATGAGACACTGCCAGAAAAGCAACACCACTTAAACAGCAGCAGCACACACCTAAACACAAACCTGAAGGGGAAAAGGAAATGGGCACGCAGTGAGTTTGCTCAACTGTTTGCTCAGAACACGTCAAACAAGAACTACAAAGCAGGTCTCAGTCCTGCCCTTTACTCAGCACTCTGGCACCTGTCAGGACAGAAAGTTGTGCAGCTGCAGCCTCCCAGGGGTGCAAACTGGGAGCTCAGCACCCAGTTAAAGGTAAAACAAACCTGCCAGGAGAGACAGCTCTGCTGCAGCAAGGAGAACCAAGGGGAATAAACCAACCCTATGTTTATGTACCAGTCTAAGATCTATCCCTCCTGTATTATGAATTATTAATCAGCATTCCTAAAATTCTATTCACTGCTTCGTGAACCTAAACACCAAAGTGAAACATTCCTTATGCTATTTCAAGACCTGCCATCCCAAATTCAAGGCATTTTCTAAGTCTGTAACAATGTTATATTTTAAAAAGCATGAATTACCACCTTGGATGTAATTGTGTTTGCCTACAATTTGAGTTCTGCTCCATGAAAATGATGAAGTGCTGGGAAGATTTCTGAACTTTTTTTTCTATTGCTGCCAGAAGTTTGTCACCCACCTGCCTGCAGTTATGACTCTGCATCATATTTCCTTATCTTTGGTTTTAGAAATCTTCTAGAACTGCACTTTGATCTTAGACACCAAGGGCCTGAAAAGCTTTCTTTTCTCTTAAAAATGTGCTCTCTTCCTCAGTCTGCAGGCCCTATTCCCTCCTCTCCAGTTCTAGCATATCCATGATCAATTCCCTTATTTTCCTCAACCCATCAAAATCCATACAGAAAAACTGTTCAAGATAAAGAAGGATTTGGTACAAATAAAGAAACAGAAGAAGCATCATAGTCAGTCGTTTTTAGTTCACAGTCAGTGCCAAAAACCAAACTGGTGGAAATTTGGGCCAAGGGGAGTCCACCTTAAGGAAATTTTCTCCTAAAGCCTGGAAGCCGGAACTGTTCCCCAGCACTTTTCCATACATCACCTCTTTTTTGGCCCCCAAAGACCATTCCAGCACCACCACAACTGCATTGTGCAAGGACATGTATAGCAAGAGAAAGCACACACTACATTACTACCCAAATTAGACTTTGCCAGTTTCAGTTAATTATTTATTAATAGATGGTTAACAAGCCTCTGCTCAACAGAAAGTTAGAATGTTCTACCACTGCATTTCTTGGCTCAGGGTACTCATTCATAGTTTAATCTTGCTCTCCACAGTCATGGGTTATATATTTGCTGTGTCATTTGCTTTTCTCAACACACAGGCCTTCAACTAGGCCAGAAGTAACACAATCCCTCATGTTCTGGTTTCAGAGGTACTGAAATTGTAGCTTAATTCAGAAAAAAAAAAATCAAAGCTAAGATTACAGGCAACACTTTTTGATAAATGACTGCCTCACTGCAATATTTAAAATGCAACTGCTGGTCATAGGGACAGGGCCTTTGAAGCAGCACTGCCTAATGAAGCTCATAAAACACGTAAATTTGCATCAAGTGATTTTGAGCATTACACACTCCAACATATCCTAACAGGCTCCAGATGTCAATGATCTCATTTCAATTCTCATAAAAGACAGCAGCTCACTGCTTGTCTCAATTTGTTCTCTCCTCCCTTGAATCTGTCTCAGCTCTCCTGAAAAAGGATCCTTATAACCAATATTACTGTGTCCCAAAATATCCTACCATGAACCTAAGAGAAGGTTGAAAAAGCCTCTGATAATAAATTCCACTGAAGTGTTCCACCAACAACAAAACTGAGCACAAAAAGTGATTTTAAGCAAAGGCTTTTCACTTGTGACATTATTGGAAATATATGACTACACACAATATGAATTTTAACTGATTAATGATATCCTTATTCTTATTTACTTAAGGATTGCATGGATCAAGGAACAAGCTGGGAACCATTGGTGTAAGTAAATAAATCCTACTAATGTGCTATGTGGTAATAGATACAAATTCTGTTCGCAAGTTGATATTAAAATAAACAAATAAGATGTAGCCACATAATTACAAAATTACAAAAGCAGAATATTTTCCAAAAAAGGAATTCCTATAATAAAAGAAAGCAGCTGTCCAATGTTCCTTTCAATACTATTTTCAACAAACAGTGCTCCAAAAAGAAATAAATTAAGTAAGAACACAGGGAGAAAAGCCTCATTCTACTTAACCCTGTAGTCACTACAAGAATTTAGGAGTACCAGTGGAACCACAGAATAGTTTAGGTTGGAAAAGACCTCTAAGATAATTAAGTCCAGCTTTTCCTAGTTCTTCAAAACACTTCATATTAAAAAGATTAATATTTAACTTAGCTAACACCATTAATAGACTAAGTACTGCTGGAAAATGCCTTGCAATGCCAATGCATTTCCAAGCTCAAAAAGAGACCACTTAATTTGTTCATTGTGCTGAGCATAGAGGTGCTTTGCAAAACACATATAAACAGTCATACTAAAAGACAAAGAGTAAATGTTCTGAAAGGGGTTTGTAGAACAAATAACAAATAACTGCTGAAAAATCTCACAGGGCCCTATAAGCAGAGACCATCACATGCAACCCCTGTGGCAGTCAGTAATAAGCACCTGGAAAATAAATTCCCATGCCATGAAGAAAAGGTAAAATTACTAAAATAAATCAGAAAATCCTTTTGTAGAAAAGCTAAATGGAAAACATATTCCAAAGACCACCATGATGCAGTAACTTCACGTTCCTGAGAGAAAAACAAACTCAGCACAAGAAGCACTGTTTGAAATCTCTGTCTGAACAGCATTTCTTAAATACCTGTTTCATACTTGTCCAGCTGCTGCTGCCAAGCTTGAAGGAGCTCATGAATCATGCCTTAAATATCTGGAGTTTGGAGAAAGTAACTTGGAATTTTGAACCTCGAAAGATTTTGCTCCAGTCCATGAGTTACAACCAAGAGCTCTGACCCTACACAGTTATGAACACAACTCCTAAAATTATTGCAGTCTTAAAACTAAAGCACATAAACATGTTCTCTGTGATTCAGATCTAATTCCTACAGCTCCAAAACCTGTATTTGCAGTCTCCTGGGCTGTTATTACATTCCTGTAAAAAGTGAGTATATATATTTACAAAAGCACTTAATAGTTTTAGTTGAATTTTATAAGCTTTTGAAATTCATACCTGATTTAAAAATACAACCCCATTTTGGCTTTGAACAAAATCAATGCCTTCTCCTTACACTTCTCTATGCTGCTTGCTACCTCTTGGGAGAATATTTCTTTGTGTGCAAGAATGAGCTGGATCAGAGTCAAATTTGTGGAAGATTCTGGGGGGAGTAATTCATGTACAGCAGGTGCACAAACTGACCAGACTGGGACATGGCAACCAGCATCCTTACAGAAACAATTCTGGATGAAGGGGACACAAGAGAAGCTGAATCCTGGAACAAAAATCTTCCTAATCCTTACTCCCCCTCTGCTGCATTCTGGGTCTGTTGGAGAAATTCCTTACTGGGCACCCAAAAAGTCTGAATAACCACTCTGCAAGCAATGGATTACATATACAATGAAATACTGCAGAGCATAAATATCCACTGTAAATGTCTCACTTAGCTTCAAAGCCAGCCCTGTACAATTACAAGTTGCTAAACCAGAAGGATGGATTTGGAAGCCCTCATGCATTCACTTTGCTGAGCTTCTCTGGAGTGATGCAGCACTCTTGATGTTCCTGGCCACCCACTATTTAAATACAACTATTTTGGAGCAATGAACTCACATCCAGGTCTCTCTGCATTGATCCACTGAAGCCAGACAATGAAAAGGCAAATGAACTTCTCTCTGCCCTCACTCTCCTGACTTACTGCAAATTCCATGTGTTTTGTCAGCTCTGATGCATTTATTGAATGAGCAGCAAGTTCAGACTGAAACACACCAGAAAGCACCGTAGGCATTTGTTAACAAAGCGAGGCACAAACAGCAAATTATGGTGGGACTGAGGTAACACCCTCTGCAGAGGCCACTGTTAAACCAAACTGAGCATCTGAGCATCACTCGAGGATTTAACTGCACTGCTCAGGGATTACATTGTGGAATTACAGGCATCTTCAGGTATCAGTCACACTGAAACTAATATAATTTAAGAAAGAATTTATATATAAAACTGAAAACAAACAGAATTAAGAATTTAAGACTTCAATACAAGAAAAGCTGGCATTTGGAAGTCAGTATTTGATTACTCATTCAACACACAGCAACTAGAGAAAGGGAGCATTTAAAAACACAGCTTCAGTTTCATTTTGTCTTCCAGAAACCATTGATTTTTATGTCAACTAGTCAAATAATGTTATGTTCTGAATTTAGCCTTCAGATACATCACTACTAGAAGACATTATTTAATTCAATGTTTTTTGTGCCAAGTGCCATGAAAACGTATTTATTTGGGTTACTATGCTCTGCTTATTGTCCACATCAAAACATGATGCTGGTACCTGCCCATCAGACCAATGTTTTGTACCTCACCTTTAAAGGTAGAAAAAAATTGCATTTATAATTCAGCCAATCAGGTGGAAAATAACAATAGAAACCCAGACTTTTCAGATCTGTTGTTTGCAGGTACTGGAACAGGAAATAAAAACTTTGTAAGAAAATAAGCAAAAAGGTCTCATAACTTACTAAGGATCCTTATGACATTCTGCTTTCCAGCCCAATCCAACATAACCATCATAGGAATTCCAGAGGTAAACCCTCCACAAAGGCAAACACTTAACCTACAGGAATCTCACAGCCACAGTTTCTTATATTCTATTTTTAACATAAATATGAATTTTACTAGGAACAGACTCTTGAAAAAGTGCATCTCTCCTTAATTTAACCAGGCATAACTATTAAATTAACAGAGCAAAAGCAATTCTTTCTCTTCTGAAGTGTCTTCATCGTAGCTACCAGGATAACTCTTTTATCTTAAGCAGAAATTACTGCTGTGTGCAAGTTTTAGTAGGGCTTTAGTCTAACCCAAACACAGTTTACTTTTGCTGCCGTAATAACACGAGCCCAAAGCCTGCAGGAATTTGGGAAGTTTGCCCACTGGAATGACACAGCTCCTCTGACAGTGGCACTGATGTGAGGAACTCAACCTGAAACAAAGAGTGGCAAAAACCAACAAAACTGAAACAGAGCTATCCCATCAGTGGCAGAGGGCCTGAAAAACCTTCTAACTGTTTTCCAGGGAACTGGTTTAGATAAACATCCCTTCAACTGAGGCAAGCAATGTGTGTTTAGTGAGAGAGGAGCACACAGGGATCTCCAGAGCAATCCCAGGGCTGTAACACAAACACTCAGCCTTGTCATCACTCATCCCACCATCAAACCACCGCACCCGGGTCTAAGGACATCCCCAGAAATAGCTCCTGAATTTTTCTCCAAAGAACAAATCCCGCTTTCCTTAAGATCTCAAAGATGCTCCCTCTGTCTTGTACACTGAGAGGGACTGAGGAAGAATATTTGGGAATCCCAAAGCCCCACAGCGCTGTCCCTCATTAAGTACTTGGGAACCTACAGCTCAACCAGCAACTTCAGATTTATTTTTCAACTGAAATCTAAAGTAGAAGTTGTATTTCTGTACCACAGGGATGACTGGAACTCTCCTCCACGTGAGTTCACAGATCCCAGGGTATTCAGAACCAAAGACTTTTAGATCATCTTTCAATATCAGCCAGGCTTGCACACAAATCTGTACTTGATTTTGACCTGCTGGGTAATTTCAACTAAATAAAATAAAAAGCAGGAGATCTCTAATAAAAATAAATCCTATTCCTACAAGTTTCACAGAAGTAGGTGCCCAGGAGTGAGACTTATATTTAAAGAGTTTTGAGTTTCTCCCAGTACCTTCAGAACAACTGATTTCTGAAGCAAATTTGCCATCAATACATTTGATAGCAGCAGGTTATCAGTTTGTTAGGAGATAATATAAAAACTGAGCTTAAGAAAGGCAACCATTATGAGGCCTAAATCCACTGAAAATTTGTTTTAGGGAATTGCTAAGTTGCTAAATAAGATGGCAAGGCTGTTTTCCTACCTTGGGAAGTGCAGGATGGTTGCTGCAAATTGTATAAACAGGATTTTCCCAGCACACGCCAGGGAAAGGGAAAAGGTGGGGTGAATTTCTATAACTCAGAAACTGTACTGAGAAGAAGCTGAATCAGATCAAAGATAGTAAGAGGCTTAGGACCTGAAACCATCAGTCAGATATTACAGCACTGCTATGAGGAAGGTAATTCATCAAAGTTTCAGCTCTGCTTATGGATTTTAATTCTGCATCAAGGACATTTTAAGTCACCCTGTTTTATCGTTCTAGAACTTGCTATGCTCATTCAGATTCCTAAATGCCTCAGGATCCTCAGTGAAGAAACAGTGAAACACAGACTGTTGAATATGAAGCACAAATGAGAGGATGTCTAAAAAACTATTTCAGGCCAGCAATTTGTGAGTAATTTTTTCTCAGTCTATTGCTATTGCAAACACAGCCTGATCAGTATCTTTAAAAAGATTCTGCCTATATTTATTTAATCAGGAAGAGCTGATAATTGTTAATATGATGCAAACTCTTAACACTTCAAGTTGCCACTGTGCACACAGATTATAAAAACACTGCTGCTCTGGTCTATTAAAAGATCAGAAAGCACATGATCCTCCCTCCTCAGCACATCATTCCCTACAGAAGGAGTCAAGGATTGAGGAGTAGAGAAAGTTTCCAACTAAGTAAATAATTGCCACCTCTTCTGGTAAGCCCATTATCATCACTCACTAATTTTCCTACATTTTTCTCAGGAAATTCTTGTCTTTCCCCAAACACTTCCATTTCAGTAAGAAAAAGAACAGTTTGTTTCATTGTCCATACTAATTTCTGTTGATGATAATGCACTTCAGCCATCCCAGTAAGTGCAATCAGTCAGAATAAAATGATGACTTTGGAATAGCAGTCTCAAGTTTAAGTTGTTTGGGATCTACAATTTAAATTTTGGGAAAGAATATATCATCTCCTGTCAGCCTCAGATCCCAAAGCATTTAAAGGCACAAAGACTTCTCCCTAATACAATTACAACCAAAGCAGCTGAAACAAAGATGCTGCTTTTTATAGTACGGATTTAATTCTGATAGACTTGGGTGAAACTGTAACTGTTTCACACTGGGTGAAAACATCAAGTCAGCTGTCTCTTTTTAGCTCTCTGTGTTCTTAGCCTTTGAAATCAGCACCATGACTGCTGCAGGGTTGGCAGAGAGCTCAGGACGAGTACAAATTCAGAACTTGGATAAATACTGCTGTGATTGAGTGGATGCTGCTGTCAAGCAGAATAGCAGAATGAGAGTGTCAAATAAGCTGAGTCTATACAATATTGAGTTTCTCTCTCTGCCTTGCAATTTCCCCTCATAACAAGCTAAAAATATAGACAGTAAGATTAAAAAGATCAGGGGAAATGAACAGCTTGTAATGGTAGCTCTTCTGGAAACAGTGGTGATGTGTCTTATAAATTAAAAGAATGTATGGTACTGTTCTTATGAGTCTGTACAAATAATTAATGAGATGTTCCAAGTGGAAGAACTTAGGTGGGTATTAAAGCACAAACTTATACTAGCCTGTCCTCAGATACATCTCCTGAATCCTTTACAGCCCAGTACCAGATCTGTGGGTATTTCTAAGGGTCAGTCACAGAGTGCAGCTTCACTCTGCAAAAACAAATGGATGTGGAGGACAGACACCTGCACAAGCACAAAGTGTTTAAATCATCAGGGAGATGCTGACAGAGTTCTGCTGGTCAACAGCAACGAAAAGGTTGCTCCAGCAGGAACTGGCATGGGGCTGGGGGGCAGCTGAGATTACAGCTAATGCAGTATATAATTGCCTTTCATGAAATAACAAAACACCATCCATCTGAGGCATTTCCAAACATGCTGCTCCAATAAGGATTCCAGTGAGTTACTCTTTATATGTGCCAGCAGAGCCAGTAGTCCCTACGGAATGCCAGAGGATTAAACAAGAGCTGCATTCATTCATGGTTGTCATGTTCAAACATTAGAAAACTTGCATTCAACATACAGAGTTAACATTTGACCCGAGTGTTTTAGAAAGAGAAAGAAAAGCAGCTCTGAAAAATCATATTGGCAAGGCAGAGCTCTCTATTTCTTTTTAAGGAGGATCTATCATGATATATTCTCAGTCCCTCCCAAGAAAAACTTTAACAGGGCTAAAAGGGAGGAACACTACAGGAATTATGCAATCTGCACAAGCTGAGTAAATAAAGGCTGCCTTGGGTATCCACAGTCAGAAGATGGCAAACAGATACAACCTGAAAGTCAGACAGGAAATCTTCAAGAGCTCTAGGAAGTCGTAGCAATCAGCAGAGCGAGCGCTGCTCCTCTTCCTACAGTGTAACCACACAAGGAAAGAGGCTGCTATTCCCTACGGAATACATCTGGAATGAGCATACAAGACAGCTGGTGTTCTGCCCTCCCTAGAAAGCTGGGATCTTCTCTTTAAGTGAAACCATACAAATTATGTAAAACTCTGTTTTGCCAAATAAAATCTCCCTCTTGATCCCTAAAGAGACGGACATTTCAGGTCACATTTCCAAGCTTTTCTGCTTCAGACAACTCATCCCTCTCCCTTCAGTACACAGAATGATTTAGTGCACTGTAGCACAGACAGAAAATCTGCCAGCACATATACAAGGACTGGGCAGGAAGAGAATCCTGAAATATTGTCATTTTACAAGCAAGAACTAACAATCCTCAACATGTAAAAGATGAACAGTTAAACTTTCCTTGGAAAAAGAAATGCTGCTGTGGGTGGAGGGGAGGTGTTTACTTTTCCTCCACAGTTTCTACTTTGCAATCTTCCTACTCTTGCAGCAGGTGCACATGGACACACTTCAGGAAAACCACTCTCTGCTCCTGGTAGTTTCAAATTTACATTGCATTCAGAATGCATATTTCTGTTCTTTCAGTAAAATACTTTGCAAAGCAGCTGGCATTAAGGCACTTCCTCTTTTGTACCTCTTTTTCTTTCTTCTTCCTACGTGTCAACACAAGTATCACATGTTTTAAAATCCTTCTGCTCAAAGATCTCAAAGCAACCTGTGAACTTCTATAAAACCCTGCCCATTCTGCACAGCAGGTAAGCAAAGAGGTAGGGAACAAGTCTTCATTTCACAGTCATATTTTTAATCATCAACATATACAATTACAGAGTAAAATTTCCTCCCCATGCTCTGTTTTGGAAAATTTCTTTGGTGTTGGCTTTTGTTTGTTTATATTTTGAAAAATTATTTAAAGTATGGAATCACAACCAAGATGAAAGGGAGAAGTAACTCCTGATTTTTTTTATGAAGCAGGAATCACATTGCCCTGTGAGTAACAGCACTAATTACCTTGTGCCCCATGACAGCTATGGCACAGAAAAGGGAGCACTGCATGGCCTGAGGTACAGCACTATAGCGGGAACAAGAGGGGCCTGGAGCAGCGCCTGTACCTGGGAATCCCGCAGCTCTGACGCTGCCTAGAACATGGCAGCAAACTCTCCTGAGCCACCTGAGGGGATGCCAGAGCAGCTCACCTGGAAAACAGTAGCTTTTATAACAACGCGAGGATGGTGAGCGGCCATAAAAAAAAAACAAATCCCAAACCGACAAGGTAGATTATTAGTAAAATATCCGTATGTAAATGCAGGATACTGGGAATTGCGGGTCAGCACTTACCAAGGAATATAAGGAACACCCAAACCTCTTCCCTCAGAATCAGCCGCTCAAGCCACCACTAACACAGCACAGCGCCGCAGCTTCCCAGGGCGAGACTCGAGCAGAGGCTGCGATCCGACCTTCGTGTCCCCGCTCCGGACAACCACCCCGCGGGCTGAGGGAGACGAGGCCGCCCCGCTGCTGCTCCGCACCGGCCCCACGTCCGCAGCGCCCCGTCCCGCCGGGGCTCGGCCGGGCCCCCGCTGGAGCGGCCGCTGCGGGGCGGCGCGGGCAGCACGTGTGGCGGCCGCTAACAGCCCTCAGCGCCGGGGCCCGGCCCGCCGCCCCCCACGGCCCCACTGCCTCCCCTCACGGCCCCGCCGCTGCCCCTCACGGCCCCTCAGCGCCGACCCCCGCGCCCTCAGACCCGCCCAGCGCGGCGCCCGGACGGGAAGCGCGGAGGCCCCGAGGCGGGAGGCTGCGGCCGCGGCTCCCCCCGCCCTCAGGCGCCGCCGTCGCCCCGCGCGCTCCCCAGGCCGGCCCCCCCCCGGCTCCGCCGCCTCACCGGCCCCGCCGCCAGCGCAGCTCCCGCCGCCTCCTCCGGCTGCTGCTCCCGTTCCTGCTCCTGCTGCTCCCGCTCCCCCTCTGCAGCGGCGCCGCCCCGGCTGGCAGGAGGCGGAGCGGGGCGGGCACAACGTCTGCGCCCGCCAGGGCGGGGACTGCACCAGCAGCAGCGGCACCGGCGGTGCCCCCGAGCTCCCCGCGCCCCCTCCTCTCTCTTTGTCCGCCCCCCGCTTTGTTCGCCCCGCGGCAGCCGCAGCTCGGGGCAGGGAGCGGCTGTGCCCCGACTCGGGGTGACCCCGCCGCACCCGGTGGTCCCGGAGCCGCCGCTGCGGCACAGCCCGGCTGGGTGGGAGGGGGAGAGGGTGGGCACAGACGGGGAGGTGTGAAGCACATCGCTCTAGTGGGTGAATAACTTCACTGTCTGCTGCTTCGCTCCATTTTCCTTTTGTCCTGATGCCCAGAAATTTATGATGCAGAAATTTATCATCCCAAAGTACTGAATATTTTTATTTTCATTGTGTTTGTGAAGCAACACAGTGGAAGCTGGCGTTATCCAACTGCTAAAGTTTAAACAGCTGGAGCAGCAGCTCCAACGCCATCATCAACAATTTAATACCGATTTTCAAGGCTGAATCAAAGAGCTCTGCTCCACTTCTTCCCCTCTTATGAAGAGGCAGCAGAGCCCAGCCAGAGCTGGCCCATCACCGCTGAATTCCTCACAAAGCAAACCTCAGTTTGCAGTCTCATAGCTTGTTTGGTTTCTGCATGATGCATTTGAACAAAAGGGTGATGAGAAAGCAGTTCCACTGCTGGGAACTGATTGCAATTCGTGTTTCATTTTGGCTTCGTTCTTTGGCATTAATCCAGCATGGTAAAGCACAAAATGCTGTGAAGCCCTCCCCCAAATAATAGGTTTCAACTACATCAGCATTCAGCAATGTTTGTTAGAATTTCACTTCCTAAACTTTAAACAGAATCTCTTGCCATGGTCATTATATGGTGAAACAGATATTTGAATCCATGTACAGCCACCCCTCTTTCTCCCTGCAAAATCTGATAAAAGTTTTGCTGAATAAGGACTTCAGGGCTTAAACATTGGCTTCTATTTAGAAGTGCAGACCCAGCAAAGGATCACTTTTATTTAAAAAATGACCCTGCAGCCCCTAGCAATGGAAATAATCCCTAACACAAAAAGTGCAATAAGGGTAGAAACTGGAGAGCTGTACTAACTTTACAGAACACTTGCCTAAAATATCTGCTGGCTTGAGGGCTGCAGTGGTGAACCTTTGTGCTTTCTTGATCTGATGCTAACGCAGAATGGGTTTTTCTCTAAGTGTTTCTATAATTCTCCATCATTAATTTAATGTTTTGTCTCTCAGTTAATTTGCAACCATGTAAGTCCATCTCAAATGCTCACAGTTCAGTGCACAGCATTAAAATTGTATAAGCAATATCAGACTGATGCATCTAGGACAGAGCACAGCAACCACAAGACAGCTTAAAGATGAAAACTAGAAGTTGCAACTTTGTGCTGCTGTTGTTGAACTTGTCATTGTGTGGAAGCAGGAACAGTGGGGAAATAATAGATAAAAAATAGTTTAAATGTGTAAATAGTTTGCTTCACTCCCTTGCAACGCTATGGTAAAAATGTCCTGGACTAAGAACTGAGAATGTCACACAGATCAGATCAAGGAAATGTGCTACTGTTTTTTCCAGGAATTTCCTACTGAACAGACTTCAAGATCCAGTAGTCCTGTAGGAAAAGAGAATTTGTTATCCATTCTTTGACCAGAATCAACTTCATCCCATGAAAATGTAGCTTTGGAGCAACTGTAACTTCAGTTCATCCCAGCTGGAAATGATTGACAGCCTCTGTACCCATCTGGGTATGAGGAGGGCACAGCCAATTTGTAGGAATCATGGTAATAAAAGATCCTGGTACTAGAAACCACACCCCTTTACAGGATTACATATGATTGAAAGCCAGAATATCTTTGATTCCAGTCCTTGTGGCTCTGTTTTCTGATCTGCATGATCAGATCGGGCAACAAATAATAGATAGGCATTTCCATAACTCCATGAGAACAGGAATTGCTGGATGCTCCAGGGAAATTCAGGATGCCGACATAACTACTGGCATCCTGGCCACAAGTACAAGGCTCCCTTTAAAATTAAAATTGTTCTCAATAATGTGGAAACACTAGTTGCAGTTGTTTCTGCCCTTTTTCAGATTTGTGAAGGGTCCAAGGTTGTTGAAGCTTTCTAAAGAGCTAAAATGTTGTCCTTTAAGAACTGAATGTAAGGATCTCTTGACTGAAGAAATCAATTTTTCTATTCAATGGGATGTATTCACCCAAGTATGAGAATTTTCAGTAAAGATTTTTTTTCCATCTGAATGATCTCTTCAATATGCACATCTGGCAATTCCTATACAGAAGTGATGGTCACATCTGCTACAGAAAAGGCAGTTAATTGCTTTTTTTTTTTAATCTCAGAAGTGCTGCTTCAAAAATCCCAGCATTTGCACTACTATTTTCTGTAATTTATTTTCTGTAAAGGTTGAAGTCTTTTCACTGCTAATGTACTTACTGGTTCCCTTCCCCAGGCCAGCCAGACTACCCAGCAGTAATAAAAGAAAAAGCTCTCCAAACCCATGTTCTTTGTTGAGCTACTCAAGACAAGCTTTCATCAATTTTACATTATTTGTTCTACAAAACATGGGTAAAACAACAGAGAACAGTATCTGAACAAATTAAAAAAGAATCCTTCCTGCACTCTGGTTTAAACAAGATACTTAAATTAACAATAATGTTCCTCTTGATGAGTGTTTCATTTCCCTGATAACTGAGAAACCAGTCTATTAATAAAGATGCAAATCATTCTAGCACTTATGTAAATACCAATAAAAGCTGAAATCTCACCTACAGCGAAGCAAAGCAGAAGGATTTTGTTCCTATTGAGTGCTGATTTCTAAAGAAAGAGTAAATAGATGTTCATTCAGTCACTGGTGACAACTAAACACGTTGCAAAAAATCTTACGTAACATCTCTGCTGCTGTAGTTGTCTGAAGTCTAGGAAGTGTCCAATTGTCACACAGTAATTACCACATTATTAAATCCATCCTGCTTTCAAGCTACTCCAGGAATCACGACCAGTTCCTCCCCCTGACTCATCCCCTCCCACCCCCCAAAATATAGCAATGACTCTGCACTGTATTCTTAGGAACAGCATCAATCTTCAGTGGCATTCCCTTCCCAGGGGCAGCGCAGCCATGGCACAGAATGAAGGTGCTACGGGGTTCCATGGCAACTGAAACACTTTAATTATATTGGAGCATTTTCCTCCTCTTCATTTTTCCTTTTTTTTTACCCAGCTATGCTGCCTCACAGAGCCTGCAGTGAAATAATTATTTTTAGCAGCTACCACGTCTTTCAGATAGCTTCTAGAATCTCAGCTATGTCTCTTTTCTTGATGTTTTGAGCACTGTGAATTGGGTTATAAAAATTTAGAGTCAGAAAGTTGGATCTTTTTAAGACACAACTTCCCTCCTGACTAATACCCAGAATATTTGCAGAGATTTGATTTTTGAAGACGTGCATGAGCCTTTTTAAATATTTCTGGTGTTCCAAGTACTGTAAATAAACACGAGGATTATGCCAACAGGAATCTGTGGGAAAATTTGAGTGATGCCTGCTCATGCTATACCCACCTCATTACAGATTTTATTACTCATTCATTTTAGTAAACTCTAATCTAGGTTATTATGCCACACCCATCACCATGGGAATGGCACTTAAAAGGACTCAAAATAGTTTGCCATTCAGCTTTTCCCTGGGACTTAAGAGTGTGATCTGATTGCAGTTTCAATATACAAAACCCATTTGAGTAGTTACAGCTGACAGCCTAAAAACCTCACTGATTACCAGCATCTTCAGTGCAACAATATGTAGCACTTGACAGAACAGTGAATTAGATAAATAGCTAAGAGATGCAGATGAATGAATTCCTCATCATGAGAGAAGTAGCAGAGATAACTCCCCATCCCTAATTAACTGTGTGTCTTACAGCAGAGTAAATGCAGGAGGAGATTTACTTACTGGTTCAGTTTTCTCACAGCACTATCCATGCTGACTGACACCTCCAAAGAAAGGGCAATTCCAAGGAGAAGATTTAAAAGAACAATTTAAAAGATACCTCTGAGTGCTCTCAAGGAATTTTGTATGATTATCCTTATTTGAAATTAAATTACTAAAAATAAACACAGAAATTAAACAGTCCCTGCCTGCTTTTCTGAGATCAAAACATATCACAAATATATTATTTTAAGGAAAAAAAAATAGCATTACAGGAGCATTTATAACATTGCAGTTTGAAAGACAAAAGAATAACAAATGAAAGTACTTCAGTCACAACTGTTTTGCTTATCTGTTGTGACCAATTAATTATGTGGAAGGGTGATTGAGAATGGACCACACAGAGCACTAAAAGGTTCTAAGCACATAAAGATGATTTTTATCTTGTGTACTCTTCTGCCTTGCTCACAGAAACCACATGCACTCCTTTAGTTCAGGCTGCATGTCCTACTCAAGCAGCAGCATTTCTTAAGAGCCACTAAAACCAGATCTTTAAGGTGTGGTGAGAGAACTGTGTTTCAAATATGAGCAGCACAACACACCCAAAAGGTGTGCACTGGCAATCATCACCTCCTGCCCTGCATCCCTTTATCATCCACGTGGCAATGATGCAGCACACAAAGGCTCCTGTAAACTGTCATTACTGGCTTTTAACTCCATGGAAGGAGTAGGAGGAAAAAGTGCCAGACCTCCATATGCTTCCCAACAGAGCTTTCTTTAAATGTATGTAGAAAGTGGAAACAGCACGTTATTTTGTTGTCCACTCCTGTTATAAAAATATTATTTCTTCGATAAACTAGGAAGAAAAAAGCCATTCATTTTAGAACATATGATGAACATTTACCTTGACTTGCTTTCCCACTGCAACCAAATAAACTGAACAGGTAAATGCTGCAAAAAGATCTTTCAGCCTCTCAGAATTCACATATAAAGGCGCTTTGGTCTTGCCTTCCTGTAAAGTTTAGGGAGAAAAAAAGGAAGAGAAATAAAGGCTTTAACTGAAAAAGCCTGGGGTTCTCATAGGTTTAAATGCAGAGTGTACCAATATCATGTATTTTAAAGATCTTTGGGCAATATGCACTAACTGCAAAGCAGAGAATTTCAAAGAATTAAGTTCACTCTCTAACATTATCTTACAGACATTCCTTCCCCTTCACAACTTTTTTGTTAGATACTTGAAAATGCTTTGGCTTATTCTGCTTTACACTTGGTTGGGGAGACCTTTCCTGCATTTCTGCAAGGACAAATGGTTTACCAGCTCCAAGGAATACCTTACATCAATCTAGTGCTCCCTCTCCTGGCAACTGAACAATGCTCAGCCACTGGTCCCTCACAAGACAAGGAGAAAAAATGTGTTAGAACAATAAATCAGCAAGATTATAACATTTCTAAGCATTCAGAAGTGGGCAGCTCTTCAGATTATGAAAACTGAACGGTATGGGGCAAAGTTCTGTTTAAATAGCTATGAGAATTTTAACAGTTTCTTGAAGCCAACAGTTGCGGCCTGTTCTAAAGTATTTTACTTTACTCATCCTCATTTTGCTCAGCTTGTTTTCCCAATTTTCTTCAGCAGCTGATTTTCAAAAACCTGCATTTTGCTGCTTTAGGACTCCAATTAGAAGTTCTTTAGCGAAAAGCTCATTTATTAAACCTCTGTAGACAACCACGAACATGTATGTACAGCAAGTTTACATGAAGGACAATGCTACAAAAGATACAGTGGCGATTAAAACAGACCCACATAAATAATTTATAAAAATACTTGAAATGGTGAAAATAGCACTGTAATCCCCAATTATTTTCCTCCAATTGCCAGGACTTTGATGTGGGAAATCTCAACATCAGACCTTTTTAAAAACATTCCGAATATATTAAACTTATCTACAGGATAATTAGCAAAATGTATAAAGTGTAGAAAGGACAGATATTAAAAAAATCACCAATCCACCTGAAACTCAAGGACAATATAAACTTTAGCCAAAATAATGAACACCAAACCACAAACTCTGCATTTTAGAGTCTCGAGTATTGGCAAATAAAATGCTCTTAACAAATCATCAGACCTGTTATTCCTTAGTGGAATCATGCAACTTGGGAAAATTCTACATTTTCTGGCTGCATTGGTGGTCCTGGTCAAGATGGAAACCTGCACTGATTTCTACACCAAGGAAGAACAGGGCAAACCTGAATTTGTCAAGTTTTTCTCTTTCCCATAAGGTGGGGGAGGTCATCTGAGTTTGTAAAACTGAGGGGGAAACAGAAGGGATTTGGACATAAGAAAACAAAAGACAACTTAAGATTTAAGTCTTTTTCTTTTGCTGGTTTCTTGGGGAATTTTTTAACAGGCTTCTTATCCGTAGATAAACCCCGGTTGATTCTGCCATATTTTCAAATTCAAATGGTGTGATGCCTGCAGCAAACTTGCTCATGTCGGGAACAACTGCAGATTTTTTCACAGATGACCCAGTGCTTGTGGGCACTTTATTACCACCTGTGTTCTCCCCTTCATTAACCTCAGGGTTGGGAGCAGGCAGGGTGTCACCCAGCAGGCCTTCAGAAACTGCATTATCAGGATTTTCCTTTAAGTCAAGCAAGCTATCCTCTAGTTTGGGACTGGTTAGAGGACATTCACTTTCTGGGATCTGCTCACTGATGTCAGAAAACTCTGTTTCCACTGAGATCACTTTCTCAGGTGACCTGACTTCTGCAACCAGATCTGCTTCATTCCTGGCTGGTGATGATGTAAGGGAATTCCCAGTTAAAGGTGTATCAACAGGAATATCAGAGTCACTGTTTGTGCTCTCTGCCTGCTCCAGCGCTGCCCAGATTAACCTCTGCTGCTCCTCCAGCTCTTCCAAGGTCAGTGTATCCTCATCCATGACTGAGTCCACTATTTTGGGCTGAGGACTATCACTGGAAGAGTTTGCTGGTGGAGCAGTCCTAGGGAGAGGAGAGTGGGTGGGTGTGGACGGCTGAGGGGGTGTGAAGGGGGGTGTTCCTCGTGGCACAGGGGGAGGAGTGGACATTGATGGAGATCCAGGTGGCAGTGGAGGCTGGAACTGAAAACTGTTGGGAGTTTGAGATCTCTGTGACCCTTCCAGATCTAGAAAGAGATTAAAACACACTTTTTAGAATTTGAAATCTGACCAGGACAAGATTCAAAGTGCCAATGTTCTGATCAACTACCAGATTTACATCTGGTAGTTTCTGGATTTTCTCATCCTTGGTTTTCAGCTGAGACAGAAGAAACTTTGTGAGCGTTTTCATATCCACCAAAACGATGTTTTTTGAGATTTCAACTATGCCAGCCATTCAAGGAAAAAAAATAAATTACTCTAAAGGTATTAAGAACAAACTCGTTCCACAGTGAGACATACTGAAGGACTCCTTATGGCAGATTTCAAAAGGAAAGTCAGAAGTTTCTCCAGCTGTTCTAACACTTAACACTGAATCCTCCTTTGAGTCTGCCTCATTTTTAAGAAGCTGTAAGCCTGCAAACTTATGTTATTTCATCCAAATATTTAGGGATTTGGGGGTCTTAGCAGAAGTTTCTTTAGGATGCTCTTGAAGTAAAGAGATCAGAATTTTTAACATAACATTGCAATTGCTCTGAGCACACCTGACACCTCCTGCTTGGTACTGGAAGACATGAAAACCACAGTGACAATCACAGCAAATGCCACTGCAGTAGGACACTGCTGGCCTCTGTCAGCACTGCCTTTAATTACCACCAAAAGGACTACTAACACATTGGCTTCTCCTTTTAACTCTCACATTTCAATTCAGATCACCTTATTTTGAAAACAGAAGTTGAAACTAAGAAAAAAAAAGTGCAGAATGGCTGTACCAGAGTCCAGGTCCATGTCAGCTGCTGCTATCTCTGAAATGTCTTCCCTTCGTCGTTTGGAATGATGAGACTTTGATTGAGATGCAGCCCTTTTGCTGCTGGATTTTGGACTTGGCTGGTGAGAAATATCCACAAAACCAAAAAGAATTAGCATTATACCATACAGGATAAGGTTACCAGCTGTAAGAATTAATTTTGTAACTATACAATCATTTGGGGACCCAGTGTGTAAAATGACATTGACATTTGAGGGATGCCATGGCTATGGAAACCAAGCTTCTCATTTATCAGGGGAGTCTTAAACTTCCATTCATAGCAATTCTTTTCCAAACTGCTTACAAATCTTTGCACAACTGGGACCTTCTTATATTAAGTGAAATAATGGAATTATTTTTAAATATGAAGCCATTTTTTGTTAAGACATATAAGCCAGATGAGCATTTCACCCTCACTAGTGTCACTAAAAAGTCTGTCCCCTTGTGCAGAAAGAAGATACAAGCAAAAAATCATCATGACCTACACTAATTAAAAGGCAATAGTGGTTTTTTTAATAACAAGGAGATATATACAGATGTAAGTTATTCACCTCCTGAAAATTAGAAAGGTAGTGAGCAAAAACATCCTTCTGTTGAGATGGCTGCATGGGGATAGAACCAAACATCTGCCACTCCTACAGCAAAAAGAAAAAAAAAAAAAGAGAAAAGAAAAATAATGTTGCATAATAACAGAACTTTGGTTAATAACACTGAATGAAAAAACAGATTTGGAGGCCACTAAATGGGCAAATGTAAAGGTGTAAATACACAAGTGCTTCTTTTTAATGCATTAATAGGCATTCAGATCAGTGATGGAATTCACTGACAGGTGGTTAAAATGCTTTTGAAGATAAAAATGCAGCACTCACAAGAGATTTATTGTGTGCTCTGTGCTTAAGAGGGCACCCACTATGTGGGTCTTCTGCTATGACTTGTTTAATTCCAGTTGTGTTGTTACAGAGCTTTCCAGAAGTTGTGCATTGACTTGTCTGATGTAATTTTTTGCGATCAAAATTACATTTATGAAAACACTCACAGTGATTTTCATATTCCAAGAATTTTCAGAAAACTTGCATGTATGGAAAAACAGCCATTCATGTGTGAAGTTTTGTGTTTAAAAAATACCAAACTATCCTTCCAGGTTCGTGTTGGTCTCATAATGGAAATAATTCCCACAGAAACACTGTCAGACCCTATCACAAGAAACATGACAAGTATCAGCTGTCCCATTAATTACAACCCCCAGCCCTAAAGCAAGGGCTTAAAAAGAAGAGACTTAAAGGGAAATTGTCAGATGCAGAATACAAAACATTAACTCTTGCCTAAAAGCAATTCCTGACACTCAGCACATTGTTCAGAAGGCAGAGAACAGGTACTCACATCTGGGATCCCACTGGGAGTGGATATATTAAAGCCTGGATAATTTATCAACTTAGACACATCGTAAGTGATACGTTTTGGCTGAGGAGAGCTCTCATCTTCTGCTCCAACTTCACCTATAATGGAATATAATTATTATTGATGTTAATTAAGAACACCACTGAAAAGATCCACAGGATTTAACAACAGGGGTTTGGAATAGAAGTACTGATAGGAAGTTTTGAAATTCAGAGAGGCAGGAACAGTGACCAAATCCATCAGATACATGCATGAAGCCTCCTCAGAAACCTAACTGGGTATTCCTACACAACTACTCCTCATGTACCTTTGCTACCCTCAGAATTTGGCTATCAGGATTGTTGTGAGATGCAGCATAAAATGGTCATTAGCAAAAAGCTGGTAAATTACGTAAGGTAGGTTCCAAGAAATGTGTTGTTTGCTTGCTGGTGGTTTTGTTCCTATGTAAGAGTAATTTATTGAGGAATATGGCTTCTTTCATAAAATTTAAGAGAAAAAGGGAGACGAAATTGGACATTAAGAGATTTGCAAGTCTTGCAGTTTCACACAACTCCAGGTTCTAACAGTGAAATCCCACTGACAGCCTCCATCTTTGCAACACAACCATTATGGAACTTGTTCCGTTGTTACCTCACAGCTGATAAAAAAGGTGTATTTCGACATGAATAAAAACAACTTGATTTGCCATTTTCTCCCCATTCCAGGAGGAAGATTAAGGTTTACAAACCAGTTACTTTATTGTCTCCTGAGGAGGGTGCAGCCAGCACACAGCCTCATTGTAAAGCTGCATTCCAGCCCCACATTGCTCACTTTTTCCATCATACAGAGCCAGTCCTGAGTGCTCCATTTCGGCCTCCTTGAGCCAGCCCGGGGGATACCCCAGCTGCCGCATGCGGTAAATGAACGGGGGTAGGCTCTTGTCTGTCACACCAAGGGCGTCCTGAAGGACCCCACTAAGGCAAGAAAACAAACAGAAAACAAAATGTCATCCAGAAATATCCATTAATTGGTGACAAAAGGTTATGAGTATTTTATGGAGTTTTCAGCTGTCAAGGTAAAATAGCTGAGTTTTAGCTCAAACTGTGATGCATTTCAACCTCAGATATAACAGCTCTTAGATGAAAACCAGATCTGATATTAAATATAACCTTCTGCCTTGCTGATATGTTTAAACACTTCATTAGA
Organism: Pseudopodoces humilis; assembly: GCF_049639895.1. Lineage (NCBI taxonomy): Eukaryota > Metazoa > Chordata > Aves > Passeriformes > Paridae > Pseudopodoces > Pseudopodoces humilis. The sequence continues at coordinate 3,245,686 of NC_142219.1, forward strand.
TTTAATTCTACACCAAGAATAACCTACTTGACCTGCTACTTCTGACTCATGGCCTTGACTGCAGCTATCAACAGGAAGGGTGGACCCTAACACTGAATTTACTGGGGATTTTTTTGGAGACTGCCACACAATACCATGATTTCTCTGAACATTTTGAATAGAGAAGAAGGGACACTCAACGCTCAAAATTTGCAGACTTTTGAATACATTTTTAGTAGGAACATAATAAATTTGCAATTTGAGAAGTCAAAGAGTAACACTTATCTCCCTGCATTACAGAAAGGGTAGGACTGTCAAGCTAGCAGTGAGTTTCCATTTGAAAGATATCTCTGCAATTTATTAAAATTCTATTTAGCAAATTCAAACATAATGGACTCATAGTTAAGAGAAGCAGGTGGACTTAATAAACTCTGGCAATTAAAATCTGGCACTCCAAAGGCAGAAGAGGTATTCCAGAAAAGCAAATGGAAAGAAAAGAGATACCTAATTACTCCTGGCTTAAATTTTCCAAACCTCTCTTCTACTTCTTCTGCATGGTAACGCTGCTGAAAATTCTGATTGCTCGAATCACCACAAGCTTCCAAAAACTCCTTTCTCTTCTCATTTATACGAGCTGCATTTCGTGGCTTAAAGATAATACAATTGGGAAGTTTAGAGTTGGACAACTTAAAATTTATGCACTCCTTCACCCAACACAAAGCTTGGAGAGCAGCAGTCTTTGGAATACTGGTGACTTTACCTTTGGGCACTCCTTCATTTGATGGTCTTCAGAACCACAATTGAAACAATGAGGTTTGGGCCTGCTTGAAAAAATGCACAATGAGTTAAACCTGAAAACAACTTTGCAATGTTAAATACACCTAATTATTTTCATTCTTGACAGATTTTAAGATTTAGATTTGAGAAAGACAAAATCAAAAGCAATGACTGTTGATGTCATATGCTGTCTTCTGCTTCTCTTAAACTTCTATCAATCATTAAATAGAGAATATTGCTGATTTCACAGTGCTAAGGGAGAACAGGGGAAATGAGGAAAGGGCAGAGGGAAATAGGAAATGGTATCATCAGAGGTCTGATCCCTTCCACAATACTGGGAATCAGTCACCAGTAGAAACAAACAGCAGAGTACAACCATTTATTTGGGAAGTCGTGGCCCACAGTTTCAAGTAATACATTTTGTGAAACGGCACTGAAAACCTGGAATGGAACTACAGCTGGCTTCAACTTAAATATTCCTTTACATTCACACCGTGGCAGGAAACATTTGCAAGGTTACTGGGGTGAAATACCAAGATTGTAAAGGAAGATTTATTTTCTGAACATTCATTTTTACTGAATTAGGATGGGAACCAGAAGTGGAGACAAAAAATGTGGCACAAGGACATGTGTCCAAGGTAACTCCAGCTGGAAACTGAATTCCCTTCACTTCTCACCTCCCATAAAAACTACACCATCAATTCTCAGATCAGTCTGTCTAAAAAAATCTATCAAGTAAGCGGACAGGAGTTGTTCCACAGAACAGTAACCATGACACAACACCAGTGCAAGGATGACAAAACAATCACTAAAAAAGACAAGAAACAGAAGAACTGACTTAAAGCCCTTCCTAAAGAAACTCATTAAAAAGACAAGACCCACTGACTAAAATACTCAGCTCTGACTTAAATTTAATTTAAATTTAAATACTCATTGCTCAAGTATGTCCAAGGGTTTATTTACTGGGCAATAATCACAGAGTGCATCTGAACTTTTCAGCTCAAAACTTTATATTTAAGAATCATACAAACCTTTTGGGTTTTACTTGTATTTCTTGTCCATCTAGGGAGAGAATCTGGCTGAAAACTTGCTGATATCTTTAGATTTCAATAAGGAACTGCTACTGGATGAAGCAAAATTTCAATTTTGTTTAAAATATCAATGAAAACTTAATAGTGCTTTGAACAGAACACTGACTCATCTGCATTAAGTTACAAATGGGTCTTTGATATGAAGTTCTGAGTATAAACTATAAAATGATACCTACTAGAAACTATTTACTAAGATAAGCTTAAGCTGTTTCCTCCTACAAATTTCTACCCAATACTTTATCAGCACTCGCTAAAACTACAACTCTCTTGTTTACTGGCAGAAATTTCCAGATATTAATTCTGAAATGCTTCACAGTAATCTTATTAAACCACATTTTGACAGAGTTTCAAAATGACAGATTCACTGAGAGCAGTACTTTGGTTGTTTAGAAGTCAGTGCCTGATGAACCATTTCACTCAGAATCAGTTCAGCCACACTTAACTTGGCATTTAAGGAGCAATTCCCATTAGGCATCTACTTCCTTCATCCAGAGGTTGGGAGACTGTAACTAAGAAAATGTAACTAACTATAACTATAACTGTGTTCTATTCAGATACAAGTAATTTTTTTAACACTGACATGACCTTGATTACAAAGCATAAGAACTGGATATTGCAGAAATGAACTCTGAAACTGCTTCTTGTCCTGAGACAGGACAAGACAGAAGCAATACTGGAAACCTGGGGAGATTATGTGACTTGAGAAATTTCTTGTCATTTCTTTTGCCATGGAAGACATCAATACTAAAAAAACATTTCAACATTTTCCAGCTATTTTCAGCATTTCCCTCAATTCCATTTTTCAAACATTGGCTTTAACAAACAATAAAGAACCAACTTTAAAATGGATGCATGTTAAGAGCATGCCATAATTAAATTTTAATAAAAGACTTTCCCTCTAGCTCCCATTTTTGGAAAAAAGTATTTTACAGCATGTTTGAGTTCTCCAAACCCTTTTCTTCTCCCAAAGAGTGGATTTTATGGAGGAAGAATACGTATTCAATCTGCAAGAAGTTGTCCCTCCAACCCTGATTATAGACTGGCCAAGGAGATCCCTAAATTCACAAGATGTATTTAAGGGGACAAGGCATTCACTCCAAGGATAGCAATCAGCAAGTCAATTATATCAAAATACTTATTTGTTTTGAATTAAAAAAGCCAATAACGACTCATTAAATCATCCCATCTATAATGACTTGTATGGTTTTGATAAACACACAATCCACTGAAGAGAATTTGAGTTCAATTTACCCACTGGAATTCTCTGGATTTGGCAAACAGAAAAAAATAAAGGTGTTTTAGGATACTTAGGTATTTCCCATCCTTCTGTCAGCTGTGGATTCTCATTTAAAATAGGCTGTCCCAGTTTATCGAGACAAAAATTGGTAAAATACAGAACACTTCCTACAACCTGTAGAAAAAAAGTCAGAGAATTGTCAGAAATGTGTCAGTATTTAGGTGAGATTGGTAGCATTTCTATAAATTTACACTGCTTGAAATACTTCCAGGTTTTTTTTTTTCCCCATTCTGTAAGAATTTACAATTAATACAAGCCCAAACATGTACACATAAGTTTTTTTGCACTGATGTAGCCCAAGCATGCTGAATTTAAATTTCATTTATCAGTGTAATAACAACAGTTAACAGATTTTTTTTTAATGGCAGTGTACACTGAATGTGGAGAATGAAGAGTCAGACCTACCATGGAAGAGCACAGTCAAAAACTTACACTAAAAGCTTCTTTCACTTTTTTAGCAGAACTCGAGCTGGTTCCTTTACTGTCCTCTTCCAAAACAACACTGGAGGGCTGACAGGAAAAGCAAAAATAAAAATAACTACTTTGCCATTCAACCCTTTTACTCAAAGTGAATGTTGAGTTAAGAACCAAAATTCTAAACTAGGAGGAGAAAGTGTAAATTTTCAGATACTGTTGTTCATCTGTTTTCTTATATATACTCAGAGTTGGGCTAATACTATCAGAAGAGGATACATTAAGCTTTCTTCTTAGTTATTTAAACCAACTTATTAATTTTCTTTCACTGAAATTTCAGTAGGGACAATTTTCAAGAAGCATTTTAATGGGCAGAAAGGATCCATCCTTTGCCCTGGGCTCTATTTTTTTGGAACAAACTGTTGTACAACATTTGTTTGACAACTACTTGATTTGATTTTTCTTAGTTTAACAGTGCAGTATTTCAATATTTCCATCAAAGAGATGGAGAGGAAGCATTTTGTAACAATTTCAATTTTAAAGTACCTGTGGCTTCGCATTCATGTGTGATTTTTCTTGTTCACTTTTCTTTTGCTCTTCATATTTTTGAACTAAACTATAAATAAAATCTTCAATTTCTTGATGATACCGCCTGAGATGAAATACAGAGAAATGAAGACATGAGCAAGGCTGAAACAAAGAGCAGATGTCTCTTTTCTTAGGCATTTATAATTTACTAAATAACTTAGAAAAGGAGAAAATCCAATTCTTTTTTGTCCCTCTCCCAACCTCCACCAACATAAATGCAATCTGATATTAGAGAGCCCCTGAGTGTGGCAACAAAACCTGAGTTTTTTCAGAGGCAGGGAAAGATTTATTTTTTATATTTTACCCACAACATTTCTGAAATTCAAACTACTCTTCAGACTCACTCCAAGTCCGTGAAAGTCTCCCTTCATTTCATGATGAAAACAGATATAGCTAATGAACAGAACTCCTGTCATCCTCCCCATTATCCTTTCTCCCCTCTAAGCTTCAGTAGTTTATGTTATTGAATAAAATCTACATCCACAACTTAGGCACAACACTGTTATATCCAAATAAACAAAAAAGCCCCCATTTCCTGTCAGGATTGTTTTTTTCTTTAAAATACTTACTTAGTAATGACATTGTTCATAAATAAAATCTGCAACAGAGGTCCATCAACTTTGGGGTTTTCCACAGAGATTCCACTAGAACAGCACAGAACACACACAATGGGTACAGTAAATATTACCCACCAGTTTTATCACAGCTGAGTCTGGACCCCACAGATAGAGGAAGATTTGGTCAATACAAAATCTGTATTTTTAAGAAGTTCCAATCCACTTACACAGAAATTATCCTCTTGAGCAAAGCAGGTTGGTGTGAGGTAGAAGGAAAACAAAATACCCTCACACTACAGAAATATTAAATTCTGTATGAACAGAATTCTCTTCCTGCTACTCTAGTTTCAATAAACTTTTACAATCTTCTAACCAAGATTCAATCAAACATTTGACTGAAATTTTTCCTCACTGCTGAACTTTACATTGAAACTGTTTCACTGAAGACCAAGTGAGTTTCACAAAACAGATATACACAAATAAATAAGAGTTACAGCAATACCAACTGAGTTCCTGCTATTCAACTCCAAAAGACTTTTCAGGAACTGGAATAGCTTTTTAGAAGCCCAACACCTGAGTAGGGACTGGGACATGGAAACAAGATGTGGCAGCTTGTCACCACACACAGCTTTTATCTTAAACAAACTCTGTTTACATATACACATATAAACGAAAATATTTTCTCTATATAATTCATAGTGTTTTAAGTCAGTATTAACGCACCTAGGACGAGTCAGAATTCTCAGCTTCCTTTTAAGTTCCTGATGTTAACTTACTGTTAAGGACTATGATTTTCTTTGAAAGACACAAACCAACACCCAAAGCAAGCAAGAAAACACCAATCACAGAACAACGAATAGGGTTCCCTTTCACTGCACAGGGGATTATTTAAAAATCCATCCGTTGCTGAAGAAACACAATAAAATGAAAAAAAAAACCCAAAACAACCACATACGAAAAGGGAACTAGCTGTGACAATCCAAACAGTGCCATCCATTACATGCAGTGATTGTGTTAACAGATACATAACATTTTCATTTAAGATCTGCGGTCATCACCAAAAGAAACGTAACGGTAGTACACATGTACTTGTAAATGGGAAATAAATTATAACACATTTCAGATTCAACTCTGTTGCAGTGGCAAACCCAAAAACCCTTTAGAGAACCTGTCACAATTCAACTGTTTGAAATTATTTGTAGCTGCTTTAAAATGGATTGCCAAAGTAAACACACAGACGTCTGTTTTCCCTGGAAAGGCAGAACGCAGGGATTCAGTAACAGCCGTCCCCGCGTGCCGGGGCCGGAGTCGGGGCTGCCACGGGCCAGGCTTCTGAGGAAGCCTGGGAGCACCAGCCTCCGCTCCCCTCATCGCCCAGCTCACTCATCTCCCCCGCTTCGGGCCTCCGCGGAGACTGAGGGTTCCTTCCCACAGCCCCCCGGGGAGAAGCCGGAGCCTGCCCTGAGGACCGGGACCGCCTGGCCCGGAAGGGAACCGGCAGCAGCGGCGCACCCGCCTTCCCCTGCCCCGGCGTGGGCCCTGCCTCTCCCGCCAGGATATTCTCCGCCCGCAGACGCTGCACCGTCTCGTCCCGGTCGCGCAGCCGTTCGTAGAGCTTCAGCAGCGGGTCCGGCTCGTCCAGAGCGGGCGGTGAGGGCGGCCCGGGCTCCTCCTCCAGCTGCCCGAAGAGCTCGCGGTCCCCGAAGTCCACCTCCGCCGCCATCTTGGCCGCCGCAGGAAAGGCGGGGCGGGGGGCAAAGGGCGGCGGGAAGCGCGGGGCGGGCGGGACGCCGCACGCGGCGGACTACGACTCCCAGTGTGCATCGGGGCTGCGAACCACACAAGCGGGCGGCGGCGAGGCGCGGTGGACGCTGGGAGGTGTAGGCGGCGCGGAGCACAGCCAGCACCGCAGCTCTTGTCGTACTCACAATGGAGGACGCGCTCGTGCCTCCAGAACCGGCACCGCTCCCGCTCTTGGAGTTTTTCCTCTTCTGAGAAGGGGTGAGCGGTGGAGAGAGATGGGGCAGCAGCAGCGTGCAATGCAAGAGCATTTGATATAGGGCGTCTGCAGCAATCCCCTCACTGCAATATTTTAGGCAAATCCTACTTCAAAAGAACCAAAGCAAAACCTCCTTAAGTTTTCCTTTCTCTTAACTGGCTTATGGGAGTTTGGCTCAAAAGACAAATTACTATGTGACCTTAGAGAAAAAAAATGTCTTTATTATTAACCAGTATTTTTGCACTGGATTATGTGCCTATTGGCCCAGACCGCTAAATAACATCTACACAATGTTTCTTTCATGTTTCAAGAATTGAAAATAACTGTACAAGGTTAAAGTACAAAAGTACACAAGACAGTGGACACGAAATATCCATGTATGAGATCATCCCATCTGCTGCTTGGTTTGAAAAGTAGAACTTTAACTAAAAAATACTGTCCTCCTCTAGTTCTGTCAAGTTTAATGGAAGTGGGTATAACCTGATTACAACACTAACACCAGTATCACTAATCTGATATTTACAAAAAAAATTGTATTTTTCAATAAATTAAAGTCAATGCAACACCCATGCAAGCTAGAATGCCAGCTTTTTGGTGAACAAGGACCCAACATGTGAACAAGAACCTTCCACAGTCCCAAATTTCAAAAACAGCCTTTTGTTTTGTTTTTTCATTTTTCAAACTGCATCCATTCCTCGCATGGAAGATGTGAAGCCCAATCCCATTCCTCTTTGCGTGTGAGTCTGTGATCTTGCCATTTCATACTGTGCATCCAGATTTCTGAACACCTCCTCCTGCTGCTTCAGTGTTTTGTAACTCTCCTCATCCACGGAACTGCAGCCAGCTTCATCCTCGCTCTGGAAACACAACACAAACATCAGCTCTGGGAAAATCAGGTTCATAAATTCTTACAAGAGTAAGGATTCAAGCATTTGGGTTTATTGCTGCAACATTCTAGTGCAGATTTTCCTCTGTCAATAAACACACAGGCTTTCACCCAGTTGCTTTTTGAATTAAATTCAAGTTTAGATGCTGCTTCTGAACTTCCTAAATACTTAAAAGCTCTTAACTACATCAGGTTAACTTAAAATCTTTACTGGCAAAGGTACACTAAAATAAGAAGTGAAATCATTATCCTGCAATTAATAAACTTAATTACATATTCAGAATTCTTTACCTTAATGCCCATCAGTTTTCTGAATTTGACATTTTGGTCCTTGTTTCCAAAATTTAGTTTTTCCCATATTTCTGCAGATTGTGACTTATCCTGTTCAGATTAAAAAAAAAAAAAAAATGTGTCACCTTTTTACGTAGGATTCCATTAATAGCACAATAGAGCAGCAAGCAAAGGAACAGTGCTAAAGACAAACCCATTCTGTACCAGAGCTGGGAGTAAAAGGTTTCCAAGTCTGACATTCCTCCTGCAGCATCCTCACAAGAGCTCTTTGTGAGGGAAGCCTACCTAATCCTGGTGTTCAAAACACAGGTATGTTCCTTCTTTTAGTATTTCCAAAGGTCTGGAAGCCTGGCTGGAATTCAGGCTTGAAGTAAATTATGGAAAAACGAATTTGTTTATTGCAATTATCAATACACAGCAGAATGCAGGAAGAACTGCCTGGAGAGCACTCAGGGTTCTCCTGCCCTCCCTTTTGTCTGCCACCATTGCCATGGGAACTGGCTTGTTTTCCACATCTTATGGAACAGTCTGTAAAGGTAAGGGAGCTTGTTGTGTAACTGCTGCAAGATGGAAACCAGCCTAACAAAACACTTCTATACCACAGTAACAAGAGACAAAAATACAATTTTAAAACTAGCCCTTTTTCCCCACAGTATCAGCAGGCAAAAGCTCTACTCAAATCCAGCAACTTTCTGAAAAAGCAACTGCCACAGGTGCCTTTCTTACTTCATTAATTGCAAAGGCATTTGACACAGCACAAAAGCCTGAAGGCTTGTTTGTATTTATGACTTTAGTTAGGATTAATATTGCATTTCTCTGCTCCTGCAAAGTTACCAGCAAGATCGACAGACTTGTCTTTGCAATTTGCAATTGGAAAGGACACAACCACCACAGGAGAAATCTCTACAGTCCCACAAAGGAGAGGTTATATATACATTCCATACCTTAGCCATCCCTTCCCAGTAAAGGGAGACCATCTGGATTTGATGTTTAGTTCCAAGTTGTAGGTAAACTCACATTTGGGGGTTTCCCTGAGTCTTGTGTCACAACTGTTTATCACTGAAGGACTAATTATCCTAATCCTTTCACTCCTATATCAAAGAATAATCTGATTTGGAAGGGACCCACAAGGATCATCAAAGTCCAGCTCTTAGTTTTACTGAAGTTTTACTTCAGGCTGATAATAAAACCTGCTAAGAGATATGAAAGCTGGAAATAACACTCATCAGCATCTTTAAACCAAGTGCAAGATATTCCCAAACCAAATTCATGAAGGTAAGAAAAGCCAACATTACCCCTTCCTTTTTGCCTTGCCAAAGCATCTTCCGCTTTTTCTCTTGCTCAGCAAATTTCATGGGGTTCACTGCTGCTGGGTTGTAATAGCTGGGCACAGCTATGCCAGTCTCTGCCAGTGCCTTGGCCTGGAGCGCTGCCATCTGAGCTGCCATGGCAATCTGAGGGGTCACTTGTGTCCCTGACGCCAGCAGAGCCGCGACATTGATGACGGAGCCTCCCGTGGCTGCAGCCGCTGAGGAACAAAGGGAACTTGCTAGAAAGAACTTCTGACTTTGGGAAACAACCCCAACACATGCACAAAACCCAACCACCAACCTGCCCCAGAACCAAGCAAAAAAGCCAAACCCCTCAAACACTTCACTTCAATAGAAGTTGGAAGTGCGCAGATAACAAATGCATTATAAAATACATACGATTTCTCAACTAAAGAACACGTACGTCTCCAGTAGTTTTAGCAAATGAGAACCAGAAATTAAAACTAATGCACTTTGTGGTTCTAAATACCCCTGAGCAAGTAGCAGCCCAATGGCCACTATGAAATAATTTATCAGCCCAACATACTGTATTTTTCTTGTACACTCAGTAAGTAATACAAAACTCCAATCATTTTTGGTGGGATTTTTCTTTTCATATTTTTAGTTTGTTTTTTTTTTAACATTTCCTAGTTCTTGCTGTTTTACTTATTAACAGTTACATATAGACAACCTGCCCAACAGTTGGAAAAGACTGCAAGTCTCCTGTAAGCCTATCTATCTTCCACTCATACTATTGCTCAGGAATTAATCTAACACACATGCGCTACCTGCAGCCATTTCCTGTTGCTTCTGTTTTTCAACCATTTCCTTCTCTCTCTGTTCTTGCAATTTCTTTGCTCTTTCCAGCCTAGAGGTACATGAAAACAAAAATATTTAGGCATGCAAAATCAACATCAGGAGGTTATTAATGTCTCGTATCATTAAAATCATCACAGTTTCTGACCTTCTGGCTAAGGCTTCCTGTGCATCCATAGCTGTATTTCGTCCCCGGAAAGGCGGCGGGCTCGGACTCCGGCTATGGCTCCTGCTGAACCTTCGGGGCTTTTCAATTCTTTTTTTTCTCTCTCTGTAACCAAATTTAACACTTGCTAAAACAGTGAAGGTACACATGCAGCTTAATATTTCATAAAGTATTTGATTACAGCTTTGAAAATATGCTTTATGATTAATTTGGAGCTCTCAAGAAAAGCTTTCAGAATCTATACTGCAACAGTCGTCTTGTAAGAACACAGAGCTAAAACTGAAGATTTCCAGCTGTAACAGAATGTGCAATTCTGGGTATTCATTTACCCTCTCATACTCAAGTGCTCAGAACAAATAGATCTGCTCTAGAGATTCTAAATCCAAAGAAAAATCATCTAACTTCTGGTAAAAATAAGAGAACTTGAATGAATCAAGCTACGAGAATGTTTTAATACCATAAGAGACCTCAAAGTACTGTAATCATGTTAATAAAGAGAATTTTGAAGATGCCAAACTTAAGAAGTGGAACAGTACTTCAGGAAATTACTATTACGCTTCCCTCTGCATCCTCTTCCCTAAATGTGCTTTGAGGGAGTCTACTAAGCTGAACATGTGATTTGCCTTGGGTTTCTCTTGGGAAGAGAACTCTGAAGCATGAATTACCTTGAGCCTGACCATCTGAAAAGAACCCAGTTAATATATATTTTTAAGCAAAATACCAAAACATTCAGTTCATCTCTTCCTCACTTCTCCCCACCTCCTTCCAAGCAGAACTCCTTCTTAGGACACCTGTATCTAATCCCATCTAAACAAAAGCTACTCAAAATACATATACAGGGTAGTATTAGCAGCAGTTCTCCGTGCCAGGATCATCAATATCTACAGTACAAGAGATAAGGGTTTATCCCAGTTTAAGCCTCTGACACTGGTGTTTCAAACAAGTCACAGCAACTAGAAGTGCTCAACAAAGCTTAATTTACAGGCGGTATCACTCACACTTTTCCCAGATTTGCCATAACCAGTAAGTTGAGATGCACAAAGGCATTTCTCTATTTTTTTCACTTATATGTTATTACCACCCATTTGGGGAACAGCTAACTGGGGATAATGGCTAACTTGACAACAGCCACTTTCCATGGCATTCAGATATTTTATTTCTTCTGTTTGCAACCTGGGCAGCATCTACAAACATCACAAAAGATCCTTGTTTACATGACAAATCTGGTAGAATACAAAGGAGGCAAGACTTATCTTTTCAGAGAAGATGACAAGATGCAGATTCAGGCACTGGGAAGTGACAGATCTGCATTCCTGAGATAAGATGTAATGCATGTTTCAAAGATACCTTCATTTTTCCCGTGCTGACTATTGTTGTTTGGTCTTGTCTTTGGTCTGTGATGCTTTATTGCACTGGTAAACATCAAGGAAATAAATATTTGAGCTTTTGTATTGAAGTACTTCCATTTGAAACAAGCAGCTGGTGTCATGTTTTCCACCTAGCATTTAATCAAAGCCACACCACTAAAGAACTGCCAGGAGGTTCTAGGCACTCGCAAACCTAAAGATTGGTTTAAATGCCGATGAGGACAGATCAACTGAAAATCTGAGCCTTAGATTATGCAAAGAACCATCAAGAGAAGGTCAAGCTCTGCTATTCAAATTATTCTGTCACAGCCTGCTCACTGTAAAACAACAAAAAGTTCATGTCAGGAATGAGGGAATTACTTTCACAGGTGAGTTTTAATAGGGTAGACTTCCACATCACATTTATCTGGCTTGTTGTGCAGTTTGCCTTGAGGACTGCTTCTAAGTCACCTCCTTTTCCAGGCTTTGTCTGATCCCTGAACTTGATGAAGTGTTCTAGATCCAGATAAAAAAGATTTACGCCTCACTGACTTTCATTCTCTAGAATTTGTGAGACCAAACAGTACTTCAAAGAAAAGGATTCTTGCACTATGTCCACCAGCATCCCACAAAGCCTGTTTCCAGTTGGAGAAATTCCTAAGCTATGACTATCCCTTGCTCCTTACTTTTTCTTCCCACATCTGATGTTTCAGGCAATTTGAATTCCACTGTAGAAGCCAAAACTTATTCTGGGACACAAAGTTTTCATGGAGCCATTACACACAGTGTTCAAACTGACTTTTGAACAGAGCACATTGTCTACACTAACTGGAAAAAATGGGGAGCTGAAGCCTTGCACAACATGCTGAATGTAGCTTAAATACCATTAAATGCAAGTAACATGTACCAACTGCAGACCCAGCTCTACTCACCCCAGCTCAATGTTTGGTAGAAAGTGCATGTCAAAAATGTGACACAAACCACGTAATTCAACTACTTCTTCAGAAAGGTAAGTCTTCTGAACAGTTTCACAAGGGATGTTGTAGCATTACACGAGTGTGATTGCTAAGACTCCAATGTTCCACTGTAATGCTGAGTAGTCATAACCAGTCACAGAACAATTTAAAGTATTCTGGTGAAAACACTATTAAGAGAACTGGATAGTCAACACTTTCTTGCAGCTCTGCAGGGACACTGATTTTCATTTAAACTACTTTCAACAAAACATCTGTAGCAGTCATTAAGTTGTATTTCAGCTTCACCACTGAGAAAATCCTACAGGGCATTAAGAATGCAAAGATGATACAGAGAGACTACACCAAAATACTGAGTGCATTATCAGTACTGAAAAACATTAACTTCTGTATAGTGATGAAAATGGCAAATCCAGCATATCCCAGGTGAGGTATGGAATCTCAACTCTGTCAAACAGACCCAGACCAAGCCAGTATGTGTCAAGTGCTTCTAGAACTTAAGGAAGAAATCAAAGCACTCAGGGAGAAAAATTAATGTGATAAACATTCTCAAGCTGAACTTGACAAACAGAAGCTGGTAATCACTAACACTGAAGAGTACCTTCATATCAGAAATAATTAATCTGAACCAAAATTTACCTTAACACCACACCAACTGCCACATCACAAAAAAAATAAGCTAACTTTGTGGAGCTGATGAGAATTAGCTTCTGATATGTATATGTGCTCTGACAGCCATTCCCAGTTAAACTTTCCTTTTATCATATGTACATAAACTGAAGGGATAAATATGCCAACCATACTACTATTGTATCAAACACAGGAAAGGGTCACCTGTCTCTTACTCTTCAGCTCTTCCAACTTAAGAACTGCTGCTAACAAGAAGTCACACTATGAAAAGCCAAGAGCCTGAGACGCTTCAGCTGCCTAGGACAAATGTTTTAAGACCAAGCAAACCACTCAGTCCTGAACCCACTCAATACAGCTGAGAAAAAGCCAAACACATTTAACTGCACTGAACAGACATTAACTGGCAAACCCACCACAGAACGTACAACCAAACATCACCACGTATATGGAACGTAACACTTACCTGCTTCTGCTCCTAGTTCTGCTTTTACTTCTACTTCTATGTCTGTGTCTAGATCTTGATCTAGAGCGAGATCGGATCCGTCGCTTCCTCTCTCTGCTGCGGGATCGGGATTTTTTCCTATCACGACTTCTACTACGATGACGTCTGAAACACATGCCCCGAATTCTTACACATATTCTCGTGCAGTTCAAATGCAGTTTGTACTTAAGGACTTGCACAGGGGTTCATCACCACAGGGCAAAATGCGTCAGGCAGGGTGGGGAGACAGCAAACTATACATGGAAATGTTCATGCCTTGAACAGATTAAGCTGTAGGTCTAAGGGATGAAATGGGAAAGGAACCAAACGCCATCACCAGCCACAACAGAACTGCACAGTTTCTATAAATAGCCATACTCATCAACACTGCATTTTTTAGTTGTTCACTAAAGTGTTCATCTCAAAATAAATACAAAGCACAACTAATCTAATCCAGGAGTCTTAAATCTAAGGCAACACAACCCTCCTCCTCTCCATGGTATTCCAAGACTTTTGGGAAGAGGTGCCCAAGCTCCAGCTTGTGAGTCACATCCAATCCCTCAGCCTGTCATTAGCCAAAGCTTGTTCCTTTCTACCCTGTTTTTTGCACATCCCTCAGCTACAAAGGGAGAAGTTCTGCTTGCCCCAGGCAATTTTCCTGCCCTCAGAATGGGCTGGGTGGGCTACCAGGCAAGGATTGACTAGCACACCCTCTGAGGAAGCTCATGATTCAGGAGGTAAAGAGCCATGTCACTGTAAGGTATAACTGCTTTCCTGTCACTGACAGTAAGGTACATTTAATATTTTCTGTAACAATTATAAACATGAGTGACATCCCCATATGAAGAAGCCTTAGTGCTATTTTGTACTTTTATTTTGAAGCAATCTGCAAAATACTATCCACAAATGCACTACCCAGTGAAAACTGAAACATGCAATATAAACTGATGCTTTACACTACGTCAGGAATGGAACTCAGCTGTATTTCAGAACTCTACAATAATTCCAAACATGGCTTTTGGAAATGCACTCACACAATAATCACATGCAACAACTTACCTTTCCCGAGACCTGGATCTGGAATGACTCCTCCCTCTGGATGATTTTCTGTCTTTGCGTTTATGCCTCTCCTCACCATTTTCAGATGAATTTAGGCTCTCTCTTCCCTTGTCAGAAGAATGCTCTTTGTCATTGTGGTCTTCAGATTTGTGCTTCTTGGAGGACTTCTCTTTGGATTCATGTCTTCTTGCCTGTTTTAAGAAGAAGTTGGTTCTTTCAGGAAAATAGTGCAACAAAGAGAGTTAGTATGGGTATCAGAAGATAAAAATGCTAAGTTGTGATGCAACATTAGTAACCTTAGGAGTGTGACTCAATCGTGAGCCACAGCTGCTTTACCTAATGCCACCAACTACCCAAAGTTGCAAATGCACACTATAATTTTTTTCCCCTTTTCCCTCCTCCCACTGTCTAGAAAGGATTTTTAAGGTATCCATCCAGGTATCTTTACAGTGCTTCCATATAAGACTCAAAGCATTGTAACAAAATCGTTTTTAGTTACTGTCTCTATTCCAAGGACTTAAGTACCTATCTTAAAGAACCTGTCAATTTATGAATAGGCATATATATAAATACAGCTGCAGTGACTATTTAATATTTGGCTGAGCCTTCCATGCAGAAAGTTACTAAAATCCACACGTAGTTCCAGATAAACTATTTTGCCTTTAGAACCAAAAAATCTTCTAGTGATCATTAGGTAAGTATTTTCTAGAGCAAAACTCTCTTCAGTAACTTCCAACAGTTTTTACAAAGAAAAGTGGTCATTTACAAGGCTGATATCCCATTTTTAGTATTTCAAATGAACATGCATCACTCAGACTTCCCACAGTAGTTTTAAATTACAGATAAGCTGCTCCACTATACCACAATTCCTTCCTGCAGTGCCTCTTAAAAAAAAAAAAAAAAAGATTCCTTTTTATAGCTGCAATGCCAAAAATATTTAGCAAGGTCAGGCCTGATTTTTGCCAGTGCTTTCCTCAGAGACTAAGTCGTGACACCAACACCCTTTCTTAATATATCCCGTGTGTTTTGAAACCTTTCTAGCACAAAAGCATAGCCCACTTAAGTCTTATGTTTGAATAATCTGCTCAAGTCACAAACTAAGCATTCGTTTTAGATAAATCCCAATTATTCAAAAGTTGTTGCTTTTTTTGCTTATCTACATCTGTTAAATACTCATAAAACCTTTTCTTCCAGCAGAACTCTCTTTCAACTGAGTCTGGAGAAGATGCTGTAATTAGTTTATACCACTTGCAAAAGCCTAATTCTTTATTAATATGTATCCATTTCTAAATATATTTGATTATTGCTCTTCAAGTAAACAAGAATAGTAGATGATTTTCCTGCTTCCACGGTATTTTATTCTTAACTCCTTTAATAATCAGTTGTTACATCTGAGGTTACCTGTACATTAATTGTAAGTATATATAAGTAATTGTTCTCACATACATACTAAGAATTACTGATATTCAGCATTTAGTCCAGACAGAGCTTAATCTTGCAAATGAATGACAACAGTACATCTAATGTGGGAGACCATTTCTCATCTGTTCACTCTGTGAAACTTAAAAGCTGCTAAATAAATAGTGTAAGATTAGATCCTAGAGCCTGGCAAAGCACTGGACAAGATTTTAAAAACCTTTTTTTTTTAATAATTAAAGAGTCTTAGAATTTTTTTTAATCACATCTTTCAGACACACACTAAGTAATAAAACCACCATTATATCCCATAACGGATTTAAGATATTTTTAAGGGAAATATGAGTTTGAATGACTAATAGTTACCTTATCATGAAGTAGGTTATAATTTTGCTATCTGAGTCTGCAGCGTCTTCAGTTCAGTCTCTTCGCGCATTAGCACGCTGAGTATGATTTATTATAGAAATGTTATCATGTGAGCTAAACAATATATTATTCAATTTCACAAAAACTCGCCTAGATTTTTCTTTCCTTCTTTTTTTTTTTTTTTTTTTTTTCTTTTTAACAGAGCTTCCATTGGAATGGGGGAAGGAGAAGTTCCTGACCCAGGTTTGAGGTTAAAAGTGCTTTATCTGTCCCAGCCTATTGCCCCACACAGCTTAAGCTTCTTTATGACTATTTCGATGCTCCTGGTTTGCTTGTTTCAGCTCTTCTCTGGTGTGTGATTTTTAAGGCAATATTGATGCTGTCTCTTCTCACTCCCCTATATATTCACACACACACTTATTCATTTATCTTAAGAGACAGCCCTCTGAAATTTTTGCTGCTACTGCCATGTTTCCAGCTGACTCAGCTTGTTTGTCAAGCTATGACAGCCATTACAATTAAAGGATGCAATAAACAGAGCTCAGTCGGTGGGGAATTCTTTTTAATACACCTAAGTAGACAGGTATGCATTATTCAAAGTCCTGAACACTGGCCAGGAACAAAGCCACCCAAGGCTTTTGGGTAATGGAAGCTCTGTAAAAGTGATCAAGAACACCATTCTACTTCTCCACATGAACTCTCTCTTTTGGCTGTTTCCACAAAAATTAAAAAAAAAAATTAAAAAAAAAAAGAAAAGAAAAAAAAAGTTACTAGTTTCTGAAAGCATTTTCTATAAAACTATTACCTTGTCAACATGATGGCTGCAATCATGCTTCACTATGAAAGGCTCTCCATATCCATTTTTAAGCTTAAAGTTTTCAATTTCTTGTACTTACCATAAAGTCATTTATATAAGTTTACACATATGTGCATTACTACAAGATACTTTTTAAGATGTACAATTACCTAAACACTACAAAGTGTTAATTACCTCTTTGCTTCTGCTCCGGCTTCTGTGTTTTCTTCCTTCAGTATCTGGAGAAAAATACATTTACTGTCATTTACCAAGATAAATAAGAGATCACCCGGCTATAATCTTTCTAGCTCCTTTCAATTATCCCATCCCTTAAAGTCAAGATTCAAAAAACAAACAGCACTATTTGAGTATCTACAGCAGAAATCAAACCCTGGCTGTTATCCTAATGCTTTGCATTTACTTAAGCTCTGACAGTGAAAAAATAACCCAAATCATACGCCAATCATGTTCTTCTGCCAGGTAACCTTATTCTTGCTACAACTATGCAAAAGTATCCCAGTCTATGCTTATCTAATCAAAATGAAACAAAACAGGACAGTTTCCTGTTTGGTGTGGCCAGACCATGTCCCCCCTTCCCCAATCCCCTCAATACTGATAAGACCTTTTCCCCCAGTAGTTTCAATATTTAGAATACATCCCAAAAGTTAGTAGATGCGTTTTTCCTCTATTCTAACAAGTTTCTAGGGCTAAGCCTGTCTATTTTTCCCAAAATTGCTTCTAAGAGATTTCAGCTCCACAAGCAATTTGCTTCCATCGAGACCATACCTGACTTTCGTCTTCTTTCCCTTGACCGTGAGCGTGATCTCGAATAATGATGCTTTGATGTTCTGGGAGAACTGGAGGCATCTGATTGTTCCTTTTTCTTCTCTCTTTCTGGAGAAGATTTTTCTGGGACTACTCCATCTCGTTCTGTATCACTACCCTGCACATGAAGACACCATTTTTAAGAAACAGAAGCTTAGGACTGAAAACAGAGGAAAAAAAAAACAAAAACAATTTATCTCATGCTTCCTCTGAAGATACATCTGATTCTTTTTAACAAAGACAATGCTGTGTTCACCCTATCCTTAGGCAATAGCTTTAGAGACTTGCAGGGAACTGTGTAACTGCATTCAGATTAATTTTCCAAGATTTTAATAAGGAGAACTGATATAAAGTTCACATTTTGCTCTCTCACTACATTAAATTGTACTTTACTTTTTCCAAGTACTTCTAGGAGTATCAGTAACACTAAACTCTGAGATAGAGTTTTCTCTAAGTGGTGTTTGTAGGTCAACCACTTTTTAGCATGTCCAAGACCAGGATTACTTAAGGTCAGTGCTGTCCCAGCAGATCTGAGTGACCTGACAAGTTTGGGCATTACTGAGGCACAGCACAAAATCCCCAGAGTGTTCTGAAGCATGGAGTGAACTTTGAAGGGAAATGCAGTAAGGTGCACTGTGTTAGGGTTAGACAGCTCACTTTGGAATGAGGAAACACCTCAACAGTATCTCTGCAAAAATATTTATTTGTATGAGAGTACACACAGATCACTTACATCTGTTCCAAGATCACATTTTTACCAGATAATGAAAACCAAGATGTTCCCTCCACTCCTTCCAAACCTTGATCTAGGAGGACTAAATCCAAACACTGATACTGTGAAATCAAAATACTCTGTGACCCAGTGTGTGAGAGGTAAATGACTACAACCAGTGTACGATGCTCTGAAAGGAGCAGAGTGAAATAGCACACACTGAGAAGGTGAACGTGCTCTCATTAATGATTTTACAGGTTCACTGCTCTTATTCTGATCTCCTCTATACCAGTCATAATCAAACCTTCTGAACAACGTGGGGCTGCTGAAGATGTCACTATATCATCCTTTGGCCCAGAACTGCTATTCAGGAAGACAATTTAATGTAGCAAAGGACTTGAAATCGCATTTTCCAGCTGCAAGTGGCAGAACAGTTTGCAAACTGAACAAAACATGGGAAAACCTTCAAAAGCTCATTTGAAACAAAGCAATTCCTTTTCCTTAAATCACAACAGATATTACAAATTGTCATTTATGTACTGTGTGCTAATGGCAGACTTTCTTCATGACATACTGGAGGTAAACATTTGATTCATATTTCAGCTACTACTGTTTACATTTTGAAGTTACTTGAGAAGAATAAATGTAAATTAGCTGGGATTTAAAACACAATATCCAAGTGAAACTGAGCCCACTGCCACATTTTCCAAGGCTACCAATCTCATTATTTACACAGTGCTGCTCATTACTGCCCTTGTGCTCTGCACCTGGGGGAAATCTCTGTGCTACAAAAATCCCAGCAATTAAAAACCTGAAAGGACTCACTGAGTTTATTCTCAGTTCTCAGACTGGCCACAGGCTCAGTGTTACCTTGAATAAGCCCCTATACTTTAGGGGAAGTTGTAAATATAGTAGCAGTATCTTTAATCTAAGTACAAAACCAAAGTACATAATTAAAATCCTTTTATAGAAAAATGTTATCTTACTCTTAATAGGGTAAGTTATATAACAAAAAAAACCAAACAAAACAAAACAAAAAAAAAACCCCAAAAAACCCCAAAAACTTTCCCCAGAAGTTTACAGTCCCCCTGTTCTGTTTCACCACTGTTCAAACTTTCAAGACAAGAACTTTAACTACCAGACTAGACACCGCAAAAATTCTTAAAGTCAACTATGAAAAGTTTTATCACTTTCAAGCCCTGTTTGTTTGTTAGTTTTTTTGAGTTTTGGGACTTTTTTACACTCCAAACTACTGAACAACTTTTGAAAAAATTAACCACATCATATTAACTCTCTGATAACTCTTACTGATTCTTCAATCCATTTAGAAACGAAATGCCTTTGTACATTACCAAATCATGGAATTTTTCACAGAAAATAAAGCTACACTTAGACCCTGCCTGAACATGAAGGACAGTGCTAACTACAGCAGAGACGTTTCGCATCGATTTTAACCATAAAAAGCAGGACGGGAGCAAATTATTCGAACGCAAAAAAGCCTGTGACCAAACACAAAAAAGAAGAGCAACGAAAAGGAGAGAAACAAAAATTTAACACGGCACAAGAACCATGTCGCTCCCCTCACAGGGAAGCTTCGCCCCACAGTCCCCGTGAGAAACGGCAATATGACCACAGCACTTCTCCCCAAAGCCATGAAACCACCAGGGCTCAGTGTCAGGGAGTCTTCGCCTCTGTCCAAGCCCCGAGGAACGAAACAGAAACTTCTGGAGACGGGGATTGAAGCGGTGGGTGCAGCGCGGCCGCCCCTCCCAGAGCCCATCATGGCGCCGCAGCCCAAGGCGCGGCGGGCGCCATTTTGTGCCTCCGCGCACACGGCTCCCGACCCGGCCCTCCCCGATTCTGCCCCCCACCAGCCCCTTCCCAGCCACCCCAGCCTCAAAACCCCGGCAGCGACCACCGCTCACCGCCATGACCGAGCGCCCAGGCCGCCGCCCCTCAGCAACGTCCTCGCAGGGCTCGACCTCCGTCGGCTGCGCGGCCACAGCGATCGCGCGCGGCCCCGCCCGCCCTCACTGCGGGTGCCCGGATGTGGCGCTGGGGGGGGCGTGGGGGAACGCGGTGCTTTGTGGGCTGGGGTGGGGCGTTCGCTTTCGCGGAGTTTGGCCGCCGCGGCGACCCGTTGAGCCTGTCCCGGCTCCCGCCAAATTGAAACCCGGGAGCCGCTGAGGGGGCGCGGTCAGGGGAGCCGGGTCCCCGAGGGCACGGGAGTGTCACCGGTGAGGGGATCGGGGGGTTCCTGAGGGCACGGGAGCGTCAACGGTGAGGGGATCGGGGAGACGATGTGAGCAGGGGTCCGTCTGGAAATGGGGATGTCACCGACGGCAGGGAGGGATGGGGGTCCCTATGAGCATTTGTCACCTCTGTCAGGGACATTTGTTCCCTGGGGGCAGGGGATGGAGGTTCCTGTGAGCAAGTGATCCCTGTGGACAGGTGTTTGTCTCCAGTAGAGGGGATGAGGGTCCCTGAGGGCAGGGCATCGGTGTCGCTGTGAGCAGGGGGTGTTCACAGCATGGTGGGGAGGACTCTGGCTGTGAACTTAGTAGGCGAAATCGGTTTCCCCAAATCTGCCTTCAGCCGGGCAGGGATCCACACTGCTCACTTGGTTCTAAATACGCTGTTTATCCTCAAGAGTCTTGTTGTACAGCCCTTCCTCCTGTCACGGTGTCCCTATCCAGTAATAAAACCAATAACTTGTCTGTGGCCGTGTAACTTTTTAGAGCTGTCTGCTCTACAAGATGTTCCTGAAATGTTTATCCCAGGCAAAGATGTGGAACGATATCGAGCTCCTGCTGAACGATGACACCGGGCAGCTCCCTGTGGGGCTGGGACACGAGTGTGGCACCGCCTTGTACCAGGTGGACACATTGCTGCAAATCACATCTTCAGAGAAGGTACAACCCATCAAAGCTGTGCTTTTGTCTTTCTTAATAATTACCTGGGCTTCTGTGTCGTGTTTTCTGAAGTGTTCCTGTGTGAAACAACTTTCCCCTTCCCAGGTCTCTGTGAACCCTCAGCTCCATGCACACAGCTCCAGGGATGGCAGCATTATTGTTGTGGACAAATCTGTGGCACTTCTGGACAGCACTGGGCTGTCTCTTCTGATGAACATTCAGTTTGGTGAGTTCTTTCCTTTGGAATTCCAGTTGGCAAGTGAAAACTGTTATAAACTATTATTTTGAAATACCTAGGTTTGTACAGAAAACATAGCCAGTGTCTGACTAGCCTGTAAAGGGAAGCATTATAACTAGTGCCTAAGTAATAAAAATGATTTTGGCTTCTGAACACAATTAACTATTTCAGTACAATTTAATTAGAATATTTTCTAACTTTTCACTGAGGTGGGAATAATAGATACCAAAACCACTCCCTGTACACCTCTTCCTGTGTTTTATTTAGTCAGAATAACTTGTTTTGAAGAAATCTGGGACACTGCATTGTCCAGTTTGTGTGTTAATATTTATTCAAACCTTAATATCTGACATTTTGCCATGAAACTTTTCAGATACTAACGTGGATGTAGTGGGTATGTGTCAAGACAAACAATTCCTTGTGGTTGGTGAGAGAAGTGGCAGTTTACATCTTATTCACATCCCATCAAAACAAACCTTGCTAACAAAGGTACAGTAATTTTTGTGTTTCATTTTGCTGAAAACATTTTTGTCTTAGACTTTCTTGAGGTTTTTTAATCATTCTTCCAAATACCATAAGTATAAACATCATTGTATTTTTGACCACATATTCTAACCAAACAGGTGAAATGGGTACTTCTGTTCCCATGAGTAATGAATAAGGAAAATCTATTTAGGAATGACATGCATAAACAAGAAACTTCATGAAAAAAATAAGTTTAAAGTTTGATGATCAGTATTTTTTTTTCTTTTTTCTTTTGGTTTTTTTTTTGTGAAATACAGAATAATAGTCTTTATGCTGTTCTATTTCAGATTTTGGTTGAACAATCTACAAGTGAAAAGACTTACTTAAGTCTCTTTTTTGTTAAAGATATTGCAGATGCAGGTAAGAACTGGATGATTTTTTTTCTTCCCCTTTTGTCTGAAATTTTGTGATTTTGTTCCCCTTTAATAGCTGTCAGGGAAAGAGATTGCAAAATAAATAATACAGAAAAGCATAAAGAGAAGTTAATTTTAAAGTTAATTTTATGTGTACAAGGCAAAGTTGTATAGGATTCTTTATCTCATTAATTATTTTACAAATGCCATAGGAGAAAAACATTCAGAGCTCAATACCTCTTTCTTTTGAGACTGTGCTAAACATATGAAAATCCTTAAAAAGGAAGAATTCCTTCTCTTCTTCAATCAGACTCCAGTAGTTCAGTTCTAAAAGCTCCTGTTCTGTCACAATCAAATATATTATTTTGCTCCTAATTGGAAATGACAAAATTTTTGTTTAAAATAGTTTGTTTAAAAATCTACTGGTCAGATGATTTTTTTGGGGGGACAATTATTTCACTGTCCTGTTTACAAGCAAGTCTTCTCTTTAGTTGCTCTTGAATACTTCAGTTTGAAATATTTCTTTTGGGTTTTTTTAGGTGTTTATCACATGTTCATTCTCACAAGCAATGGATGCTTCTGCATTATGTGTGTCCCACTTGGTAAAACACAGGAAGGTAGGATAAGCTACAGATCCCTTGGGGTTTCATTGGAACAGGGATACCTGTATTCAAAAAGTTTCTTTGTGCCTTTTTAAAATTTTGAAAAAGTTTACTTAACGCTGATTTTGATTTTTTTTTTTAATATTTAGCAATTGAGAAGATGGATATGACTACAGCAAAGCAAGTAAGGAACACCTTCAAAACCAGTTAAATTGTTAAAAGTGCAGAGTTTGTAACTAAACTTTGCTCTGTACATTCCACTGACTATTTACCAGTCCATCATTCCACCTCACAGCTGTGACTGTTACTTTCTCTGTACATTTAGAAATGAGCAGAGAAATTTTACCCACTGGTTCTATAAACAACTCTTTTTTTTCTCCATTTGTTGACATCCCCTTCCTCTCCCACCCACAAGTTACAAGGACAGATAAAGACAACCTTCATTGCCACGGGAGAGCATCACAGCCTGGGCTGTCAGGATTTTGTGATCAGCAACTCAGTGAACAAAATCCATTTGATAATCGGGGTAAGCACTAAGAACGTGATCATAACAATTTTTATGTGGTCAGTGATGGCATTTTTGGATCTACAACAAAATTTGTCTCCAGCTGCTTGAAAAAGAAGCTCACCAGCTTTTTGCACTGTTTTGCCTTTCATTTCCTTCACTGTAAATTAAAAGGTTATCACTTCTGCAGCCTCTCTGTAGTTTTACTCATAAGGAAATAACTGTTGTCATTTCCACAATTACTTTGTTATGATGGATGAGGGGTAAATATTTTCACCCTGAATTTCTGAGCTTAGTAAATCACTGGTTCCTGGTCTGTACAGGCTGGATTGTTTATAGATGCTATCCTTGAGCACACAGATAAAACCAAAGTTGGCAAGAATCTTCCAGTCAGGCTCTCATTCAACAAGGCCTGCTAAAAAAACAAGGTCTAATTCAACAAAGTGTTTAAGCACAAATTAAGTACAGGAACTAATAAAGAAATTAAAACATAGACATGCTTTGAAATGTAATTTGGGACTGCAAACAAGTTCACTGAGTTTATTTTTTTAAGCCTGTTGAATTCAATGGGATTTTCCTCAGTAGTCACAGAGCAATTTCATTCAGCTTTTATGTTCTATGAGAATGGAAAGTGGATATTTTGAAATGCTGTTTTTCAAAGAGCCAAAAACTGCTGAGTTTAACAATCACAATAACAAAGGCCAGTCTTGAAAGGAGAAGGGAAAAAGGTTAAATTAAAAACAAAGAAATCAATGTATTTTTCTGAACATCAGTAGAGGAATGAAGTTAAATTTAGTTTTGCAGCTTTCCAAGTTAAAGATCAATTGTAGAAGCAGACATGACTGGTCAAACATCTCCTGTCTAACCCTATTTTACTTTGCCTCTCCTCACAGGGTCAAGGTGATTATGTGCTCTCCAAATGGGAGGTAGACCCCACCAATGCCCTGGTGTCTGCTCAAAGTTTTGCTGATTCAAGTCTGATCCAAGGTAAAGAAAGTTTTATCTTTTTATAGATGAATGTAGGTTTCATATTTAATTGCAGAATGTACTTATTTTTTGTTATTTCATTATTTTTAAAAAATTCACAGGTACCAAATGGAACATTTTTGTAAAGCTACAACCAAAATGTGGGCTTTGGAATTGCAGTTTTACTCAATAACACTTCAACTATTAACTTTAATAGTTACATAAATCACAATTCTCTTTAAGCTAAACTTTGCACAGTCCTAGGAAGTTCCATGAGGTTTCCAACACTAGGTTGTGTGTTTGAATATGTTTTTTGCTTCTGATACATATCTCAAGAAAAATAATGAATTTATATGAGCATTAATATTTTTTAGGTGCTGCAAAACTTCAAGTCCTTGACAATCAGCTGTTTGTTTTGGATACAGAGGTATGGGTAATGATTTGGCTTAATCTTCACTTTACAATGTTCTTGAACCAGCTTACAAACATATTTTTTAGGGTTTAAAGTGAAGTTTCTATAAAATGAAGGTGCTTCTATTTCCTTATATTAAGAGCATGTTGCTGTTCCTGTATTTTATTTTTTTTTTTTTAATTCTACTCCTATTCATTATTTAGGCCACAAAATACAATATTTTGCTCCAAAACTGTCTTCTATGAGGAAAATATGAACTCATGTCTGATTTTTTTTCATCTAGAACATCTTAAGCATGTGGGATATTTATTCTCTCACTTTAATTTGGGATTGGCCTTTAATGCATATTGAAGAATTTCTTCTCACTACTGAGTCAGATTCCTCTCAAGTCACGTGGTAAGTGGAGTGTTACACCAGTCCTGAGTGCTAGATTTTGCTAATGCAAAACAGCATGTTCTTGTTAGAAATTCATTTCCTTAAAAATTAAGGTTAAACAGAATGTGTGAAAAAGTGTTAACTACTGTTCTAAAGTGTGAGAAAGTGCTAGAATGTATAGAGCTATATATTAAATTATAAAGGGATTTTTAAATGTATTTGTTTTCACGCAATGCAAAATTTTCTAAAACACAGAAGCAAAAATAGTTCACAGTTTTAACCTAAGATTCATACAGGAAATTTTGCTTTCTTTTGTCTCTTTCTCATTCTTTAGGCAAGAGCTTGCCAATGTGAAACTGATCATCATGACATTGCCAGATGACAAACAGGTATAATCTCCTTATCTGTGTTCTATTCCTTAATTGTAATGCAATTGCTCATAGGAAAAAAAGGGGGAGAGGGATGGAGGTGGCAAAATATTTGGGGCACAGAGAACTCTGAGGAACTAAAATGTGGACATCTACATATCAGGGTCTGGCAAGTGAGGGCTGTTGAGATTCCTGTGGTGGTGACCAGGCCAAGCTGTCCCTGGCTGGGGTTTTTATGGGTTTGGAGTTTGTTTGTTTGGTTTTTTAAGGTAGGCAGACAAGGAAGAGCAGCAGAATTTATTATTATCTTACACCCCTTCACAGATTTCTTTAGAACAATGTCTCTGCTGCCTTCAGCATCTACCCCCAGGTACAGTCAGTGCAGTCAGCTGAAATCAAATAGCAGGATGAACATTATACAATATAAAAATTAGATTAAACCTGTTGAATTATGCATAATAAGCCCAGAGAGAGAGGGAGGCAACAGCTGAAGCTTCATTAAACTTCCTCAAACTGGACATCTGCATTTCATAAAAAGTCCTACAAATACTGCCCTCTGATTCTATAAGAATTCAGAAGTTATTCTGCAAATGTTGCTTCCTCACCAGTGTAAGAGAGAAAAATAATTCTGACTTCTTTGTTTGTTTTTTCTCTTTTTTTTAATAGATGAGAAGTGTAATGGTTTTTACATTGCCCACTATGCAACAGCTCTATTCTCTGGAAGTGTCTCTTGTTTCTTCCCTTGTTCGAAGTGGGATTTGCACGGTAGGTTTTGATGATTTTTTTGTTGTTCTTATAAGAAATATAGTTGTGTTAATATGTGTAAATATTAAAGAGGGTACTGTTAGGTCAGAAGCAATTTCTGCTAGAAACTATGCAGGAACCATACAAAGAAAAATTAAGTGATGTCCTCAAAGGATAGAGAAAAATACCCTGTTATGAAGCAAACTGAAAACTTTAAATTTAGTCTGAGGTCTCTTGCACTGCTTAATAGCACTGCCACTTGTTCCTGCTGCTGTTACTGAGGGAAGTTTTTCAAGTTCTCTCAGGATAGAAAAATGCTCTGGATTTATTTGGAATTTATTTCATTTCACCTGATGGTTTCTGTCATTGCACACTACAGGATACAATTTACTTCTTGGAAGGAATTCATGAAAAGCATCAGATGTAAGATAATATTTTGTTTGTAACTAGCTCATTATTATATAAAAATAGCAGATTACTTCCACACAGAGGTGATAAATTCACACAGTTCCCTCTCATCCTCAGGCCCTCTGAAGACCCAGTTTCTATAGTTGTGATGAGAAGTTTAACTGAAGCCTTGCCAGAAAATAGGTACTGATTTCTCTAAAAACCACTGTATTATATGTTTTTTTAATATTGGGACTTATATTGAAGTGCTTTATTTTATTTCATCCCCAGACTAAGTCGTTTACTGCACAAACACAAATTCACTGAAGCAGAGAACTTTGCTATTCAGTTTGGACTGGATGTTGAGGTGAGTTGTTCATTCATGATAAACACATTTGAGATTAAAGAGTATAACTGAAATTATGAGTCAGGTTCTTGCCCTATAGTCCAATAGAAAGTATTAAAAATATTACAAATATTACCAAGGCAGTGGAATGTTACCTTATAAAATAACTCACCATACTTGTATTATTTTTAAACAGCTTGTATACAAAGTAAAAGCAAACACCATTTTAGAGAAACTGGCTTCAGCTTCTCTTGGGAGTTATGGCCAGGAAGCCTTGCTGGATCTTGGCAATGAAGCCAAAGAAAATTTGCAAAAAATTCAGGTTTGTTTTTATTTCTACCCTCTTTCCCTACTAAAGCAATTCAAATTATAAAGGATCTTGTAATTCATTTCAGTTATTTCCTTATGCAAACAGGACAACCAGTTTGTTGTGAATTACTGCATAAATGCTCCGTGGCCACTGTATGAAACCACCCGAGAAATGCTGAATTATGCTAAAATCAGAGTAAGGGGTTTATTTGTTTCTATTTCTTCTACTCTTCAACTTCTCTTCTACCCTTCTGTGCAACTTGAGAGGGGCACAAACCAGTTACAGTCATTCCAAAAGGCGAAACTAAAGGCATTATAAATCCTATGTAACCAGCCATGAAGAAGCAGTAAGTCTTGTTCCAACCTCCTTCTTGGTATTGCTCAAGGGCAAAAAAGAGCTCACTGTTTTATTTTTGCATCAGAAAGCATGGTTTCGTTTTGAGTAGCAGTTTTTTTAAGTACCTTTAAAATATTAATTTTCAAACTAAAGCTCAAAGTAGGTCACCTTTTTGGTTTTTATTTTAGTCTTATCAAACAGAACCAGAGAGATACGCATTACGTGTCTGATCCTCCATCCATGCAGAAATCCAACCAGATTAGACTGGATCAGGTTAGATCCAATCTAACATTGTAAAATCTCAATTTACAGAAATCCTGACTTTTTGCTCCTGTCTTTACTGCTCTCACAGTCCTCTCTGGACTTGTCAGCCCAAACCCCCTCATGTCCTTTTTTCAGATCTTGAAGAAAGATAATAGAACCAATGCTCCACCATCTGATGGGGCTTCAGTATCCATAGCTGAGGTGAGCACAAATTTCTTGGATCTGCAGTATTATATAAACAATTGTAATGTAGAGTTTTACAAACTGTAAATTCAAATTGTAACCGTAAATCCCTACTGAACTTTTTGAAAGTCTAAACAAAAATATATTTTATAGTATGAAAGAGAACCACAGTAATGACAGATTCAGAAAGAAACTATTCCTTCAGTCATAGAAGGATTCAGTTTCAGATGCTCCATAAACTGAAGGTGGAACCTTTCTTAAAGTACTTTTAGGTATTTCATTTTGTTTAGTCCTGTTGTAAACTGGCCTCATCTGCCTTCAAGGAGAATCCGTGTTCTAATCATGTAATGTAACAACATATTAAGCCAGATATTAACCTTAAATCTCATCTGCATTTAGGTATTGAGAGCTCAGGCAAGGCTTACAACATTCTGTGAAGCTTTTGGACTAGAGAAATTCAGGTTTGTTTAAGATTTAAAGGAAATTTAATTGTGATTGTTAAGCCTGTACCATGGAAATTAAGATGATTTTAGTTTTTTAATATGAATTCATTAAACTTCAAGCTCTTCCTTCTCTGCCTGAAGCTTCCCATCCTATGCTGTGGAGAAGGGAGAATGCAGAGAAGTTGAGTTGTCCTGTATGTTGAAAACACAAATTATCTGTTGCACAAATACTTAAATTTTTTTGTTATAGTTCAATATGTATAGGAGGGATTACGATTTTATACTAAACACAGAGCACCACTGCTGTTGTTTCTTACAACATACAGCACTAGGTAGAAGAGCTTTGAAATTCTCCCCCCAATTCCTTTGACAATGATGTTTAACAAAGGTTCTCTTCCTTCTCTCACTTTTAGTGGCATTGCTTGGACGGAATTCCTGAATAACGAGGACATGTTCAAGATTATTGTTTTTCAGCTGGAAGAAGGAAATTTGGCTTGTGCACAGTACCTCTGGCTTAGGCATCAGGTGAGGTGGCACAGACATCTCTGGGATTTATTGAGAGGGTTAAATCTCTTCAATTTTCCAGCCTAATTTCACAGGAGCTGTTACAAAACAGCTCCTCAGAGAAGCAAAGGTCCATGGCAGAATCTCATCAATTACCATAATGATTACCTGTTCACCTGGATGCTTAGGAGGCTGAACTCCTTATTGATTTAGGAATAAACTGCTATTTCTGATGTCAGAAATAATTTCTAAGTCATGGCAATTTAATTTATTCTGCAGTTCTTGTAATCTTCCATTCACTTTCTTGCAAGCACAGCTCTCAGAATTTTTAAGTAGACATTTGCTGTCTACCTTAAAATCCTTTAAAAATTATTACACAGACTCCTTACTCTGAATGACATATTTAAGATAGTGCATGCGTGCTGCTTTTATTTTTTAGTGCAAGACTTTCAGTTCCATGTCTTTTGTTTTCTCAATAAGACAAAACTATAGAACAAGTCTGAAAGTAATAGAGCAGTGTGATTTATAAAGAAATTCCTTCAATTATTTAAAAAGACCAAGCTGTAGTTTTACTGAACAGGCATATTAATTTCTGTCTATGACTACTGAGATTTTCTCTTTGTGTTTGTGAAATTTACTGGCTCTTCCTATTAGTGGAACAGCTCTACAGAGTATCAGATGAACATAAAATTCATGGATCTGTAATTGTTCTGGTTTAATGTTTTAGGCTGATTTTGAAAGCAGCTTTGATGAGAAAATGCTGAAGGATTTACTCAATGCCATCCATTTCACTGCCCCTTTGAAGGAACTTTGTGTATGGCTTAAAAATTTTGTGATCCCCTTCTCAAGAAGTGCTGTGCCAGATGGACAGGTGAGACTGACTTAAGAACTGTAAATATTAAGATGACTTTACTGTCAGACCTCCAGAATTCATGGATTCTTTTCCCTAGAGTTTATATTTGAAATTATTTCTTTTGAAAGAAGTTTCTAATGGCAAATTTTGCTTTGATAGATAATATAACTCTACTTATAACTGTGCTTTCCAGAAAATATTAGCAAAATGGCTGGAACAAGCTGCTCGAAACCTTGAATTAACTGACAAGGTAAATCACACTTCAGAAACTTGGTATATCTTGTATTTCTAGATGTATAATATAGTTTGCTAATATCAATTATTTTGGACAGGCAAACTGGCCTGAAAATGGACTCCAAGTGGCAGAAATATTTTTTACAAGTAAAAATCAAGGCGAACTGGGAGTGACAGCTTTTGGCAAGTGGACTCCTTTGGTAAGAAATGTAACAAAAATAAGAATTAGTTACTAAGAAACTTCAAACAGATGCTGTGTGCTGGAGCAGGAGTGGATGATTATTAGGTCACTGGCGGATTTGGTGAAGATTGACTTATTTCCATGAAAAGAAAGAACCAAGTTCCAATTTTCTTGTCCTTAAAGATTTAAAAAAAGTTGATGACAGCCTCTTAATGGTCTTGTCTCCTAACATTTCACTTCTCAACACTGTTTCAGAGGTGTGGTGACTGTGAAGAGATAAAGAGGTTAAAGAAGCTGGTAAATGATTTACAAGAATTGAGAAATCTGTACAGAAAATACAACTGCAGGCTGGCATTCTGTCATTTTGAAAAGGTAACCCTGCAGATGCTTGAAAAAGTGGTTTTCAGTTTCTTCTAAAAAGGAGAAGAATCTTGTTGCATGTAATTTAAAGTCAGACAAAAGAGGAGTCCTGATCGATGTTGGTTAAATTTCCATTCATAAGCTAAGACTATTTGATAACTTGTGTTACAAATTTTCTTTCAACTCAGGTTTTAAATATAACATAAGACACTGTGAGAAGGTGTCGCTCAAACTCCATGGTAATGCAGGTTGTTACAGATCATATACTGTGGAACAAGGATTGGCAACAGAGAAATTGAAAGTACAGCTGAACAAGAAAAGCTTTGTAAATGAAAGGGTTTATTTGAGCTAAAGAGGGATTCTTGCTCTGGAAATCTTTCAGTTGATTTCAGTGGCCTCTGGATGTTGGATTATGTATCAGAAATGTAAATGGCCTTGCACTGACATCTGATGTTCTAACATGGCTTTTTCCCACCTGCTTCCCAGGAAAATGCAACCACTATTGTCTTTCGCATGCTTGATAAAATTTTGGCACCAGAGCTTGTCCCATCAATTTTGGAGAAGTGTATTAAACCCTACCTGTGTGAGCACAACCTACAAAAAGATGAGTTGCTTCTACAGTATGTCAAGGTATCCATATTTTCTTCCTGTTGAAGGAAGCTATTTCAACATCAGAAAGCAGAAACCAAGTCCAATGAACATTTGAATTTACAACTGAGTTTTAGGCCCAGCTTAAATTTAGATTAATCCTATTCCTGTCAATGAACTTAATGATAGTTACCATTTCAGTTATGTATCAATCCCTTAATGACCAGAAAACTTTACAATTTTGTTCATATTATAAGATACTCCTATTTTTCTGATTTCAAATGTTCTAATCACCTTTATCAAAACACACAGGATTTGCTGGAGCGTTGCAGGACACGATCTATTTCAGTGTTTGAAACTGCTTGGGAGGCCAAGGCAGTGGCTGTCATTGGCTGCATCTCTGACACAGATGTAAGTACATTTTTTGAAAGACATCTAGTGACTCCAACACATCAGTTCAGAGAAAACATTATTTTTACATAATTCTCTGAGGACATTTTTAATGAGTACTGTGAGGAGAAAATAGTGTGTTGTCCTCTTATTCTATTTTAGTCATCTCCCCTGCGATGTTTTTTGAGGATATAATTGTAGTTGTGATGTCATCACATGGAAAACTCACCAATTTTAATATGTATGGAACCACAGTGTCATAAATGACTGCTAGCATTTTCTAATCAAACTTGACACATCATATGATGGCAATAAATGCCCTATATGCAAGTGCAGATTGGGCAGGGAAATAAAATACTTTCCTAAAGGATCAGTCACATGTGAACAGTACTTCAAGGGACTACTTTGAAGCTTATTTTGAAAAGTGAGCTGTTTGTGTCCCTTTTGCAGCTGAAATTTGATGCAGTCCTGCAGATAATGCACGGAGCTGTGGTGCCATGGAGTACAGCAGTGGAGCAGCTGGTCAAACAGCACCTGGAAATGAATCATGTCAAGTAAGCAGCATCCACAGGCTACCCTTGGCTGGGGAAATACTGTGTGTCTGAGGTGGTGTGATGGTTAAATCCCATAGCTGGGGGTAGCAAAAGAGTTAATGATGCTTGAATTTGTCCCCAGAGTGAAGCTACTGCAGGAAAGTTACCGACTGATGGAGATGAAGAAGCTTTTGAGAGCCTATGGGATAAGAGATACCAATCTTTTAAAGGACAAGCAGATGATAATGGTAAGTTAGCAGGACTTTAGATTTCTCCAAAGATCTCAGTCAACAGCACTTGGCGATTCTTTTTTACAATTTGGGGTTTCTTTAACATCTCCCCTTCATTAGGAGAAAACATGAGTATTTCTGGAGAAGTTCCTTGATATCCTGAGGAACCAGACAAATTTTCAGAGTTCCCAAGCTAATTCACTCCCCAGGCCCTGTTTTCTCCCAGTTACACATTAGTCTGCTTTTCTCTAGATAAAAGTTTTAAGCTTCCAGGTAACTTGCTTTTGATACAAACTGAACAATTCCATTGGTAAAGTAGTGTGAACTAATTCCTTTGTTTTCCTGTACATCAACCAACTAAAGTCCATCTCTGTTTTCTTCTTACAGAGGCTTGTGAGATACATTCTCAAACAAGATACCCCTACTTGCTTGGAGGATGCCTTGAAAATTGTGGAAGCCTACATGCTGCCCACTGGGGAAGTCTACTTCCTGAGGATGATGGACCTGATTGACAAAGAAAGGGTAGGGAAATACCTCGTGGCAGTTGATCCTGCAATTTACAGACACTGAGGCATCTTGATAAAAGATTGTATCAGTTGTATCGCTGAAATCTTGTAAGTAGTTTGTATACATATTTTTAATTCAAATTATTAATTTGACACCTAACTGCCTATGTTTAGCATTGAAAATGAGTTCTTTGTAAGAGTTTTATCCTTCTTTTATGGCAGGATAGGGTGAAAGTTATGAACAGATGAGTTTGGAACTGAAGTCTCTACGTATTTTTATGTATTGTTTTTGCTTACCCTCATGGCCATTGTGCAGCCATTGCATCAGAACAAGAATGTATACATAACTCAGCTTTTCCAAAAGCAAATGCCCTTTCCTTTTTATTATTTCTGTTCTAATTTTGTTTTTTTTTCTCCCTTCAGGGAGAAGAATCTCTGACTTTGTTAAAATCTCTGCCTCTTGCTAAGGCTGAGGAAGTTGCAGAGAGACTGACTCTGTGGGGAAGACTGGCGTTACAGAACAGAGCAGATGATCCTGAAGAGGTACAGAGGCTTTTCACACCACAAAGTGTGCACACAAGCTATTCTGAAAAGGAAGAGGTGTAAATATTTCCTGTGAGAGCTAACAGACTGTGGAATAAACACGTATTACACCTATTAATATTTACTGTTTTCCAAGAGTTCTATAAGGGATTTAATATATAAAATAACTTTCTTTTCCTTTGCTTTTCAACTGGCTGTACCTCAGACTTGGTAATTGTTGCTTAAGAAGTTTGTGGAACATTACATTGTACTTTAAGAGCTGAAGCCCAAGTCTGTTCTGGCAACATTTTAACAACAAAAAACAAATCTCTTCCTTTCCTGCAGCAAAAAACACAAATGTTTATGACTAAGACACTGGTGGAAGTCCTTAAATACTGGTTCAGCATTCAAAAAGGTAAAGGTACAACTTCAGCATCTTATCTCTTCCTTGTGTAAATGGAATCAAAATGTAATGGTTTTTCTCCTCCAACAGACAATCCCGTGAAGAAATGTGAATGTGAAGAAAACCTAAAGATGTTTGAAACACTTGCTACCTTGCAGGTGGGTATTTCTATTGTTTTAAATCCCTTTTGATTTACTGTAGCTACTCCAATTGCTCTTATTACATGGATCATATTAAAAACTAATTGTACTTACAACGTGCGTGAAAATGTTGCTTTTATTATTGACTTCAAATTGATTCTAAGGCTAATCTAGCAATTTAATCTAGTCTGGAGAAGTTCCCAATTAGAACTCAGTTGTCTATTTAAACCAAAAATTAGATACTCTCACTAAAGCCTTGATTGTTGATACTTCAAAGAGTTCATGATAGAGTGCTGTAAAAATTTTTTAAGATCTCAGGACAGCAGGTAAAAAAAAGCTATTTAAAGGAAGTAACATGGATACAAATATATAATTTTTTTTGTTGTCATTGCAGAAGTATTTTGATATCTTTCTCTCAGATGAGGAATACAGGAACCCTTCACTGATATCTGCTCTTCTTGAGGATCACATAAGCTCTTACGAACATGTCAGATCTGCATCCAAGTCTAGAAATGTGCAAGCAGCGAATTGTAATTCAAAATGTGGCAAGCCCAAAAGCCCGACCACTGAATCCAGGTTGTACAGACTAGCTTTGCTCCTGAGAGTCTCAGAGCATGAACTGGGAGAAAAATTGGCCTTGAGAGCCCTGGATGATGGAAAAGTGGAAGTGGCTGTCAATATATGCAGGTAAAACTGCAGAACTTTTCAAGATCATCACTTTTAATGGGCTTTTCTGAACCGTTTCTGCCACTTTTTTGAGTTATGTAGAGCAAAGTAAAGTTTTCTTTGTTTTAGTTAAACAATTAGAACAGAATTATGTAAAAGCCCTAAGAACTACTGGCTTTTTAACATCCTTCTCTTTCTTAATAGGGAGTTCTATGAAAACAGCTGGAATGGAAATACAGGGAAACTGCTGTTTGCAGTGTGTCAAAGGCTTTGCCATATGCTGGGAGCTGATGTTCCAATGATCACTCCTGATGGGATGGATCTTCCAGCAGTGATCCATGAGCTGGCTGGCCAAGCAGCCACACTGTGCAGTCCAGGTAATTCCTGTTCCCATTTCCCTCATGCTGGGAGCCCAGCTTTCCAAGCAGTGTTCAATAAACCTGAAAACCAAGTGAATTTCTAGATCTGCATCTATGAAAATCAGTGCTGCAATATTGTTTCCTTTTAATTGGACAGATGAACCTTCCATTCCTGCTAATTATCTTAATATTTTTTACAGATTTAGTGTTGGATTGTCTGGAACTCTGTAAATATACTTCACTTGCCAAGGAAATTTATGGACAGTGCCAAATGGACAACTATGAATTTACAGCAGAGGTATTTTCTGTGCTGTTCACTCTATGTATTATTTTCCCTCTCATTTCTCCAGCACTCTTTAATCAAAAAGCCAACAACAACAAAAAAATCCACAAATAAAAATTTCCTAGGATTTGTGTGTTCTTCAGCTTAAAGAATAAACTGATTTGAGTCCTGAAAGCAGTGCAGCTGTGGGACAAGCACAAGTAGCATTCTCCACTTACATTTCAGTATAATAAATCCTGCTGAAAATAGTGATTTTTATCAAACAGCCCCTGCCAGGACTGGCAGAGAGCTGACTTGAAAGTATGGCAGGGAGGGTTTGGTTTTTAAATGAATATATTATGTGGAAGCTTTCCCAACAGTTCTGTAAAACTTTAAGATGATCAAGCTCTTGAATAGCAGCTTTGTTTTCTGTTTAGGTCAAGCAGTGCTTTAGGCTACTTGAAATGAATGGGCTCTTACAGCTGGAGTGGAGTAGAGCAGAGTGGCTGGGCTTGTTTATCCACAAAATATTATTTTTCTAGAAAATGGTCCATTTGCAAAATGTTTGCTTATAATATTTGGCCAAAAATGTTTATGAAAGCCTCCATTAAATTGAATAAGAGTACATTTTGGCTTTACAACTAAACAACTGCAACATGAAAGACAAATGTCGCCACTCTGGGTAGGAAATGGATTTATTGCCATTGGCCATTTAACAGAATTACTACTTTCAAATAGAACATCATGTTCTATTCCTGTATTCCAAAACAGAAACCTGTTAGTGTACTCATTAACTCTGCTTTTTCTTGTGTGTACTTTTGACAATGTTCTTACTTAGACAACATCTTCTGGAGGAGACAAAGATCCTTACAAAGAGTGGACGTATGATGATTTCTTTAAAGAAGACGGGATAGTCCTGGATCCTCAGACATCTCTTCCAGTTGCATATGAACTCACTTCTGCTGTTGTGCCTATTTATGGTAAGCTTGCTCTCCTTAATATTGAGACAATACAAAATCTATGTTTCTTATTGATTTTTATCTAGAAATATAAATAATTCATCTTGTGTGTGTAAATTACCACCTCAGAAATCTCAGACAAACTCACAGTAGAAATACCCATCAGAGGGTAGAGAATGGAAAGATGACTTTGGGTTTGGTTCATCTTTCCACACATGAAGAGTTTAATGTTGACTATCTCATCCAAGGGATTTACACAGTAATTATTGAAAACTGTTGGATTCCTTTGTGAGTCTAAGAGATATTCCCTGCTTGAAAGTAAATTCTGAGCAGGCACAGTTAAAAATAGCAGCAAATGGCTCTTGGGGTTCACGTGTCTCTATTTTATGTCATGTTCTGTGATATTTTTAGGGTTCTCTCAGACTTGCTGGTGTTGCTGAGTTCCTGTCACACTGCTGATGAGCATTTTCTGTCTTTCAGAGGGCAAGCTGTACCCCTTGGAGTCTCAAAGCCTGGCACACAGAACATTCATGGAAGGTATCACACACTGCTTGGGTGGGAAAGGACCTTAAAAATCACCCAATTCCAGGGGCATGAGGGCAGATCCACCACAATGAAAGTTTAAACAGACTGCTGGAAAACATGAGGTTTAAATTCACCCTACACAAGCATGACTGACTCACAGGGGGTTTTCACAGGTGCCTAAATGTTCCACTTACAGCCGTATTTTAGGGGGTGGTTTGGTTCAGCACAGAAGTCACCAGTTTGGGTGGTAATTCCCACCATTCCACCGTGGGATTTTTGAGCATCTCAAAACTTGTACTTCAGGACCAAAGTTCTACCACTGTGAGTGAAGATCATCAAGGCCTGTCCAAGAAGACAACTTCTAGTCAAAAATCTGTGCATTTTGGACTAAAATGGGAATCTGTATTAAGTTAAAAACCTTGAGAATTTATGTTTTAAAGGGAACTAAGGCATATCCTGAGTCATAACTTCTATGACAAAAAAGAGAAACTGCTCTAGATGAACTCCAGGAACAATATGCTTCATAATTACTTTCTGAGGTTGTTTTTAAAATATTTCACAGGACACAACTTCCTGCTGCCTGTTGGATCTCCCTTCTCTGCAGCAGTGCAGAACCTGCTGGAGTGCAGCCAGTTCCAGCTGGCTCTGCAGCTCACGCTCTGTGCCTTCGGCTCCTGCCTCCAGCATGGCATTTCAAACACCACAGATCTGGCCCTGAGTGAAAAGGTGACTTTTAGCAAGTTTAGAATGATTCTCTAAGGATTTGGGAGGCAGGGGAAAGGGTCTCATCATGACCTTCTATTAGCACCACTTGATCAGATGCTGAGTCAGTTTGTGAAAGAAGCTGGTGGTTCCTTCCCTGTTTTTCATGGTCCTCTTACTTTGCAAGGTGCATTCAGAACTGAACTTTTATTCCTGGCCTTCCTGCAGAGACTAGAATGAGTGCTAATGGTTTACTCTGTTCTTTCATGTTGTTTTATCATTATTTAGCATGGGAAAAGTCACAAGTAGAATATTCAAGAACCATTCCTCAATTGAAAAGCACTTGGAAAACAGAAATCCTTTTCCTATCTAGAAGAAAACTTTGTGAGGCTTTAAATAAATCTGAAAATACAATTACTGTAGTGCCTCCTACTATGCTGTAAATGACAAGAAGTTGAAGATTTAGAATTTATTTTTAATTAGGTGCTGTTTTCTTCACAACAGTCACATGAGAGCGATCTGCTACTCACTGAAACCAGAAGCTTCCTCATAGCTATGAAACAGAGGACCAGTTCAGTAATCAGGACCTCTGCCCTAAACTTACTACACAAGGTAAGAATCCCCTGGGAAGGGTGAGTCACTTTGTTCTGCTCTACCTGGCAGCCACATGGAATTGTTTCAGTTGGAAAAGACCCCTGAGATCATGAAGCCCAATCCTTAAACTAAAGCCAAGTCCACCACTAGAGCATGTCCTGAGCACCACATCTCCACATCTTTAAACACCTTTAGCAGTGGTGTCTCAACAACCTCCCTGAAGAGCCTTTTTCAAAGGGTCCTTGAGCCCCTTGTGGGTTCTTTGTTCCTGCTCAATTTGCTCTGCTTGGAAGATTCTGGACAGTGGAAGCCTCACCTTTAGGGGATCCTTTAGGGTTCCAAATGACAGTAATGGCTTTTAGGATCTGTAGGTATTCTCTATCTCATTTGAAATCCTGGATTTGTTTTAGATTGGTAGTTTTCCTAGGTGGGGGGAGTTTTTAAAAATCTTTGTGCAAAACCTGCAATTTACCATCTTCTAAGGCAGCTTAGACTAAGGGAAGTGACTTTCAGACTGGCATCAGGATATTCAGATTTTAAATTTTAAATCCTGAAATGTATTTTTATTCTTTTTCCTCCCTAACTTAAAGACCAAATACACATCTAAATTATGGGGTATTTTTCCTGTGTTGCACTTGATACAAAGAGACCTATTGAAGAAATTAAATAAATTCCTAAAGTTTATAATTTTCTTTCTCCCAAACCACAGGTGTTCAACTCCCGTGTCATTGATCAGAACCTGGCCCTGGGCTATTGCACCATTTTGCCCAAGGAAGAGATGTTCAATAAGTTGTGGGAGATCATAAACAATTCCTGGCAGAATTACAGAAGAGTTTCGGTAAATTCCCAAGGCCTTGAGTTTCTCCAGCAAACAGAGAATGTCAAAGAGATCCTTCATTTAGGGCCCTGGGAGAGGAGCTGCCTCTGTACAGTGGGAAGCTGCTGTCAATATGAATGTGATTTTCAACCTCATCATGACTTATTCCAAAGCTGGAAATAAATAATTTCAGGTCCCATCATAATTTAGATCTACATTATATTTTGGATAAAAGTACCTTTTGTATTACTTTCTACAATGCTAGGGAAATATTTTAGAGAAAGTTAATTTTAAAGCACCTTTGAATTGCCAGCTCAGGAGGTGGGGTAGCCCTGACACCTCTGAGGTTTGTTTTCATTTTACACAGTTGTGGGATCATTTATGAGTTGTTTGAAGTTCCTCTAAGGATTTAGAGCTCAAGATTCCTGATTTTCAGATTATTTATTA
The DNA here is from genome assembly GCF_049639895.1 of Pseudopodoces humilis. Taxonomy (NCBI): domain Eukaryota; kingdom Metazoa; phylum Chordata; class Aves; order Passeriformes; family Paridae; genus Pseudopodoces; species Pseudopodoces humilis. Next base: position 3,285,506 of record NC_142219.1, read on the forward strand.
GACTTGTATTCACTTCCCTTCTCCTTCATTCTAGGCAGTAGCTCTGGTGGGAGCAGAGCTTGCTGACCAATATGGTGAGGAAGAAGAAAAGAGAAAATTCCAGGAATTGGTTATTGATGCAGAATGGGGTATCCAGCTTGGTAAATTTGGTGTAAGTTTTTATTTATTTACTTATTTTAGGATTTTAAAAACTAATCAGTTAATAATATAATCTGAGATGTGTATGAGTTTTCAGACAGATTTCCCATTCAAATGTAAGCAAAGTTGGGGTTTTGTTTTTGATTTTTCATTCTGCTTGTCTGCATAAATAAAATCAGAAATGAAAATGCAATAATTGAGGGGTCTGCAAAAGAAAATTTAAGTTCTAAAGTATTATTTGTCACAGGAGATAATCAGCAAATCTGCTGCTTTTTCCTGCTCTGAAAGTGTCCAGACTGAAATTAAAAGAAGTCAAAGCTTCACTGTGTAAGGAATTAGTCTTGATGTTGTCTAAAAGACTCTCTTAAGAAGATGAATTTGTTTTTATCTGCAGATTTCTTTTGAGACTGTGTTTAGACAGCCACCAATAAGGAAGAAAGAACTCATAAGAGTGCTGGTACAAAACCCAGAAGTAGACACAGATCTCATCTTGAATTACTGCAGGTACCGATTCCATTAAATCAATTGCTGTAAAAACAACCGTGGCCACTGAAATCTGTCTGCTTTAAATAAATCCTAATTAATATAAAATTAAAACTGTCCATTTTTTAAAAAAAAAAAAAAAAGCTATCCAGAATACATCCTGCCCTTGGATTAATTTGTTCTTAAGGAAAGAAAATCTTTGATGACACCAAAGTTCACAGAGAAAATCATGTTCTGTTTTTTCCTAGCACTTTCATGCTGGACAGTGATGCTGCACTGCAGCTTTGCATTGAAACCCTCCTGCTGCAGAACTCAAATGATGTTGAAGATGACTCTGCAGAAAGCAGTGAGAAGCAACCTCATTCCACATTACTGGCTAGAGCACTAAAAATAATTCCTCTGCTGAGCAGCACCAAAGACCTGGTCATGAGCCTCAGTGGAATATTGTACAAGGTAAAAAAAAAAAAAAAAGTAAAATAAAGACAGAAACAAAAAAACAACACAGCCACCTCCCTGGAATCTGCATCTAAAAATTACTGCATGTCACTTGAATGACATATAATAATAATTCCCCAGAAACTGAAAAGGTTGTGTTTTTTCCACATTTTCTTACAGCTTGTAAATGTTAAGTTTCAGTTTTCTGCTTCTCTACAACCAGACAGAAAATTAAACAAAAAAGTAATTTCTAAGTACACTGGAAAAGTTCTACATTAAAAATAGTTGGAGGCTAAAAATTATATGCTGGAGGTGTTTTTGTTTGATTGGGGTTTCATTTTGTATTTTTGAAGGTTAGGGTTTTTGTAGGGTGAGCTTTTTGGGTTTTGGGGGTTTGTTTTCAGCAGAATTGCTTGAATTGTTTGGTCTTTCTGCAAAATCCTGCTGCCTTGTTTTAGGATTTAAGAAAGTGTTTTAGAGAATTATGTCATGGTGCATCGACGTAAACACTGAAGAAACAGCAATTAGTACTAAAATTGGGGAAAAGTCAACACATTTGTATACTTTTACAAGACAAATCATGTAAGATCTTATAAAACAGATTGTTATTTTGAACAGCTGGATCCTTATGACTATGAAACTCTGGAAATTGTCCTGAGAGTGATCCAAAGTGCTGATGAGAAGAACACCAGCATCCAGCTGAGCCAGGTGTGTCCAGATGTGTGACCTTGCTAATGGCACCCCAATTCTGCTTTGTCTATTTATTGATGGAGCTATTCAGCACTGTTGAAATTAAATTAATTGTTCCATGTACACATCTTTCCCTCAGAAAATAGCCTTTAAAGAGTGATTTATAGTAATTTCTCAGCCATTTATATTTTCTGATTTCTTTTCTTTTTTGTTTTCCCAGGCTTTGAGTCTCCTCAAACATCTGAAATCTTACACAAGGATTTCTCCACCAGTGGACCTAGAACACCAATATGTTTTGGAGCAGATGATTGCCTTGTCTCCAGCTGCTCACACCAGGCTGCCCTTTCACCTGCTGTTCTTCAGAACTGCCCAGTGTTTCTGGAACGTTATATGTAAGTTCAGGATCTCAAATTCCCTTCCTCTGCCATCTCTGACTTTCAAAGTGCCGCAGTTTATGTTGTATATTAACTGTAATTCTTCATTAATGCAGTCTCCATCACAACTACTTCTGAAAGCACTTTTTGTGCTCCCAAATTGCTGCCCAGAGAAGCTGATAAATACAGTGCAGGGTTTGTCCTCAAATCCTCTCCTAAGACCTCTAAAATTTATCCACATATCCCAGTTTCCAGCCCAGTGGGGATAATTAGGATCAGATCCTTTCTCTCCCAAAGGAGGTCCCCATCCACCAATAAACTGGAAGTGCTTAATTTCACAGAGGGAGCTGCCAGTGGATTGTGAGACTCTCACAGGCAACTTTTCCTTTTCAGCTGCAGAGCTCAGTGAGGAAACCTTCCCAACCCTTCTGTTGATTTCCAAACTAATGAAGGTAAAGTAACAGAAGGAATTGATTTTAATCTTATTCCCCCACACCCTAAGAAGAGAAGTTTCCATCTTTCTTTTGCATGATGTTGGCCTCCATGTAGAAGCTCTGACAACTCTTACTCTACCATTTTTCCAGGTTTCCCTGGATACCTTCCACATGTCTGCAGTTCGACACGTCTTTGAAAAAAAACTGAAACCAAAAATACTCAAAATGAGAACGAGTGGCTGCACCTCTGTTGTTAACAAGGAAACTGTCAAAACTGTGCAGGCACTTCAGTCCTATTTGCTGTCCATAGTCAACCCAGAGTGGGCTGTGGCCATGGCTCACAAGATTGCCCAGGAATTCCCCACAGGTGAGTTGCAAATGGGATGGGGAAGGAATAGGGGAGAGCAGGCTTGGGACAAGCAGAGCAAGGGTGGGAACAAACATTTGTTCACTGATCCTGAATAACACCCTGCAAAGTTGGAGGATGAAAATGAATTTGTCTCCTGCATCCAGTTGGGAGCAATAGGTTAGAAAAACATCCATTTGATATCATAGTTGTTGTCCTGCCAAAAGTTTCTCCATGTTCACACCATCTTCAGACAAGTTTTCCATCAAGAGCTAATATTTAAGCCAAATTTAATCACTTTCTCCTCTATTTGAATCCAAATAAATAATATTTTTTTGCTCTTTAGATATAAAATATTTCCTGGTGTTTTAAATAGCTTCTACTTTTTTTTTTAATTTTTTGAAAGAAAATTGTAAGAAGGATTAAAGAATACTTAATCTATTTACTTCTTTCCCTTTTCTTAAAAATATTAAAAAGGTCCTGACCATGTCCAGGCACTGAAATTCTGTCTCTATCTGGCTGAGAAGTGGCTGAAGAGTACTACAGCTGAGGTAATGGAAACTGCTTGCAGATTGTTGTGAAGTTATTACAAAATACTAATGTTTGTATTTTAATTTTTGGTGTTTTGGGCAGTGGTGTGTAAATTGTACCATAACCAACACTGATATGGGAAATACTTTTGGGGAAGTCACCCCCAGAAGAATCTAGTCTGTCCTGGAATATTCTTCTGCAAAAAAACTCTGCAAAAATCAGGCTTGGTGTTCTTGGAGCTTGGACAAAAAATGGGCAGTTTTAGGGAAGAATAATTTGTTCTTCCTCCTGTTGTGTGCATTTTTCTTGCTGCAGGAGAATGAGGTGGGAGCTGATCCAGCTTTGATCAATAGCATTATTAATTTTTCCTTACTCTTCCAAGATTCTTTAGCTGTTATTCACCTTTCACAGGGAAAGGTGAATCTCAGCTTTGGTGATAAATCCAAACTTCCTATGGAGTTGTTGAGGCACAAAGAACCCTAAATAGTTCTCTGCACTTAGTCACATGATCAGAGAGAATTATGCCAAAATTAAACTGAAATTTGAGCAGCTGTGAATTTTAATATTAACCTTTTTTCCTTCTACATTTTACCTCAAAAATCTCTTAGTTTTACCTACCTGTACATATTTTATTTGGCTCTTTCACAGTGTAGCTTTACATTTTTTTAAAAAATACTTCTCCTAGCTAGAGCAATGTGGTTAATCCCCTTAGCAGAAAAAATACCTGTGGGTACAACTGTGGGGACATCTCTGAAGAGCAGATCCTGCTGTCCAGTCTGTAAAAAGATTATTTTTCTTGTGCTTTTGAGTAAAAGAGGCTTTTTTATGTGAAACTGTAAACTCTTTTATGTAAAACTGTGTTTTGTTAAAGGATGAGCAACATGAGAAAGCAGAAGTCCTCCAGAGGAACTTACACTTGCAGTATAAGAGAGCAGCAACAGAAAATGTCCTGATTGCAAATAACCTGAACACCGGGGAGCATCTAAAATCTATTGGGAAACCAGCAAATCTGATTGTTTTATTGTATGAACACCACAGCATAGACCAGAGATTCCAAAATCCAGCTGGCAGAGATTATCCAGGTGAGTTTCCATCATCCAGGCTCAAAGGAGCAAAGAGAAGCTCTTTTAAAAACCCCAGTTCTGGTTTGGATATAACATTGCATGCACCTCTTCCTGTAGATATCCATGTGGCAGCCAAGGAGATTGCTGAGATTAACAACTTGGATATGAACAAAATTTGTGACAAACTGCTGACCAAATGGCTGTGTCCAAGCACACCACCCCCAGGGGTAAGTCATCACTTTGGGTTTGAAGGAAAATGACCAGTTATATAAAATATGGGCTTTTTAAACATGACTTGTTAAAAAAATCTGAGGCTATTCTGTACAAATTGCCTGTAGTACTCATGAATCTAAGATTTTAAAACCTTCCTAAAATAGCACACCAATGTCTGTGGTGTGAAGGATTTGAAATGCTTTTCCTTCTCTCTGTGTAGAGATTCAAACCCTCCCTTTAGTGCAGCCTGAAGTAGTAAAGCAGTCATAAATAGATCACCCTCATCAAACACTGCTTTAAGTAGGGATATGGCCCAGCTATTTATCCAAACAATGTGGAAAACTCATCTAAATTTTCATTTCTTTTTAAAGAAAACCCAAGAAATCTTTGGAGATGTACAGGAGGATGAAGAACTCCGAAGGTGTGTGTGTTGTCTTACCTGTAATATGGTGAACTATTTTTAACTTGCCAGTTAAAAATGGCTTTTTCAAGAAATCTAACAGTGGGGTGTGATTCAGAACTCACTGTTCTTATTTTCACTTTCTGCTGACATCACTTTTGAATCATCCAGTATTTATTTATACCACAAAATGCCACTGACAATAACTTACATCTGTAGGTGCTTAAGAGTAGCTTTTTGAAGCTTTTCCCTTCCTTTTTCATATCCTTGCTCTCTTTTTGACAGTGAAATATTTACATTTAAATGACATTTGATGTGTTGTATTTCAGTAGCTGTACCTGCATTAAAAACAAACCCATTTTCGCAGGGTTATTTACCTACTTCAGTCTCACCCAATGGATTACAGTTCAAGAATGCTTTTTGCAATTACAGCATCTGACACATCTGTGAGTTGCTAAATTCTTGTTTTAGCTTTTTACCTCTTATTAAAATCAAATGTCATCTGCTTAACTGCAAGAGCTTCAACTTTTGGCCTTTGCATCTGTGTTTTGGATGGTTTGTGATTTGTTTGAGCTCTGTTTTCCCCCCTTCACCAACCTTTGGGTTAAAACTGTGATTTTCATTGAATTTTGCTATTAACTCTCAAGAACAGCCCTTGAACTCTGGGTTTTCTAAACTTATTACTGATATTACCTGAAACAACTTCATGAAACATTTTCTAGAGTGTGTCTTAAGCTGGTGGAAGACAGTGGCTCACTTTGGGTGGAATGAAAGCAGAGTGGTAAAATTTTTTCAGCAGAACTGTAACCTCCAGATTTTCCACACTGAATTATATTTGTGATACTGTATATCACAAATATTTTTCTTTCCTATATTAATAGTCTGAAATCTATAAAACTACAGGGTTATATACACACCTAGGATGACCCTTCCTAGTTGTTCAGACAATTGTTGTAACTTTGGGACTGTATTTTCCCCCTCAGCCCTTTGGTGACACTCAGCTGACGTTTGCTCACAGGACCAGAGCATTCAGGTGTTTGCTCTACCTGGCAGATACCGACACTGTGGAATCACTCTTCAAGAAACCCATTGAGAAAGTCAAGTAAGAGGAATTTTTTTACATATTAAAGCAACAGAAGGACATTTTTCACTGTTATCCTGAGCTCAGATACATGGATTAAAATACAAACATCACTTAACTCCTGCTTTGGGGGGTTTATTTTCACAGGTATTTTCTGAAGTGCTGCGTTTATCTGGCAGAGTTTGAGACCTTGAATATTGCATACACTTATGAATCATTCCACAAGAGCCCTAAGGAAGGCATGATTAAAGGGCTATGGAAGAATCACAGTCACGAACCCAGGGTAGGATTTTTAAATCCTTTGTAAATTTTGTTACACATTGTGTGAATTTACACCTCTGCAAAGCACAGGCTCTTCTAAGCACTTTTCTTCAATATACTCTGGAAATGACAGATAAAAGCTTTGCCCTTCCTACAATTAGAAAATAAAATACCACATGTAGATGGTTTAGGTTTTTTTCCTCCCATGTGTACAATAATTTTGGAAGTGGCTTGGAAAGGTTTGAAGAGGATGAATTTCTGCTAAAATGCAGCATGTCCTTGCTCTCCTTCAGGCTGTCAGACTGGTGACAGAGCTGAGTTTGGAATACAAAGTCTATGATCCCCAGCTCTGGAATGGCCTCCTACAGAAACTCCTGGGCTTCAATATGGTAAGGAATTTTTAAGGATAAATTCCTGCAGCAAGGGAAGAAAAAGGTTGGGTTTACCCAGTGATTTGTGAAGAACAAGAAGCTATAAACTGTGGTTACTTTGAGCTCTGAGATACTGAACTGGTGAAGATTTGAGGAATTTGAATTTTGATCTTAAACTGTTATACTTCCATTTTTTAAAAGCCTTTCAGAATAAATCCTATGGTAACAAATTGAAAATTTTCTTCATAGTATTATCAATTTATAACATAATAGGCACATTCTTGTGTGCAAATATACACAAACTGTGCATATATGTATTTACATGTGTGTACATATATACATGACCCCTGAAATGTATTTATGACTATGGAAATCCTGATTGTTGCCATTCAGAATCCTAATTGCCTGTGACTGTCAAATATTATGTAAAGTTGCTGGTGCCTAAGGAGGTAACAGATGTACCTGGCAGTGTGCTTGATAATTTAATTTACTAAACTACAAAGCAAATTTCCATAGGTGTCAAAGGAACATGGGTACCTTGAGAAACTCTTTTGCATCCTGCAGACAAAACAAGCTAAATGCAAGATAGATTATTGCCAAATCTTCAGAAACACCAAAGGACTTTTTTTTTTTTTCCAGATTCAGTATCTAAGAAGAGTTTTGGTTGCAATTACTGGGATTCCTTCATTATGGGAGGTAAGCAAACATTGTCTGGCTCCCCATCTTTTTCTTCACTTATCAGGAATTTGGAGTGTTTGTGTGTCAGCCATGAAAAGATTCTTTTTGAATTCCTATTATTTCTATGACAGTGCAATATAGCAGTAAACATTGGACAGAATATGCCTAAATCTTGGACTCTGAGCTAAGGAAAGCAATGTTAGGGAACCATTCATCCAGGATAAATAAAAAGGAATATTGACAGGCTTCTTTCAGGTGCAGTGGGTTGGGGTGTCTGTGTTTGTAACACACTCAGTTACACCTGGTTTTGGCTGGAACTTGAAAAAAAAACTTTGTTGCCACCAGATTCCCAGTTTCAGCCGAGCCTGGCGCAATGTGGTCCTGTCCCCCTTCCTCACAGGTAAGGTTGTAACTCCCTGTCCTGTTCCTGGAGTAACTTGGTGGTAGATTTACTACACCTTCTTCTCTTTCTTTCTTTCTTTCTCAGCCTCGTGTCCACCAAGTCCCAAACAGCTCCAGGAGTGCCGGGAGTGCTTTGTGATCCTGCTCAGGTGAGTTCCCAGTCCTGACCTAACACTGCTCCTGAACATTCTGTGCATAAACCAGACTTGTATTGCCTTTGCAGTGTAAAAAACACGCTGCTGAATTATTTCATTCACCACAATGCTCTGACTTGCTCAAAAGACCCACCAGGAGCTCAGAGAGCCTGACTTGAACCAAAGTTAGTTCAGAAATGGAAAAGATTTGGGTTGGGAGGGACCCTAAAGATTATCTGTACAGGGAGCCTACACTACTGTGCAGACACATCTGTACCAAAGCTCTGCTCTGGGCAGGTGGCCAACAATTCCCCTCAAAACAGGCTGCCTAGAAAGAGAAACTGGAGGTGTGATTTGGGAGTTTTTTCAGGCTAGAAAATCCTCATGAGTTTGTATTCAGTGAAACTTCAATTTGCTTGGCCATTTCTGAAATTAATGTGAGGCAGAAATGTGTTGCTCTACCTGACTCCCAAATCTCAGGGCAGTTTTGCTGACAGCCCTGAGCCATGCAGTTAAACAAATCACAGCTGAGAACTTCTCTCCTGATCTCCTGAAGGTGTCCTGTCCTGGCTGACCTGGATATGGTTGGAATTGCTAAACAATACACCCAGCTGGACCTCCCAGCTTTTGCCCTGGGGTGCCTTTTGGTCATTCCTCACTCTGAAGGGAGAGAGCAGCAAATTCAGGTAAATCAGAAGTTTTGTGTCTCTGCAAGGAAAACGTCCTTCAGCATGTCCTGCTCATCAGAGCAGATTAAAGGCAAATTCCAGTTAACTTCAACACATCCCTGCTGATAAATGCTCAACATTTGCCACCCTCAAAGGCTTCTACAGGGATCATGTGAACACTTCCTCTTCTTTTTTACTTTAAAAGTTCAGTCATCCCCAGTAGCTTTGTCATCTGACTTTGCCTTTAGAGAATTTGAGGATGTTTTATGGGATCCCACACATAAAACTAATGGGGTTAAAAACAAAACAGTAAAAGCCAAGCCAGAGCAGATTGTAAGAAAAGTACTGAATCCTACATTGGAAGGGTGCAGAGTTGAAAGCTCCTGACTTCCAAGGAAGATGTCTGATATGTACAAATTGTGATAGAAACCTTCTGCCTTAAAGCCATATCCTCACAATCATTGACATTTTCCTTTCTCTTCTCATTTGCTTCCATAATTTCTGCTCTGCATTGTTCTCCCAGATGAAGCATTAGAGGCTGTTTTCATATTTGTCACCAGCAAACTGGGACCAGTACAGGTACCTAAAATTCTTAGACTTCCAGTCATGAAAGTTCCACTCAGAAAGGGTTCCCCAAATCACAGTTGAAGTGTAAGACACTTGGCCTGCTGGCAATGAGTCAAAAAATCCTGTGACAGCTACAGCAAAACACCATTTGAGAATTAAAAACACTTTCAGTCCAAGCACACAGATCCTGGTTTGATAATTCTGTGCTTGCACCCAGAATTTCTAAAAATTTCTGAATAAATCAAATATTTTTTCTGAAGGGAGAGTTCCTGCTTTAATCAATCACAGAATAATAATGTTTTGTAACTTATTTTCACTAGGGTTTATTATCAACCTGTAAGAAAGAAACTGTGCTGCAACAATTGGATGAACACATGGACACTGGAGAATTGGTAGCATTTGCTTCCCAGGTAAATAAATAAAATTTACTTCACTTCCCTTTGGCTTGGAGGCTTTTTTGATAGCTAAGTGTTTGCAGGACCTTCTTCTATTCTCTCCTCTGATCTTGTCCAGCCTTACTTGACATAATGTTCAAAAAATGTAAAATACATTTTCATTTATGTTGTGCAGCTGAAAAACTTGTACATAGCCCTATGCTCAGGGCTGTGCCTGTTTGGAGGGCAGCAGAACCACATTCTTTTTTTAATAAGTACTTGAAGCTAAAAGGGTTTAAGAAACTGCACTTTTGTCTTGCCTTGAGCTGCCTCCCTATGGGCAAGTTTAACTCACTTCTCTCTCTGAATCTGGGATCAGTTTTCATAAAATCTGCCATTTCACAGCACTTAAAAAATTATTTTTTTTTTTAAAAAAGCCCATTCTCTATAGAGTCCAATATGAAAACTATGAGCTCCTTCCATTCAAAACTAAATTCTCTTTTGTCTAAAATATTAACATTTTTCATTACTAAAACTTAAATCTACAGATCAGCTCTTTGGTTTTGGACAGTATCATCAATGAGAAGCTGTACGAACAGTTTTGGAAAAGCAAATATTATCCACTGTTAAAGCAACACCTGATAAACACCCACAGAATAAAAGAGCTGGTGGATTATTTTGTCAAAAATAACTGGTAAGTTAATAAATGGTAAAAATCCAGGTGTAACAGGTAGTAATTACAGAAATTAAATCTCACTTTTATTTTATTTTCTTCTATTTGAAGTCATGGAGGTTTTCTAATACTTAGTCTTCAAGGATTTTTAAAGTATTGTTAGGTTAATAAAGAAATAAATTGCACCTCACTAGGATAGAGTTTTACAGCCATTCAAGACCAAGTAACAGATTGTCAAGCCTGGACAAGCATCAGATCAAATGGAGTTAAAATGAAGCAACCAGAGTGAAATAATCAAAACCTTGACTTTACCTTTAGGTGAATCCAGCTCAGAGTCACAGCTTCAGCAATAAGAATACTCAGAAAAAAAAAAATAAATGAGCTGCCTCTACTGAAGACTTGAGAATTGGTGGTTTTGACACGAGGTTTTCAAGAATTCAAAGCACCTCTTGTGCTGCACTTAAACCACAAACAGAGCTGGGTTGGGCCCCATTCACCTGTGGGTGTCTCACAGCACCTGGGCTCTTCTCACACCTGGGCACACTCAGAGCCCAAACCCTGGGGGTTGCAGGGCACTGTTACCACTTATCCCACACTCAGACTGGGACAGGAACCAATAAACATTTACATTCTATATTTATTGGTTTTTTTAACAGCCCCAGGGAAAAAGCCAGGCTTGTTTTCTCTACTGGGAAATGACAGGGCCCATCTGACTTCAAAGCTATGGGATCATACTTTGGTTTTTTGCCTAAATTGGTGTCTTTTTAGAGAGCTTCATTTGACAAAGTTGATCAACTTTTGCTTCTTACAGCCTTGATGATGCAAGAGCCCTGATTCAGGAGTATCAAGAGAAATGTGGAAACCCTGCTCTGGCAGACGTCTCTGCCTCTCATCTTCTGCAGGTAAAACAAACCATTTCTGCACCTCAGGCAGTATTTTCTCCTTTTTATCTAAAGACTTTCACCCAACTTCTTGCAAAAATACTTTTTAGCTGATCTACTTTAGTAACATGTATTGTATATAATAAAATAACCCTTCATTAATTCAAATAACTCATTGTACCTGAACCAAGGCTCTGCCATGCTAAGCATCACTTCCAAGGACTTTCCCAGGTCCTGGATCACATCCCATTCTCCTAAGCCCTATTAATGTTGTTCTTTCACCTTCCAGATGTACCTGAATGGATCAAAGGGGTCTTGTGTCCTGGAAGTGCCATAAATTAGGTCAAGATTTACCCTTTTCCCTCCTCCCTCTCCTGGCAGGAGAGGGGGCTGTGCATTCAGAACTCTTGTACTGCTCAAGAGATCATCAGATTAAAACTCCAAAGCTTTCACCAAGAGCATCCACAACCTCTCCACATTTTTCCAGCTGTTCTAGGCTGCTTCTCCATTCTCCACCCCCACAAAAACAGTTCAGACTGACAGCAGAATTTCCTGTTTGTAGTCATCAGTTCATACTCAGCACTTTAACTTTGGGAAGGAGCAAAGTTTATTTCCTTTACTTCTGTATTTCCCCATGTTCAGGCCTGCTGTCAGGACCACTCTGAGATGTCATCCACAGCAAGAGAACTTTGTTATCACTGTGATAAACTTTTATAAAGCTGCAGGGGGTGTGGTTCATGTAAAATATTTTGTAGGCAAATTGTAAGTGTAACTTTGCAAACTTATGTATCAATTTAGGCCTGACAGTAAAAATAAATAAGGAAATAAACTTATGCATCAATTTTGGCATTTCAGTAAAAATAAACAAACTTGTGTGTCAATTTTGGCCTTACAGTATAAATTAGAAAGAAATAAACTTATATATCTCCATTTTGGCCCCTTACAATATTCTATAAACCTCTTGATTGTGAATTTGTCAATAAATTGATGTTCCAGTCAATAGAATTCCCTGAATATCATGTGCCAAGGTTTTCTGTTCAACTTTGCTTTGACTGCATGAAGTACAATTAGCCAGAGGTTCTTGAGACACCAGCCTGAAATGTCTTTTTTTCCAGGGCAAAGCAGGTTTATTTTGAATAAATTTAGTTACTTAGCTCATGACACAGAAATAAGAGTTCCAGCTGACGGAAAAGTCATAATCCAGAGATCAAGGAAACTGGCCCCCATTCTAAACATTCTGCTGTGGGAGGCAAAAGATAAAAATCTGTTCTGTTGGAAAGTTACAGCAGTTGTGAGAAAGGGGAGCTGTTAAATACATTCAGGTCCCTGCAGCTGTGGGACCAGAGGAGCCACAAGGTGCTGTTTCTTGAACAACCCATATTTATCTTTAGCAGCTTTAAAAATCACATGGAATGACACCATTGAGAGCCTCTGTGCATGGAGCAAAGTGCACAGAAAATGGAGTGTCAGATGTGAGCCACAAGTAAAGGAAGGCCTCTCCTCGCTGGTTACAGACTTCATGAGATCATCATTCATGAAAGCAGAGGGAGATCTGAAACTGCTCTGATCATAGAAAGACTCAAACTTTCTACAGTGAAATTATGAGGTAACTGTAATCCTTTCAGAGTCTAGCAAGTCATTTTACTCCTTTAACTTAGTTGGGAATGTTAAATTGAGAAAATTAAATATAAACTGGACTCTGGAGCAAACCCAGCCTGGTCCTAGAGCCCTCAAATTCTGTTCAATCCCAGTGCAAGCACCCCTTAAAGGTGAACACCAAACCACCACAACTGCTGCATTCTTCCCCAACATCACCTCAGCCAGCTCAGCTTTTCTATGAAGTGGAGTTTATTACAACATTAAGGAACAGTATTTAGACATTTATCTTAATGGAATATTTTACAAATCAATTCATACAGAGAAAAGCAAACACAAGGTTGTTTAAATTCATGACAAGTTACATTGTTAAGCTGTTAGCGACAGTGCAGGGCTGTAAACGAGCAATCAAGTTTTAGAACTTGCAGCTCAGAAGGAGATGGTAAAAATACCAGACAAGCAAAAACATTTTTTAGGATTTCTTGTACTCAATTCTTTCTACCTTCACATCATCTCCAATTAGTTGATAGACATATGTAACTACTGTAGAAGCCTGGATGTCCATCAGCACAAATGAAGGAATGATGTTGCTGAAAAGAGAGGAAAAAACTCATATGATTGTGTGTCTATAACCCCCTTAGCGTTTCACCACTATTTAGCAGAAATCATTTCAAGAAAAATGGGAATTAATTCTGTAAGTACAGCACATGAGATCTGAGGCTGTGAGCATTTCATGTCTCAGTCCAGATTAAGCAAGTAAAGCTAAGTTATACAACTCTAAGTATCCCCTCCCTGACATGTAAATCAGAAATATTAACCCTCACAAGTTTGTAGTTCAGTTTTGTTACCAAAAAAAAAAAAAAAAATTGCCCCCAATATTCACTTACTTCTCTAAGGCATGGTAGGCTCCTGTAGCTGATCCTGGATTGATATAGAATTTATTTTCATGTTCAAATGCCTCAAATTTGTGTGTGTGTCCTGAAATGAGGATGTCCACATCAAACTGCCTCTGGAGCAGTGCCAGGCTGGCCATGTCACCCCAGGGGATCACCTGATGGCCGTGAATCAGCCCAATTTTGAACTGTCCAACAGTCACAACTTTCTGCTCAGGATAATTCAGGTTCTAAAAATTAAAGAAAAAAACAAACAAATCCAGATTAGACAGATTTATATTCAAACCCAACCCTATGCAACACCAAGAAGGGGAGAGCTCAGGAATTCATTTCACCACTTTTACTTGAATGAACTCCAAAGGTAAAAAATGTAAAAGATACCCCAAAAAACAGACACTACCTCATCAAAGTCCCCTCTGACAACATGAACATCCCCAGCCAGGGTCTTGAGGTAGTCATAGGTGTCCTTGGTGCAGAGGTTCCCTGTGCACAGGATGTGTTGGATCTTGCCAGGCACCAGCAGCTTTTTGAACTTGGCCGGGAGGCTGTTGCAGCGATGGGGGATGTGGAGGTCTCCCAGCACCAACACCAACTTCAGGGGCAGGAGGGGAGAGAGGGGGACAGACACGGGTTAGGGCACAGCCAGCACTGCAGTGTCCTCTGCAGAGACACCACTTTGAATTTGGACCCAAAAGCTGTTAAAATAACGATGGAATGGTGATGGAATTTTGCTCTCTTCCATGGGAAATTACTGTCTTTGCCAGACCATGAGCAGAGGGAGCTTTACAAACACAGATCTGCAGAATTATTTGTGTTTTGTTGCCAACAGTGCAAAATAACACATTCCTGTTGTACTACCTGATGCATTTTACACAAATTTGGGAGCTACCATAAACTATCCCACTGTTTTTTCTGTCTAACACATTTCAAGCACAGACCTGGCTAAACTGCAGCCACTTCTCTTAAAAAAACTCTTCATCCAAGTTTCTCTCACCTTATTAAAAAAATAAAAACAAAAAATATTTTTAAAAAGCAGCAACATGTGTTAATAGCTGACTAGAAGAGGAAGGGTGTTCAGAACTCACTGTAGAAACCACTGAAAAACTGAATAAGGCTAAAAAATAACAACAAAATATAAGCAGGGCACTACAGAGAAGCCAATCCAGGTCACTGCACGGTGTTCCTGTTACCACTTCTACACATTTATAGTTTCAGATGCCAGAATAAAAACGTAGTGTGAGGCTTCAAAATAAAGGACTGAGATGATGCAAGGCCATGGCTTAACAGCATAGGCTTTAAATCTGCAAATAAAGCAATAATGCAAGCAACACAGGGCAAATTAATTGTGCAAAAAGGGCAGGAGAAGCTTTGTAAAGCAGGGAATGTTATGGCACTGCTCTGGGAAAAGCCTGGATCACTCAGCCCTAGCAACTCTAAGACTGGCTCCATATTAAAGAGATTTTTACCTCCCACTTCATGTTAGTGAGGCACTTCCTAAAATGATACCCTCAAATGTGTTTGTAAAGGACACAACATGGATTTATTTCTATAAACAAATACAAGTAGGCTAGGGAATTGTATTTTTAAAGATTCTTTTTCTACATGGATTTTCAGGCCATGCAGTTACCTTCAGGCTAACTTGGGTAGTATTTTTGATTGGTTTGGGGTTTTTTTTTTTAGATTAAGAACATCTCGGTGCCACCAGCAAAGCCATCTGGAGACAGATGGTTGGAAGTACTGGTAAAGCAATACAAAAGCTTTTAAATCAACGAGTGACCAACTTGAAATGAAACCAGGAGAAGGAAAAAAAGACATTTTTGATGGTGTTTGAAGAGTAGAGTAACTGTGGATAGCAGTGATTTGGATTAGTGGTAATAGATAGATTGTCTTATTGCTTCCTAAGGGACTTAAGTGTGCAGTACCAGTTATGTATTTGATGTTTAGTAAAATTGTCCTGCCACTCACACGCCCCACCGAGCCAACAGTGTGTGCACCCAGCACAGACATTCCCTTTGCTGACAACGCCAGCCCCACATTTCCCCAAAAATCACATTTCAGCTCCCATTCATTACAGAAAAGCTTGGCAGACCACAGGAACCAAACCAAATGAACAGCACTGCAGGGGGTTTAATCACCACAGGTAGCTGGAGCTTAAAACAGCGGCGAAAAATGACAAAACACTTGGATTTTACCAGGAATTTGGGTGTGATCTGGAGCGCGGATTGACCAGCAGCCCCTAAATTCATCTGAGCCACCTGCCAGTGACACGGAGAAACACGAACGAGCCCTTACCGCGGGTGTTAGCGAGAGCCAAGGAGTGACTTACTCTGTGCCCAGCCTGATTGGAATGAAGGAGTTGATTGCAGGGGATGAGAAACAGGGCGGAACATGATCAATGTTAAACGAGAGGAAGCAACAGAAGAGAAAACACAGCCAAATGAACGGGCAAATAATAATTAATGAATTGTCGATGTTATGAAAGAAGCGTTAAATAATAATAAACAAAAAACCAAAAACAAACAAACAAAAAAAAGCTATTACGGTAAAATTAATACAAATTATAAATGGGGCTCCTGCAGTCAGGGCCCGGCCCTCACCCCCTGGGGGCCTCGCCTCAGCTGGGGACCGCCCTCCCGCCCGCTCTCCCCCGGCCCGGTCGGGTCGGGCCCGGCTCCTGTGGCCGTGCAGGGGGTTCCGGTGTGTCGGGGGTCCCGGAGTGTCCCGGGTGGGGATCCCGAGGAGCTCCCGCGGTCCCCCCGCTCTCACCATCGCGCCCGCTCCGCTCCGGCCCTCCCGGAACCCGCCCGGCACCGCCCCCGCTACGGCGCCTGCGAAGGGACAACACAGCGCCGAACGCGCCCGTGCCGAGTTCCACTGGCTGGGTTTTTACACGCGTGAAATGAGACTTGTCCCCAAAAACGAGCCGATAATGACACTTGAGAGAGACAGAGACGCTGATTACTTATTTCACAGCTGCGCAAGCCTGGGCGCTCCGTGGTCTCCCATAAACAAAGCACCCAGCTATCAAAACTTTTTACTATTTAAGCATTTTAGGAAACAAAGGAATTGGTGTCCATTGAGTACAAGTTACATAGTTCTTTTGTTAATTAGTATTATATTGGAAATTATTCTCTTGCTTCCCGTGCTAATTAGTGCCATGCTCAGCCTTCATTTGGGTCGGGGGCGTTTCCTGGGGCTGTCGCTGAGCTGGTGCTGCCAGGGCAGGGCAGGGGCAGCTCCGATCTGTGCTCTGTGTGACAGGGAACGGCTGGAGCTGGTTTAAATTGGATATCAGGGAAAGGTTCTTCCCCAGAGGGTGCTGGCACTGCCCAGGCTCCCCAGGGAATGGTGAAGGCTGCCAGAGCTCCAGGAGCGTTTGGACACCGCTCCCAGGGATGCACAAGGTGGGATCGCTGGGGTGTCTGTGCAGGGCCAGAGGTTGGATCGATGATTCCTGCGCGTAACTCGGGACAATTCCCAATTGCAGAATTGCAGAATTGCAGAATTCCGCAATCCCAGGGCTCCACATCCGGGGCTCCGCGCGGCGCAGGCCCCGCCCCGAGGCGTTTCCCGCCCTCCGCGGCCGTGAGGGGAGCGGGGGGCGGCCATGAAGTGCGTGATCGGGGGGGCGCAGCTCCGAGGTACCGGGGAACCCGGCACAGGCGGGGATGGATGCGGGACACCGGGAACGCGGCACCCCCGGCACCTCAGGGACGGATCTGAGCGGGACAAGAGCCCCGGGAGCGGAGCGGGGGGTCCGCCTCTCCCTCATCCCAGCGGGACCGGGCATTGTGCCGGGTGGAGATGCCGTGGCCTGGCTGTGTCCCCCTGTGCTCCTCCAGAGGCACAGCGCGGTTCCTAGCTCAGCATTCTGTGGGAAAAGCTGCTCCGCCACTGCCGGAGGCAAATCCCCAGGCCCTCTGCTGGGTTCCGCTGTGTTTTTTAGGATTCCGTCTCTCCAGATGTCCCGTTGCTTCTCAGTTTTCTATCTGTTAAATGTCGTTTCTAACCCCGGTGGTGGAGTTTTGTCTTATTGACTTAATTTGTGGTAACACCAGGCGCAGCAAAGGGACAGGCGACACTCGAGGTGCCTCGTCAGAGGTGGCTTTCCAAAACATTGAGGGTTTGGATAATGAAAATATTAATTAAAAAGCAAAAGTAACATTCTCACCGTCAGTTCTCTTTCAAATGTATAAGTTTGTAATGTTTCCTCTTGAATTATTCAGGAGAAAGTGCAGTGTCACCTTTTTATTTTAATTTAAAATGGGTATTGCAGTGTTTTCTTTCCCGGGCAGTGTTTGGAAGAGCAATACATGCCATAGCACGGATTAGTGATGAATTCTGGTTTGATCCCATAGAAAAAGGTGTAAGTGAATTTTATTTATTCTAATTTTAAAATCTTTATTATAAGCCAAATATTTATACTATTGGATGTTGTGTTTTCCTACAGATACCTTTCAGTCCATTACATTCACAGCACCCTCCACTTTCAATATGGACAAATGCCATATTTTCTGTGATTGTAATTATGCAGATTCCATCGTGGAAGATTTTATTCCCACTCTGCCCTAAGATCCTTTGATTTTTTTGTTGTCCAGGACATCTGGATTAATGCCACGGGGTTCAGTTCTGTTGTCAGGGGTCACAAGGGTTGAGTTTTGTACCACAGAGGAGCTGCCTCTAAAAACAACATGTTTTGTACCATTGTGACTCAACAGGAAGAACACATCCATTAATGCTTCTGATTAATCAAACACCATTTCCAGCAGAATTAGTGTTTTCTCCAGAGGTTTCTTAGTTAAAAGTGGTCAGCTCTCCTTGACTCACTGGGAGGATGGAAAATCACAAGTGGAGATATTTGGTTTTACACCTGAAGAATTTTTGAGGTGTGAGTGGTGGCTTTGCTCATCTGTATGGATTGTGTCCCTCAAATGCCTCAAACACAAGCTCTGGGTGTTTGCGTAACTCAATTATTTTTACAAATAATTGTAAAATCAATTTAAAAGTACGTATTTTTATAGATTTTTAATCATTTGAGATGTAAATTTCCAGGTTTGCTGGTGGCACTGAAGACCATGGGAAGTTTTTTTTAAAACATTCAATATGAGACAGTTTTGATTTAATAAATTATTTCACTTCTGTTCCCTCTGCGGTTGGATTCTGTGATGTTGGAGGTCTTTTCCAACCCTACTGACTCTGTGATTCCATTTCCAGCTTGCCTTAAGATCAGTGAATTCCTCGAGGTCAGCGTATGCATGTGTGTTCTTCTCATCCATGTTTTTCCAACATTACTGCTGGACAGCCGTGTCCCAACCATGTCAGAACGAGAAGCAGTTATCCCTCCCCTGTAAATTGATAATTAAGGTACATTTTAGTGAGTTGTTACACACAGCAGGAAATTAACCCAATTTCCAGCTGAAATTATTGTGGGTGAGGATCAGCCACAGAGCAGTTTGGGGAAGCCTTAAGAGCAGCAGCTTGAGATAAACCAGGGTACAAACCCAGGGAAATTATATCTATTGTAAAGCTGCTCTGGGAGTAACTTCTACACTGATTTATTTTTTTTTTGCAGTCAGTTCTCCCTGTGTTTAGATGCGTAAATGTGCTGGAAAAGAATGTAGAGAAGTGCAGCATCTCCACCAGTCCCAGTGACCACCACATCACCTTTCAGCTCCTCTGCAGGCATGGTAAGGTCACAGGGGAGTTTAAAAGCACGTTTAATGCCGTTACCAACACAGGAGCAGGTCTGTCATCCTCAGCCCAGCAGGACTGGGAATGTTCATCAGTCTTTGCAAAATTCCTAAATAAACATCATCTCCCCCCACAGAGCTGTGCTGGAGGCAGTGGTTTATATTATCAATAATCCAGCTGGGGTTACTGATCTGAGGATAATACATTGAAATAGGTCTGCAGACCTTAACACATCCTTTACCCAGAAAGGCAGAGATCTGTAGGGTTTGTGTTCTGCATTCCACTCCCATTTATATTATTTTACCAGTTAATTACTGAGGCAGTTTTCCCACCCTGCATTTGTTGCACTTGTTGCTGTTCATTTATTTCTTGTGGATCCGTAAAAACTCAGATGCTGTTCAGGCACAACAATAGGGTGGAGGGAATGTAAGATGGCAGATGGGTTCCATTTCCTGTTTGTGGTGAGTTATTTCCATATAGCTGGACTAAGTCACTTACTTCCTCTATTGTACAATTAATACTTAAAAAAAACCCTTAAAATTACAGCCAAGCACTGATTTTTGTTAATTTATTCCTTTATACTCAGGTGTTGTAAAAACCTATAACCTGACATTTCAAGAGTGTGATCCCTTGCAGGCTGTTTTTGCAAAGCACATGTGCCCAAACATTCTTAAAGTCCACTCCAGGTAACAAAACACAGAAATATTTTTTTGAGTTTTACTTTCTAAAGTATTGAATGCTAAATAGTCATAGATGGAATTATTTTAGTGTTGAATGACATTTTATAGGCTGCTGGCTGATGTGATGATTCACTTCCCAACCAGTCAGGAAGAAATAACCTTGTCAGTAACTCCAATAAAAGTTTGTTTCAAGAGTTACACTGAGGAAGACACTGGTAAGGAAATTCAAAATGTGAACCAATACTTGGGCTTTTAACTTTATTTTTTTTTTTGAGGTGAACTCCAGGAATAATAACTGTCACGACATAAACGTGGGATGAATTTTATGGCTGTACAACATTTTTAACAGAACATTATAGAGAGAGATTTTAAGTCATGCTGCCACCCTCTGGTTTTAATAAATTAAATAAATTTAAATAAATTGAAACATCTTCCTGGTGTCAGTGGCAGATCTCAGACTGAGCAGCCAATTGAAATAAATTAAGCCACTTGCTGTAGGCTTGAAAGAGGTAATTACTGTGCTGCAAGAGCAGCAGCCTGGCAACTGCCAGGAAAAAGGGGATAATTTTATGTTTTAAAAAGAACTATTTAAATCTGAATACCACAATTATAGAATTGATATCATTAGAGAGTATATTTTAGTCTGAGGACAGCACAGAGTGTCAGCACTGTTACTGCCATGGTCACATCTCCAGGAGCTGGAGAACGAGCTGGAGATTCCTGGGGTGTGACTCAAACTAATTTTGAAGATGTAATTGTGGTTTTGAAGTAGAGGTTCTTGTGTATCATATAATAAAGGAGATGCTTTTCATGCTTGTTATGACCAAAGCTGGGGAGAACAACCTGGGAAAAGCCCGGAGCACAGGGGTGGGAATAGGGCGGGGAACAGGCTAGGAGAAGCAACAAGTGATAGAAACTGGTTGGAGTGAAACAGGGCAGAAATTGCTGAAAATAAAGAGATTACATTTTTCAATTACACATTTGGGGACTTCAGAAACATTCACTTACCAGGACTACTGTAAGAAAAAAAGTGAAAAAACCGGTACAATTGTACAAGAGATCCCAAAACCGCAGTGATGGAAGGGAGGAGGGGCAGTGAGAGGCGCTGTGCTCGTGGTGAAATCTCCCTGCCTGCAGCACCTCCCGTGTCCTTTGAACCCCTCCGCCCACAGCTGCTCTCCTTTGTGGCTCAGCCGCGGCTGCACGGTGTGACAAACAGCCCTGCCATAGCCACAAGGAGCTTCTTACAAGAGCCTGTTTGAGCTTTCGGAGAGAAAACAAAGCTCCTGAGCAGAGAAAAGGAAGAGTGGGAATAGCCTGGAACACTTCCTTGGCAGCCTGGCCTCAAGCTGCTGTGGAATTTCTCTGAGCTCTCCGGGACTGTCACACACCCATTGACAGCCACGGAGTAATCTCATGGTAACAAAAAAACTGAATACCTGAAACTGAACAGCCAATTTCCTGTTGCCACTTAAGTGTCAGGAAAAGATTCTGATTTAAAACAAAGAGCCTCAGTCCACTTCCATTGTGCTCTGGTGATTGTCAACAATTTTGATTAATCTCTTAATTAAAGTCACGCTGCATTTTGGGCTTCCCATCCATGCAACAATAGGCAGCTGGGAATATTATTTGTGATGGATGCCTGTGGAAGAAGCAGATCTGCAAGAACAGCAGTAGATGTCAAGTTAGATCACACAGCAGAACATGGAATGGGTTCTATTAAAATCCATTCAAATCTACAATGTACTGCAAATAAATTGAGGATTTTACATGATTCTAGTATGTATATAAGCTAAACATTTATTACTGTTAACCACTATAAAAACACAATTATTTGTTCAAACAATGCTTATGTAAAAACCTCAGGGTTAGTCACAGCTTTGTTGGTTCAAACTTCACTGCTGTGGGTCCCTGACTTTGTTGTTATCTCAAACAGACTTTTCAAGGACAATGCTTACTGAGATACAGCTCAGTCCAGAGGAATTTGACTACTTTCAAGTTGGAGTAGATTCTGAAGTGACATTTTGCCTTAAAGAATTGAGGGTAAAGTAAGAATTTGTCTGGGAGCAAAACCCATTTCTCATTGATTTGCCTGACTGGACCAGGACAACAGAGGATGGTCCCTGTGGAATGGCCCTGAGCTGTGTCCCACCAGCCCTCCTGACAGCAGCAGGGTTTCACCACCTGGTTGAGGATTAGCTTTAAACCCCAGGATCCTCAGGACACCTCAGAGCCTTTGAAAGGCAAACAAAACACTTCTGAAACAGATGTGGTTTGTGCTGGGCAGACACAGCACAGCTGCCCCAGGGAAGGCATCGTGACCAGGGAAGTTCTCCATGCAGAACCTCCTCTGGCAAAGCTCTGGCAGGGAAGGACAGAAATTACTCTTAAAAGCAGCAGACTTTCCCCCTCTTTTTGCCAGTGAACAGCAGCTGGGATAAACTCACATTCCAATATTAATGTTCTGGGTTTAACGAGCACTTCACCCCCTACCCTTCTCTGCAGGGCCTGCTGGCGTTTTCCGAAGCCACGAACATGCCTGTGTCCATTCACTTCGACAGATGTGGGAAGTAAGTGTGGGAACTGCCCTGGCTGGGACCCCTGCAGTCACCCAGTGAACACTGAACTGCAGATTAGGGCAGATTTTCATTTCAAACCAAAAGCTATTTCTAAGATGCAATCCAGAGTTTGTAATTCCACATAAAACACTGAACCTGGGCATTGCCAAGGCAGCCGTGCTGACTGACAAGCTCCCTGTGTATAAATTACCTGGACACCTGAACCTCTCAGTCCCTTGCAGGCAATTTATTTAGCACTTTAAAGAAACAATATGTTTTCTGAATAAATATAATTTTAATAATTACATGTTTAATGCTAGAATTTGACTCTGCTACTGCACAGCATTTGCTGATTGGAGCAGTGAGATCTCTTACAGGAGCCCCTCTCTCATTCCTCAGTAGCAAATACAGGAGGTTTTCAGCTTTTCAGAGGAGGCCCTTTTTAATTCATGGGTAGAATCACAGGATCTGTGTCATCTCTCACAGTATCTGTAGTTCCCTGTGCTGTTTGGTCTCAATACTTGTGTTTAGACCCATTGCTTTCAGCCTTGAGGACCTGCTGCTGGAGGCCAGCTTTATCCTGGCTACCTTGTGTGAGGCTGAGAAGGAAGCAGCTTCCCCAGAGACTGCCTGCTGCCCACGGCCCTGGCACAGGTAACAGGGGCTGAGGGAGCAGGTGGCCTTAAGAGGGTGAAAAACTCAGGTTTTCACAGGAAAACTGTGAACTACAGGGGTTCAGGAACATCTCAGCAGCACAACAGCAGTAAGGGGGTGCAAGAGAGAACATTGTGTACGAGCTGCTGCTTTCTCATCTCCATGGGATCTGGGTGCAGCAGGAGGGAAGATGCTGACAATCTCCTCTAAAGCTGTAATCTTTCACAAACAGAAAATATATTCCAATGAAACACAAAGCCAGTTACTAACCTGCCCTACCCTGTGCAATGCAGCTCAAGGACTGCCATGGATAAATCTGCTCAGACCTCCACGGATGGAGCCAGCAACGCAGACACAGCCACTTCCAAAAAGCCACAGCAGAAGGGAAACACTCCGAGCATGCACTCGGCAAAACCCCTAAGTGCTCTGGCAAAACAAGAGGTAAAAAATATTCCCAGAGGCACAGAGAGGGATGTGCCAGGCAGAGCAGGAGCAGCCACGGCTGAGGCAGTGGGAGGAGAGGCCACAGAGGCTCCTTATGAGAAGGTGAGGGAACTCCCCACGGTGTCAGCAGTGGAACCCCACCACTGCTGGGAACACTCCTGAGGGGCACGTGGGTTGCACTGGCCGAGAAAGATCTTAAAAGGGGCAAAAGCTTCACAAATAATTAATACCCAAATTTTGTATCACGGAATTCTTACCTGTACAAATATTGCATTTTCCAGTTCCACTCCTTATTCTTTGGAGCTGTCTCTTACAAGGAGAAGGAGGCTCTTGGTGACACCTTCCAGAGTTTGGTGACAGCCAGTGACACCGAGGAGGAGCTGGGTGCCTTGCAGAGCTCCCCGGTTCTGTAGTGCAGGGGTGCAGGGACAGACAGTGGGGAGTGCAGTGCTTTGTCACTGCTGCTGTGACCCAGCAGCACAGAACGTTCTGGAATTGTCAGTGCTCTTGTAATGGCACAAATTTAGGTCATGACTGACTCTGTTGAGGTTTGTGTGTTCTGCAGGAACTGCTGGGGGTTCTTGCTCTCAGAATACTCTCACTAGAGAGAGGCTCAGTTTGAATTCAAACTCCGCTACCACATCAGGCAAATGAAGCCGCTGTTCTGGTTAAGGGTGCTGGAAAAATAACCCAGCCCAGCTCCAGGAGAACTCAGGTTTTTACAGACTCTGTAGAACCGGGGTTTAACTGAACAAACAAAGTTGTCACAGAACTGCATTTTAAAAAATAAAGGTTTGTGTTTCAGACTTGCATTATTCTTTCCTTTCCCTGCGTCTCCTCCACCCCACATCAGGGGCAGTGCAGTATTTCCAAAGTCACACTGGAATACAACACCGAAATTCCCAATCAATTAAGGGATCGTTATCTGTCTGCCTGGCTGCTGCAGAAGGCATCGGGTGTCGCCCAGGTGCGCATTTGAGAGCAGTGCAGGGAGGTCACAGTTACAGCCCAGCCCTCCCAGCCCTGGCTGTGCCTCTGTGCCACCAACCCATCCCCACATCAACAAACAGAGGGGTTTTGACTTTAAAAAGCACATTTTAGTATAAATACTATATTTATTAAATATCTTTACAATTTATTTAAATGTATTTACAGAACTATTCCTGCATAAGTTATACCTCAGACATGAAATTCACATAATTGCCTCTTAGGTAAGCATAGATGATAGTCTCATTTTAACAGCAACAAAAAAGCATCCTCAGATACAGACTCAGATTTTGCTTCATTGTTTCAGCTATCTTTGTCAGAAACTACCGCATACAGTCGGGTTCTCCACACAGCAGCTGGAGAAAGGACATCCCTTACCAAGAGGTGGACATTCCATCACTAAATCCTCCCACTCCTGCCACATGGACGCCTCTCCCTTCTCCTCCACTCACTTGTAACTGCCTGGTCCCAAATCCGGTTTTTGGTTTGGTTTTGCTTTCAGCCTGGAAAAGGACATTTAGGACTGTATGTCGCAGCTCTCCCAAAGATAGCCAGGAAAACAGCAAGGAACCAGAGCTCTTCCAGTTCACCACATCCTAGCCCTGTTCCACCCCAATCCCTACGGCCGCTGCTGCAGCAATCCCAGGTTCCTGGGGGACAAAGCTCCTCCTGTTCCTCCAGATACCCGCTCCCAAAACAAACCACAACCCCCTGCAGCAGCTCCAAGCCAGCCTGTGCTCCGCTCGCTTCCAACTCAGGGAACACCTTTCTTGTACATTCCTCTTGTGAACATTCCCACTAACCTAACCCCTAGCAAGTGTTACTGCTTCATGCATCGCTGGGAATTATTTTTGATAGGATGGGCCCTGTCACTTCCTTCTCCAAAGATCAGTTGTGCGCAGACAGCGTTAAGTTCATAGGAAAAAATCAGGTTTGATATGTTCAGAGTGCACGTCTTAAAAAAAACCCAAAACAATCAAGCATGTGATAAAAATATCAATTCTTTATAATACAGTATTGCTTTATAAACAGATGGAAAAGCTAAAAGCTTTACTGGTCTTTGGTGTGCCCGGTGAGGGAAAAACTCATGATTTGTAAATCAAAACCCAAATTTGTTCTTTATTTAAAAAAACCCAACAGGTCATGGTGTGATATGAGGCAAACGGATTTGCGGATACAGACAGGGAGCGCGCCCGGCCCCGGAGGAGCAGGAATTCGGGAATTCCAGACCCTCTGACCCACACACGTCCCCGGGAAAAGGTCTGGAAAGCCGGGAAGGGGAAACAGGGAGAGTGGGGGACTGTGCTGAGAGCAGAGGACAGCCAGGGGCCACAGGGGCATCGCCTGAAGGGAAGGGCAAAGGGAAAGAAGAATTGATCAAATCTGCTCTAATCCAGAAGCGTGCAGAGTAAATGCTGGATAAATGTAAAGACACCCAGAGTCAGGAGAGAAAAGCCCCTCCCGAACAAGAAACAAAGCCCTGTTCTGCATGTGAATACATTCCTCCAAGACAGCCAGAGACAGCTTGTTCAGGTTAAAAACAAGGACTGACAGGTTGTGCAAAGTTCTCCACCACTCACTGTTTGTGTGTCACAAAACTAATTAATTTTTCTTCATTAATATAATCCTCCCCATACCCTCACCAAAATCCTATTTTGGTCAAGTTAGGGTAGTTAAGGCATTTTGACGAGTAATTACAAGGTGATTTAAAGTAGATATCTAACATTATGCCAATTGAGGAATAGCAGATAAATTACTGAAGAGCTCCCAAATTAATCACTTATTATAAATGAAATGCCTGTTACAAGCATGATGCACTGAAATATAGTAAAATGACATGTACATGGTACATGTTAAATGACCTTAAATAAAAGCTTGACATAGTTACGCAAATATACAGTACAAGTCCACAAAAATTCTTTAAACAAGTTGAGGTAACCTCAAACTTAAACAGTTTTAATACAATAAACCAGGTAGTAAAAATCTCCTCTTGAGAGCAGGTAAGATTCCTTACTGACCAAGTTTAACTGCACTCACCTAAACAGCAACATTACCCGACTTTTTATATATAAAAACATGGCTTTAATTTATTTCTACATACTTCTCTACCAGCAAAAAAGTTAATGAAAAACTGACCAAAAATATATATATCTTTACAGCTCTCAGCTTTCACATGAGCCTCAGGAAAAGAAAAGGAAAGCTGGCTGGAAAAGGGGGGACAAACGTGAGCTACTGTCATTGAAAAGGAAATGTCATATTGCAAAGTGGCTGTTAGATAACTGTAAACATCATTAAGGATCATTGAAAACCCTAAACTTTAGTTAAAATGAAATGTAAGCTTTGCTGATTATTTTCATTAAGTTTCCATTTTCGTACTCGCTGCCGCTGCTGCAGCAGAAGCAAAGAGGTGCCTGTTTGAGTCAGAAAGGATCAACTGGACTTAAACTGGTGCAGCATATTCTGTTCTACAAGCAAGAGTGGCAATTATTAACACAAATTATGTTTTATATCAACAACAGAATTATCTACCCGAAGTGAGGACGCTCGGATTGAGGATGAGCTGTTTTGTGCAACCTCCCACCGTAGCATTTACCATCATCCCACGCTGAGATGGGTTCAAATGCTGAAAGACCTTAAGTGTGGCCAGCTTGGCTGTTTGAGACTGAGCTAGAATTTTTGTTTAAAAAAAAAATAATAATTATCCACAGCCAAAACATCCAGAACCAGGCCCATTATGGACGAATGATCTGCAGAACTTTTAAGATCACAGTTAAGCACCTGAAATCACAAAACACATTTGCATCCATATAACTTGAACTAGGTTTGTTTGAAATCTCGTACTAGAAAAGGCTCCTAAGGCTGACACCATGGATGGCAAGAGCAGAATGTTTACAGCAGTTATAAATCTCCTGAAAACCGGAGCTCAGAAACACGAAACCTCGGCTATCACTGGAACAAGACTATGCTTTATGGAACTGGGTCTGTAACACACCCTCAACAACAGCGAACGTTCCTAGGAAATAGAGTAATATGCCCTCGTGCGGAGGCGTTACCTATTGATCTAGTTTGAAAGGTGATCAACCAATTCTACTCCTTGGAAAGTCACATCGGCAGCACAGCAAGGCTGTGGGATGGATCCTCCCCTGCTCCGGACAAGGACTAAGCTCTCAAAGAAAAGCTCCAAGCCTTGAGCTTCTTCGTCTCTTGCTGGCAGACCAAGACCAGTGGGCTACGAGTGGTTCTTAGAAAGGGCCTCAGCTGCGTCTCGGGCCAGGCTCCGGGCTCAGGGCCGGCTGCCCGGAGCAGCTGGGGAGGAAGGAACAATCCTGCCAGCAGGAAACCGGCCGGGGGCAGCTCGGACAGCACCAGGACCTCAGTCTGTGTACTCGGCTACGATGGAAAGAAGGACGGTGATGTCGTCTGGTTTCCCCCCTGCAATGGAAGCAAAAACCTCTTATTTCATCAAACCACAGTGGGCTGTCTTCTTATGATCTGTGACATTCCCCATGGAGAGCTCTTTAAAAGTGGTTTAAGTGTTCAAAACCCGGTTTGAGTAGCCACAAACTCTGCCTCCCCCACCTCCTTTCCAAACCGAGGGGTGCAGTGACATTTAACACAGCACAAAACCACTCTCCTTTCAAGCTCCAGTGAGATCAAACTATGAAAAGGAGGTCAGAACCTTGAACATTGCTGGTAGCTGGCAGAGCACAAAGCCTGTTCTCAGCAGACTCTTTAATAAATGCACAAAACACCTGACACTGCTTTGTTACACGTAAACAGCCATGAAATCAGATCTCCTCAGGAATTTCCACTGTAAATCAAACAACACCTCTTTAGCATCTTCTCCAGCACTGTATTACTTCAGGTCTTCCTAGAAGCCACTTAACATTTTTAATAGTTATTTTTCAATCCTCAACAGCCAGAGCAACACATTCAAATCCTGGAGAAATGGCCCAGAAGAGAGGTTTTGTTATGTGGGAAGTTAAAGCAATCCCTTGGAGTCTGGAGATCTGCAGCTTCATTACTGAGTGACTGAGCTTGGAGCAACACAGAGCCCAAGTGCGACAGCTGCTACCTGAGGAAAGGGGCTTAAGGTTCTTGCAGGAAATCCTGCCCTTCTGATACAGAGACGAGAACATCTTTACTGGCAGAATTCTACTTATTTGTTTATTTAAAAGTAAAAAATTGTTAAAAGAAAGATGTTTGCTCGGGCTCTGAGGTCTGCCAGGTGTTTTCCCAATGCCTTTCTAAAGCACAGAAGTAGAACCAACAGACAGATCAGTATGGGGATGCCAATGATACAAGAGTTGCAAATTTCAACTAAAAAAACCAATCCCAAATCTACCAAAGAGTGGGCAGAACCTCAGCTGAAACACAGCAGTAAGATGAGACCTTAAAAAAACCCCAAACAAAAAACCCTCACACACCACCCACACACCCGAATCCAAGCAACAAGTAAGTACAGGAGTACTGGAGAACTCATCTCAGGCAGGATTCCTGGGGCAGAAATGCACAGATTACATTAAAAATAGAACAATCAGGGCGCTGTGTTCTCCATGCTCCAGCTGCTTCCCCATGGGAGGCTCCTGCTCTTCTGGGGCCATGATGGCCTGTGCAGACCCTGGGGGCTTTGCCAAATCCCACACGAGCTTGGTGCTCTCCTGCCAACCACATTTGCTACTCTTCTATTTTCCTACAGGATTTTGGAACAGCAGAATTTCACTTTGCTAAAGATCTCTCCAAGACAGCAGCAGCAGGAGGAAGAGAAGCTCTCACCTCTGACATTCAATCCGTTGTCACAGGCAAACTGTGCAAAGGGTGACATGTACGTGGGGTCATAGGCCAGCTCGTGGGCTTGCTCAGCAATGCTCCGTGCAGTCTGCTGGATGCTCTCGTAGTTGGAGTTCTAAATTCATGAGGAAAGAAGTTTATTCTTATTCAGGTGTCTACAGAAGTTTTTGTGCTGATCCATGTCAGGTTTGGAGATCCCTCATTGCAAACAGAGCCTTCCCCATTCTTTAGGCTTTGTAAATTGGGTTATAACTGTGGATCTTCACCAGGGACAGCCAGACCTCAAATCCCCACCAGCTCAAGGCTGGGTTTGGAGCATTTCCAGAATTTAGAAACTTAGAAGAATAATACTCAAAGCAGACTAAACCATGTCACCTGAAGGGAACAGGGCATTTGGCAGCTGTCTCTGCAGTGCACCCTGCAAGGACCTTCCCTCCCTCCCAGGCAGGCTCTGGTGAAGTATTTGTTTTATCTTGAGTGCAAGTCTTGCACCTCTGGCTCTCTCACCCCAAGAGCACCCTTGGGGAGAAGGGGCACTTCAGAGTCAGATGAGAAAAATGCACTGAGAGCACACACACCTTCTCCAGGCTGTGTTTTAAGGACATTTTTTTCCCTGCTTCAGTAATTCTGCTGCTTTCCTCCCAGGCTTTTCTCACTCAAGCCAACATGACAGACAATCACTGCTCTTTTCGTCTGTAACCATTTTTAAATGCCTTGTCATTTCAAGAGCCTTCCCCGCAGGTTTGGGAATTAGCAGGCATTTATGTGATTAACTTTTGGCTGAACCTCTTGGGGAACTCCAGTGCCTTTCCCAAACGCGCCAAAAGGTGGAGCTCAGCTTTCTTCCACAAGGGAATTCCAACTCCAGTGGCCAGCCAGGACAGCCTTGCCCTGTGCACAGACAAGGGTGTGAGGTGGCTTCAGCCCCAGTGACACACTAGTGACCTGTGGAGCTGCAGGATAAGAGGAGGCCAAATTCTCTTCAAACCACACTGTAATTCTCTTATTTGCATTTCACAGCAAAATAGTTTCCTCAAGGAGTTTATACATATTGATATCTCCTTAAGTGTACTTTCCTTTCTGTAAGTAAATAGCCTGAAGCTAAATGTTCTCAGCCAAGTTAAAGTATTTTCACGTATTCTTACTATTTAAAAAGAACATTTGTGGTCACTAATGTGGAAAAGTTGACAGGATATTTTTTTTCACAGAACACTGAAGATTTTCAAGCATGTGCAACCCGCAATTCAGACAGCCCATACTATGTCAGAATTACTGGTTAGAGAAGCTGAAATTTATTTTAAGTGTAAGCTCACCCTCAAGTAACGCAGGAGAGGATTCTCCATTTCCCTGTGTATCATCTCCAACCTGCAGGTGCAGTGTGTGGCCAAAGGCAGCACCTGCTACTGAACATCTCCTTCCCTCCTCCTCCCTCACCAGTTACTGACATGGAACCAGCTGTTACTTGGGAAATTTATGCCCAAGCTGCTACTTCTGGATTCAGCCTGGATGCAGATCCAAGAGAAAGCCCTCTAGGGTCAATGTCCCTTGTGCTGCTCACGTGGGGTATTCACCTGGAAGTCCTTTTAAGGATACAGCACTTTGTGATGGGGTTCTTACATAAAACACAAAGGTTTCAGGTATTAGAAGTAAAGGTAGCAACTAGAAAGGTTTAGCCAGTACAAAAGCTGTGAGAGCTTGAGGACACACACACTCACCTTCAGCTTTTTCAACTCCTGCAGGATCATGTAGTCAGGCATGTTGTCGAACAGTCCGTCCGTGGCGGTCAGGATGATGTCCCCAAGCTGGACATCGAAGGACGTGCTGTCAGCAGCCTCGGGGCTGGGGATGGACAGAGCTTACAGGACTCCAGCCCTCACAAAGACACCAAACAACCTCAAACAGCACATCCACAGCTTCTGCATTTCACTGCTCTTTGGGGGTTTGTGCAAGATAAAGGAATAATCACTCCCTGTGGAGTTTTAGCACCAGGCTGGGATGTCAGGAAAGTCCCACCACAGACTCTGTGACTGCAAACAGGTCCTGGTCCAGCTCCTGCACCCAGGATTTGCAGTTAAAATTCCCTCATGAACAATGCTGCAAACTAATCTCCTCCAGGAGTGTGTCTCCATGGAAACCAGTAAACAGAATGGTAGCTCAGGGCTTTCTTCTGCTCATCTTGAAGATATGAGAGTGATACTTGAAAGAACAATTAATAACAGGCCTGGCCCAAACACTTCAGGATTCTGAATGACTTTCTAATTCAATGTCTGGAAATCACTACCAGGAGACCAGAGTCTGTTGGAATGCTTGTGTCTAACACATTACACAACACCAAGAGGAGAAAACACCCAGTTTGGACACGAATATTGCTGCAAAATCTGATTCTCAGAAGCTACATAACAACAAACCTTTAATTTTTAAAGACTCTTCAGGGGTCTGTAAAAAGGAGAAATCACTGCATCCCAGGCCATTGGGCTCTGCCAAAACACAGAGGAGCTGCTTTGCTCAACTGATGTGTAGCTTCAGGAAGGCTGAAGGAGTTAAGATTGCCTGCCTATGCCCATATATAGCCAAATTCATCACTGAACTGGGACAACAAATAAAAAAGGACAGGAGAAGTGTTTCGACAAGGAGCATGAGTACTAATTAACGTCAGGAACAGTGCAGGAACCAGCCAGAAAGCTGTAATCATGATTCAGAGCTGAAGTGTGGGAGCACATTTATCTTGTGCTTTCCTTATTACTGGATGACTCAGATTACTTGGCCTCCCTGACTTCCACTGGACATTATCAATTATCTTTCTGCTCTTTGTTTTTATGGTCTTCCTACAGATGACAGAGAATCTCAGAAAATTAAAGATTTTTTACAGCTCTGGAATTTCAAGAGATCATTTAATTTTCGTCTAACAAAGAACTTGGATTACTGAAAGGGTTCTAATTTCAGAGTCCTACCCTGGCTTCCTCTCAGCAGTTGCAGGATGAAGAAAGAAAACCACACACAAGAACGGTCAGGAGTTTCAACAGCTTAACCAACACTTTCAAAAAGAGCTATTTTGGATTAAAGTCTCAACCTTTACTGCATCAGCCCTGATACTGCACAGAATCATTTACGTTGGAAAAGACTCAAGCTCGCTGAGTCCAAACCTTCAGCTGCCTACTGCACTCCCTTTATTCCATGGCCACTCTTTGAAGATCCTGTTACCATCTCCTTATATTCAGATGGGGGATATCACTTTAATGAGTGAGACATTTTGAAAGCTGCATTTTAACACATATTTGAAAGCTGTTTATTTTTGAGTTTATTTCATATTACTGGTGAGACTTCACAAAGTCAGGATGGATCAGCCTGACATTCCTAAGGGAAGACACAAGAACAAGCCTGCCTTTGAAACAACTCATTTCTGTGAACAGATTGTCCTTTCCTCATACTCTCATTCCCAGCTTGGTGTTCTGCCAAACAGTTTTTTTGCTGGTTTTGGTCAAATACAATATGCTGCTGGAAACAGCAAGTTGGAAACACAAGTTACAGTCACATGTCCCTCTGCTCTATTCTTCAAGCACTTGCAACCTCAGTGCCAAGATATCTAAATTAGCTACTCCAAACAGTCCCAAGGGAGTACAGGCAGGGATTGGAACCAAAGTTCTGCTGGGAAGTCCAGCCACTTGTCCACACAACAGCTATAGTGGGTGACATCTTCCCATGGATCAGAAGAAGCCCATGGCTATGGGAATATGCCACCATGAATAGCCCAATAAATTCAGACTGTGCAACAGGTACAAAGTTAAGTAGTACAAGGTGAGAAATGTTCATGTTACCCAAAGAGGGAGGGTGGCAGGTGCAGGACCTGACTGGATACGTGTTTATATCCTATGTGGTACAGAAGAGCCCCACAGCAGCAAAACTACAACTTTTTGGGAGCTGATCACATGCATAGATTAAAAATTAAGGTTCCTCTTCCCCCTTACCTGTCACTTAAGACAACTCCTTCTGCTTCTGGTGGAGCTATAGACAGTTGGAAGGGAGTGTTGAAGTAATGCTGCTGCTCGTCGGATCGATGGACGACTTCCCCACCTCTGACTACCAAAAATCCAGAATCTCCCAAGTTGGCTGTATGTAAACGATGACTTGATCTGTCCAGGACTACTATACAAGCTGTGCTGCTCCCTGAAAACACAGTGACTGCAGTCAGCCTTACAGAAACTGCTTGTTCTCTCACTGATCTGATCAATAATTCAAAAAATTGCAACATTCATCAAAGCTTAAAAGTCAGGAGAAATGGAAATACTCAATAATGGCAGAATTAATATAAAATAAAACGAGCAAAATGCTAGAAATCTTTGCAATACAAGCTATGACTTTTGTGTAGAATTTACTCTTCCTGCTTTGATTTTGGTAAACACATTATGCTGACAAATACCTGTTTTGTTTGGCTTTATTTACAGTTTTCCATCCCAACATATGTCAGCACATTCTGCTATAGGACCGGATTTACAGAACTCACATAAAATACTGAATTTCCGAAATCATGGAGATAATAGAATTCTAGTAGCATCCATACAATGCTAGGAGATCTCCACACAGTTTCACTCATCAGCTGTAAATAAACCACACCAAGTAAAAACCTGTTTGCAATTAAGTATTAGGTCCTGCTGCATTTCTCTGCTCAGAACACGAAATGCTTTTCCTTCCAGCCTGGCTCTTCAGAGCTTGCTTCAGGTTCAAAAAATAATAATCCTGTCACATCCTCAGGACACCAACTCCACAAATTTAAGAAAAAAAAAATGTTTCAGAGACAAATACTCTTCCAAATTAAAGTAATAGCAAAATACATGATGTCAACTGTGCTTGGAACTATCCCAGCCATGCTTGAGGGCACTGAGGAATTCTCCACTCATTCACTGGGAAGTAGCCACCAACTGTGCCTGGTTGCAAGCCACAAAAATGCTGTATTGCAAAGAAACCCAAGTCCTTCACAGCAAGCAGCAATCGCTCAGCTCTGCAAATAGGACAGGACAGCACAGCCACCAAAAGACCTTTCAATCCCCAAGAGGGGGAAACACAGCTACAGCACTTCTGCCCCATGTCATGGGCTTGTGAACTGTCTTCACCTTCTCCCCTCATGTTCTTCCAGCAGGATTTTCCAAGCACAGCTCCATGCTGGACAGACCACAAGCTTGCAGTGAGCAAAGCTTAGGATCAGGCTTGCTAGTGCAGAAGTCCAGCTGGCTCCAGGCACTGCCTGTTCCAGACAATTCTCTTTCTAATATAGAGTTCCCTGCAATGCACTTGCCCTGAATCTGTTCTCTAGTGAACACACAGGACCTTCCCCATCCTTAATGAATGTTAAGTCAAAGAAGTATCTCTGGAAAAAAATCTTGATTTTATATGTGACAGTGTCCAAAACTGTGCTGCAACACAAGAGTGATTAAATAAATTACACAGTTTCCTCCCATTTCAGTTTTATATTATTTGCTGGATTCAATGCTGATGAACCAAGTATCCATGCTTAAAGCTCAACAGCAAGGAGAAGTTACTGCCTAATGAATCCTCCTCAATGAAGTCTTCTCCTGCCCCTTTATTTTAAATAAACTCTAAATGCTCATTGCTGTGGTAATTCCAAGACTTTATTCCTCCTTCTAAAAATACTGTCCTCAGTTAAAGGAGAAACAGTAAGGATCATTAGTTTCAAATTCTAACTCTATTAGCAGAGTGTAACCAGGAGGCCATGTGTGGAATGCAGATCTTGTGACTCAGCACACGCTGCTTTTCAGCACTGCAAAGGTCAAGCCTAGCGGAGCTGCTCCATCTCCAAAGGCACAGGGAGAGCTCTCGCCAGTGCCCCACTTTGGAGCTCACTTACAGCTACAGCTGCTTTGCACAAATAAGCACCGTTCAACACACCAAATCCTAATGTAATTACTGACCACTGCTATTTTCGTGACACTTAAGGTCACTCCTGAGGTTCCAACCTATTCTTTAGGCATATAATGCGAGAACATCTGCTCCCAGCTCAGCAGACAAGTTAAATATAGCTCACACAGCACTGCTCTGGCACAGGAGCTTAAGGTCAGGTGAGCTGCGTGCATTCTGTGCAGGGCAAACACTCTCTTGGTGCAGAAGAGGTCTCATGTCCTTTAGAGAAGTGTTCCCTTGGCAGAGCTGTCAGCTGAGACCAAGTGTGGCCTCCCTATCTGCTCCCAGTCCCCAGGCAGCTGAATGCCCTGTGTCCCATCATTACTGACACAGATTATGTGAAGCATTTACTTCAGTTTGCTTTCAGAAAGATCTGTAATTAATCCCCCCACAAAGATTTACAAAAATAATGCTACCAGAGATTGTATGATATGAACTACTCAAGTCAACCAACTGGGGTTTGAGTCCACTGGACATAAAAGGCAACGGGAGCAGAGTAAGGCCAGGAATGAGCAGAACTACATCCAATTATTCTCAGAAAATATTTCTCCTTGCATAGCTGAAGCAGAAAGCCACAATCAGTACCACGAAGAGTTTTCAGCAGAGAACAGTTATTTATACATATACAATACAGAGCAAGCACATGTGCACAGTGTGTTCCACTGCAGAACTCTCTCTGCAAACACTGGTGAATTCACCCTTCCCACAGAAAGCCTTTTATTTTATATATAAATACACACTCATCAACACCCCCTGCATTACTAAATTAATTAAAACAGTTTTAGAGAAAATAAGGATGCCAGCAAGGCAACTCCATTTCTATGTTTTCAGTTAATTAAGAAAAGTTAACTGCCTGCACATTTGCTGTAGACAATGACAAGAGACTCAAGCACCCTTCAGTAAGGCCACGTGTAACACACAACCCAGATTGAACTGACATATTTTTGGTGTCTTACCAAGCAAAGGTACTTTGTTCTGCAGCAGCTCACAATAGCCTGCAGTGAGAATTCCAACAGGATTGCTTGGAACAAACCGTCCTTCTTTTACTAAACGTTCACATGTCCGCATGAGAGTCCCTGAGAACTGAGAAGGGTCAACCCCGTAGTCTCTCCAGCCACCAACACCATCTGCCACCCCTGCAAGGAAACACAAAAGCCGAGTTAGCTAAACAGAAATGGTTTTCAAATCAGGGGGTTTCATTATTTACATCACTTATGATATTTAGTAGCTAAAATGTAGGACATGGCACCTGCCTGGAAAACATTTTGGATTAACAAATAAATTTCTGAGTATTTTTAAGATAACTTCTGATATCAGCTCCCAGACAAATCTCCAAATATAATTGGAATTGCTGAAAGAAAGGTAGAAGTCTAATGCTGAGAATGAGGAGGCTGACTCCAGTAGTGAGCAAATAATAGGATATTTGGGGGTAAGATGGAGATTAAATCCCATTAGCCTCTTATCAGTCCATTAAAAGGGAAGAGGTTTAATTAATTTTAAAAGTGAAGGTCAACATTTTAACTAGTACAGAAATGACACAGAAACTGTTCCTGCTATACAGCAGCACAGTTTTTTCTCAGACTACCTCCTCATATGAAGGACAATGATTTCTATTTGGTGCTTTCAATTTCTGTAGAAAATAAATCTCCATTTTACAAGTGTTTTCCAAAATCCATCTAACCAACACAATGCTGGGACCTACCCCTTTCAAGGAGAGTTTGTTGCTTACAGCTTCAGCCAAGCAAGAGAATGAAAACTGACTATGATCCAGAGAATTTTCCGTTATTCAAAACAACCTGGATATCAGAAAATTAGACCAATTCTGCCAAAGCCTGGGAAGCTTCTAAGCAACAGGGAAACCAGTGACTGCTGGTCATGGAAAGGGGGTGATCAGAGGGAGGTGAGCAGCAGACACATTTTCTGCTGCTCATTGGGTTCAAGAACTTTGAACTTCTTCCAATTGCCTAAATGATAAAAGCAAAATACTGCTGAAGGTATTATTTGAGATTAGAATGTTACTGTGTGGAAATTTTTCCCAAAATCTTTTTGATCCTCAGCATGGGACAAACTAAGCAGAGAATTGCAAAACACAGTAAAGCTGAAATATGTTCATGATAAAAGCATAAAAAGTGAATTTCAGTGCTCAGATTTTGCTGAAGGACAGTCTCCTCAGGGAAAAAACTCCACTATTATCAAAGGCACGGAAATGCCAGTGAGAAGAAAAAACTCAATTTCCTCATCTCCAAACGCCCTTCACATGGGACATGGTCTGAAACTGAGACGGAAGGTTTAGACCCGACCTTGGTGTGAACTATAATCTGACAGGAGGTTATAGCCAGATACTGAACAGCCTATCAACATTAATCAGATTTCTCCCTAAAATAGTGCACAACCTTTTAGACACCTGCTTTGTCCCTCTGCTTTCTCAGAAGAATGTTACAGGAATGCAGATCCCTGCATTCACCTCTTCAAGCAGTCCCCTGGAAGAAGTCCATGCTAAAGCACCCAGCATTCTCAGAAATGACTTTTCTAGATTCTCCCAGAACAGATTAATCCTCTCCCTACAGGTCTCACAACCTCAGGTTAATACTGGATTAACCTTTTGCTTTCTACTTCCACACAGACAAGTCTAGAATAAGAGATCATAAAGGAAAGATTCTAGATCTGAAACCTGAAACAGAAACTCAGCTTCAAGTTAAAGGATGGTGCTTTATGTGAAGTTATCAGAAAAATGTTTTTCTTCCTTCCCTTTAAAATGAAGATAGTCCAGATGTATTTCTGCAATGCTTTGCTGACAAGAGGGTTAATGCACTGAAAAGATGTTTGACAAATGCTGCCCAAAGCTCTTGGCTCCCAAGGCAGTTACAAAGAAAGCTCGGCAGAAGTTATGGAGTTCCCTCAAGTGATCCAGAAAATCCTTTTACATCAGTGTTGGGAAACACTGAAACACAAACACTGCAGCCTTAGCACAGAGTACCAGAAAGCCATCACAGCAAGCACCTGAGAAGGTCAATTATAAAAACCTATTCAATTTTTAAAGGAAAAATGAGTACACCATCTGACTTTCTTTGTTCATTTCTTACTCCTGGCAGGAAATGTGAATCCATAACCATGGCAGCACCCTTCATATACTCTGAGCCATGCACTGCCTTTGTCTGTCTGCCTTCCTGTCTGCTTTTTGCAAGCTATAAACAGCTTTAAGTAGGTTTTGCCAGTGCCTTCCAAAGCAATCACCCTCTAGACATCCCCCAGCAGCTCCTCTGGCTTTGCTTGGTACCACACCTGTGAGGACACAGTCCCACAGCACCAGGACAGCTCTGCTGGCTCCCCACTGCACCCCAGGCTGACACAACCACTGCATTCAGGAGTGCCCCTGGGGGCTCATTTCAGTACCACCTCCACAACCCCTCAGCAGCTACCAACTCTATTTCTTGGCCTTTTCCCAAATGGAAAAGGTGGGAGTTTATAAAGGTTTGGGGCCAAGACCTTTAATCATCCTGTCCTACCTTCAATATGGTTTTAAAATACACCCAGCACCTTCACATTCTGCAATCTCTGTAAACTGAACAGTTTCACGTGGGAAAGGAATATGTGATTTTGAAACAGTTTGAGTGAACTGCTACTGAAATAGATGAAATGTAAATGAGAATAAAGTTTAAGTCAACTCTGTGCTATTTGATATACAGCAAAAAAGGAGCAAAACTGTTTCAAATTGCAGAAGTAGCAAAAACTAAACATTCAGCTTTGATTAATACCAGGTTTTCCCTCTGCCATCAAAAGAAAATTCAAAGGTGTTGCCATTGGCAAGATCACTCCCAAGGAATAATGCCAAGCTCTATTTATATTTAATACCTTCACTTTCATCCAAGAACAAATAAGGTATATATTCAAAATAATTATCTTTTCAACAAATACAGAGGGGTTTTCTTTTGAGCTATAAACCATTCTGCTCTAGAATTAGCCATGTTATAAATTAGGAATCACAGGACATTTAAAACAAACTGCATGGCTGACAATTGCTGAAACTGTACACAGACCTTGGGTTTTTTTTTCATTCATGCCATTCAGTAAATGAGAAAATTTTATAGAAAGAACATTTCTGTGGCTATTCCCTGTTCAAGTCGATGCAGAAATAACACAAACATCCATGTGACAATGCAATGCCTGCAGCCAGATGAACCACCACTGTAAATAAAGCAATTGAAAATTTCACAATAAATTATTTCAAAAGAATAAATACTTCTCAAGTATTTAACTGAGATCTTTCAGAATCTCAGCGTTAACACTCCATTGCATTGCCTTGTGCTGGAAAATACAGAAATATGCCTGCCAGATAAAATACTTGCTGCATGTGCTAATCCAAAAACTGACTTTTTCCAACTCCCCCAAGATTCAGAGTATCAAAATCTCTCCTGTCATAAAGTTATAAGACAAAGCACAAATGACTGATGCAGCAGCACTGAAACTGAGCCAGGAAAGATGCTGGCAGTGAAACTTGTTAAAGCTGATTTCAAAATGCTAAAAGCACCTGGGATAAGATACCAGCTGAAATGCAAATGTGAAATTGTTTTGCCTGCCAGCACATGAGTTCCCTGCAGAAGGCCAGGGAAAACCAGCCAGTGCTGAAAGCAGCAATATCTGCTTTTCACCACTCACTAGTGTGAGATCCAGGTGCTCTGCCTAGCTCACAGCAAATATAAACTAAACAGCCTGAAAGCTCATAACAAAGCCTTGATACTGATCAAACCCTGTTTAATATAAATAATGTTATGAGGGGCAGCTCTGGTTAGCAGAGAAATTAACCTGCCCATGGTCAGAGTCCAAAAGTACCACCCTATCCCAAAAATTTCTGGAGACTTGGACATTTTGAAATATTGCATCAGCCAAGAACAAAAATCACACAGAGAAGCACCAGGCAGGCACAAGTGTGTCAGCAGGAGCTGCTTTTGCATGCAACCACAATTAACTTTTTAAGGCACTCCACACATCCTACTGAACTTTCAATTTCTTGAGATCCTTACCTGAAATAGCAATGAATCACTGCTAAAAGAACATCAAAAGGACGTATTTATAACTGAACTTTGCATCAAATATGGAGACTAAAATGGTAAAAAAATGCAATGACTTACGCCACACAAGTTTGAAATATAGCACCTAGTATTTGTCAACGTCAGAACTGAGATAAAATGATAAGATTTCTTGTTTTATCAGTGGTAGGATAAATCACACACCTAGACAGGTTCTCCACCTAAAGCAAGTCCAGTGCTCAAAGCCAGCACTGACCCTCAGCAGCTTCCCTGGATGTGTTAGAGCCAAAGGGTGTCTATCCCCCTCAAGGTTCTGACAAAGAAATAACCCAGTTAAATACAAATCCCTAAGGGCAGATGGTGTGTGACTGCTAACAAGTTACAGAAGGAAAGGTTACTTATTCACACTGTTACAGTAAAACTTAAACTACCCTTGCATGAAACAGAAAGGTTCTGGAAGAGTAACTGGGTAAGTGACAACAAGGAGCAAAAAGCAAAGGCAAAGTGAACAATGATCTTGAGGAACAAACTGAAGGAGAAACACAGAACTGGAAATATTAAATTGAGCATCTACTCCCAGAAGAAAGCAACAGTTCCTTATATCTATTTCCCCCTCCCTGCTACAGCACACTTGTTCCTGAAGCACATTTTTACCAGGTAGACTACCTCCCTATTTTATTGAAGCCTGAGAAATCACACATTTGGGGAGCTCCAGCAGAACACTAAACTATAAATTATTTCTGCAGGCTTTATAAAAAATTCCCTAGTTGCAACTACCTAATTTCTCAAGGTTTTCAGTGACTGTGGAACTGATGAGCAAGGACAGGCACT
Source organism: Pseudopodoces humilis (assembly GCF_049639895.1). Classification (NCBI taxonomy): domain Eukaryota; kingdom Metazoa; phylum Chordata; class Aves; order Passeriformes; family Paridae; genus Pseudopodoces; species Pseudopodoces humilis. The sequence goes on from NC_142219.1 coordinate 3,326,769, forward strand.
GGGGGCAGACACTGAAATAAATCCCTGCCAGCCTGACCCATCTCAGGCTCAGTATTCACAGCATGGATGAACCAGAGCAAAGAGCAGGAGATTTTTCCAATGCTTCCTATGGCATAGGTATGAGTAACCCTCACCTCCTGCACTGTGCTCAGCTTTGCTGATTTCCCTCTGATTTCTGACAGAATCTGCTCTCCCTTCAGGCCAAGATCCTTGTATGAATGGAAAACTGGCTGCCATCAACAAGCATCAATAGCATTTACAGTTAAAACTAGTGTTCAACTGGAAATTGTGACCTGAATACTTGTGTGCAATGTCCCTGCAGAAACTGCAGGAAAAAAGAATATCCAGATATAAGTTTTATTCTCAGAGGTTACATTCAGTGCTGCTCCAGAGCAGCTCTGCTGACAAGAAAGTCAGCCAGTGACTGTTAATGGGGTGGTTGTCAATCTGCAGTTTCCCTACAAATGGCAGCACTGATGCTCCCATGTTAAACAGAAAATTTCCTGTGAGCTGTTACAAACTAAGACATGCATGCAGCTCTGGAGCTCTGTGATTGCTGCCTCTCAGGCACCGCAGCTCTCACTCGCAGTAGGTGAAAGGTGATTCCGAGGGAGGCGGCGATTCTCAGCTCCTTTAGTGTGATAAGTTGTGATAAGGCAGCAATCTCTTTAATAGGTATGATACCAAATAAACCACTTAACATCGTCCTCTATAACCTTCAAGTGTCCAAGGACGGATCCCTTCCTCCTCTACAGCTGCCAGAACCTTGACATTTCATCTACAAATCCTTTTAGGTTTTGAAGTTTACTTTTCCTGATGACAATGACACTAACAATATTCCAGGGCTTTGTCACTCTGCAGTTTTACCTACCTCCTGTGCAGGCTGCTGACAAAATTTTCAGACCAAGTGCAGCTCCTTTCACTTTAGAGTTGCTGCCCTGCAGCACCCAGACATTCCCCTCCCCCCAAAAACTAAAAATCAAGATTTGCAGCAAATAGAACAATTGTCAAATTTTAACTCTGCAGTGAAGAAACAGCCTCCTGCTGCCTGTCAGTTTTTCCTTACTCCTGGGGGAAAGAAATAGTTTGGAAGAGTCAAGTCACACTGGCTACACCCAAACTTGTACCCAGCACAGACCTTGTATAAGTGATGCTGTCACGGGATGCGCATTGGCTGCTGCAATGTTTCAATAATGAGTCACACAACAGCTTGGAAAATCCATAAAAAACGAACAAAGACATCAGGAGCCTGATAAGGCTAGAACAAGCAAGAAAAGGCAAATCCCAAAATTAAGGAAAAAAACAATCACCAGTATGTGACACCTCAAAATTTCTAGAGGTGAAAACCTTGACTTTAACGTTTACTTTTGGTAAATTAGTGAAACGGCTATAAAACTGTTTAAGTTAATTTTAAAAATTTGGCTGGTTCCCTATATAGTAAAAATCCTACTTGCATGCTAATGAGAAAAAACAGAGGTGTTGGAGTTTTGGTTTTCAGCTTTGAAAAAAACCAGTATTTCTGTCCTCAAAAGTTCCAAAGGCATCAGACACAAAGCAGTAGAGAATGTCTCCAAAATCTCTGTGAGAGATTTCAGTACTCTGAGGATCTGAACACACAAGACACTGGCAGTGAATGAACAAAAAAGTGTATCATGGTACAAGCAGCAGAGAAAGGAAGCACAGGAGTGAATTGTAAAGCTCTAGAGATTAACATTAGCAGTAAAGCCATTTCCTTAGGGTGATCCCTAAGGAAAAACTGTTCTGAGCTTCCCTGTGTTCAGAATGGGAAGAAGACGCAAAAAATTGACAGGTATGTTCCAGATAAAAGCAAAAATGAGAGACAAAACCCTCAAGGATTCAAATACACCAATAACAGGCCTTATCAAACCTTGAACAACTATGGGAGGACTGGAAATAACCTGAATCTTCACCAGCTCTCTGCTGATCTTACTGTGAAAGGATAAAGCTCAGACTAAAAGACACTGTTAAACATTCCGCCTTTGAACTATACAGCACACATAGAACAAAAGAAGTGTTTAGAATTTGATTCTGCTATAAACATGCCGCCAAGTCAACTCTTGTTTGACCTAAGAAAATGAATCCCCAAGCACTCATGCCAAAAGGCTGGGAGTAGTTCTTTCACTGCTCCACCACACCCAATCCATCCCACACAGGCAGGTTTTCCATAATAGACTGGTTCTAGAAAACACTGGCACAAAGGAATTTTACATTAATTATGTGGACTGGCTTTGTCACTGATGACTACTCACCCCAAGTGATACACTTGAAATTTACTGTGTCAAAGCGTTCACTTTGGCTCAAACCATTTGAGCCTCTTCCTTAAATGTCAAAAAATTAAGTTTGAAACCCAACAGTGCAGCTCATGCAGTTTTGTTGAGGTGCAGAGTTAGGTACTGAGGTAGCACAAAATTTATGAGTGTCTTAAAAAAAAATCATTAAGAGCCTCCGATTTGTGATGGGAGTAAGAGGACTTGAGGGCAGGAAAACACTGGTGGTGCTGAAACTGTCCCTGCAGCAGTGCAAAAAGGCTGGTTGAGAGAGTAAAGAGATGATGCCAGCAGTAGAAACTGGGAGAAAATTACTATGTTTGTAAACCTAAGAGCTACAGATGAAGAACAAAAAGCATCAAGTTAGAAGCATCAAATCCCACCTGAACATTCTTGTTTTTACAGAAAATACAGAGATTTTGGGTCTTCAGTATGTATATTACAAAAACAATGAAGAACTGACAAAAAAATAGCTTTACCAAGGGAGAAATCCCAAAACCATATAAACCAAGAGGTTTTCTATTTAAATTATTTGCTTCTTGGTACTTAAGACATCCTAGGTCTGCTGCCCTCTTTGCTGTTTGATCCTTAAGTGGAGCTACAATTCTGTTTGTTTCCAAGTTGCCATGAAAATTAATGCAAAGACCAACTTAGAAATGCAGCTCTCTGTTGATTCCAGCAGGAACACAAGACAAACTGTAGGTCCACATACAGTAACTACCAAATATGGCCAAAACCCCCTAAACACCATCAAATGGGGCTAAATCTATCCCTTCCCCACACAGAGTCCACTTCAAAGTACAGGAGATCTTGCATTTCTTTTAAGGGCAAACACCAATTGCTCAGTTATTTATCAGTGCTGGCCTAGCATGAACTTTAAAGGCAGCCAGGGTTAGTCACATGTTAAAGGAAGGGTGTCCAACAGCTAATTCTAATCCCAAAAAGTTTATCTGGAAGAGACACCACAGAGAAGATGCAGAGTGTCTAAAATGCACCCACCAACGTTCCACATCTTGAAAGCGATGGCATCACTCTTACAGTAACAGCTCCCTTGAGAATAACCAGCAATAACTGTTACCTAGCACCAACTTGCAGCTTCCTGAGGAAAACGTCTGGGCTCTGTTAAATGGCAACCAAGTTACAATGACAGCGCCAAACTGAAGAATCACCAACCACTTCCACAGCATAAGATAGCACAGTGCAACCCCACCGGTTTAAAATAAATAAATGCAAAAAAAACCTCAAACGAACACAGACAGGAAAGAGAGGAGGAAGCTTTTTTTTTTAAGTGTCAAAGTTTTGATGAAAATTTGCTTCTGGTAGTTACACCACAACTAACTTGTGCAGAGTGTCAGTCAGCCAAATTCAACCTTGAGTACACATGAGAAAGGTCAAAGCATTGTCAAAAGCAATGCTGCCCATAGTCTGAAGATTCTATTGATTATCCATAATTATTTACTACTTCTTTAAAATTTGAACCCTTAAGATTCATTTCGCCTGTGATTCTAAACCAGAGAGCGCAATCAGGCCAGAACAAACAACGAAACTGAAGTTTGACATTTGATTCCAGTCTCAATGTCACTCTGCCTTTCACTTGACAAGGACATTGCACGCGTTAAAATCAGGAAGCGCCTGTTCAAGTGATCTTGTCTGCTGAAATGCAATGCGTGTACACGGGGCTTGGTTAGGTTTTAAAGAAAGACAGAAAGTGAAACGTACTGGGAGCTGTTTCTCTGAGTTTTGAAGCCACCAGGCCTTACAGGCACCCACAAGTGAAACGCCCAGTCTGGGCCCGGACACCCAGCACACACAACCCCCCATGCCAAAGGCGGGCAGATCTGCAACAAAGAGCACGAGAGCTTCCCTGGGAAGCTAAAAAAGGAAACTCATGGTGACACTGACAGGCAGAAACAGCTCCTTTGTCTGAGACCAGGGGTTGAGCCGCTCGCCATGTGCAGCTCCGGGAAGGAGGGGGGGTTTACACAGCGAGGCCGAAGCCAGCTCAGCCCCCAGCCCGGCCACTTACCCAGCACATCCGCGGTGCGGTGCCGCGCCACGAAACAGGCGTCATCCCCGTAGCACATGCCTTTCTTGAGGATGCCCTTGCGGAAATCTTTGCCGAAGCCACAGCTGGCCGTCACCAGGCTGTAGTCGCGGGAGTCCGTCTGCGAGAGGCCGCCCAGGACCGCCCGCGCCACCAGCCTGCCGTAGGAGAGCACCGAGAACATGGCGTGGGGCGCCCAGCAGCCGAGCGCCAGGAACGCGGGGAGCCACCGGCGCAGCCGCCTCCTGCCCGCCGAGCGCCCGCCGCAGGGCGCCAGCCTTCCTTCCCCTGCCGCCGGCCCCCGCCGCCGCCGCACCGAGCCCCGCCCGCCGCGGAGCCACGTCCCTCCGGCTGCGGTTCACCCGCCCTCGCTGCCCCTCACGGCCCGCGCGCTGCCCCTCACGGCCGGGCTCGCCGGCAGCGCCCCCGCCTTCCGCGCCGCCCCCCCCGCCCCCCGAGGGGGGCTGTGCCAGCTTCCCGCTGCCCGCGGAGCTGTCGGGGCTCCCTCCGGGCTCGCTCCCCGCCGCCCGCGGTGCCCGGTCAGAGCCGCCCGCGCCGCCCCCGCGCCCCGCCGCCCGCCGCCGCCGCCATCTTCGCCGCGCGTGCTGAGGCGAGGTGAGGGCCCCGGCGCTGGGCGGGGCGCGAGGTCGGCCCCGCCTCCTCCCCTCCTCCCGGCGCGCGTGCGCGGCGGCGGCGAGCGGCCGGCCCCCATTGGCTCCCCGCCCCGCGCTCATTTGCATGTTGCGGGACAATAACAGCGGGCGGCTCCCGGCAGCCCCCGCGGCGCCGAGCGGGGCCCGCGCCCCCGCCCCCGCCAGGCCCCGCCGCCTCTCGCCCGCAATTAACGCAATTAACGTTCGCACACCAGCACAGCGCGGCTGCGCCTAACCCACATACTTTGCCCTCCACGCCCCGCGTGTCTCGCGTGCTCCGAATAACTCGCGGGGACTCGCTGGCCGCCGGTGCTTCGTGCCTGCTGAGAACGGTTATGTGAGTCACGCCGCGCAAAAACGTGGTTTTATTTTTTTTCCCCCCCAAGGATGACTCGCCCTGTTCTCCCCGGCTCGGTGCGGCCGGGGACAGAGACAGCTCAGTGCCGCTCGTGAGAGGCTTCTCTGCAAATCCATGGCAGCGCTGGCAGTTAATCCATTTTGGTTAAGGAACGTGAAATGCCAAACAAAAACCTCACGAGAAGGGTGGGTTGTGCAGTCATCACTCAAAGCCCAGAAAACCACGTTAATTGGAGTTGAGAGTGACACAAAGCTCTCAGCTGGACAACTTCAACAGCAACGACTTCAAGGCATCAAAGCTGTAAAGACCCACAATATTAAAAAAGACCCGATTCCTCATTTTCTGCAGCTCGGTTTTCCGCGCTGCTCGTGGGTGTGCAAAAAATGGCTTTGTCCCCTTGGAAGTTCCCAGCAGGTTGCTCTGCAAATTTGTTTAATTCCTCTGGGTACACGCACAAGAGACTGCTGCTACTTACATAATCCGAACCACGTAAATAACAAACAACAGAGGTGTAAATACAGCAGAGGCAGGTGTGAAACCTGCCCCCCGAGCTGCCTGCAGTGGAAGGAAGAGCTCTGTGCCACAATCCACCCATGGGAACGCTGCTGGAGCACCCTCATTATCACACAGGAGGCATTTTCCTTGACAGAGACAATATTGCCCCCCATACACTGCTAAAGGCTTAAGCAATGTATGAGAATTATCCAGCTAAAGCTGAAAGAGTATCCAAACTTATTAAAAAATTAATCCTCCCGTTAGAAGAGGGAGAAAGAGGAGGAGCAGCCCAGGCCCAGTGTGGTGGATTAGGGAAGGCTGCACAGCTCAATGTACCAATGTGCTGGAGATAAGGGAGTGCTGCTGCCAGGGCCTGGCAGGGTGTGAGAGCAGACAAACAAGGTAGCTCATCTCAGTGCCTCACACCCTCCTTTATCGGTAAAAGGAAGCACATATTTGCAGAGTTTCCCCCACAGAATCATTCTTTGCCTTCCCCAAGTCTCATTCTTCCTCCTTGTTCTTCCTCCTCCTTGTCCAGGTCCTGTCTAGTTCAAGTCCAGCCTGGCCTAACCCCTTGTTCTGTGCTGCTGCCTGCAGTGCCCTGAGGCAGCTCAGGTTGGTGCAAGGTGACCTGTCCTGCGTTACCTGGCTGTGCTGCTCAGCATGTGATCCCCCCCAGCTAAAGATGAACTCTCCATGCCTCGATGCTGAGTTTTCCAGGGCTGGAAGGGTTCTCTCTGTGCCACTTTGCCCAGCAGCCATGGCTCAAATGCTGAGGGACATCGTGGGCTCAGGGCTGACAAACTCATTTGGCAGGGCACGACTCTGTGCTTCCCTAAGTGCTCCCAAGCCAAGGCACACTGTGAGCTCTTCACACTCCTCCATCCTTGAAAGTCTCTGAAACAGCCTCCCCAGGGAAGTGGTGGAGTCACAATCCCTTGAAGTGTTCAAAAAATGAGTAGATGTGGCACTTCGTGACACAGTTTAGTGGGCATGGGGGTATTTGGTCAAAGGTTGGGCTTGATCTTGGAAGTCTTTTCCAATCTTAATGATCCTATGATTCTACCCCAGGTCACCCACCCAAGTCTGTCCAGACAGCCAGACAACCTCATGATTTACATGGTAATTAGTAACCTTTGATGAACTCTGTCACTCCTGCACAAGGACGCTGTGCCCAGATGAAAAACTGCTCCTGGTTTTTCATTCAGAGGATCTTCTCTGGGATCCTGTGAGACAAAAACCCAACTGTTTTTAATAAAATACTTCAGAACTGGTTTTCTTCACTGCTCAGTGTCAGTCTGGATAGCTCTCCCTGTAAATCCCTCCCAGCCCATGCCCTGCTGCCTTACTCAGTGTTATTCTTGTACCCTCAGAGTCGATATCCTGCCAAGTGATATTTCTTTAAAATTCCCCAATGCACAAATTTGGCACAAAAACTGGAGCAAAGGGCATCCCCCTGGTTACTGCAGCTGGGTGGAATCTTCCCACCTCAAAGTCCAAGATCTATTTACATCAGCTCACTTAAGCTGCAAAAACAGAATGAGCTCTTCCTGCTAGGCTTGCTCAGACCAATAAATGCACCTGGGAGTGCGAAGCAGAAGTGCTGCACAAAGTAATCCACTGCTGAAGGCACAAGCAGGTTTCCAGCTTGTTTTAAAACTGATTCACTCGTAGCTGACGTCAATCCTCCCTCCGAAGTATCTTAGCCCTGAGATTGGAGTGTGATAAATATTACCTGTAATGCCATCTGCTGTACAGACTGCTCCGGCTCCTCACTATTTATTTAAGGGCTAATCTTGTGCTAGACCAGAATGCAGTTTATTTTGGCCTGGTTTGACTTTATTTGGACTCTAATTCCAAATGTCTGTCCATTCGGACTTTTAAAGTGACCTGTCATAGGGCAAACCCAATGTTAGCTCTGAAAAGGTGAAGTTCAAGACAGCACAGTTGGATTAGAAAGAAAACCAATGTGAGAAGGACCATATGAGACTTCCCTCATGAGGGTTCAAGAGAAGATGGAGAGTCAGAAGATCAGCAAGAGGAATCACAGAATGGTTTGGAAGAGACCTCAAAGATCAACTCATTTCACCCCCTGCCATGGGCAGGGACACCTTCCACTATCCCAGGTTACTCCAACCTGGCCCTGGACACTTGCAGGGATGGGGCAGTCACAGCTTCTATAATGCTTAAATGCATATCAGATGCTGCTTAAACTGTAATTGAAACATTAATAGAATAAATCCCTGAACATGTTTTTTAATAAGCAGGAATCTACTGATCTCAAATTGCTTGAATTTTCATTTTATAAGACCTCCCACATAAAGATCACAGTGCCCTTTTTAATTATTAATTAACTCATGTTGACAGGATAAATTAAAACCTCTCTGATGGAGAACAAGCATTATGTATTGATGTCCTGATCTTATCCTACACACGTGGACTTGCTCTTTGGAACCTGTTTCAGAAGTCAAATAGCAGAGTGGGTTTTGTGGTGGTGGGGGGTTTTCAAATGTTTTTTATTAGATGTGGTTTTGGTTTTGCCTTTCTCTACATGACAAAGGTGTTTTTTTTTTCTATTACAGCAAGTATTGGAAATGTGTTTAGGTGAACTGTTGCTATGAGTGAAGCCCTAAAAAAAAAGGTCTCGAGAAAACCAGATTAATTCCATCCTACTTTGCTTCTGAACGGTTGCCCACTTCTATTCCACTTCAATGGTAGATGCAGTAAGAATTAATACCTCTTTATTCATCCAGCTCCTGCCCACATTCATCCAGGGTGCAATCTGTGCTTTCAGATTTCAGCAAGGCTTGGTTTTAGTCTTGGAGTCGGGTCCCCTGTGCACCATCAGCTTTGCCAAGTAATTCTGGATGCAAGACAAATGTATTAAATTCTGTTTTCCCCTGTGCAATGTCATCAGCCCTTTTTTACTGATTTTAAAGGCATCAGAAACATGTAAACTAACAAGCAGGGGTGTTTTAGTATTAATTATCTCATGACACTGCAGTGGAACAAGAACATAGATCACAACCAGTGATGATAAATAAACCAAGCACCACTCTCCCTCCAAGCCTGCAAAATAAATTCTAAGTTTCCAACTTTGCAGGACTGGTAGGGAGGAGAAACATCTCCATCCTTGTTAACTGACCATGTGGGAGCTTAGTCAAAGAAGTTGAAGGGGTTATAAGCCCTTAAATCAGCTTCACACAGAGGGAAGTTATATCTCAGCCACGTGTTCCAGCTGTCCTTCCTGCAGGATTGCCTCTCTTTTTGTTCCTTTGCTGTGGGACAGTGAAAGAGATGCAATTGTAAAGATTCCCAGAATTTCCTCCAAACACAGGCACATGCTCTCATCAGTGGCTGCAGCCAGCCCTGGTACAACCTCAGTGAGAAGCAAAAAAACAAAGCCCCTATGGTTTTTTACAGGTCCTTTTCAAAATGGAAGTGCGTGAGTCACTCTAAGCTTGAAAAAAGTAACAAACCCAACACCAGCAACAGCGTTTTGGCCAACTGAGGAACAGCAAAAAAAAAAAAACAGACTGAAAACACCAGTTCTTCATCCCTGTGGAAGAAAGTAAACATAGAGATTTTGGGTTACGTTTCCCAAGGAAGGCAGGTTGGAGGTTATTTTTGCTGAGGTTATTTTGGGGTGTAAGGTCTGAGGCAGAGTGGAGCACACCAGGTTCTCGCCTTTGTGTCACCGTGTCCTTGGAGGAAGGAGGCCTTTCCATGGGCAAGGATGACTCCAGGATTTTGCCACATGACGTGGAGCTGTTTCAAACCCATCCTGTAGCAGCTCCTTGATAACATCAAACGGCCTCTGTGGCCTCTGTCTTGTGTGACTCCTCACTCCTGTGATGTGGACACAGCAAAGGAGGGGCACTGTGGAATTATTTCCCTTTTCAATGGAATTTTAATGCTTTTTAGAGCTTTTCTTGCCTTCCCTTCAAGGTGACAGTAATGAACCTGGTCAGGGAAATAAAACAGATCAAAAAATTATGGATTTTTTAAGGCTGGAAAAGATTTAAAGAACCCTAAGGAACATGATCATTTAGTCATTCTCTAGCCCAGTTTTTTCCCAAATTAGTACAAAAGTAGAATAATTTAGGTTGAAAAATACCTCTAAGATATCTGAGCACATGAAAAAGATTAGTAATAAGATTACCGAATATGCTCACTGAGCACTGAGGGCCCACATCTTCAAAAGGAGAAACTTACACACTTTAAAAATTACTTTAAGGAAACATCACTTAAAAAAAGTTGCAAAAATACGTGAAATATTGTATTTTATATCTCTCAAGAGGCCATTCCCCAATTTTTTTTTTTTGTTTAACGTGTGGGCTTCCAAGAACTTTTTTTCCAAACCACCTACGCGGATCACTACACCTGAAACCCTTCCCGTGGCTCTGAGGGGGCACCGACCCCTCAACACCGCCGGGCTCGGCTGTTCCTCAGGGCGCTGGCTGGCACCACCACGACGGCCATACCCAGCCAGAACCCTGCGCGTGGCCTCTCCCCGAGACTCCCCGCGCTGGGAGGCGATGAGGGAGCCCCAAGGCGGCTGAACGACCGCAGATACCGTGGGTCCATCCCTTTGCCACGCCCGCCATGTTCTCAGGGCGCAGCCCTTCCCCTCCGCCCGCCAAATCTCGCGAGAGCGGGACCCGCCCTTCCCGTGATTCCCCGCGCGCCCTGGCAACGCGCCGTTGCAAAGGGCAGCCGCCATGGCGGCGCCGCCGGGGCCCGGGGCTTTCTTCGTCCTTACCCTCCTCCTCCTTCCGCCGCCGTCGCTCCGGGCAGAAGAGCCGGCCGCGGAGCCCGCAGACATTCGTGATGCCGTACAGACGCGGGTCCGCAGCGCGCCGGCCCCGGTCACGGACGGTGGGTGCCCTCCGGGCGCTGCGGGCACCGGCGGCGCCCCCCGGCTAAGGGGAGCCTCGCTCGCTGCCTCCCTCGGGCATTCGGCCTTTGGCCTCTGCTTCCCATTGCGGTCTCCCGGGATTGGCACAACCGCCCGGCTTCTGCCGGGGGTCTCTGGGGCTCGCTGCACCCCTGGGCAGCTGCAGCCGCCGCAGCCGAGGCTCGGAGCCTCCTTAGGAAAGCTCAGCGAGCCCCTGAGCAGCCTGCAGGCCCTGGGCACGGTGATCGTGGCATGGACATCACATAGCAGGGCACCCCACAGCCCTGGGGATCGGTGGGGGTGGAGGGCAGGGTGTGCTGCTCACCCTGAGCACAGCGGGCAGCTCCGACCTGGCCCGGGGTGTCCTTGGGGGGCTCCACGCACACCCCGAGCTGTGGATACGTTGTCATAAAAATAGAGCTCACAAAGTTTTGTTACTGCGTTCTCAGAAGGTGTTTCCCGCTATGTTTTTGGCTACACTTTAATATCCTGGTGTTGCCCTCAGCAGAGCTTTCCATGGGTTACCTGCCAAACGAAACCCAGCCCAGTGCTACCTCCTTAGGGAAAAGAGATTTAAATCCCTAATCTCACAGATATAACCTTGCAATCTAATCATCCATGTTTGAACTTCTCTTGTTTACAGGGTGAGCTAAGCTCTGCCAACAGAATGGTCAGAACTTCAGAGATTCCAGGAAATACCTGGATACTGTTCAGGTGGTCAGAGAACATCCACGGGTCACAGGGAAACAGGCAGCAGTCAAAGTGAAATAAAAGAATTATGAAAATATTCTTTGAATGTCTTTTCTATAAAATACTTGCCTTAATTTTCCTCATTCTGTCTTATTCTTAAGTCTAGATTAATTATAGAACAGCAACTCTCTGAAACAGTTCAGTAGAGTAATATCTGTTCTTTGAATTTATAAACTTGAAAATCTCAAAGTGTTTCAAGAAGTTGCCAAGTGCATATTTTATTGAGATAGTTTACAGAATTATTAGCAATCACTCTGTCTGTGATTACAATATTTCACAGTATCTACAAACAGAGAGAAAAAGCAATTTCAAAGCAGTCAACTATGGTTATGTTGGCACATCAATGAAATGTATTCCTGGACCCTGAGACATCCTCAATGCTTGTAAATATCTCTCTGCTCTTTCAAAATGTTTTATTTTTCTTCCTAATAAGCTGAAAAAGCAGATACAAACAAGGTGTATTTATAGCTTATTTTTTTTTCCCTCTGCAGGGCTAAGTAGATTTTCACACCTCCAAAATCCCTATTGAATTGGGGTTTTGTTTGTCAGGGAGCAGATTTCAGTAAGCCTTGGTTTTGTTCACATGTTCCAAACAGATTTGCTCAGCAGCAGAAAAGATGGCTTTTAAAAAATTGTTTCAAGAAGACATGAAGTCAGAGAAGGCTTTTGACCAAAAGTTTTTGTCAAAACCAGGGCGAGGTGAAAAGTGAAAGTGTTTGGGACATGGTGTGAAGTGTGAAGTCCCCACTGCAGTGCTGATTTCACTCTCTGCTGCAGTTGCCAGGCTGTGTGTCTGCGACCTGCTGGTGGCACAGTGTGATGTCAACTGCTGCTGTGACCCCGACTGCAGCCCCGAGGACTTCAGCCTCTTCACCTCGTGCTCAGTCCCTGTGGTCACGTGAGTGCAGAAATATCCAGAAAGTACAAAATCGTCGTTCATTTCCTGCTTGCCTTTGTGGGGATCTGTCCTCTCCTCTGACCGAGTCCTACCCCTCCCTGCTGCCATCCTGACCCCCCTGCACTGACCAGGCAGAGCAGCAAATCCACCTCCCACCCAGTTCTCTCCCACTCATTCCCTCTTTCTTCCTGCTCCTTGCTTTCTTCCTGTTTCACGGTGCTTCTCTCTGTGGGCATTTAGGTGGTGATGTTTTTTAGGGGGGGAAGAATGATGCATCTTCCATCAATTCAGTGTCTGGAAATTAAGAAAACTGATACCACAGGACCAATCTGGCCACTTCTGTAGATCACTAGCTTTTATCAGTAAATTTATCAATAACCTCTTTGGTTACATTTATGATATCAGCTACACACTTAATCATTTCAGAGCTTGTTGAAATAGTGTGAGCAATTTTCTGACCCTAATTTTACAAGTCACAGTCCCAACCTGCTCCCCCACTCCCACTCCACAAGTACTAAAATTTCACATTATACCAATATAGCCAAAAGTTGTTTCTTTGCTATTTAGTTTATCTGAAAACACCTTCACCCAATTCCATCTTCTCAAAGAGGAGTTAAGAAAGCTCACTTCAAAATCATAATGTGCAAAAAAATCTCTCAGTGACTTCTCAGAACAATAAGTGCAGCTTTTCAACCCACCTTCTGTATAAATTATGCCAATCTGAGCACTGAGGGTTTATTCTTGGTGCTTTGAAATTTGAATTAGCAGTCATGGCAGACTGTGGTTTCTTATTGTTCTGGCACACAAAGACTCCTGCTCCCCATTTATAGATATTTATATAGATCAGAAAGGTCTAATCAACGCCCTCCTGAGTGACATTTTAATTGCCTCGGGTGACTGTGCTGCCTTTGTCAACTAGAAATGCCTCAAATGAAGTTGTGTTTCTTTGCCCAAATTCTTTTGTGTAAAACATTTATTTTGCATGAAAAGCCAGGGGATTTTCAGTGTCTGCAGGTGTTGTGGGTCTCATTATTTACATCAGAGTTTATCTACATTTGCATATTTGTGTTATTTTGGCTGATCCCAACGCAGAGGCCGTGACGTCTCTGGAACAGCAGCAGAAGGGTTTGATTTATGATGAGATCCTATTAACAAATGACTCACCTCATGAAAGAACTTAACTCCAGGCATGAAAATTTCTAAAAGTCATTTCAGTTCTCCAGGGCCTGTCCTTAGCTGCTCTGTCCTGCTAAATAGCAGTTTCACAGGGACCACCAGCTTGTGTTTGTAGCATGTGGCACACACCAGTTCTCCCAGGCTCTGAAGTGGCACATTCTCCTACAGTTCTGGGCTGTTGATGAGGCCATGGCATAGCCTTAAACACTTTTCCAAGACAGGCTGGGTTCATTTCACCTTCTGTTCCTCACTCTGCCATTTCTTTCACATGCATCTCAAGTAGGAATTTTTCCCATTCCCTGCTCAAAATGAATATTATTCCAAAATCCACAAAACTGACCTGTTTTTCTGCTCTGACATCCCACTTGGGTTGTAGAAATGAAAGTGCTGCTGAGCTGTGTGTGGCCTGTGGTGCAGCCCTGCATTTTTGGGGCCTCAACCATCTGGGTCCCACCCAATCTAGCATTTTCTTTCTCATATTGTCACTGGTTTTCCCTCCCCCAGTCTGTTTCTTACCTTCCTTCATGTTCATGCTCACAGTTTCCTCTCCTGAACAAAACATGTGGGAGAATTCTCTATTATTTATTATTAAGCACAGAGTATAAAACAATAGGAACCTTCTAAGGATGCATGATTGTTCTACAAATTGTATTAAATTCAGTAATTTCATGTTTTATTTTTCAGGTACTGCCTCAGTAGATGAAAAGAACTTTAAAATCTGGTCAACACTAACTTCTAGTGGGTCATTAATTAATTTTGTTTCTTTGCAGAGGTGACAGCCAGCTGTGTAGTCAGAAAGCTGCTGTGTATTCTCTTGATGTTGAAGCAAATCCACCAGAAAGGATATTTAAATTAATTGACAAAGTCAATCCCAGTATTTTCTGCATTCATGCTACAAACTGTAAGTAGAGTTGTAGGCAATATTAAGCATTGTGGTGTTACTTTTTGTAAGCTCTTTAGGTACCAGAAAACAACTAAATTTAAAACTATTTTTATTTTATTAAACCTCTCAGAAAACTGGTAATTCTGTCTGCTCAGTCCTTATGTTGTGATCCTTTCACTTGTGAAAACGTGAAATTAAACATCTGGTACTTGTGGTCTTCTTTGTTGGAAAAAACAAAATAGTTTAGTTTGGGTTTTTTTTGCAAATAATTTAGCATCCTAAATAAATAATTTAGGATTAAAGTTGTCTCTTTTTGTTACTAAATATTGTTTCTGTTTGGGTTTTTTTTCTTAAATTATCTCCTTCTTTAAATATTTTGACAGATAAACAAGCCCTGTACCTCAAATCCCCTGAAATCCCAACTCCAGAAAATTTTGATCAGTTGCTTGACAAATTTGGAGGTGCTACCTTCAGTGCTGAGCCTGACAGCTGGAATTTGGATACAGATGCTCAAAATCCCCCTGATGCAAATGAAACTTCCAGATATGAGGTAAATTATCTCTGATTCAATAGAAGGTAAATTCTATTTGATGCAATCAGTATTAGATTATTCCAGAAAGAATAAATCAGCATTGTTTGCATCTGCTTTTAAATAATTTATATTAGTCTTTAAATATAGAAATGTAAAAAGAAGAAATGTCATGTTTTGTGTTTAGTTAAAAAGTGAACTAGATTTTTAAGATAATTGAAAAGTCACTTTTTTTTTTGCTGTTTTCAACATAAAGCTGTAGCAGTGGCTGAAGAATTGCTGCACAAAGTAGTATTGAGAGATCCTGTGGAAATAACTACTGTTTTTATTCATATTTGTTGTTAATAAAAATGCTCTGAAACTTTCCATGGGCTGAAACACACCTGTGTACCTGACTGTGGTTTTTATTTGGCAGTATGGGGTTCCTGTGCAGACAGAGGATGCATTTCTAAGGCTGCCAAGTCCTGTTGTCTCTTCTTGGTGCTCTGACACAA
Source organism: Pseudopodoces humilis (assembly GCF_049639895.1). Classification (NCBI taxonomy): domain Eukaryota; kingdom Metazoa; phylum Chordata; class Aves; order Passeriformes; family Paridae; genus Pseudopodoces; species Pseudopodoces humilis. Next base: position 3,342,234 of record NC_142219.1, read on the forward strand.
ATCCTGCAGGTTGGAAAATGCACTTGAATCCAAATTTTTTGGCTTTCTAGTATTCTGCTCTGGTTTGAGATTAGTTAGTCAGAAAGCTGGCACACTCCCCATGGAGAATTCAGCTAAAGGTTCATAAGCAGATGGTTTTCAAATCACTTTTCTCTATTTGGTTTGTTTTTTAAGACATAGAATAGAAATTGTGTTGTATCTCTATTAAATATTCAAAGTGAGCTATGTAAATCCCTGAGAATCTTGTTAAAGGGTTGTTTATCCAACAATAAAATGTCCTTTTTGGGATAATTGGTTTAATCAAACAGTACGAGGGTGACACCCTGAGGGAGGAGGGGTTTGCACCAAGCCAGCCCTGCCTGGGCAGCCTTTGGCAGATTCCCTTTGCACAGGGGTTCCTCTCGTAAGTCAGATTTGCAGGCTGAGCTCTGCATTTTAACCTTTCACACAAACCTTTCACCTTTACCCTTAATTCCCTGAGGTGGAGGCGAAAAAAAAAGCCACAGCCAAACCCCCACCTGCATTTTCCAAACCCCACTGTCATCATTAAATGTTGTCTCATAACAGTCGTGGTGGTGATTACAGGATTTAAGTCTCTTGTGAAGGAAAAAAAAAAATCTTATGAGATTCAAAAATTAAATAAATTTCATGAAACTTTTTCTAGAAGTCAAGGAGTAATACTTTTTCTCATAGCATTTTTGGAGAATATAAAAAGTTTTATTCTTCATAGCTCACATGAAGCCTTATCTGCAATAGAAATGGTATTTACTTTCACTTTTGCTTGTACCTAAGATATTTGTATTGTTTTTCATTTATACTTTTCATAATTCCTCTTTAATTTCCTCCAGTAATACTTGATGACTTTTTTTTTCCCCAGGGTTTTTAGTAAACCAAGCCACAAAATGCATTCGATCAGTGAGTGTGGAAAAATGTGACAGCATTCAAGCACTTAGCATGTTGTTTTATATCAACTCCAGCATTTTGGCAGTAAGTATGATTTAAAACAGTCATATAGATAAAATATGAGTATTTTATATCTTTTTGCATCTGCAGAATGAAGTAACTTCTGTTTACTGAGGGATATGGTGTTTTATTTGGATTTTTAAATTGTGAATTGGGAAGAAACATCTCCCTGTACAGCAGACTTTTGTGCAGAAAGCCTTTGGGAATGTTTTTACTACAAACTTTGGTAACAGAAGCATTTGCTGTTCTCTGCTTAGCCAAATATAAATAATGTAGTCAAAGATAAAGTGAAAAATAATAGTTTTGAAGATCCAAGGTCGTGTCACTGAGCTAGTGCAGTTTCACGTTTCTGTGCATGTTCAGGCTTTTCCAAGAAGCCCATTTATCAGAACACATAATTCTAAGAAATCTGAGTTTTAAAGAGTTGGTAGAACTTTGTACTGAAAAGAACCTGTCAGATTTAATCCTTTGCATCTGCCCTTTTCCTCCAAGCCTCAGTTTTTGATAGTAGGGGCTGGCACAGCCTTCTTTATGCTCCCAAAGGACACGACTGAGAACAATTTTCTTTGGATTCTGCCTGCTAAAATCGAATCTGGGGTTATTTTTCAAAGCTTTGCCTTCTTTTTCATCCATTTCTGACCTGGGGGATGATGTCTTATGTGAAAATAAATCCCCTGTAAAGATATTCATGAAGACAAAGAAATCACTCATGAAAAAATGAAACTGAAATACATCATACCTTAATCTGATGGCTCCTTCCAGAAGCTGAAGGTTGTAAAGAAACAGCAACCTCTTCACCATTAAAATTATTTTAATTTATGTAATTATTTAAATTAATTTAATTAGCAGTGAGTAACTGCTTAAAGACCCCTTCCAGGCTGCTCATAGATTCCAAAGCTCCCAAAGGCAAGGAAAGCCCACTAAGCAGTTCACAGGTGGGATCATTCTCCTGCTCCTTCAGGATCTCATTGAAATCAGTCAAGGATTGCTCCCAAATGTTGACTTTTGATTCTTCTGGAAGAAGTGGAGAAAACACTGCCTCAGAAGGGCTCTGAGTATCTCCATGTCCTTCCAAAATTAGTTCTTGTTGGCTGCAGGAGCAGAAAAGAACAAGAGTGGCTCAGGCCAGGCTCCAGCAGCTGAGTGGGTTTGACTTTAAAGATGAATTCCCTTTCCTGACTGGAAAAGTCCATAACCCCTTATCCATGTGCTGCTTGCCAAGGCAGTGGCTGAGCTCGGGAGAGGTCAGAGTTCTGCCCAGAGCACGCTGGATGTCAGGAAGGATCAGATGCAGGACCTGGAGAAGGCTGAGAAGCTGCTGGAGATGCTCTGTGGGAAGGTTCCCTTCCCAAAGGGAGCTGGAGGTGGGATGTTACGAGAGAAAAGCGATGGCATTGGGGACAGGGTGGTCACAGGGCAGAGCAGGAGCCCTCCCAGTGCCAGCAGGTGGAGCTGCCGGCAAAAGAAACGGCAAACCAGTGACTGAGGGAGCCTTACTGGGAGCACTGGGACAGCGGGTCCTACAGAAAACCCCATCCCCAGGAGCCCACCCTCCATGCCAGGATGGGCAGCTGGAGTGAGAGCAGCGTTTTGGGAATTGTTTCAGGTAATCTCTGCTCTCTGCCCTGGCCTGACCAGCAGATCCAAGGAGTGCTGGGGATTCCTGGAATCTCCCAACAGGAGGTGCCTCACACACACCATGGTTAGTGAGCAGTGTGCAGTTGCCAAACTACGAGCTGTTCCTGCCTCCCTGCCCGGGGGGAAGCTGAGGCAGCAGTGTGGCTGCAGTGCTGTCTGCGAGTGACCTCCAGACACATCACCCATCATCCCAGTCGTGGATGAACAGAACTCTAGGAGTGGTGCTCACTCCTCTCCCAGTCAGAAATAGCACCATTCCATGAAGGATGAGTCTAATCTTTACAGGGACTTTTATTCATCCAGCTCATTCTGATGGCTGAGCTGTATCTTGGGATGATAAATGTGTGACAGTCTGTACCTGCATCACCTTCAGGTCTCCAGCTCCCAGGAATGTGTTCCCTGCTGGCACTGAAGATGAGTCACTGCTCTCAGTATCCCATCATAATTCAGCAGAATTGCTCCATGATCAGAGTCCAATCCTTGGTCCCTTCCCAAAGATGTGGCTCAAACATTCATTGGAAAGTCAGACAAGTAAAACCTTTGACAAAATGGTGCTCCATTTTATAGGCTTGATTGATGACCTTAGTCTGCCATTTCTGCCTTTCCATGAAATATTTTTAGTGGAAATTTTTCAGTGGGGCAACACATATCCATGTGCTGTACAACAAGAGAGATACTTGCTTCTCTTTTATTGGTTTAGAGACCATGAAACTATGGAACAGGATAACTAAAGATTTTAATTTATTTGGGAAGCACAGCCTGGCAGGTTTCCTAAAGATGGTCTCTGAATAATTCTAAGGGTTAGAAGAAGGAGGGGATTGGATTGTGGCAGTTCTTTTCACACTTCCTGGGTACTCTGGTTTATATCCAATTAACTCCATAACATAAAAGTTATTGTTATGAGAAAGAGTTAAATAGACAAAGCCTTACCTGTTTTACTTGTCTGCTACGTACAATAGGTCAGACCTTTGCTACTGCTTTAATTTGTCCTTTTATTCTCCCTCAGGTGCCCAAATCGAGTCAGATGGTAAGTATCCTTCTAAATTAGTTAGAAGAGCTGTGGGCAAAATTCTTATTAAGTTACAGTCAGTGGGAATTTTTCACTGATTGATCAAATCTTTACATTAAAAAAATTGCATCATTTGCTATCAGTAATGATACTTAGCAACTCCAATATATAATGCTGCCTGCAAACGTTCAAGCTTGATATATTTCTCTCATATAAAACTCCCTCTTTTCAAGAAAATCTCTTTATTTATTTAAACACAGACCCTTTGGTTGAGCTTCAGCAGTCCTTGTAACACAGCAGTTGTTCAGAGAATTACTGAGTGCTGTTGCTGTGGAACAGAACCCGGAAAGGTCACACACATAATAACACAGAAAGAGCCAAAATTAATTATACCCAGTGTTCAGAGCTGACACGAGTCTGTTTTTCAGGTGAATATTACTGTCCAGTCCATAGTTGTCCAGTCTCTGAATGGAATGAGGACTTTACAGAGCAGCAGTGATGTCCTGAGGCTCCCGATGGTTTTGGATGAACTGTGCATCAATGCAGTTCTTGGGGTAGGTCTGGCAGCCTTTTTCTCCTCAGAGCTGATGGAAGGCATCTGTGCATCAAATCACTTCTGATTCCCAAACTGCAAAGCTGTCAGGAAGGCCTTGCGGTTTCCTTATATTGTGACATCTCCAAAGTAAATGTCATAGGAGAAGCACTGATTTTGGATAAAAGGGAGTGTTTTGCAACAAAATAATAACTCTGTGCAACATAACATGGAGCCAGGCTGAAATCCTGGTGTTACTTCTGTGTGTGGCAAAACAGACAATGACATGAGTTTGGAATTTACTTTATGCTTGGGAGATTATTTCAGGTGCGCTAATGACAGAGAGAGGAATGCTGCACATCATCTTTTAATTTTAAAGTAAATGAATGTTGTGCCTGTGCTTAGGTTTATCAAAAAGTCAATTGTGAAGAGGCTCCAGCCTCTAGAGGATATAACCCATCCCCACCCTGGAGCTGAGTTTCTTAAGCAAGCAAGAAAGAAAATACTTGCATGGTTTAAATATTTATCTTTTTTTTTTTCTAGTTTCTCTTATGTATTTGTTCAAATTAATATCTAAAATGTTTAATTTTCAGGTGAATTATCACATTACCCACACAGACACAGGAGAAATAATAGAAGCAGCTGCTGCTTTTGTCTTGGGGGCAATTAGCAAAGAAGCACTTTCAATAGAGCAGAGCTTCGAAATCAGCTTCACTCAGGTAACTGTGGAGATGTCATGGGTGACTTGGTGAAAGTCATTTAATTACAAAACTTATTAAACTTTAATCAGAACAATTGTTAGTAGCAAGGTGAGACAGAACTTGCCCTGGATACTCAGCATTTCAGAGCTAGGCAATGAAGGCCTCCAAAGTCTGTCATGCTTATGAGCCCGAGCTTGTGACTATAACAGAGAAAGCAAAGCCTCAGTCTTGCCCTCATCATGCAAGGCAGGTCATAATCCTAAAATAACTGAAATATTTCTGTGTTTTCCTACCACTTCAGTGCAGGATAAGAACTAATACTCTGTTTGCATTGCAGGAAAATACACAGCCACTTCCTCTCAGTGGCAATCCTGGCTATGTTGTTGGGCTGCCTGTCAGAGCAGGATTCCAGCCTCAAGGATATCCTTTCCCTGCTGCATTTCTGTTTGCTGCACTTGCTCTGGTCCATCCTCACAAATCCTTTTTAGCACGGACATCTATGAAATACATCTGTTCTCTACCAAAAATAAAAATGTGCTTTTCTTACTGTGTTTTAGGAGGGAATGACTCAGTCCTGAGTGCAATCTCCTGGGTTGTGTAGTGAGGTACATTTAGCCCTTCATTGCACACCCTGGTGCTTTTGTGAGAGGAATCTTGAGCCATTATAGCATTTTCAGCTATATTTTAAGGATATGATTAAGGATTCTTTTTTTGTCCCGATATCCATCAAGCATTTAATTTCCCTTAACTGTGTGTTACATCTGGCATCATTCAGAGTAGTAACAAACACAGCCAACTCACCATTCTGCAGAGCACATCCACCCAGGACTGCCTGGCAGCACAGGGAGCCAGAGCCCCAGTATTATTTGGTTATAACATGGTATCAGGCTGTAAGCTACGGTAAGAAGTAATTTATATTTTTTTTAATTTAATGCTTTTAACCCTCTGACAACCCTTTCCCTCAGGCTCTGTTCAGGTCCTGGGCCATTTGTACAGCTGGAGGAGTATTGAGAATGGAGTATTTAATTATAAAAAATGTCATTTAATTAACAGTGGTCTTTCTCTTGGAAAGATTGTGTACATTAGCAACTGTAGCCAGAAGGCTTGAACAGAGCAGAGAGCAAGGAGGAATTATGACTGTGCCAAACCAATGGATTTTGCTGTAACTCATCTTTTTGTTTTGTTTGGTTTTCTGGAAGAATTACAGCAGCTATGAAATGCCAGCCTTTGGCTCAGACCCTCCTTGATGTGCTGAAGGGCCAAAGCTTTCCTGAGTACGTGGCCTCATTTGGGAATTCTCAAGCCCAGGATGTACTGGACTGGGTGCCAATAACACAGCTCCACATCTCAGAGCAGGTGAAAGTTAAAGCACTTCCACCCCTCCATCCTCACGAGATCTGTGCCTGTGCTGCAGCATCAGCTCAGCTTCACACCCTAAAAATGCAGGAACCAACTGGAGGAGAAAATAGGGCTGGGAATGCAGAAATAAACTGGAAGAAACTCATGGAATATTCACAGAGGAGGCTTTCACTCTTGCTGTAGAAGTTGTATTTGATCAAGCTGGTATCCAGGCACCTCAGGGCAACATATTGGGTACAAAGTGAGTTGTTTAAACACAGGTTAGAATGTTGCTATTGTGAGGACAAAGCACCAGAGGTGACAGAGTGAAGGAACAGAATCAGTGATTCCCCTCTTGCTCCAGGCCAGGGTAAAAGAGAGAGAAGCACAAAAAAAAGATTGTGGATGGATTCTTGCATGCTTCTGCAACTAAAGGATGAATGGTTTCTGTAACCAGAAGTGTAATAGTTCAAGAATAAATGCATAAAAATATTTAAGATTGTAGCCTTCAAAATTCTGCCCTGGCAGAGTTCAAGATTTTGTCCTGCCCAGCAACAGTGCAGGGTCCAGCTGCTCTGGCAAGTTCCTCAGTGAGCTTTCTGGGGACATTCTACCCTTTTAATAACATGAATAATTAATTACTATGATGGTTTCTGCATAAGGCAGACAATGAGATGATTTCTCACACTTTGCAGAGCTCATGCCAAATACCAGTGTCACTGGGAATAGAAGTGAAGTGGACTAAATATGGATCCCTGGTCAATCCACAAGCCAGGATAGTGAATGTTACAGCCACAATCACTAGCACCACACTGAAGCAGGTATGTAATTAAATTACAGGATTTAAGATAAAACAAGTGGCTTGTTTTCCTTGGGTATCAGCTGTGTGATATTGACCCAGATAATCTCTTTATCTAAAGGCAGCACTTCACATTAGAATGTATTTACACCAGCAGTTCTCTTCCAGCTCAAACACAACTGTGGGCTCCTTGCCAAAACACACTTCAATAAAAATCTATACATCATTTATGGAAAGAAACATGGAACTATATGAACAAAATCAAAACCTTCTTAACAAACATAACCCAGACCAAATAAAACAATTGTACAAATGAAGCTAAGTCCTGTTTGTATTTTCATTGCAGCTTCCCTCAGGAAGGGAAAGGATTATTCCTGTAACAAGTTCTGTGGTTTTCACTGACATTTCTTCACCTGCAGAGCCAAGCTACAAAGCTTGGCCCACCATTAACATCAAGTTACCCTTTGACTTTTTCTATCCCTTTGTCTAAGGTAAGTATGTATCAAAACCAAAACATATTTCTGCTTTATCTTAGTTTTAGTTCAATGTTTATCCTGTAACTGTGATGGGCCATCACTTACTCCTAAGTCGTAGATACTGGGCTAAAATTGGGCCAGAGAGGAAGGGTGAGACCTTATGAGGTTTCTCAGAAGGTTTAGGGTGAAGAAACCCCCACAAAGTGGAAAGTTCCCAATTATAACTCTGCAGAGAGGACAAAGGTTGCAGTCTGAACTTGCTGGTGGCTCCAGCATGTGGGATCCAGCCCCAGCCTGCCCAGCAGTGGCAGGAGGGGAAGGGAAGAGCACAGGGACACAGGGAAAGCAGGTTCATTATCCCCTAACAGCAGAGATAAATTGCTAATTAAACTCATCATGTGCTATTAAATCAGGCTTCTGCTTTATCTCCTTGCATAGATGAATAAGCCACATGTACCTGGCTCTTTTTCCCATACCACTAATTAATTACCTTTTTTAAAAAATCTGAGCAGTTGAGTTGTGCTTTCAGTGACCCCTCCAGCTGAGTGGGGCTGAAATCCTTTAAGGACACCTGCTGCAGTCCCCATCTCTCAGAATTCCCACTTCTTAAACCTCACTCTTCAGCTTTCAAACAGCCTCTCCACAGGGACACTCTAGTACCTGAAAAAAATTCAAACACCAGCCTGGCCCTTTAGAATTTGCTTTTTCATGGCTCTTCTGGAGTCTGACTGTTCCCAGCAGTGCACTCACCTACATCTGTTCTTACATATTCCAGTTCTTTTAATACATGGATTTATGAGCTGTGGAAACAAAGAACTTTGCAGCCGCACGGGCTGTGAAGGAACAGTGAAAGGGGAAGAAGAGATGAGGGAATGCAGTATCAGAACTGGGATCTGCTGCTGGAACAAGGCATTGCTTGATGTAAAATGGCACATGTTTGCCTCTAGTTTGGTGCTGATTTCTTTGTCAGAGAAAGGAGTGGTGTGTTGGTGTTTCTGAAATGAATGTTATATAAATAACAAAGTGGCACAAGCAGCAACAGAAATGAGGAAACTACCAACAGTATGAAAAGAATGGCTGGCAAAGAGACGTATTGATGATGAACAGGCAGCTGGAGAAGAAATTACCTTTTCAGTCTGGGTTCTTATCATTTATACTGCAAGTTTGTTGCAAACAAAGAATGTTATCACAGAAAAAAAAATAAATTATTTTAAATAAGTGGTACTTTTCTGGATGTATAGCTTGTAAAGATGTGTCTTTATTAAATTATTTTGCAGTTTTGACTGTGAAACTATACAAGAAAGGGAAAAAAATTACTGTTTACAGTGACTGTGTGTGATTAATTTTCCATTAGAACTATTTTTGTCATCCCAAGGTCTGATCAAAGTGGGGTCAAATGGAAAATGTTTATAGAAAACACAATACAAGAGGAAGCAAAGAGACAGAAAAACCTTTCAGGTCAAGCTGGCAGATCCAACACTGCAATCTCTAAGCAGAATTCCCACCTTGGAAAACTGGCCTCCTATTTTTGCTGGCTGAGGAGTCCATGCTGTTTCAATATTTTATTCAGCCTCTCGATTTCTTGCTCCTGTAGGAGACAGAATTTAAATCATTAACAGCCTGCAAGCAGCTTCCCAGGTTCCCACAGATCTTCCTATCTGCTATAGTGTATCTCCTGCAGCAGGAAAACAGCACAACCTGGCCAAGAGAAGTAGGACAGAGGTAGGGACATCATTCCTCCTCCGAGGAGCAGCCCAGGGAGGCACGGGCAGGGCTGTGCTGCTTCAGCCCAGCTCACCCCACACTTCCCGATGAGGAAACCAAGCCAACAGTGCCAACCTTGCACAAGGATCCCCATTAGCAGGTAAACCCAAATTAAAAGTGTTTTTTTACCTTCTCCAAACAGCTGTGTTCCAGTTGTTCCACCCTTGTGGCAAGTTTCAGGTTTGCTTGCTTTAACTTGGACACTTGTTGCTCCGAGCGGGTCTTCACCGATAAAATTATTCCTGTGGAACAATTCACAGTGGGTTTGCTTTACATTGTAAAACAGCCATGAGCAGGAGTTCACAGCACACAGGCTGTGTGCTCAAGGAGTTAAACATGTTCCTCTCCAGCTCAGCTTCTGTCATCTTCAACTGCCCTTCCCAAGTGTTTTTCTTAATGAGAAAGGGTTTTAAATCAGCCACCGGAGGGATTCAGATACCGATACTCTGCTGGAGAGAGGCAGCCTGGCCTCGGAGCTGAATTAATCGCTCTGTCACTCAAATCCTGAACCTGAATTTGCTCCCTTGGCAGAACCCTGGGCTGCAGCAGGGGCAGCTTTGCTGTGTTTTTGCAGTTTTAGGTGTGACAGCAGAGCAAGGCCTGGGCCAAGGGCTCCTCCACCCCCGGGGCCGATCTCTCCGGCCTGGCAGAACAGGACCTGGCACATCCCAAAGGAGCAGGACCTGGCACATCCTCAGGTCCACAGGGCTTTGGCTTCACCTTGCACAGCTGCAGTGAGAGCAGGCAGTGTCTCCTCATGGCAGAGGTGCCACTTCTCTACAAGCACCAGTAGGTGATTCCACATGAATTCAGCCTCCACACTGGGAGGCATTTTCTTCCCACAGCAATAAAGCAAAGCAGCTTGATGAGAGCATGAAGAACATCACGTTCTCCCTCCCAACACAGCTCCTCTGGATCATGGCTGATTCCAGTGTTCCAGGCACCGGTTTGGGCTCTGGGGATTCAGTTCTCCAAGGACAAAGCAGCGCTGCTGCTCATTTGCATTGGTAACACGGACAGGAATGGTGCCCAGGCTCTGACACCCAACACCCCAGCGTGGGGCACATTCCCTTTGTCTCTCTTTGCTGCAAGCAGGTGGACACTGCATAAAGCTTGGCAGGGAGCCTGGAGCACCCAAGGATGAGGGGATTTATTTGTAATTGCAGTCCTGGGTTCTGCTGTGAAGTGAGGCTCCCGTGGCTCCCACAGCCGCACACAAATCCAGTTTCTCTCTGACTTTCACTCTGAACTCAGGAAAGCCACAAGCTGCTCTCACATCTCTCTTCTTTCTGGCTGCAGCTGCCGACCAGGCACCTTCTCCTCATTGAAAGGGGCTGAGGGCAATGGGCACAGCCCCAGCAATCCCCTCCTCTGATCCCAGCTGTGTCAAATATGGAGCACCCACCAAAAGTGGGAACATAGGCACAGGACAGAGATTGAGCTGAGGCTTCATGCAGGAATTTGAGATCATCTCATTGCCATATTTTTTGGAATCCCAAAATTCCTTCCTCAAGAAGGAAGAAAATATTTGCATCTATGCTTTTTTCAGATATGCCCAAATTTACAGTTACAACAGTGAAATCACTAAAGCCTGATTTGGGGACATTTTCTATTTCTCTTTTTATGGCAAACCCTTTGAATTCAAGCAAGAAAGATCTAGAGTAAGATCAGGACATTCCCTGCAGCATCCCTGGAGGGGATAATGGAGTCACAGCAGAACAGAGCATTAAAACCTGCTCTGCTGTAGCAGCAAATTCAGGAAGACAGGGGCTGCTCCCCTGCCAAAAGAATCCTGCAGTGGAAATTCAGAACATGAGCCATCCCTCTCCAGGAGAAAGGTGCAGGAACAGATTATGGGTTTTTTCAAGGGGAATGTGCCTGGCTGCCATGCACCTGAGGCATCACACAAACACAAACAGCAGATTGTTGCTGCTCCAAAGAAATTGCAGCCTGATTAAAGCCACATTCCAGCCAGGAAAAACCACACGGGTGGAACTCTGAGCAAGACCCCTGGGGTCAGGTTTGAGAAAGGAACAAAGCCCAGGTAATTCAGGGAAGTTTGACAAATCCAGCCTGGTCCTGCACCCACCATTGATGATCCGAGCCACCCTCCAGAGCCGCAGGAGGATCAGGAGCCCCACAGCCTCAAACTCGTGCTCCCAGAAGATGAGGACGATGTCGAGGATGAAGGACACGATGACAACGATCCCATCCAGCATCTCGAACTTGTGGTAGAAGAACTCCCGACGGTAGACAAAGACTTTAAACCCCACCTCAACCAGGAAGATGGTTAAAATGGACAGGGAGAGGTAATGGAAAACCTGGGAAAAAGAGCACAAGTTTAAGGCAGGAAGCCCTGCAGAGTACACACAGGGCAGGGCAGGCTGGAAAGCCTCTGCTGCTCTAAGGCACCTCTGGTTTGGCTCTACAGGAAGGGCTGAGGACTTTTCTTCCACAACCACCAATTCAGCAAGGCTGGAAGTCCAGGTCCTGCCTTGCCCAGCCTGTCCAGGGGGCTTTGAGCCACCAAAGGGAAGGAACTGCTGTTCATGCTAATGTTTACCCACATTTTACCTTTGGGGTTATGTTATATCTGTCCGGATGGATGATTTTCAAATCCATGAGCAATTCCCCAAGAACCAACAAGGCATCGAGGATCACCAAGCAGACAACCCCGATCTGTTGGAGGAGAAGAACCAACATGAATCCCATCCCAGCACAGACAGAGGAGCAAGAGGAGCCAATGCAGCCCTTCAGATAAACACACCCTGATGCCCACAGCCCTGATTTGGCTGGTTGTGTTTTGTGGAGCTTTCCATCGCTCCCACTCCTGCTGCCCCAAATAGTGAGTTATTCCAGAGCCTGCTCGGCATGGGGGGCTCAGGGAACTGGAGGAGAACACGTGCCAGAGCCGTGGTGATTGTGCACTGGGGCTTGTCTCCTCTCAGGAGACATCTGCACCTGCGGCGGAGTTTTCTGTTCCCACAGGACAGCTCAGCTCAGAGGCAGCCGCTGCTCTTTGCACCGTGGGGACTCACAGCCTCAGTGCTCTCCCTGAGCTCCGTCCCACAGCGGCTCTGCTGTCACAAGTGCCCTTGGTTTGTTCTGCCTCACCTGAAACCTGTGAGAGCTGAAGAGCTTTTTCATCATGTACTGGAAGGAGATGTGGTTCCTGGCAGGCTCCATCTTGATCTCCACATCTGGCTGCTTCTCCCCAGCCTCCTCCTCCTCCTCCCATTTCCGATAGTCGTTGCTCCATTGCACGGGGTCATCGCCCACCACCGTGAAGTGCTTCAGGTACCTGGACATGGCTTTGGATCAAGCTGGCATCACACTGCCAACGTCTGAGGGACAAGAGCAGAGCGTCACCTCCCCATTTGGGGCTGACCAAGGATGTCAGACCTTCCTTTTCTCACCCAGCCAGGGTGACAAGAGTGTGACATTCCGACCCAGCTGGCTGGGCCCTGCTGACGGGAAGTTGCTTCATGGTGATACCGCTGGTTTTGCATCACCTCCCACGGCACCACGCGGAGCCCCTGCTGCCTTCCCAGTTCTGTTTGCATCCCGCTGTGCTGCTCTACAAGGAACTTCCTCACAAGGTATTTCCAAACTTCTCCAAACAAAGCATTGATTACAGGAGCACAAAGCTCCAGCCCTTATCTGGTACCTCGTGATGGAAGTGGGGGCAGCTGCCCTTGTGTTCCTAACACCGATCCAGAGAAGCTGTTGGTCAAGCTGACCCCAACATCCTCACCCTCTGGCCACACTGCCAAGATGAGGAACAGCAATAATTTCCCTCCATTAACACGGATGACACCCTGTTATCTCAGCCTTTGCAGGCAAATTAAGCGGGTGATGCCCACATTCCAACCTGTCAGGAGGATGACATTGTCCTCCCCATCTCCTTCCGTCCAGAGCTGTCCTCACCCTCGGGCATCCCTGCAGGTACCCAGCGAGGGGCAGGACCGTCAAACCAAACTCCTGATTGAGGCCACGCTCCAGCAATGAAAACCATACGAGTGAAACTCCAAGTTTGCTGGAAGAGCAAGACCTGGGAGCCTCCAGATGGGCTGCGTGGATGGCTGCAGGAGAGGCTCGCCTGTTTTTACCACAACCCCGCCAGCCTCCCTTCCTCCTTGGGCAGCCCTGCGAGGCTGTCTGGTCCGCAAACCCTCCGAGATCCGCTCTCGACACCAGCACATCCCCACCCTGCTCTGCGGGCACCTGTCCTTGGCCAGAGCCGCCCGGGGAGCTCAGCACAAGCCTCCCTTGGCCCGCCGGTGCCACCACAGGTCCGTCCGTGCCCGAGGGCTGTTCGCCCTCTCCTCGGCTGCCCGGGGCCGCGGTGGGCTCCGCTGCCAGCTCCGGCCACCTCGTCACCTGCCGGGAGCAGGGAGCTGGTCCCACGGTGCCGTCACAGGGGCAGCACCTTCGTTCTCGGCCACCGGGCGCCGAGCGGAGCCCGCGGGGAGCAGCCCCGGGCATCGAGCCCCCTTCCCCGTGCGGGACAGCCTCGGGGCTGCCGCGGGCCCTGGAGCCGCCAGCGGACGGAGCATCCAGGACCCCGAGGCTTCCCAACCTCCCCCATCCCCAGCACTGACCGGAGCGGCCACGGCGACGCCCAGAGCAGGACGGAGCCCGGGACCGCGGCGAGACCCCGAGGGGAAGGACGTGGCAACCCCGGGAGGGTCCCGCTGTAACCCCCCCACCTCGCACCCACCGGCCCGAACCCCGGGAGCCTCCCGGCCGCCCCCCGGTACCGTTCGCGTCCCGGCTGCGCCCGCCGCCTCCCGCCGCCGCGGGGCCTCCCCCGGCCCGGCTCCGCCTCCCCCCGGCCAGGGGCGGCCCCGCCGCCTCCTCCCCACCGCGCCCCGAGAAACTTCAGCGGATCCCCGAGCCAGGTCCTCCTTCCATCCCCGCTCCGACATTTCCCATTTCCGCAGCCTTTTTTCCCCCAGGCTGCCCGCGGTTCCTCTCTCCGCGGGAGCTGCCGGAACAGGATACTGCAGATGGAGTTTAAACTTTTTTTTTCCTACTGTCTTTAAACTTTTTTTTCCCCCCATCACCCGAAACAACGATCAAAGATCCAGGAGAGTCGCAAACTTAAATTGTGACTGCCTATCCCAGAGCTGCTGAGCAAGGACACAGATTAGCCCCATGAAGTCACTGGAGGTCCAGGGATCAATGTGGCTGTAAAATCCAGGAATCGGGCCTGGATGAATCTGTCTCCGTTTATAGGCTCGTGTTTTGTTAGAGGCCTCTTCATGTTTAGGGTTCCCCTCCATCTCTCAAACACAAATTGGTTTGGGATGTCCTCACAAAAACTCAGCTGTGAAAAGTCCCTGGGACCCATCTCTGTGGCACCTCTGCTGGGGCAAACTGGAAATATTCCTAATTTTCTCCAAGGAGCAAACATCTCTCCAGTTTTGCACTTCTAAAGCCCAGAGATGTTTTGTTCTTTTGAAAGAATTTCCTCCCAGAGAGTGCTTAAAGCTTTTCTTGCAATCTAAATATTTTCTAGCACCTCATGCCAAAGCACAGATCCCTGTTCTCCTTCCCAGGGCATTGGGGAATGAGCACAGGTGACACCCTCCTAGAGCTCCAAATCCCTCATCCATCAATCATCACCCCAAAACATCTTACAGAGCTCTGGAGTGGGACAGCAAAGGCAGAGCCCTGGACCCGAGACAGGGAGGTTTAGCCTGGGCGTTTCCAGTTAATTTGGGCATTTTTGTTTCAGCTGAGTTCAGTAAACAGCAATCAGGTAATGGGGGAAGATCTGCACCTCATCAGATCCAGCCCCTTTTGGGTGAGGACTGTAGGGTTTCAGGAGAAAACCCCCACCACGCGGGGTGTGTGTGCATAAAATCCCCGTGTTCCCCTGTGGCCTGAGCTCTCCTGGGGACTAGGTCCTGATGTTCCAAGGAAAATTGATTTGTTGTGGATGTCAACCTGACTCGGAGCTGAACACAACAGCCCTGACACATCCAAAGCAAACCAGGAACAGGCAAAACTGACCTGTGTGGAAAACCAGCCTTTGCACAGCTGGATGGCAAGGACAGACTTCACCTTGGAGAAACCAGAGAAACACCCCAGTGCCTCGAGGGACACCCAACACGAGAGTGCCTCAGATCTCACCACTCTTTCCAGGGCACACGACAGGGATTGAAGAGAATTTGGATTTACCACAATTTCCTGCTACCTGTTGTGGAGACTTGCAGCACATGCCAGTGCCCGTCCCCACCCCAATCCATTCTTTGCAGCATCCAGAGCTCTGGGTCAGCAGGAATTGGTGTTGGGCTGTGGGGACACAGGCCTTGGGAGGCTCGCTGCTGCTCCAGCCATTCCATGTGTCAGCTAGATATTCCTACAAGTGGCATTATGGAAAAACAATCAGCATCTATTCCTCCTCTCTTCCTCCACTGATCAAAATAACCCAACCCCAACAAATGACCATAAAATGTGCCTAAGCTGTTGATCACAACTCGCAGCAGGAGCAGCAGCTCCTTCCCTTCCCTTCCCTTCCCTTCCCTTCCCTTCCCTTCCCTTCCCTTCCCTTCCCTTCCCTTCCCTTCCCTTCCCTTCCCTTCCCTTCCCTTCCCTTCCCTTCCCTTCCCTTCCCTTCCCTTCCCTTCCCTTCCCTTCCCTTCCCTTCCCTTCCCTTCCCTTCCCTTCCCTTCCCTTCCCTTCCCTTCCCTCCCCTCCCCTCCCCTCCCCTCCACCCCAGGGAGCCTGAGGAATGACCCAACCTCAGGGAATGCAGCCAGGCAGAGAGCACAGCCCAGAATAGGCACCTGTGTCACTGAAGCTGCATTTGGGGAGAGAAAAAAACAAGCCATGGAGTCCAAAGGTGTGGCACGGCCAGAGGCAGCACGGCCAGCGAGGAGGGGTGACCGTGTCCCTTCCAGAGCAGGCACATCCCAACCGGTTCCACGTGTGTTGCCACCCACAAAGCAATAACAGATGTGCAGGGTGTTGGACAAGGAGGGAGAAAAATTATACAGCTATAAAGGAAACCACAAGTGTGATTCAAAGGGTGAAAGTTTGTAAGAGCCTTACCAGATAATCTCTGACATCTGATCTAACAAGCTCAGCAGAGGTAGTTAGAGGTTTTTGATTAATCGGCTGTAGAGGGAAGGGAAAAATGTCTTCAGAGTAGGAAAATAGCTCTTTGATTCAGAGAAATACATTGAAAAAATAAAGTCAATGGCTGCAGACTACCCAGAAAATGCATTTGTGACACGCGAGTCCCACTCACTCCAGAAGTAGAGGGGAATTCAGTGGGACACCAGGACAGAGCTGGGCGTTCCAATGACAAACTTGTTCCTCAGCAGATGCAGCAGCGCTGCAGCTGTCCTAGAGCATGGACAGGGTAGGAACCGGGCACCTCCTCTGAGTGCAGAACACCCCACAGGATTTTCCACACACAGTGAAGGACCCCGGTGCCTGGAGCTGGCACACACCTCACCCGTCCCCACCGAGCCACCTGTGTGAGCCAGGCACCCTGAGCCTCCTGCCCCAACAGCCAGCAGTGATAAAATGGACACCGGTTCCCCATTTCACCAGAAATTTAGTTCTCTAATTAAGAACCAGAGGAAATGGGTCTGGTCTCAGCTCCAACCCTCTCAGAGCAGCACTTGCACTCAAGGCCATCCCCTCTGTGCACAGAACAATGAGCAGGAGCCGAGCTGAGTTTGTCCCCCCACACCGTGCGCTGCTGCCTGGCTCCGAGCAGGGCTGTGGCAAACACCAGCTCAGGACCAGTGGCCCCACGGGCAGTGCTGCCGGAGCTGCACCCCTTGGCTGAGAGGGGCTAAACCTGAGGTTCCAGACCCAGAGCTAAACCCAACACTGCCGTATAAAATCACCTCTTGCAGCTCAGACAAATCCAAACCAAGAATCCGTGGGTTTCCAGAACAATTTATTTCTCTACGTCAGGCCCTTGGAGAGCAGTAGGGTATATGTTGTGATAAACTGACACTGAGAAGATTTAACAATTTCTTTATTTAATAAGTGATTTTCACTACATGATATTTTACACTGTCATCTGTTCAAAAAAGATCAACAGTTTTTAAAAAACAAGATTCTGTGAGAGATTTATATAAACCGGTGATCAAGATCAACACCTCTGGTTGGCTTATCAAGCAAGTTTCTAGGTTTCTTTGTAGAACAAAGTCTTTATGCTGAAATGCACAAACCCCTTCCAGCAGATCCAGAGCCATTTCTGTCACTGCCCCGGGACTGCTGTCTCAGCACTGGGATCTGCTCGACTGAGCACACGGAAACTGTACAAAACCGTGTTCACTTTGAGCATGGTCAAGCCTTTCTGTTTGCTATTTCCAGCCAGCACTTCCTTTTCTCTCCGAGAGGAAGGCATGGATGGGAAGCCCGGCCAACTCGGCAGGGGGGTTGTGTACAAACGGGTTTCTAAGCGAACTTTGGCTTCAGGAAAGAGACACAAACACTTAAAATAATGGCTTTGTCATTTGAAGTATACGGAGAGGGACGCGTGTGTGAATTAAATATACATCCTACCAGTGGTGCTGGCAAGGTTGAAGGTTATTCCTAATGTCGACAGCAATAAAACTAACGTGTACATGACAAGACATTAACATAAAAGCAATCCCTTTAAAACAAAATTGAACGTAAAAAAGTTCACAGTGGTTTTTATGAACAGTATGTAATTGCTGACAGGAACAATCTCTACTCTCACAGCACACGAGTGCCCTCTTTAGATCCTAAAGAACAAGATTTACACTACTCATGGTACAGGCCCTGCTAGCCCCGCGGTTATCGGCTGGCGGGGAGATGCTGTGGAGTGTGCAGCTGGAACACCGACACAGGGGGACTTTCAAACTCTTTTCCTGGGAGGGAGGAAAGTCTTTCATTCGCTGTTACAACCAGCAAATGTCATTCATCAAATGGAAAGGAAAACCACAAACACATTATCTATTTTGAGCAAGCTGAACAGCACACATGATAGGTTTAAAAATGAAGGTTATAGACTATGATACAAGTCCCAACAAGGCAATGCCAAAGTGACTATTTCTTGGCTTGTTTTGTGATCATACCCCTGGGAGGTGTTACGGGTCTGCTGGAATTGGGCTTCTTCTTCTCTGCAGGTTTCAAAATCTGAAAAGACAGAGGGGTCACTTAGCAAAAAGTTTTAGCTGTCTTCCAGTGAAACGGTAATTCTCTGGTAAAGGCACTACCTTTAGTGGTTCTTCTGGACAAGTCTCAATGTGCCAAGAAATCAATGTTTCCTCCTCCCAAGCCGGGCTTTGGAATCAGCTGCTCCAGAGCCCACAACAGTGGGAGCAGCTGACAGCCAACTGCTTTGCCTGGGTGATTTAATTCCAGGATAAAACAGTTCCCCGACTCACACCGGCACAGGGTTATCATGTTTTTGAAATGTGAGTGCAAACACTGCCCTGTCTACAAGTGACAGCTGTAAAGATCTATTTGAAACAAGTCACAAATTTAATGCGTGACCTCACTAAGTAGGAGGGAAAAATCTTCAGATACTGTACCTGGAAAGAGCACATTAGTGTTTCATCCACACTCATCATGGCACCCGCGTTATCAAATTCTCCACAGTAATTTGGGGCAGAAAAGAGAGTTACCAATTGTCTTTTTGCAAAAAACTCATATCCATCTTCAACCACCTTTAGAGACAAAAGCAGAGGTGTTAGTCTGGGCAGTTTCCTCCTGACAAGCTACAAAGCAACTTTTCCAGAGGCCGGTGCTGAAAACCTGGCTTTGTTTAAGGAGCACGAGTTTCAAACTATTACACTGCTCAAACTGTTCAAACAGGAGCATCACAAGAATCAGCTGAGCAACAGAGTCCACTAACACTGAGAAAGCCCTTGTTCAAGAGAGCCAGAGTTTATATGAAAATGTTCATTATAAAGGCTGTTAAACACTGGGGCACATTCAGAGACCCTCACAAGTATTTACAACTTGGCCAGACAAGATCCTCAGCACCTTGGGCTGACACAAGTCTGCCCTGGCCTGGGCTGGACCAGGTGACCACCTCAGGTCCCCCAAACCTACATTATTCTGTGGTTTAACGTACAAAATGAAAATACCTGATGAGCTCTACATATGAGATCCAAATCATGTTTATGAAGAAACTTAGCAACCACTTCAGCACCAAAAGTGAAGGACACTCCTCTGTCATTTTCACCCCAGCCCAAGACATCTTTGTCAGGGTCAGACCACAGGAGATCACACAGGAGACCTTGGTCTGGTACATCCGTGGGGCGCATGATTCGTCTGATCTGCTCCATTGACTGCAGGTCTGGTGACAAACCTGTTCACAGGGAAGACACAGGCAGGCCTCAGCTTAGTCCAGCTTTGCTCTGCAACACTGACATTCACCCAGGACAAAAATAACTTGGATTCAAAGTGATTCACCACTGCCATTTTACGTAGCTCAATGGCGACATTCACTGACGTTTTTTAAATCCAGCATTTGTTCCAAAGCGTTTGGAACAGAAGTCACTTTCTAGGAGATTTACTGGCAGCAAGATAAAGCAAGGCCATTTCCACATTTTACAGGATTACAATAATCTCACTAATATTTTGCAAGTGTCTGATAAAAGAGCTGTTAAATAAAAGAGGCATCAACACCAGGAATCACAGGAAATGTTCAGTGTGATGATCAGGCCCAGTAAGATGAAATAAAATATCAAACCAATCTTGTACCATTTTCCACTGATGCAAGTCCCTGGGCAACTGTAATGACTCGCAAGTGATAAAACATTTAAGGTGCAATCTGTATTTTAGGACCAGAAAAAGCTGCATCATGTGGCATAAATCAATTTCTACTAATTAAACTCATCAGGTCATACAGGGCTTAGAGCAACCTGACCTAGTGACAGGAGTCCCTGCCCATGGTGGGTGAAATTCTACTGACTGATCACCAAGGGTGCCTTCCAACACAAACCACTCTGTTTCTGTGGAAACAGATGTTTTCAGGACAGACATCAGACTCCTGCTCATCTAAAATAATTCTACAAGGAGTCTCTACTCCAAAGGAGAGGCTATTAAAGGTGCCTTTTGGTGGAAAAGGAAGAGCAGATCATTGTCTGAACTGGCTCCAGGATTCACAAAATTGACACTCATTGAGCCCAACCCTTCCTCATACATGAGCCAAGGCAGAGAAAAATCCCTGTTTTGAAGCTTCAGCAATGTAAACATAAAGCTGCCATGACTTGAGTTTTCCAGCTCCTCAAACATCACCTAAGGAACTGCTACTCACCCCCGTGACAGCAGAATATTTTCTCATCCACAATAGCTGCAATTGGTAAACAGTTAAAACAGTCTGTGAAGGTTTTCCACAGCTTAATATTGTATCTTCTCTTACCTAGAAGAGATTGGGAGAAAAACCCAGTCAATGTGCTTTTTGAACACAAACACAACCAACCTAACATAGATGCCTGAACTTTACTGAGACTTGCAAAAAGTCAGCATTAGAGCCTATACATAATTGATCTTCTTTGACTTATTTGTTTAAAGACAGTGGCAAAGGTCCCTCAGAGTGGCACAGCTTCAAGGACACCCTAAGTCTGTTCAACAGATGGCAATCAGGCTCTCCAGTCCCAGCTTTGGTTTGGCAAATTATCCCTTGGAGAATCTGATCTGTTGCAGAAAATCTTGTCGCTTGCCATTTCTTTCAGGGGAAGACAGCAATTCTTGAAAAGCAGATTTTCTTTAAAATTCTGCTTTACCACAAAAACTGGCTATCGGCAAATAAACAGGACTGAAAAATGAAACAGGACTGAAAAATGAAACTGCCACCGTTTTATGAATTTCAAAGGGACTCTCCCAGATATGAACCCTGAACATATTTGTGATATATGACTAAGCCTGTGATTAATCTCTGAGGAGACAACTCTGAAATACCACACATCTTTGTTTCCTCACAGGAGGAGAACAAGACATGGAGTGCACATCTTGTCATCTGCAAGCCAAGTGTGTCCCACCACACAAGTTCCAACATGCTTCAGTGCACAATTAATTTGACAGTATCATCTCTACATTATCTGGATTAAATCACATCCTTTGAAACAGGAACATTGGCTTCTACTTCACAGCAAAATTACTTGTGTTTGGGAAAGGTCTGCATACAGCCCCCATCACACAGTCTGTATGTATCATCATCAGATGAATGAACCAGAGGTGAACCTCTGTAATGCACATCAAATTAAGTTCTCCCATCTCTCATTAGATGCCCTTATCTTATGATTTTTACCAGTGAGAATTGTTAGTTAACACAGCAGCAAACAAATAAAATTACCCACTTGGTTGCTGCTTTGTACTGTGAGGATCAGACTCCAAGAGGACCAGGGGAAGGACAGACTCCCCTCTGTAAAATAGGCCAAGGCCCCTCTAAAGAGCACAAGGGCATTTTAAGTTAGGAAGGAACCACCTAACACTGCCACCCTGCTGTCCCTAGCCAGAGGCACACACGCCTGGTACTTACATTCATCATAAAACCCATAAATTCTATTGATGCTGGCACATTCGTGGTTCCCTCGGAGGAGGAAAAAATTCTCAGGGTATTTAATTTTGTAGGCCAATAGAAGACAAATTGTTTCTAAAGATTGTTTTCCTCTGTCAACATAATCACCAAGGAACAGGTAGTTGCTTTCTGGTGGAAAGCCCCCATATTCAAAGAGTCGGAGCAAGTCATAGTATTGTCCATGGATGTCACCTGCAAGGAGATTCAGACATGACACTTAAGTGACCCTTCACTACATTCTTTGATTGATTCTAGAGAAAGAACAAATCAAAGATACTTCAGAAAGAAAAGAAGCCTGCAGTTAGGTACTGCCCATAACATACTTAAAATGACAGTTAATGTACATAAAATTATCACATTTTGACATCTATGCAATGGTAGTTACACAAAAATATTTGTGTGTATAAAACAAAATCAAGTTTCCAAGGAACCAACTGTTTTCTGGAAACACCCAGTAATTCAAATTCTAGCAGGGAAACTACATCAAAAATGAAATCGGTTTTCCTGCCTTTGGTTTAAATCATGGGCTTGTTTCTGACAAGCAGAACACTAAATTGTGACTTTAGACTAACAATATTATAAATATGGAATGAGCTGCTTCAAATTGAAATAAGTCCTCTGTTTTAGAGCAGGATAAAAAACTATTTGCTGGAAGCTTTCAAAATTGCATTATTGAGGCTTTTATGTTGACATTCTTCATTCTTTTAGCATAAGTAGACATGTACATGTGAGCAAAATGAGCACTGCTGTATGCAATACAGTGAAACCAAACTAGAAAGTAATTCCAAGAAATTTAAGTTTCCAGCAGAATTTTAAAATACTGTCAAACTACAATTCAGCTTTGTATGGCAGCACACTAAACACTGGGGCTCCTCATTGCTTCCCCTTGTTCAGTCACAATTGGGCCAAGCATTATTTATTTGATAACTTCTTTACAAAACTTCACATGAATCTCTCCCCCAACCTGGTGAAACTGGACCGGTTGTGTTTTGTGTTTGAATTATTTTGGTCCCAAATACAACTCCCACATATTACCGTAACCGTCTCCACTCCTCAGCCCTATACACCCAGCAAGGTTTTTATTTTACCTTTTGCTACAATTATTTATTAATTTCACTGTCAGTAAGTGAAAGTAGCATCTGGCACTTGTTCTCTGCTTAAGATCTGCATTTAGCTGACACCTCCCCCAAGATCAAACCAAAACTCACAGTACTCACCACAGATTTTCAGTGGAGCTTCAAGTTCTAGTAGAATAGGCTGACTCAGGAAGATTTCTCTGGATTTCAAGCACAGTCCTCTAATTTCATTCTCTTGAAGTTGGACGTTTTTGCCTGGTTTTGATCCTCGCACTGTCAGAAGTCAGAAGCCAGTTATCAAAACCAGCAACATCCCTGGTGTTAAGAGCCTGACTAAATGCCAGAGCAGCACTGAATGAGGAAGTACCAGGGTAGGATCGGTGTACTGGGGTGAAATGGCAGTGCCAGGGAAAGGGGAATGTGTTCTGTTCCAGTCGTATGTTACTTTCATTTAACAGAATTCACGGCTCAACACTTCCCCCGTTAAAAATGTCACATTTTAAATAGCATCAGTTTAGTTCTATTCAGTTATAAACCCCATCTTGGACCGTGTGACTATTTACATGTTATTTTTTAGTGAAGCAGTAACGTGCTTGTTCTCTGGAAGCTCTGAACTTCAGCAAAGGCCGTCTGCCACTCAGTCACCGACAAATGTGCAAGCTTCCCTAAACCAGCAAATCACCTTGCCCAAGACAGTACCTAAACAAGACCACAGCACCAATAAATCCTGTACTGGCCTCTTCTACACTGCAGTTGGAAAACAGGGAAGAAAAATATGCACATGACTGGAAGGCAAGGACTATCAGTAAGGAAATAGTTTTGGATCATGATGACAAAGCTGCCATCGTCACTGCCTTTGAGCAGGGTAAGAGAAGAGCCAGTAGGAGACCAATCTCCCAGCCCCAAAGCATTTCCCCGTCCCAACTCCTATCCTTCACACCATCACTGCTTCAATCTCCCCCAGTGCAACAATTCATGACTGTTCCTTTAACATCCATTAAAGCTTTCCTTCCTGCTCTGGACAAGGACATCAGCCTGTACTGAACAAGTTCCACACTCCTCTTTCTGTTGTTCAGAAATACAAAGAACATTTCTACAGCAGCAGCACTGTAACTACGGCCCAAATTGCACACAACAGCATTTATGGGTTAAGACTGGATTAAAAAAAATTATGAGTATGCCATTACTGGTGAAACCTATATTTTTGTTTGGTGTGAAAACCAGTGACAACATGTAACAGTGATATGGCTAAAGAAAAAAAGAAGTAAGCGCAGCAGTTATCTTTCACAATGTAACCCATTGGTTCAGCTGCATCAAAAGCCCAAACACAGAGAACTTGGGTCACAGATGGGTGGAAATGCTCTGCCAACACCTCCAGAAACAAAACCCCTCCACTGCTAAGGCTGCCAGGTTAGGTGGCTTACTGTGAACAACTCTATGGCATGGAGACTGAAGAATCTATGCCCTTATCCAAAAAGGTCTGGTCTTTAATTGCAAAAAGAGCAAGCAACAAGCCTGAATCCTTTCAAACACAAGAACCTACACAGTATTATCTTCCTAAAGTCCTGAATAACTTAGTAGCTAGCTACCACTTCAGTCTAATTCCTTTGCTACTGTTTAACCTCCGAGTGAGAAATCTGAAAGCTCCAGATGACTCAAATCTCTGCCATCGCTGTGGGCCTCGTGCTGTATGAAGCCAAGTGAGAACTGCAGTGGGAAAGGCTGGGGGTGCTCGAGGCAAATCTTAGGAACAGCAAGAACAAAAAACAGTTGTGTTCCAATTTCTCACTAGCACAGAAGCTTCTGACTTTTCCACAGGCCTCTGATCAAGCACAGAAAACACTGCTTAGTGAGAGTGCACCTTTATCTAGACCATGAATAAAATAATGACTGTGTCACAGCCACGAAATCCATGACACTGGATGTGATCTCTGCCAGCACTTGCAGTGTTAGTGCCACAGCAATCCCTCCCTGCACGCTGACTCCCAGAGACCCCCGTCAGGGTGGCACTGCCTGCCCTGCAGAACCACTGACAGTGCCTTAAACCACAACACCTTTCCTCAAACAACCTTCAAAACCAAACTCGAGCTCAGATCACAGTGCATGCTCACAGTGACATTACTGTAGGTCAAAAGTCATGGCTTTAACAGTGTTCTCTTTCAAGCTCTACCTGCTCCTCTGTTCCTCACTGCCCACGTGTTATCACTCACCACTGACATTACATGCCAACACTGGAATTACCACTGCACTTCATGTCTTTCATTAAAATCTCAGAAGTAATGAAGCATGTAAATGGAAGTTAAATCTTTGTCACAGCAGTTTATCACAAATGAGGCTTTTCATCTACACAGTAATTTTTTCATCCATACAGTAATTTTCCAAAGACTCCTGAGCAACAAGCAAGTTACTCAAAATGTCAAATATCCAGAAGCAATAAAGAACAGAAATTTTTAGAATTAAGTGATAAACTGCCTGAATTGTAAATATAAAATGGATGGTCACTTAATCGTAGATCTTACAATTCACTTTTTTTTTTTTTTTTTAGAGACAATACAAAATACTTGCATTTAGTTTTCTTAGAAATTACCAAAACCAAACTCTGTACTTTACATCCATAAATTAAAAAGTACAAAATATTATAAAGACTATGCAATGCACTGAATCACTAAAGCTCATGAATAAACATGTGCATTCATTTTTGCTCAAGATTAAATGAAGATCTGAACACTGTTTCAGACATAGGTTTTCTAGGTTTTTCCAATAGATTTTTATTGAACTGGTATAATCCTCACACAGTTTTAGTCACTGCCTGTAGAAAACCTTGACAAAATGAAATTATGCTTTGCTGCACTTCCAAAACTCACTAGGACAGACCCCATGGATGAAAGAACAGGAAAAATTGGTTCAGCTCTGCCTGCCAGTGACATTTTCACTGCTTTGTCCAACACACAACCCGGACAGAGGAGACGAGCGTGTTCAATTTCTTGTGACATTAACCTGTATGTCCTGAAAAGCTGGGAAAACAAAAGTGAGTTTGGCTTCAGAAGAACCAAAAATGCAGAAGTGCATCTTGGTTTGAGGAATCTGTATTTTTAGTGCAAGGATTTTCTCATCCACAATGAAAGAGCTGGCACAGATATGCATGATATTCAGTCTTAATGACTTCTTAAAAGGTTTTTCTGGGTCTTCAAGTTACTTAGTCCTTCTAAGAAAGGCAAAAATAGTACAGTATGAAAAATATGTTGTGTTTACAGTTTGTTTCTCCACTTTGGACCAAAACAAAGCAGCTTGTGGAGATCAGACAGTATAATACTAATTGACAGCTTGGTCATGAAGGCAAAAGAGCAGCTCGATAGTACTGTACAGGCACATTTGCCCTTTCAATGCATAAAAAATAACCTCTCAAAAATGACAGCCTGGAACTGACAGTGGAACAAGCTAGAGATTAATCATTTGGGGAAAAAAACCTCAGCCCATTTCAAGTGGTATTTTACTTGTGTCTGAACATGCTGCTGCAGCATTTCCAGACAGCAGAATGTTCCCACCCTCTTTAGGCAGAGATGCTCCTGTTCTTAGAAATAATTTCTCTAGAAATTATTCTCTGAATTTCAGTGTCCATTCTGGGCGGTCTTCTAACAGGTAAAACCTTTCTTACGGTACAAATACCAGAAGTTGTAAAAAAATAAGCTCTCCACTAGATGGAAATGACTATAGAAAAAATCCCTCCCTGGATCCTGGATGATCTCTGCAGGGGCTGCTCTGAACACAAGGTCCACTATTAAAATTATCGTTGATTTCCAAGACCAGGAGAAACTGATGGAAACAGAAGATAACAACTCCAAAATGAGTGTATTATAAACAGTGCAGTGTGACAGGTGCCCAGCAGAGGGGGAAAGGAAGGAAAAGGAAGAAGAACAAGAACTTGAGGCACCCTGTCATTCTGGAGCAAGCAAACAGCAAGTACAAAGTGTTGCTGCAGCTGCCAGGAGTCAGAAGACTGCCTGACATTGAGAACTATTCTACATTTCCCTGGGAGGGATAAATGGGTCAGGAGCTGGGGGATCCAGAATGTACAACAGTCTGAGACCATATGCATGCAGAGTACAACAGACTCCCACTTTCCAACCCACCCTCAGCATTTTCCAATCCTCACTTTGGTGCCATACAGTCCTTTACGTCAGTCAAGGTTAATATGAAAGGGACAGATACTTAGAGAAGTATTCGAAAATAGCAGGAAGTTCAAAAATGCCAGAAATTGCAGTGATCCAAACATCTCATTTCCATTCAGTATTGCATTAAAAGAAGCAGCTGAAACACTGTCAACTGAAGTGTGAGAATCAAGTTCTCCTACAGAAAATGTTTAAAGAAAAATAGTCTATCTACAGGTCAGTTCATTTTCCTGGCTTATTAAACAAGTCTCTCAGTTTCACCACATTTTACGTTAAGATGTCTGCAATCATAGTGACATTTCCAAAAATACTTCAGGTTGGTTTTAATCTAGTTTTTAGCAGTTCCCGATGACAGTTTCACAGTCAGTTTTGCACCACAGGCACAAAGGGAATAAATAACTTGAAAGTGGTTGATGTAAAAAAGGTTTTACTTTACTGCAGGCACTACCAGCTTTCATCAGATCGCTTCAAATTCAAAACTGAAATGGAGAAGCATCTTCTCAGTGCACAAAGCTCTGAAAAGTTCTCATCTGCTTTCTATTATGTCAAAAGTTCAGAGCAGTGTTATCAAATGGAAGATTCTGCGTGACTACAAGCTTTTTCTCTTGTAACATATTTCCACACTGCAGACAGGTGAGGAGCAACAGGTACTCACACTGCTCACAAACAGAGGGGACAAATTCCTCCACATCACTGATGGCAACAGGCACAGAATTTAACAGGCTTATCTGAATCCATGGCATTGATGAGAATCTAATGCTGCTGGTCTTTGGAATGAAAAGAGTTTCTATTTCCCACTCTTAGAAACTGCTGCACCACAGCAGGAAACAACATCAAGCTACACAAACTAGGGAAAATTATATGGTTTGAGGTCAAAAAGTGTTGCTTGTCCATGAGACACTCCATCACAGCATCCCAGCTCATCCATCAGTAAACGTGACATTTCAGATTAACATCTCTGAAAATCACTCTTACCCCAGTAAAGGAAGCTAAAGGGCAAGTAACCCTGCAGTCCCAATTAATGCTGTATTTAGCAGAAAGGTGAAAAAAAGAGTTACAGGACTGCTTTTGGGAGAAAACATCTTCTCTGTGGTGAGCAAAATCTTATCCGTGCTCTTTAGCTCAACTATTTTTAATAAGTAGATGATAATCTTTCCCCATTTAAAGCAAATTAAGAGAGAATATCTCCTTGACATCTCTACAACAGGCTTTACTGGGAATAGAAATCTGTGGGTGTATAAACAGAAATGTTTAAGGATTTAAGAGCCTTTTTGCTGATTTTAGTGCACTAGCCAGGATTGCAGCTTTCAGAATGGCTACCACCATTGTAGCCTCATGTGGCTTTATCCAAAGTAGCCTCCATTCATTATTCAATTTTCCCTCAACAGTGCCTGCAGAGGATGCAGCACGGGAGAGTTTTGCAGAAACAGATTTCAACTTGGGTCACTTAGGTATGTTGAAATTGTTATTTCACCCATTATTTATTGTTACCATGGCAAGACTAATACACTTCAATCCTGTTTTCTAAATAGGTGACTGTGAGCTCCAAACCAGACCCTACTTATCTGGAAAAGCTGCCAGCACATGAGATGAAGGAAATGGATAAGGAGCTCAAGTTATAGAAACTCCATCTGACATGACACAGAAAGGAAGCCACGCTCACACTCAGGGAGTCTTGGGATTTGTCACTCATTCTTTACTGAGGCAAGCAGGAATTCTGCCATTTCCTGGAACCCTTTCCAAGACCATACAGGTGCCACTGATTTTTTTATCTTACAAGGAGTTTTTCAGTATCTTCTTGTCTCTTGGCATTTTTGACTCAGCACACTCAGCTGCAGTTGCTGCCTTCAGTAACCTTGCTAGAAAGGGCCTAATTTGCTCTCATGTTTGACCCCTCTTATTCCTCAGAAAGTAGAATTAGTTCCATCAATATCTGAACCTCTATCCAATATCAAAGACACTTAAAAACACTTCAATATTCAGTGCAGGATACTGTTACTTACTACAAGTCTTATTCTCGTGGATATTACAGTTACTGAAAGTCACAAAGTCAGACAAGCTGCACTCAGGAAATTGCTCCTAGCAGGACACAACCCTCATCAGTAAAGGGAGAAAATATGAATTCAATTACAGCAAAAAAAGTCAGTATTTTCAATGTTTTCCCTGAATGGCTTTCCAAGGTTGAGAACAATGCTAGTGAAAAATGGGTTTTTGTGACATTTCAACGCCAAAAGGTTCTGTATTATAAACATATGGAGCAAGGAAGACCAAATATTTACCTTAGAATGAGAAGCTGAAGTATGTATTTCTAGGCCTTTTAAAGAACAAGTTAATAACTTCACCTAAATAGCCTAATGTGGGTGGGAGAACATCACTATTTGGGGGAAAAGTAGGAATAATGTCAGTTAAGCAGAGGAGTCAGGATAGAAAGCAACTAAAATCCCTCACAAATACATTATTAATATCCTGCATTAAGGACAAAAGCAAGAGAAATTTATTATTCACCCTTCACTTTACCTCAACCATTAGACTTGATTCACTGCTTCTACCAACAGGGCAATGCTAGGGCACATGATAAAAGAAATACCTAATTGTATCTGCTCACCGATTTCCAGTATTTCATCAAGAATCTCCTTAGTACTGGGGTTTGTTACCTTTAGAAAGGGCTAAGCCCCCCTGCTCAAACACTTTTAATTTTAGTAGCAAAATCACCTAAATTAACTGCTATAAAAATGTGTAAGTATTTAAAGTTTAAAGAGAGCTATAATGAAATACCAAATTGCTCTAAAATTACAGCTTGCACAAGGATTTGGGCAATTCAGTTTGTGAGCTGATTATTAAACCAGATTTTGCAGTGTTTTCATGTCTGAATATGATTTTAATCTGTGTGCAGCCTTGTCTAAAGGGGTATTGACACAAAGCTCACGGGCACACCACTTTGTGTAACTAACATTATGCACTTGTTCTACCAGAACTGCACTGAAAAACAATCATTTGTTTGCTCTAAATCTAAAATGCAATGTGTGCTAAAATGCAGCAATATTTTAGGGAAAAAAAAAGGTATAAAAATGACACTCAAAAAGGTCAGTCATTACTCTGTCTGGCAAAGATGTTTAGAACAGACATTTAATAACCAACAAATAAAGCACTAACACAGGTTACTAACACCAGTAATTGGTTTAAATACTGAAAGACAATCAGTGCCTCAAGGAATCCAAAATCCCAGCTGCAATATTAATAATGAAAAAAAAATATTAATTTCAGTTCTGGCAGCTGATGCAACCTCAGGTAACATCTGTAATTGCATGAAGCACCTCTTAAAAGAGGTCAGTAAACCTTCTGAAGCCTGATTTATGAACTCTTATCTGCTCCAAACATCTAATGCTGCTATAAACTGAGTAAGAGCAGAACATATTGACATAGTACATCTTACTACTTTTTGAAACTTTAAACAGAGAAATCACATTTCTTTCCAGGAAAGGTCTAACCCATGCTTTTAAAAATTAAAATTTACACTTTGAAAATATTGCATTAGTTACACTAGGGGAAATCAGTAAGAACTGTAACTAATACCTGCAGTTAAACTGAGCATGTATTAATATGTCACCAACCATATGACATACGAGACCTGACATTTACAAGTCGTATTACTAGATTTTCAGGAAAATCCTGGTCTAACTTTATGAAGGGAAGTCTTTAAATAATTGAAACCAGGGCGGTTTAAATTGGTAACAGGCAAAACCCAAACCGGATCAGAGGAAAAACTCCATTTACTTTTACTTATTCAATAATCCCATAATTCATCTACAGGATTTTTTAACTCCAATTGATTTCTAGAGTAGAATTTCTGTTCCTCTGCCTGACCTTTTGCTATCCAAGCATTACACAAGCAAAATCCTGTAAAAAGGAAAGTGTGTAAGAAAAGACATTTCTTCATAATTTTTCTCAGCAAGATGTCAGCTGACTTTGTGCCAAATGGAAAAAAGTTAAATCCCTGACCAAGCTTTTCAACAGTAAGTCCAGATGAGATGCCTGCCCTGACACACGTGAAATGAAGCTGGATCAAGGATAGCTTCCTTCTCTGAACAATTATAGTTTTCCTTGATGCCTGGAAGTGAATTTGTCACTGGCAACTTCTCAGTCTTTTGCCCTAAAAATCAGTCAAGCCCAGTCCAGTGCTGATCCCTGCAAGCGAAGGGATGATGCTGGAGACACCTCCTGCAACTTCCAGGTTTTCCTTTGCTTTACAAACTCACAGGCAACTCTTTTCACCTCAAAGTACCAGAACAGCAGACAATAAGCCCTTTTTCAGACTGTCTGAAACACCAAACCCCAACCCTCTATTCACACCTAAAAACCCACCATATGTTAAGAATTAAGAGCCAAAATCCTGTGGCAGCTTTAATGCAAGCAGCTAATCAAAGCTAAACCCAGCATACACTGAAACCCATGACAGTCTCCTCCCGACTTGCTGAAAAGCTGCCTCAAACACTCCTCAAACACGCTGAGTCTTATTTCCAGAGCCCCACGACTACCCAGCCATGCACTGACCCCATGTGTATGCGTGAAAGGCACCCCAGGCTTTTTAAAAGACCTTCCTACCAAGATACGACTAAATTAAACATCCCTTCATTCGAACATACGACTAGATTAAGCATCCCCTCAGAACTGCAGGGGAGAAGAGGGCAGCCGGCTGGTCCCAGCATTGCACCGGGCGATCAAAATGCAGAAAAGCCTCGGAAACACGCGGGCTGAGGGGAAAGTTGGGGCTGCGGGGCCGACCCAGGCGGGGAGGCGGCGGCGGCGACCCCAGGCAGACAAAGCGCCTCACGCCCCTCCATTTTGGTGCCCCCTCAGACCCCGCCGGGCGGGCGGGACGCGGCGCATCGGCCCCGCCGCCCCCCCAACCGCGCCGTCCCCGACCCTCACCCTCCAGCAGCCGCTGGATGATGCTGTCGATGTTGAGCTTGTCGATATCCGCCATCGCCTCTCAGCGGCCGGGCGGAGCCCTCCCCGCCGCTCCGCTCGCGGCTTGGCCGGCCCGACTCCGCTCCTCGTTCTGCCCTTTCCTGTTCTGCGCCTTCCCTCGCTCTCTCTGCCCCCCCCGCCCCCTCAGCACAGAGCCAGCACTGAACAAAATGGCCGCCGTCCCCTCAGCGGGCTCGCCTGGCGCACGGATACCACGAGCGCGACGCGGCCCGTCGGAAACCCTTCATGGGCCGGGCGGGAAGAGGGCGGGGTGATATGGCTCCGCTTGCGGGCTCCTTCCGCTCCCGGGACGGGAAGTAGTGCGGCGGTGCGGCCTCCCGGTGTCGCGACAGTCGCAGACCAGCGGAACCAGTGGTGGCGGTCACAGAGTCCCAGAATCCAATAGGTTGGAAAAGGCCTCCGAGATCGCGGAGTCCAGCCTATAAGCAAAAACCATTATGTCACCTAGGTCATGGCACCAAGTGCCACATTCAGTGGTTCCTTGAGCGCTTCCAGGAGCAGGGACTCCAGCACCTCCCAGTGCAGCCCGTACCAATGTCTGATCACCCCTTCTGTGGGAAAAGGTACCTTGTAGGGCTCCTGCAGACTGGGGTCTGCAGGGAACAGGAAAGGGCCATCATGGCCTTCACGTTGTCCCCCCACTGTAATCATGGCCCCACATACCCAAATGTGAGGGAGATGGTGGTTTCAGGTGGGATTTTGGGGCTGCTCACCCCACTTTGGGGCTGGGGGAGCACAGCCCTCATGTCCTTCACCTCACGCTGAGCCACCTCTGCCTCACGGGTTGAGGCAACGTGTCCTGAGCAGCCCCTCAGCTCCAGAGCACCTTCAGACACGTGGCTCTGCACCTGCAAATCCTTCAAGAAACAAACATACAGCACTTTCAAGTCCTGGACGATGAAGGAATTAACCTCCTCGTTCAAAAGTGTCTCGCTACTTTATTTCACATTTCTATTATTCTGTATGTAGCTACAGCTTGTCTACTGGATGGTGTTTGTCCAGGAGACGGCTGTGCGTACCTTTCCCACTATTCAGTCTTCATCTCGGGCTGAATATTGTTTAATTGCTTTATTTACTCCTACTTTAATTTGCGGGGCTGGCTGTGTCAAGCTCCTTCCTCCTCCCCTCCCTTCCCTGCGTGGATTGCTCCCACTATCCTGCTGGATTCCTCCTGCCGGCAGTTATACAATATTCATTATGGCTCATTGCCGTGGTGGGGCCGGAGCAGAGTTCGGATTCATGCAGGTGATAAAGCAAAGGACTTGCAGTCTCAGCACACCTCAGGTGTGCAGGAGGAAGGAGATAAGAGGATGCAGAGTCTACCTGAAACACAGGATCCAGCCCCTTGCAAGTGCACCTCAACGCTCTGCTTCCCCGAGCGAGCACTTATCGTATGGAACACGCCCAAGCTGATATGCTAATCTTAGTCACGCTGGTGTAAACCCAAAGTAACCCCATGGAAAACAATAGAGTTACTTCAGATTTACTTCAACGTGACAGCCTTTGCAGATTTACATCTATTTTTGTGCTGCACCTTCTCGGGGAACAGCCCCCTCCGGCTCTTGCACCAAATGCTTTCTTTCTCTTTCAAATCCTTCCTAATTCTGCAGGGTGAGTTGTTCTCTTGGACTTAGCTGAATTATTTAACAAGGAAAATTTGTCCTGTGTTTCCAGAGGAGCCTTCCTGGCCTTGTTTTAATTTCTGAAAATATCTTCATCTCATCTCACCCTTCAGCCTCCTCTCCAGGGGCAAGTCCTCTGGGGATCTGAGCACCTTTAGTGGGATGTTGAGTCCTTTCCACTCCTGTTAACGCTCTGGGAAATGGAATGGATGGGAAGAGCTTAGCAACCCAGGTGCAGCCCAGGAGATTACTTGGGAATTCACTTGGAAACTCTGTTCTTCTGAAAGGACAGAACTGGCCCTTCAAAAGAAGGTCAGGGCAAAGAATCTGTCTCACTTGCTGAACCATATCAGCCAAGGTCCAAAGCACTGACAATTCTTGTCAAAAGAGGCGTAGCCTGGAGGAAAGAAGAGAAATGACAGATAAAGGTGAATCTGTCGAGGCCTCGTCATCACTTTGATAACCAGCTCGCCTTGTTCCAGCTCCAAATCTCAACAGCAGCTGCCAACACTTGGTGTCCTGTTCAGAAGGAGCTGGATTTTTGCAGAGGGTCTTTCTCATTCTCATAAAAAAAAAGGATCCTTCCTTATCAGTAAAGTCTGTGGAGAGCCAGAGTTATATTAAAATGCCACCACAAAATTATCTCTTTAATAAGGTAGCTTTTCTCTGCAGGAAATAACCAGTCTTGCCCCACACCCTGATTAGAAAAGGGACACAGCCAAGGTGTTATAAATATTGTGAAACTGTTTTGTTCTCCGGTGTTGCTCACAACAATGATTTATTTCTAGAGGAGGAGCAAATTTATTTCCAGAGAGGGAACAAT
This sequence comes from Pseudopodoces humilis, assembly GCF_049639895.1. Classification (NCBI taxonomy): domain Eukaryota; kingdom Metazoa; phylum Chordata; class Aves; order Passeriformes; family Paridae; genus Pseudopodoces; species Pseudopodoces humilis. The sequence continues at coordinate 3,376,659 of NC_142219.1, forward strand.
CAGGGAAATCCCTTTGTCCTTAAACTCTGCATATGGGCCTGAAACATTCCATAATTTTGAAGCTCACGCTTCATATAGCAACATCTCCACCCCTCCTTTCAATTTGTCTACAGTTTTTTTTCCTACTTTCCTACTAGCTAAATACACGCTGATGAACAATATGTTCAGCACAAATCACTCACAGCTCACAGTTCTGAGACCTCTAGGTCTTTTCTTCCTTTCCCCCCTTGAAATTCCACAAATCACCACTTTGGTCTCATTCATTGGAAGCCTCTGTGTAAAATAAATTTTCCCACTGGTTTGTCCTTGCTCTCCCTTGCATATGTTGCTTTATTATTGTATCGTTGCTCATAATCTGGTTAAGTTTAAGGATATATAAATTATATATATAATACCCACCTACATATAGAAGGAAAATAAGATTTCAGTATTGTTCTGTACATCTGTATAAATATATATATATATATGCATATACATGCATGTACTGTGAGTACAATATATTACATATTTACACCATGTACACATACATACATGTATATATGTGCAACAAATAATTAAATATTCCCCGATTTATCCCTGTTTGTAGGTGGATCCTGAGGAATGTAAGGCACCCACACTTTTAGATTACATATTTGCTAAGCCCGTGAAATTCAATGTGTTTGTGTACATTTCAAACAAAGATCTACACCGGCTCTTCAAACACTGCCAAAACAAGAATGGGTGACTTGTGGGTCAGGTGTTATTTTTCCTAGCTCGCTCTGCAGCCAGAATTCCAATGTTTTCATAACTCCTACTGTTTGCACCCAGCTTGCCTGGTGTTACAATCAAGATAAAGCCTCACGCACACCTCTTGCTTTTCATGCCTAAAATATTTTGCTAACCCCCAAATTTCAGCAGGGTTTTGGGGGTGGATGGTGCTGATTTGCCAGACAAAAGAGGAGCAGCTGGAACAAGCTGTGAGGCTGATCTGGAGATGGAAGGGTCCGTGTCCTGTTCCGAAGGGAGCTGATGACGCACACGCAGGAGTTTTCTTAGTGTCATGTTTTATTTACAAAACACACAGTGCCACGATCTCCCTCCAGCAACAAAACTTGTGGATCCTACACATTCCTGTGCGGAACTCGGCGAGGAGCTCGGGGCTGGTGGCTGCTCCTGAGCCTCCAGCTTCGCCTTGGGGCTCTCCAAGGATTCAAACCTTGTGCAGAAACTGAGTGAAGCCTCATTCCCAGCCAGCCAGCAGCAGGCTTCCTGCTGGAGACTTCTTCTCACGGGTGTACCCTGCATACCAGAGCCAAGCCTTGATTTCCACCAAGCCAATGGTTTCCCAGTCTTAAGAGCTGGTCTCCATCTGAAATCTCCCCCAAAAGTAGCTGTCAACACCAATGACAAGTCCATCTCAAGCTTTTTAAATCACGTTTTTGATACTAAAGGTAAAAAAATTGAGCTCAGAAAATTTTGAGGCAGGTGATTTTGACATGGCAGAAATATGATTTGCCATTCCTCCCCTCCTAGTGGGTTTTTTAAAAATCTATTTATTAAAAGTTAATGTACTTCATGAATTTCTGGTGAAAGGTACTTTCAAATGGAAAAGTATTCTCTTGGTCAGTTTTGGAAGGTTCATACTTGCAAAAATACTACCAATAAAATCCTTCTCATATAAAAATGTCATAAGTCCCTTTTTTCCTAATATAACAGTGACCACAAAAGGATTTTTTCTGCTCCAGCTCTTTGGATTAGGAAAAGCCAGCACATTCCACACTCTTGGTGAATTTCTAAGATAAATCTGACTTTTAAAGCTCTGAGATGAGACACAAGAGCCGTTTGGATGTGTCCTCTCCGTGGCTGAGCATCCCTGGGCAAGCGTGGCCATCGTCTGCTCTGCTGCTTGGAAAAAGAGAAGAAACAGCTCCAAAGGAGGCTTTGTCCTACTTTAAGTGGAGAACAGCCGTGGCGGATCAGTTGACGCCGCTTTGGCACCGAGTGGAGCCCCGTCTTCCCCTCTTCCTCAGGAATCCCTTTGCTCCGCCAAAGGGAGTTGCATAACTGGCTGGAAAGCTCTTGTGGGCTTCCACAGGGCTCAGCTGAGCCGTTCTCCAAGAGGAGAAGGAAAAACACGGACACCAGCCAGTGCTGGACACCCAGCAAAGGGTTTTTTGCCCGTTTTCCAGCTGGTTTGTGGTGGGGTGAGCACAATTTTCCTTTCCCTCTGCAGTGTCAGCAGCTCCCAGCACAGCTCACCTGGATGTGGTGGTACAGAGGGATGTGGGCAGACCTTGCAAAACAAGGAGTAGCAACTGCTTCTCAAAGTGGGGCATTTCTGTGCAGCTGCAGCCTCACGTGGCTCGAAGGCAGCGCATTGTGGATGTTCCTCATTGCACTGGCCAGAGATGCACGTTTGCAGCCTGGGACACGGCCTCTGATCTCAGCCCAGCTTCATGGCTGAGCTGCTTCTCTAATTAAAACCCATGAAAAAGCAGGATCAGGAGGGCTGTCAGGGGAGCAGGAAAGTGGAAATAGGATGAAGGTCTGGTGATTTGCAATTGGTCAAATGGCTGCTGTGCCTCTGCCAGTGGGAGACACACCACTGAACACGAGATGCAGGAGCAGGAAAGATGCATGCACCCCAGAGATCCCTAATTCATTCATTTCCCATGGAAATGCAGGTGAAATACGTGGCAAAGCACTGCAGGTGCCTGAAGGCTGGTGCACCAAAGCGTTCCCAGGGACAGGTAACAAGTTTACAGAGGGCTATAGCTTTGCTGATCCAGATTTTGTTTTCCCTTACGCTCCTGAAATTCCAGAACAATCCCATTGGAAGCTCTTGGACACCTGCTCATATGCAGCATTTGGAAACGTGGTCCATTGTGAAGGTAGGTGCCACGTATTCTTGTTTATTTGTTTCTATTCTCACCTCCTCCTTGCTGCTCTCTGCTCATGAGCCTGGCAGATTTTCAGGAGCTGGGCTGCTCTTACGTAACACTGCGCCAAAATTGGTGCGAAAGGATTTGGAGGGATCTGTGGCTGGAATCACCTTTGATCCCTGGATTCCCTTCTGGTTTGTCAGAGCATTTTGGGCACACCACTGTGAGCTGCTGGGGCATTTCTGCCCTGGCATCCCTTGGGACCCATCCTCTGCCACCGCCATCGCTCAGGTCCCGGTGTCCAGGCCATTCCATGAGTGCTGCCTTGGTCACAGCTGCCTTGTGGCAGCAGATGTGATCCCAAACCAGCTCTCCTGGGCACACAGGAGCAGTTTCTCCCAGGTCTCCAAGAGAGCGTGGCCAGAGTTCAAGCCTGGGTAATTAGCAGTAATTAGCCAATTGAGATAGTGTGTATAAAACGGATTAAACTCACTGAAATCCCCAGCCCAAGCTGAGCTGAGTTGTGATCTTGGCTCAGAAACCTGCACCCGCATCCAGAGGATGCCTTAAGCAACTTGAGGAAACTTTCTTTCTCCTCTTTCTGCATGGCCTTTCCTCCAGGCCATGGGAAGCTTCATCCAAGCAAACATCTGGAATGCCAGGGACTTTGGGCTTAGCCCAGAAGCAGAGAGGGAAAACTTGGGCTGGACCCAAGGCAAAGGTGGGCAAGGCTCTTCATGGCACCCACGGTGCTTTGGGTGCTGCTGTGAGCTGCAAACACAACCCTGGGAGCTGCAATCCCATCTCAGGGCTGCAGCAGACAGATCCAAAGCAATGAAGCCAGCCTCTCTCCCACGCCACTCTCCTGCCAGGTGCCTTTGCTGATGAATCACGAGTGTTTTGGTCTGGATGTGGTGATAAATCCAAGTGCTGCAAATGATAGAGTGCACAATGGTGGGGTTTAGGCAATAAATCAGCTTTTTACGTCAATGCTTCCATGCACACGTAGCTGTGAGGCAGCAGGTGAGGCAGGAGAGTCGGGAACATTAATCTGGGGGAAAAGAGAGCCTTGGAAACTTGCCCCTTTTGTTCCAGTCTCTGCTCTGCTGGACCTCCATTTTCCCATTCTTTATCTCCGTGTTTTGCTTCATGTGATTTTTTTTTTTGCAGTTTAGAAGTAGATTCCTTGTTTGCAGGAAGAATCTCCTGTGTATTTGTGGGTGAGATTCAGCCCAGGGCAAGGCTGGGGTTGAGTGAGATCTCAGCATTGCACCGGCTCCAGATCAGACACGGATGGCTGATGCTGAACTTCTCTCTCGGAGTGAATGGCTGTGGACACCAGCAGTCCATTCCTTCCATTTAGAAAGCAAAATAGAGATTAGAGGAAGTGTTCACCCCACAGCCAGAAGAGATTTGATGATTCCAGGATGCATTTAGGCTTCATATGTGTCATGACATCTCATTTCTGAATTCCCATCCAAGCAGGGGACACCCCATGGGAGACTCTGCATTCCCTACGAGGATCAGGCCAACATCTCAACACTCTCATTGATCCTACACATTCAAGGTGATGCATTGACAGATCCCTTCCTGTTGTGCACAAAGAGGAAAAGTGGATTCTGAGACCACAAGGTAGAATTTTAGAAGGGAAGTTGTTTATGAAAGTTTGTGCCTGCCTGAAGTTGTCTGATGATAACTGTCACAGTCACTCTTCCCAACAAAACATTTCTTCGCAGATGGTTCAGCCTGAATCCCAAGTCTCTGGAGGTGAAGGAACATCTCCTGGGATGGAGAAACTTGCTGGAGCTCAGAGAAACCCCTCTCACCTGCACACTTGGTTCTCTGCAGCCTTCACTGATGGCCAAAACCTCGGTGGTCTCCAGTCCTCAGGCTCCACTTTCAGTCCTTTTCCAACACCTTTTGACTTCCCTGCAGAGTTTCAGCTGTGAATTCAACTTCTCTAACAGGGGATGAGGAGGGGACCAGTGCAAGCTGCTGCTGGGTGATTCCGTGCACCGATAGATTCACACCACAAGCTCCTCAGGAGAGGGGCTTTGCCTCACTCCAATCCCCCCTGGGCAATGCCCCCTCTGCCAAGCCTTGCCCCCTTTGTCACTTCTCCCAACACAGCATCAAACAAGTTTTGGGTGGTTTTTCCCTCAGTAGCATGTAGGTCACAGCAGAGCCTTAGGGACCTGACAGCTGACATTCATCCTCAGCTCTGAATCCGTGCGTCAGGCTGTCTGGAGGCGATAGAAGTGCAGTTGCTTGTGAGACCGACTGCCTTTTGTGTGGCTTCAATTAAATGTCTTTCTCAGCGTGGGATAGTTGCCAGAGTTCTTTTTTTTTTCCTTCTTCTTCTTCTTTTTTTTTAAACTTTTTTTTTAAAGAAAGAAATGGTTTTGTTTAGATATATATATAGAGAGAGAGAAAAAGTCCCACCTGGCTTTTTGGAAGGGTTTCAACTGCAATGTATCAGATCCCATATTCTTCTATAAAAAGGTGAGCTGTATTTTTCAGCTGAGCTTTTCTCCTGTTTGTGACTGAGATTTGGCACACACGAGGTAGAAGCTGTGGCAAGGTCACTGTCAGGACCAGGGAAAATTTGAGGTTGCACAAGCTGTGAGCTGACCCCCAAAACCTGCTCATCACTGAGAGGGGACCGTGCAGGAGCTCTGGGCTGGCTTGAGGACCCTGGGAGAGGAAAGTCCTGGATGCTGTGGAACCTGCCCTGATGATGAGATGCCTTCAGCAGTGACCTCTGCAGAGGACCCATAGGGATGGTCCTGGCACAGCACCTGCTTCTTCTGCCAGCCATAGAATCCCAGAATGGTCTGAGTTGGAAGGGAACTTAAAGCTCATCTCATTCCAACCCTGCCATGGGCAGGGACACCTTCCACTAGCCCAGGCTGCTCCAAGCCCCTCCAGCCTTGGACAGTCCCTGGGACGGGGCAGCCACAACTTCTCTGCTTGATCCTCACTGCTCTCTTTCCACAACAGTGTGGGCAACAGGTTAAAACAAGGCAAGCAGCCACCATGGCCTCCCCCCTCTTTCTTCCTGCACCCTTTTAAATTTTGGTTGCTCAAATGATCTTTTCCAGACCTGGGTGTCTTCTTCTCACACTGCCCAGTGTCCCTTGTGCTGTGACTGGGTGCTCTGGCCCCTACCACCAGCTGTGAAGGAGGAGATGGTACAGGGTAGCAGCTCTTTCCTGCCTGACCACAGACACATTTTAATTAATTTAATTATTTTTTTCAGAATTACATTTATTTTTATTACCCATTTATTTACTGTCAAGTGTGCTTATTGCATACTGCAGTGCTTCTCTTCCCAGCCCCAGCTAGCGAAGGGACCTGCCCCAGTCTCATCCAGACTCCTTCCAGCAGCAGCAGGCGATGCCAGAAGTGCTCCGGGAGCCGCAGCACCTTGGCAGAGTAACATTTGCATGAGAAAGCAGGGAGCGGGGAGGAAAGAAAATCTAAAGTTGAAGAGGTGTGAGTCATTTGGCGAAACTGCGGTACTGCTGCTGAATTCCCCGGGGCTTCAAACCAGGGCTTCAAGGAGAGATTGGAAATCCCAGGGATGCAAGCGGCCAGGAGTAAGGAGAACAGACTCGATACTCGATACTTGTGTGGTGGGAGCTCGTTCCTGCTTGGTGGTTTTTATTGTGCTCTGATTAATATGGAAATTGTCGTGTCTGCCCAGGCTGGGTGAACATATTCATCCTTGTGCTGCCACTGATCCTGCTCTGGAAGTGCCTGTCAGGCTGAGAGTTGTCCCTGGCTCCGCTGGGCTGCAGCAGGAGCACAAAGCGAGGTCTGAAATCCTCTGCTCGCTGCTCCTGGTTCTTGCACAGCCTTTAACTGCTGTGCCATCAACTGCTTGATTAATTAATGCTCTTCTGTTTCACTTGTTTGATGGTGATGTTCAGGGATGTGACTGAAACTCCAGGGCGGGGACAGCCTCGTGCATGAAACAGGCTGGACGTGTATTTTTAGTAAAACTGTTTTTTCCTCTCAGGATTTGAAGTTTCTGATCATTTCCTCATCCCTCTCTGTGCCACATGCCAAGTCCTTTCTGCCGTTTATTGCAGATGTTGAGGGTTAAAATAATCTGGGAGTCAAGTGCTCAGTTTTTGGAGGGAGAGGGAAGTGAGCAGCTGGATGAGCTCTTGCTGCTCATCAGCACCAGGCACCCAAGCTTATGGCAGAACTGCCAGGGAGCTCCAGTTTATATATATATCATTATAGAAAAAATTACTTGGGAAAGGCATACGGAGGATTTAAGGCCATTCCACATTATTGCTCAGCTCAGCTGAAAGAGGTGAGGGATCACTTTGTTGTCCTGGCCTGGAGGTGATCACAGCAGGGCTGGCTTGTCCCAGGCCCCGGGAGCAGCAGAGGGGTGAAATGGGGTGAGCCAGGGGGTTTTGCCACTTCAGCAAATATTCCTTAACGTGTCTCCTCGCCTCTGCCTGCAGGCAAGGATCGAAGCCAGGAACGCTGTCAGTCGTGTTTGTCCTGTCAGCAGAGCTCACCTTGGAGGTGTCAGCCCTGCAACGGTGCTTTACCTGCAGTGCATCTCTGCAGCCTCCCTGGCTGCATGGATCCCAGAAAATGCTCCCCTGGTGTTTCCCTCCTTCCACCCCAGACTTCCAAACAGTCAATAGATGCTCAGAGCACTGAGAAGCTTCAACACAAGGATGGGGCAGGGGTCTGTGGCCACCAATGCAGATGTGATTTGGTGTTTGCCTGCTCTGCTCCATGCCGAGGTAAATTCCTGTCCCCTGGCAGGACCAGCTGTGCCCAGGGAGGGTTCTTGCTGCCAGAGCACCAGGGATACAGGGACTGTGAGGCAGCAGAGCATCACCACATGGCTGCTGGCTGCCTCACCCTCACTCACCCCCAGATTTGGGGACGCACATTTTCACTGGAGGGATGGATGGATGGATGGATGGATGGATGGATGGATGGAACCAGCTGGGAAGAGGTGCCTGTGTGCCCTCCCACCTTCCACTGGGATTTCAGAGCCTGTTGAACCATCCTGCAACCCAAAGGAGGATTTTCCACCAGTGAAGGCTGTGTCTGCCCTCCGAGAGCAGCACAGCCAGCTGCCCCCTCTCTTTCTCTTGCAGTGTCAGAGAATTCCACAATAAAAATGGATCTGGCAAGCACTAATTGCTTGGGAGACAGCATGGCTGGCTGGGGCCGTGGGGACAGCACACCAAGGGGCTTTAAAACCACAGATGGGTGCCCAGTGGGATATTTTGCCAGCTCAGGAGGAGATGGGCGAGGGCTCTGCGCTCAGCCGGGGAATGCAGCGCACAGGCAGCTTTCTAGAAGCAGCACAAGTTGAGCTGGTAAATTATAAAATGCCACACTTGAGGTCTGTTACATAACGTCCCTTTACAGAACCTGGGAGCTAAATATAAAAAGGGAGTTACATTTTGGGCTGGTGTAAAATGATGCTCTAGAACGGGTTTGTGTGGGAAGGAGGCTCTGCAGCTCGGCGAGGAGCGGAAAGGCTTTCGGGACCCTGGGTCTGCTCCCAGCCTCCATCGCTTGTTTTCTCTGCAACCTCACAAAAACCATGTACTCCCCAGGTCTCAGTTTCCCTCTCTTTAAATCAGGGACAATGAAACCTCCATTTCCTCGCAGCTGCGTTGTCAGGATTAATTCATGTTTTCAAAGTGACCTGAAAATCTATAGAAACCCGAATAGTATATCATTATCCCGATCTAAACTTGGCACAGAATATCAGCAGGCCAAATTCCCCTCCCACACTGGAGGAGAAGGGGTTGTGTCAGCATAGCCGAGAGGAAAATTCCAGCTGCTGTTCCCAACCAAAAAATCCAGAATACAAAAGCTTTTCCAGGCTTGGGACCATTTTATTTCTCATGAGGAAATTCCCCCTTCATTAGCTTTGAGCAGAAGAATCAGCTCCCACACAAACGGGCTTGTGCTGAGAGGGTTAATGGGAGTTTTGGGTGGCTCATCCTTCCTCTCTTTGTTGATGGTGACGTTGATGGTGACACTGGGCTCATGCAGGACATGCTGCCACCTCACTGGCTCTTCAGCTTGAAGGTGACAAAGCCAGGAGCATGTCCCATGGGAAATGCAAAGGGGAGTAGAGCGAAGCAGAGATGTGCAGAGATTCTGTCTGTGCCAGGATCCAGCCTTCTTGGCAGTGATTTGGGGCTGGTTTGCCTTTTTTTTTTTTAATTCTACTACCAAACTCAGCATAATCCTCAGTGTTCTGCTTTGCTTGCTCTCCATCAAAAGTTGCAAACAACCTGGCACATCTTCCTCCTCCTTCTCTCTGCACACAAAATGAAGACCACAGTAGAGCTAGATGAATAGCTAGGTCAGGTTTGGCTCTGAGTTTAGGGGCTCAAGGAAGCCAGGTATGGGCTGAAGGACAGCTGAGGCACTGGATGTCAGGGGAAAGCCTGTCTGGGGTCAGCAGGGGATGATGCCACCACAGCCTTGCTCCTGTAATGATGAAGAGACAGAAAGATTGAGCTGGGATCAGCCTAGTCCAGCGTCTGGTCAAAGTGTGTGCGTGGCCCCTCCAGGTACAACATGTGGTTTCTTAAAACCACCTGATCATCCAAACCTGATCCTGTGCCTGTGAAAACCCATCCAAATCGCTGGAAAAAAATGTTTCCTGACAGGATGGAGATTTGCAAGGGAGTTGCCAAGCAACTGGCGCAGCTCTGCTGCCTCCTGCTCCTCTCCTCCCTCTGAGCAGTGAGCAGGCGATGGCTGCATCCCTGGATCCCTCTGCCCCGGCCAGCCCAGCGCTCCTGGCCTTTCCCAGCCTGTCCCCACCTGCCTGGGAAGGTAAAAGGGGGAAGAGCTGGGGCCAGTGGTGGCTGGTGGGACAGGATGCTCCTGGCTGCTGGGAATGACTTCCCTGCACATCCAGTCCATGGCAAACCCCCTTCAGCAGCAGGGTTAGAAACAGGCGCCCTTTCCCAGCCCAACTCTGAGCTGTGTAGCTCTCTTTTGAACTAGTCCCAGAAATGTGGGAAAACACCCAGGAGGATTCATTATAACCCAGCTTTGCTTCATGTCACCTCTGCATTTCTTTGTAGGCTGCTTCAGGTTTACGCTAAGATAAACATGCAGCCCAAGCCCTTGGGATTTTCTTTGCTGAAGCTTTAATTTAAATGAACTCCTGAGCAACAACTATTACAAAAGTCAGCTGATGTCTCTTGTAAAGCCTTGGACTAAATCAAGAGCAGTGAGCAGCGGCAGAGGGGAGGGGAGGCACCGATAGCTGGGATCTTGCAAAAGATCAGTTGCTGAGCGAGTGGCAATAAACAGCAAACCCAGCCAGCTTGGAGGAATGGCAAATGGACCAGACTGTTCAGAACAATCTGTTCCTGCTCCAGAGCAGGGCTGTGGTGCCGGCAGCAGCCTGGGAAAGCCGCTATTCCTGGCGTGAGCAGGTCTGAAATCCTGCTTCAGAAAAGCAGTGGGGCCAAGCCAGGCTAATTACAAGGAGACATGTCCTAAATCAAACAAAAAGGCTGCGAGTGGTTTTACTGGGCTGACTCCTCTCCAGGGAGCTTTGTGCTCTGCCTCGTCCCGTGGACCTGCTGGCTGTCGTGTCCTTCTGCTCCAGCCGCCAGGATAATCTTGGGCAGGGCCACTCTGATCCACTGTGGGTCCTCTGCCTGTGCTTGGCCAAGCATTTACTGTCTGATATCGTCACCTACCTAATCAGGCATTAACGTCACTGAGCTGGAGCAGTTCATGCACTCGGTTTCTTCCCAGCACTGTGATTGCTGTTGGAAGGGAACAAGAGTGCTCAAACTTTTCCCATAAAGCCAACACTGAGGAGACAGGAAGTTCTGGAACTGTCCATATCAACATCCCCACAGCAGGCTGGGTCTGGGGTGCGATTCATCCAGCAGGATTTATTTCAGCTGTGCTTCTTGTCATGGGGCTTGTGGGCTCCCCAGGATACTTTCCTCCCATGTTTAACCCACAGATCAAGTGGCCTTCATTTGATTTGGAAAAGGAAAGAATGGGATGCAGATGGTGCAGAACACCAATACAGCAGTTTAATTACTTGCCTTTAAACGTTAATTCAAAACAGTTTCCCTGAGTGATCTTGTATAGGCAAATCCTCAGTTGCCTTAAGCCACTTGCAGAGTGTGTTCAATTAATAAGGTATTCTTAGTCCTGACCAGAAGCCTTGCACAGGACTGTAATCAGGAATGATTAATTGGAAATAGCTCTTCTAAACCTGCTGTGGTCTCCTGTGCTGCCCAGCTCTGCCCAGAGCTGACATGGAGCCGCTGGAGTCTGTGGAGAAGGGGATTTCCTTCCCAAATCTCACTGTGATGTGCTGCTTCCTCAGGCACAAACCACCCTCCCAGTGCTCCCCAGCTCAGTCTGGCATGGAGGGGTTCCAGCACAGCGTCTGGATTTGCCAACAGACTTCCCTGGGGAAGACTGGGATGTGGGAGGTCATGGTGGGAATTTATTAGCTCGGCTCAGCCATGGCCAAGTGCTCTGCCAGACTTTGGGAGCTGCTGCACTGCACATCCCAGCTGGGAGCAAAGCCCTGCCTCCTGCTTGGGTGTGATGTCTCCAAAACTGCTGAGGGATCAGCAGCACCACTGAGAGTAACTTTGTGCAGTTTTGCCTAAATCACAGAAAAAAAAAAAAAAAAAGAAGTCACAGAATTCCAGAATGATTTGGGTTGGAAGGGACCTTGAAGCTCGTCCCGTTCCACCCCGTGCCATGGGCAGGGACGTCTCCCACTTTCCCAGGTTGTTCCAAGCCCTGTCCAACCTGGGACACTTCCAGGGATGGGGCAGGCACAGCTTTTCCTTGCAGCCTGTTCCAGGGCCTCCCCACCCCACAGTGGCACAGAGAACCCTGCTGCAGGTCAGACACGGCCTCGTGTGACGGCGGCATCTGCGATGGCTCTGTCCTTGAGTCCCTCGTTCTTTGCTTTAGCTAAAATCATCCTGCAGTGTCTGTGTGCTTGGTATACACCAGGTTTGACCTCAAGTCAGTGAAATTTTTGGAGGTCTCTTCTTTCTATGCTTTCAGCACATCCTCAACTATTTTCCTCCTGCATTCCTCCCCCGTGGAAGCAGCTTTTGAGCAGTAATTCAGCACAGTGTACCTGCTGCAGCCAAAGGTGGCTGGGAGTTAGCACAGGCAGATGAAATCCACGTTATTTGGCTCTGCTGGAGTGGTGGAGCCTGCTGTAGGAGAGTTTTACTTTCCTAAAGTCAAAGCTTGGGGAACGTGCTCCTAAAGCGACGCTTGAAATAACAGCCAGTGAAGCCACAGAGGAGAGAGTTCACTGCTGGAAATCACATTTCACTCGGTGTCAGCAATTCAGGAGAAAACCATCTGCAGGAAATTAGGATGACAATTTCCTCTTGGAGTGTGGAGAAATTACAGCTGTAATCGAGGAGGCAGCCAACAGCCTCCTCTCCCCTTACTTCTACCAATTACCCTGAAAACTTTTAAGTAATTTGCTTGTGTGGAGATGTCTCTGCCCCTACCCAGGAAGGACAGGCTGGAAGAAGTGATATCGTGCAGGGATAGAATAGCTCAGCAATTGAGGAGTAGATGGTGTATATTTGAAATAAAACCCCTTCTCCAGAAACATGGAGCAAAACTCAAACCAGTCGCAAAAAGCTGCAGGTCTACAGCTCTCCATGTGTTCATGAGGGCTTTGGACCAAAACTGGCCTTGCCTGTTGAAAGCTGATTCATGCACATGAGAAGATAACATTCATCAGAGGAAAGAAATAAAAACCTGGCTAGAAAAGTGTGGACACATTCACAAGGCAGGTCTTGGTAAGGTGACACCGTGAGGCCAAGGGATCCCTCCAGGTCCCCAGGACATTTACCTGGGCAGACGGTGACAGAACAAAGGGGGAATGATACTTAACTAAAATAGGAGAGATTAGATTGGATGTTAAGAAGAAATTATTTACTCAGAGCGTTTTGAAACACTGCCACAGGTTACCCAGAGAAGCTGTCGCTGCCCCATCCCTGGAAGTGTCCAAGGTCAGGTTGGATGGGGCTTGGATCAACCTGGGCTTGTGGAAGGTGTCTCTGTCCATGGCAGGAGGTGGAGCTGGATGAGCTTTAAGGCTCCTTTCAACCAAAGCCATTCTGGTTCTATGATTCCAGCAAATGGACATGGCGTGTGCCTGAATTCAGAACCTTTTCTCTGAGGTCTTAGCCATCAATTTGTTGCCTGAGAAGATCTTTCCCCACCACCAGCTGCCTTAGCAGTTGTCAGCATCTTCCTGTTCATCCCAGCACTGCTGCTGGAGCTGACAGGAGTTTGATTATGATTTAATCCAGGCTTTTAGAGGAGGGTAAAAAGAAAGTTTTGACAGTTCCATATATAGCCCTCTGACTCACCGATTTCATGTGTCAAACACTAAAGACGGGTTAAGTAGAATTAAGTTCTGGATTTATTATAAATAGGCATTAAGTAACATGAATGTATTACATTTGCATGAAAATATGGGCCTGATTCTCCAGCTTACCCCAGAGATTTTGTTTGACATCAATGGGATGCTCCCAGGTGGGAGCTCAGCTCAGACCCAGCCCAGCTCTGACCACCCCCTGCAGCCCCTGTGAACTGGACCCAGCGAAATGGGAAAATCATTGCTGGAATCAGGAAAAGTTTACACTGCTTGCACAGATCGGAATTCATCCCTTAATATAGTACAATGAGTTTTAATTAGCTCCCAGATCTGCTGCTGAAGGAATAATTTCTGCATGTCAATCAGTGCTAAATGTACTTGTTAAATCAGGCAAGATTGGTTAAGTTGAAAATTGCATAGAAAGTCACTTTTCTTCTGTTTCTCCCAGAAACTGGAGACTTTTTGGATTCAAATGTTATGGACAATCTCATCCTTCCCCAAATACTGTTCTGCTGAAAGGTCCATCCAAACAATGAAGTCACCCTCACTGAGAGCAAGTGTGACAGTCAGGCATTGTTTGGGTGAGAAGAGTCCTCTTTAGTCAAATCAGTGCTTCTGCAATGAGGGAGACAGACACAGACTCTACCAAATCAGAGCCCTCCTGAATAGTTTAATTTACTGACTTGTTCATTGCTAAACAATTGAGAATTGGTCCATGGAGAAGAACACAAAAAGGACAGACGATATGGGCTGTATTTTGAGGCTGGACTAGTCCAAGCCAAGGAAAAACAAGACTTTGAGTGGCATTGTTTCTGGAAAAATAATGTTCACTCCTGCACCTCTACTTTTATTGGGAACTGGGGGTTTGGCCCTGTTTCTGCTGAGGGTGAAAGGGAGGGATGTGTCCTCTAACACAGCCAGGGCCACTGGGACTGTGTGACAGCCTCACCCTTGGAGAGGTTGTTGTTATTATCCCACGGAGTTGTTGATCATTCAGGAACAGCATGAGAATCTCTGGGAGCTTCCCCCAGCCCTGGTGGGAACCTCAGGCTCCGGTGCCTTCCCAGCATGGCTCTGCTCTCAGCTGTGATTTTCCTTATCAAACACCACATTCTGCTTTCTGCCACGAGTATGATTTCCAGTTAAATGCCTCCTCAGAGCCTGTCTGGCTGGGAATTTGCCTGGAACTTGGTGGCTGGGCTGCTAGCTCATCAAAGTCTCTGGGATAACGGGGAGGTGCCGATGCCCCGCTCGGGGATTTTGCTCATGGCTTTGAACTCGCCGCAGCCCTGCAAACTGGGACAGGCTGCCCTTTGCTCACCTTCAGCACTGCTCTGTTCCCCTTCAGCCCACAGCTGAGTAAGCAACTCCAAGGCTACAAACACAGCCCCTGTGCTCCTGCCCTCCAGGAATCCCAGCATTTGCACAGTCCCTGGGAAGGAGCCACGCGCTCCAGCTTACAGGGAAAGGATTATCGTGGCTCTTATGACTCAGTCCACAGTTCCTGTGTGCTTCCCTGCATGGAAAGGAGAGAAGCAGGCATGAAGACTCAACTTGTCCCCTAATCAGCCACCTAACATGTTGGTCCCTGTCCCCAGGGTCCTTCCCCAGTCTGGCAGCACCAACCGTTGACGCTCTGGATGCCAGCAGCGGTGGCAGTGAGGTGGTGATGGTCTCTTTATGGATAAAACAGATAAAAATCGGATTGGAAGGCCAAAAATCTGGATGTGGAGCTGGGATCTAGGTGGGGAGGGAGCATCAGCCCTAATCCTGAAGCACTGCTGGGGATGGTGAACCCCTGGCTGCTCCTGTTGGAGTAAAAGGCTTTGAACGCCAGGTTATGGGTCAATTCCAAATGAGGGTTTCTCTTTGCTGTGGACACGCAGCCAGGGAGGAGTTGGAGCACATGCTCCAGGGCTGGTTTTGGGGCACAGAAACCCCTTTGGTCCATGTAATGTGGGGTCCCAGCAACTCCTTGCTTGATCTGTCTCGGTGAGCACCATCCTCACCCCATTGCAGTGATGCTGCCGTGGCAACCAAGCCTGCGATTGTTCCACGGAACCTGGCGCAGTGCAGGATGCAACTGGAACCAGTTCTCTTCTAGGTTCTCCCTTCTCCTGAGATTCCTGCTGGAAACAGGCTTTGATCTTTGGGAATACCCCACTGTCACTGTGGTTCTGTCTCCTGGCTGGAGAGGAGCTGCGGTGCCCTGTGTGGGGCTGAGCAGTGCCAGGGGACACAGGGGGACCCGAGGGACTGCGGTGTGGCTGCTGGGAACCAGCTCTGGGGGTAAGGGATGTCCACTCTGCTGCCCTCCTGGCACCAGTAGGGCAGGGGGGCTGAATCCAGGTGTTCTGCTGGCACAGGGTGGGGGAAGCTGGCCTCGCTGGAATTTCTATGGAAACCCAGGTACTGAATGGGGTGGAATAGCTCAAACCATCTGTTCTTCCCCTACTTATAAAACTCGATAATTTCACGATGACATCACCAGAAATGCTCTCCTTTTATTCCACTTGCAGCCATCTGTGATGGTTTCCTCATGTGCCAAACATGCGAGCGGGTGCTGAGGGATGGGCAGGAGGACACAACCTGTTACAACATTACTCCTGTTTCATTTCTCCCCTTGGAAAGCAATCCTGTACCTGCAGAGTTTCACTTCTTCCTTTCCCGAGGCGTCTGCAACTGGCAGAGTTAGACAGGGAAAATGAAGGTAAAAAACAAGGATACACTAAAGATGAACTTCACAGGGACTATGTGGGATCTGCTGTGGGGATCTTACCCAAGGAAATACACATCCAGCATCGGGAGCAGGGTTTGCACTTGCCAACAAGGTGCTGGGTAGCAGTGGGGCTGCTTTTGCTGTCCTCCTGTGCCAGGAATGAAGCCCTGGGCTGAGATTTGGGTGTTGGGAGAGGCAGAGTTGGGGAATTTGAGTCAGCTGAGGACACGGGTAGTGGTGGGTCTAACTGTCTTCAGTGCTTGCCTGCTGGGCAGTTTCTCACCTAGAAGGCACCTTCTGATGGTCGGGGAGAGGAACACTCCTGCTCCACTCCTGGGCAGTCAGCTGGGCTCATCCACATCCCCAGCACCAATGGCTCTGACTCACGTGGTCCTCGCTGTTGTGCTGGGTGATAAAAGAGGTGACAACCTGCCATCACCTTCACTGGTGGAGGTCTCTCCCTGTCCTGGCCTTGAGGTGCTGGCTCCAGCTCAGCCAGCATGTTTTGGGTGGTGATGGATATCTCAGGTGCCAGGGAAGAGCTGGAGCTGGTGCTGCCACTGCTGGCGGCGTTTGCTCAAGTGACCAAACCCTCCCTTGTCTGTGGCAGAGGAGAGAAGCCTCAGCGGACCTGGAGCTCTCTGAAAAAGATAAGGAAAAAAGGGCTAAAGTGGACATCAGGCAGCTGCAGACCCATTTTCATCATGAAGCATACAAGAGGAAATTCTTCGATGCCGATATCTGGCGGCAAATGCAGGCTCAGGAGTGAGTAGAGCCCTGCTTGGCTGCCTGAGGCTTGGGAAGCTCCTCCATGCTGAAGTCACAGATTTATAGAATCCCACAGGCAGGGACACCTTCCACTGTCCCAGGTTGCTCCAAGCCCCAATGTCCAGCCTGGCCTTGGACACTTCCAGGGATCCAGGGGCAGCCCCAGCTCTCTGGGCACCCTGTGCCTCTCCACTCTCTGAGTAAAGAATTTCTTCTTAACCTCTGATCTCTCTTCTTTTAGTTTAAAACCACTCCCTCTTGTCCTATCACATCTGCCCACATAAAAACTTTGCTCCCTCTTATTTATAAGGAGATCTGGGGACCACAGTGCAGAGATGGGGAGGGGTAAGGACCTGCCCTGGCACATGGGATGTGCTAAATGTCATTTGTCGTTCTGTTTTCACAGAAAAGCAATAGATGATCTGAAGCAAGAACACAGACATGTGACATTAACACTGAGCCAGATCTATTCCCCGAGTAACTTGTTGCGGGACAACAGAAATCGTATGAAGCTCCGAAGCCTTTTGCAGATCAGAACGCAGAATGATGTCCTGATCAAAGAAAGAAAAGCCCTGCTAGGTGACCTGGCCAAGCAGGTGAGAGCATCCAGAGTGTTCCCTGCCTGAGAGTCACAGAGTGGGACCTGTGGCTGAAACTCCTCAGTGTAAAACATTTAATTCAGGCCTTGGAATATTCCTCCTGGCAAGTGACACATGACAATGACAAATGGATAGAACCAGGCTCCCGTTCAAGTCAGCAGCACTGACTTGGAAAAGTGAGGTTGGACTCTCAACCTTGTCCCACCGGTCCCTGCACCCCTGTGTGGTGGCACACACCAGCCTGGGGCCACAAACATCCCTCTCCTTCTCCTTTCACTTCTTTTATTCTCCTGAAAAGGAGGTAAAACTGGAACAGGGCTGTCTGAGATGTGGCAAATACAGGAAGAGCAGCATCTGAGGGATGTCCCATCCCTTCTCCTGAGGGCATCCTGGTTGGATTTGGGCAGGAGTGGGGTGGGAAGTCAAGGGAAACGCGGGCTATGGAAGTGACATCTCCCTTCAGCATTGTTCCCAGAGCCAGCTGCCCAAGCTGGATGCCAGGGAAGCATGCTTGGACAGTTTGCCGTTGCTGGAGGTGCTGCAGAGCTCTCCCAACAGGGTTAGCTTTCTGTCAGGGATGATAACTCTGCCTCGTCTGAGTCATCCCTCCCCCACCTGCCCCCCACTTCGCTGTTCTCCAACTGCTTCACTCTTCCATGGATTTATCTCCTCTGGAAGCTCCCCGCTTCTGGCTGAAGTTTTCCTCTGCTCATTCCTGGGAGGACTGCACAGATCCCTGCCTGGCCAGCACAACACCTCTGCCAAAGCCCCATCCTCCTCGCCATTCCACTCCGCAAAGTGCTGCTGTGCCGTGTTCAGCACCTGCTGGAGTTCCCTCCAAAAACAGCTGACACAAAAAAAACCCCAACATTCCCAGTTACAGTTTATGTTTCTGCGTGTGCAGGATGGGATCCTTTGGGATTAAAGCTGCTCCTATAACTGAGAGCTCATTAATAGCATGGTTGCTGTAGTTCAGGTCAACAGAGAGGATTTTCTTTGGCTCTGTGTCCTGACAAGAGTCCAGAATGTCAGGGTGGAGATTATACTTCCTGGGTTTTTTCCCCTGTGTGTGTGTGCAGGTTGTAGAGCTGGAAAAAAAGATAGTGAAGCAAAGAGACACAACCTGGAGAGAGTTGGAGGCAAAGAGTCACAAACACCTGCAGAAGAAGATTGAATTTCTGGAGATGCATCTAAATCATGTAAGGAAACATTCTGGAGACTTCTGGAGAACATGTGTGGGGTCACAAAGGGGTCTGGGACCTTTCTGGTCAGGACAAAGCACAGTGGTACAAATGCATTTGGTTGACACAAGCTGCATGAAGCACCTGGCTTGTTCCCCTGGCCTGATCATTCCCAGAATATCTCAAAGGCTCCTTCAGGCTTGGTGACCCAAATGCAGCACTTGAGCTGTGCCAAGAGGCCTGAAGGTCTGCACCTGCTTTGTGATCAAACTGGGCTGCCTGGAGCCACCTCGCCTTGGACAAAGCCAGCTCCAGGTCTCTGTTGTGATCGACCTGGTCTTCTGCTGCCTTTGCTCTCTTGGGGGAGGAGGACAGTGCCGGGCCAGCTTCAAATCTCTTTTGAAATCTCTTCAAATCTCCTGGGCTGTGTTGGACCCTGCCCTGGTCAAGGTCTTTAAGCAGCAACCTGAACCCCCCAGTCCCCCACCAATTCCAGCTTTGCTCTCGCCAGGTCACCGTGCGTTACAACAACATCATGACCCGGAACAACAGGCTCCGAGAGGAGATGGTGAGCCTGCAAATCCAGAAAGCCATCTATGACAACTCCTACTGGAAGCTGGAAAGAAGGCTGGTTCGGCAGAACAAATTGCTGAACGATGCTATCGAGCAAGCCACCGAGGACTACGAGCAGTGGTAGGTGGCCTTGTCAGCCCTCTGGGCAAAACCTGGGGCTGATGGCTGATGCCAGCGATGAGTGTTCAAGTCAACTGAGCCTTCAGAGAGAGGATTCACTGCTCTCCTCATGGTCAGTGTGGGGTAATAAACCCTGGTACCTCCAGGGTGTTTTATTCCAGCTATTCCATCTGTTTCTTTGGATTGGATGAACTGCCCCATGGAGGGACTCTTTTTTCTGAGTCCCACCTGAGCTGGGTACTGAGCCCTAGTACAAAACCCCACCAAAAGCTGTGTTAGTGGCTGGGAATTCCCTCTGGACTAACTCCACTCCATCCAGATGAGAGCTGGGAATGGGCACAGCATCACAGGGGCTTTGCCAGGCCTAGAACTCCTGGCAGTGGCCAGGAATACAGAGCCTTATACACCCACAAGGTGCGAGTGTTGCTGTCTGTGTGCAGGATGGAGGATCTGGGGCGGATCTCGGACATTCGGGACGTGCGCTACAGAGAAACCATCCAGTACAACATCAGGCTGCTGGAGAGGAAGTGTGCCCTTCACAAGGAGACCAGGCTGAAAAACTTCTTCCTCAGCAAATGTACAGATCACTCTGAATTGAAGGAACAGGCCAAGCAGAGAGAAGGTATCAGAGGAGAATTTGTTTTCCTGGGACCACAGACTCCAAGTCCACAGAGCTGATGGTGGGGGCTGCTCATGGTGGTTTATAGAATTGCACCCCAAAGGCAGGATGCCTGCCCTGCCCCACCTTCACCCCACAAGCAAAAAGGCTGAACTGTGGTAACCAAGTGAGTCTGAGTTGTCTTGGGGACAGGGAGCTGCTCCTGTGTGCAACCATGTCTGCTTTTATCACAGAACCACAGAATGGGTTGGGTTGGAAAGGAGTCTTAAAACTCATCCAGTTCCACCCCCTCCATGGGCAGGGACACCTTCCACCAGCCCAGGTGGCTCCAAACCCTGTCTAACCTGGCTTTGGACACTTTCAGGGGTGAGGGAGCCACAGCTGCTCTGGGCAACCTGTGCCAGGGCCTTGCCACCCTCACAGGGAAGGATTTCTTCCTGACATCCAATCTAATCATTCTGTCCTCCTGGTAGGGGATCCCAAGGTGTTTGCTCTATTCTCATGACATCCCTGCTTTGTTTCCTGGTGAAAGAGGCACCCTCAGCCCCTCCAGCACTGCTCCCTCCTGCCCCAGCTCTGCAGCAAACCCCACAGCACTGCGGGGAAGGCTCTGCAAAGGGCAGTCACGGCTCTCTGTCTCTTCCTCAGCCTTTGAGGCAGCTGAGAGGGCCAAACAGAGCCAAAAGGAGAGCTATGAGGTGGCCTACAAGCGTCTGCTGGAGCTGTCGGATGGAGACATTGACGATTTCTTGGAGGACTTCATTGAAAAGGACAGGAGATTCTTCATCCTCTTTGGCTATGCCATTAGGCTGAACGTCAGGAATGAGGGTCTCAAGCAGAGGATCCAGGCGATCCAGGTCTGTTCCTAGCTCTTCACGTCTGCCCTTTCCAGGCAGTGATTTGGGGTCAGGGTGGGTTTGTCCTCTCCTGAGTGTCCAGCATCACTGCCCCCACCAGAGCCTGGCTCCAGCCACACAGGTGGGATTAGGGGGATGCAAAGGAGTAGCCAAAACTGCAACTCCGCTGCGTTCTCAGAGCTAAACGTGTCTCAATGCTGCCACCGTGTACCCAGCAAAAATACTGCAGTGTCCCGGAGAGCCAGGAGATCCCTCGAACCCTGTGGGGCTGCCTGGAGCGGGAAGCGGGGTTATCCATCCTGGCCTGGAGGTGTCCCTGCTCCCAGGGCTGTCCCCAGCCTCCGTCTGGCGGCTCAGGCAGGATTCCATCCCGTCCATTCCGGGTGGGGCAGGATTCCATCAGTCCCCACCGCACGTGCCGGTGTTTCCACAGGATGATATGATGGCCATCACAACGGAGCGGGAACAAGCCGAGACAACCCGGACTCAAGTCCTGCAGGAGCTGGAGGTATTGAATTCCTTTGAATTCCCTCTGGAAAGGCAGCATATCCCTGTCTGTCCCGGCACTCATCCCAAGGGCTCTGGTCCTGCTCTGGACGGTGGCTGGAGAGGTGTGGGCAGAAAAGGGCCCTGCAAAGGTTTTGGCAGCTCCCAGTGCATGGTGAGGGGGTGACTGTGAGCCCTGGTCCAGCATGGGCAGCTGGAGATATTCAAGATATTCAAGAACTGTCTGGACACAATCCTGTGTCCTGTGCTCTGAGATGACCCTGCTTGAGCAGAAGTTGGACCAGACCACCCACTGTGGTCGCTTCCAACCCGACCCATCCTGGGATCCTGTGATTCTGTCTCCAGATGGAAACCGGGCAGCACTGGGGTGGCGGGGCCAGCGAGGGGCTGGTGTGACACCTGGCAAAACCTTTGCTGACAGGCAAAAATAACAGAGACCACCGAGGAAGCCAACAAGTATGAGAACAAGTGCAAGGAGACCAGCAAACTCCTGGCACACATCCAGTCTCGTATGGAGACCCTCTTGAAAGACATGGACTGCGACACTACAAAGATACTGAAGCCTCTTGGGGAGAGCTTGGTGCCAATTTTTGGTAGGTCAGGGCTGCCCATCTTCCCGTGCCACGTGCCTTGGGAAGTCCTGTCCACCACCCACTCACGCTGTGTTTTAATTGAGCTTTTGTTGTCCCCTGTCCCATCAGCCATGTGTGCCCCAAAGTGAATTTGCAGCACCAAATTCCCAGCAAATCTGGGAGCTGATTTGGATGTATAAACATCCCAGTGGTTCCCCAAACCCTCATCGTGGCTCTGGGTGTTGAAGTGAGGTGGGGGTCAACCTCTTATCCCAGGCAGTCAGTGAGAGGACAAGGGGGATTGCACTAGGGGAGGTTTGGGTTGGATATCAGGAAAAATTTCTTCACTGATATAGTGGTCAAGAATCGGAACAGGCTCGCCAGGGAAGCTGTAGAGTCACCACCCTTGAAGTGTTCAAAAAATAAAGCGGATGTGGCACTTTGTGGTATGCTTTAAGAGGCAGGGGATATTCAGTATGAGGCTGGACTTGGTGATTTTTGAGGTCTTTCCCAACATTAGTGACCCTGTGATTCTGTGATTCCACAACCCAGCCTTGGCCCCCTGACCCAAAGGATGGAAAGCAGTGGATCCCCTGCTCTGCAGGCAGCCAGGGGTGGGTTTGGGCAGGGTCCTGGTGCTGGGACACTGCGGGACTCTGCTCCTTCCCACCCAGGTCCTGTGGAGGACAAGGTCAAGGAGTTCCTGATGAGGGAGTCCCTGCTACGCTACACGTCCATCGATCGCACCCAGCGCTCCCAGTCCTTCATCAGCCCCCTCCAGGGAGCCTCCAGCCTCCTCTGGGTCATGGACCGGGCCAAGCTCTGCCCGCCCCCCCCAGACCTGGAGACCAGTGACCCCAAAACCGGTGAGCAGGGAGTGGGGGGCTGGGATTGCTCCCCAATCCCCCGTGGCTGCCTGGCCATGCTGCCACATGTCCTTCCCAGTCCATCCCCTCCAGCCTGTCCTGCCCCAGCGGGGCTGTGAGACCTGTAAAACTGTGTATTATGGGGTGGCCATTCTCTTGGGCAGAGGAAGAGCCGCTGAGCTGGGATCAGCTGCGTCAGCTCGCTATCCAGAAGAAGGAGGAGGAGCTGGCCAGGCCGCCCAGCCCGGGCAAGAGGAGGAGGAGACTCACATCACCTTCAAAGAGCCCACCAGGGACAGGGACGAATTAAAGAAGCAGTTTCATTCTTGAGCTTCTGCATCCCGGGCATCATTCCATCTTCCTTCTCTGGAAGGAGCCCAACACCTTTCACAGGCTTCAGAACCTTGCCAGGTGATATTTTGGCATGGCTCCACCCACTGCTGACAAAGCACCCGCAGCCAGGGTGGGATCAGCAGCTCTACCATGGGGTGACATCCCTGTCCCCAAGGCCGGAGATGGGGACCACGGTCCCTACCCTGCACCGTGCCTGGCTCGTGGGATGCAGGCAATGAGCTCACGGGGTGTTCCCTGCCAAGCTGGCAGAAGCTCACAACTCTCTGCTGCCTGAAGTAAATCCGAGCTCAGTGCTGGGCTGTGGGACCAGGCGGGATGGGCACAGCCCAGTGTGGAACAGGCTGGTTTGGGGCTGGGAGTGGGAGGCAGAGGGAGAGGGACTGGAGGACAAGTGAGGGTGACGTGCAGTAGGTCTGGGGTGCTGGGGCCAGCGGGATCTGGAAGGATCTGGGGGTTCCCACGGGGCAGAGGCATGCCACACAAGCCCAAGCACTGCTCACACCAGCAGCTGGATTTCCTCTTGCCAAAAGGCCATTTAATGTGAATGCCATTCCCGTGCCAAATTCCCAGGCAAGTGCCTCTCCAGGGGAAGAGGAAAGGGAACCCCCGTGTGACCTAGGGAGAGGTGATCTTGCAGTGCCAGCCCCAGCCCTGAGCCTGGGCTAGTCCTTCTCTTCACCGTGAGTAATGACATGGACCAGGTTCTTGTAATCCAGGTTGCCAGACACGTCCGGAGGGAAGGCAGCGAACATCTGATCGATCTGCCAGGGAACAGCCAGGGAGAAAAGGTGGCACGGGAGGGGCTTGGGACCATGGCTGGGAGGAGGGATGGGGTCTGTTGGGATGGAGGGAGGCTGGCGGAGGGTGGGAAGGAGATCATACCTCTTCCTGGGAAAACCTCTCCCCCTGCGTCATCAGCATTTCTTTGATGCTGCAAACGAGAGAAGCACAGTGAGCACTGGGAAGGTCCTGATGGGGGCACCCCCATCACTCCCTGCCCCAGGTACCCCTGCACTCACTAGGCAGATTTCAGGCCTTTCCCCTCTGGATCAAACACCTTGAATGCATTCAGGATTGTCTCCTCTGGGTCGGCACCTGTGGGTGACAAAGCCGTGGTGGTTGGGGATGGTGAAGTAGGAAGCCAACTGCAGCCTCCTGCTTCTCCCAGCCTTGGGGGCAAAACGGGGGGCAGACTGGAAAGTGGGGGGTCCCTGCAGGAATGCTGACCCTGCAGCTGGAGACTTGAAGTTGGTGGCACGTAGAGGAGCAGCCGTGGGGTCGTGGTGTGAGCACAGAGGAGGCGGTGTCGCCACCGCTCCGGCATCCGGCATTTATCTAATCTTTGGAGCGTATTTATAGAGCTCCAGGCACAGCCCTTGGGGCCCTGCAGCCTCTTGGGGATCTGCAGGAGGCTGCATTCCTTGGGTTAAGTGCATGATTCAGGGTGCAGCCAGATGGGCTGGGGGGTCAAAGTCTGGCTGTAGCTGGGGGTGGGGCACTGTTGGCACCGCTGGTGTCAGCGGGCTCAGAGGTGCTGCAAGAACTGTCCCCTCCTCCTATGGGCCAGCAGCAGCAGCAGCACAGCCATTTGGGTTTTGTAAATGGCTGGGGAAACTGAGGCACGGAGACCATCTCACACCCCCCAACAGTTTGGGGGGATGTGGGATAAGATCTGCATCTCTGGACCTAGGGATGGTTGGTACTGCAAATCAGCAGGAGTTTTGGGGCAATGCCACTGACCAACTCTGACCGCTCCCAGCTCCCCAGGTGCCCTCTCACCCTTGAGCTTCTCCCCAAACATGGTGAGGAACACGGTGAAGTTGATGGGGCCGGGTGCCTCCTTTATCATCTCATCGATCTCCTCGTTCTTCACATTCAGGCGCCCTGGGGAGAGCAGCTGTGGGTCAGTCATGGATCCGTGTCCTGCTCTGAGTGTTGGGGGCTAAAAATACACGCCACAGAACCCTTCCCTGGGGGATTTTCCCCCAGTGGAAGCAAATAGCTCATCCCTGGGGAGCCACCTCTGACATGGAATGGAGGCAGCAGGAGTGGGCTGAGAGAATCATCTCCAGCTCTGGCTTCTCAGGCTCCAGGATCACAGAAAAGAAAGATGCAAAGGACTGAGCTGTGCTGCTTCCTTCCCTCACTGCCCCACGGATCAGCCTCTTTTAGCCCTCCTTGGAAGGTGTTTTGGGTCAAGACTGGCAGCACTGGAGTTCTCCCTGTCCCCCAGCACCCAAAACAAATGGGATTGATCGCTCACATCCTTTTTCCCCAGGCTGGGTTGTCCTTGGAACTCCATTGCTGATTCACGCTGACCTCTGATGGCAGAGCAAAGCTTGCATTGTCACAGCCTCCCACAAATCCCCTAAATCCCCCTAAAGCCCACAGGCCCTGGGATGCCGTGGGATGGGCACAGCCAGGTGCTTCCAAGCACGGAGAAGACAGGGAGTGTTTGGCTGTGTAATCCAGGAGCTGGCTCCAGTGGCAGCAGGATAAACCAGCGCTGCTGTGGGAGCTGCTCTGGGTCACCCCTGAGGGAACTCCCAGGCTGACGGGCTTGGGTTTGGATCAGGAGTTTTTTGGCAAAATGGGAGATCTGGTGGATGACAAGGGCTTGGTGAAATGCCCCACCCGTCCTTGTCTCCCAGTTAACAGGTCTAATGTTGGCAGAGCTGTTGGGGAGGGGAGGCCGCTGGAGCTGGGCTCACCGAGGGCAGCAAAGGTGTCTCTCAGATCCGCCTTGTCGATGAAGCCGTCCCGGTTCTGATCCATGATGGTGAATGCCTGGAAGCGCAGGAGCAGGGCAGGGAGCACAGAGAAAAGGAGAATTGTCACCCTTTGCAAAGGCTTTAGTACCTTCCTCCTTCTCCCTTCAGCTTGGATGGGATAAGGGCATTTTGAACCCTCCCAGGATGGGCTCTGTGCGCCTCACTCACCCTAACCCCGCACAGTCCTGCACCCTGGGGCAACTCAAACCCCAGTGCTGTACAAACCCTTTCCTTGGCCAAAGCCCTCTCAGGAGAGAGGCCAGCCTGAGCCATCAGCTCCTCCAGTTATCCCTGGCACTGGGGTCTGCACAGGACTTGTGCCTGCCGTGCAGGGGGTCAGAGCTCCTGGCAAGGCAGATGGGAGTGAGCTGGGAGATGTGCTCCAGCTCCCTTGGATGCTGCCAGATCCTCTGCGGGATGCAGGCTCCTCGGGAGCTTGGGGGCGATGTCGGATTTAACGGTGTCACTGAGTTATTCTCACTTTTAAAATAAAACGACCCAAAACCGAGCCTGCTGCCTCCTGGTGTGAGCCAGCTGTCACTTGAGAGCACCAAGGAAAGAGATGAAGGTCACATCGCATCAAGGACCCTCGGTCCTTCCCACCAAACCCACCTACCTCTTTGAATTCCTGGATCTGGGCCTGCTCAAACATGGAGAAGACATTGGAATTAGCACCTTCAACCCTCTTCTTGGCTTTCTTGGGTGCCTGCAGGAGTCCAAGTATGCACCATTAGCTTGCTGGCTTTTTATGGGGTGAAATAAAAGCATGGAAGTGCCCTATTCTTGGTTGTGACTCCTTTGTGGAAGCCCTGGGCTGGTGCTCTCTTCCCTGGGGGCTTGATAGTTTCTCCCTGCAGCTCTGGGATACTGAGGGGCTCTAAGATTCCTGCTTAAATCTCAGCTCCTGGTGAATTTAGCCAAAGAGCTCCAAGGAAAGATGAGAAGTGAAATCACTTCTCCCACTGGCAGGTAAAAGGGTCAGCAGTGGGGTGAGATATTCCCATTGGAGCCCTCCTGGCTTTGGGAGCAGTGCTGAGGTTGCACACGAGGGTTGTGGTCGGTCGGTGCTTCTTTACCCTGCTGTGCAGACATTAAAATGAGGCTTAATTAAAAATCTGCCTCCTCCTGCACCGAGGCATGAACCAGAAATGGGTCAATGTGTGTTTTGAAGAGGACTGAAGAGCCCCTCACTGTCCCACCCAGCCCATTATCCCCCATTCCAGCGCCTGCTCCTGCAGCCTTTTCCTCTCACGGGGGTCTGTCAGGAGGAAAATTTTGGGGGGCACAAAACGGCCCTTCCTCTCACTGCATGAAGGAAGAGAAAAGAGAAAAATGGCATTTGGACCGTAAAACCATCTGTCCTCATTTGAAAGCTCTGCTGGCATGGGAGACACCTCTCTGTTCCCTGTGAGATGCTGCTGATCCAGCCAGATGCTCCCCAATTTTCTCACCCCCTCTCCAAGGCAGACAAGACCCTTGGCCCTCAACTCTCTCTTAGCTCCTTTGCTCCCTTAAGAGATTCTGGTAAAAAAATTGAATGGATTTTGTCTCTTTGGGCTCTCAGTACTCACCATGGCTTCGCTCAGCCGCCGATGTCACTGCGAGGGGTGTCCCAGAGGCACTCCCTCACTCCCCCTGGCTGGAACAATAAATACACCCCCCTGGGCGTTAAAAATAGCCCCATGCCCACTTTTGGCTGTAATAGGTAATTTGGCCTCTCCCAACCCTGTTGTCTGTGCCTTTCTCTGTCCCTCTCTCTCTAATCTGGAATAGCAGCTTGTTGTTGTCAGCGACTGACGTGACATGTGAGCCCGGCAGGGTTTCAAGGTTAACGAAACCGGGCGGCCCCCGGCTCCCACCCCGGGGATGCTGTCCCGGGACTGCACAGGAACAATCCCACCTGCCTTTGTCACTCGGGCTGGCGCCGGGCTTGTCCCCTCCGCTGGCACAGGCAGGGAGGGGTTGGCCCCAGGGCACCCCCCCCCGCGGCTGGAATCCCCCAAGCTTTGGGACAGGGATGTTTTTTCTCGGTGTTTCCAGGCGTCTTTGCGAGCCTTGGTGCCCCATCGCAGAGCTGGCAAGGCAAAGCCGGGAGCCGCTCGGCTGCGGGAGGCAGAGGAGCCTCCCTGCCCGTGGGTCGCTTCCCTTGGGATGCTCCAGGAGCAGGAGCAGCTGCCTGGTGACCCGGCCTGAGCCGAGAGCAGAACATCCAGCCCCATCCCCGAGGCTGCCGGGGCCGGAGCTCCCACAGAGCTCCCACAGACCCGGGCAAGCACGAAGAGCTCCTCTCTCATGTGTCACCCCCACTGAAGCACCTGTCACCCAGTTAAGCCAAACATTTACTCCCGGTGGGACACACACATTTAACTCTCCCCATTCCAGACTCTGTACCCGGGACACATCCTGCAGTGATGGTGCCCGGACTCTCTGGCTCGGCATTCCTGCAGCAAGAGCCAAGGAACCCACGGGCAGGCGGGCAGCAATCCCACAAAACCTGTTCCATGTCCGCTGCCCTTGTGGAGCAGGGCTTGTGGCTGCTCTTGGGTGGTTCCCTTTGGTCTTCAGCCTGTTCGTTTTATCTCCCTCTCGCCTTGCCGGGATGAGACTGGAGGGGGATTCACGGGCTTGCTGCCAGCCCAAGGATGTCCATCAGCCCCCCGAGCTCTGCGGTGCCTGGCATGGCCATGAGCCGGTGGCCTCGCTGCCCGGCATTGTCCCCTCCGCATGCCGAGAAGGGTGGTGGGCGAGCGGGGAGGTCTGGGACAGGGCTGGGAACAAAAGGAATTGTGAAACCAGACCCCTGGAACTGCGGGCTCTGCCCAGACGCTGCCCTTGTTCTCCCGGAGGTCACAAATATCGTGTTTAATCCCTGGCACTGGCCGCCGGCGAGGATGGCATTACTGGGAGGGTTTCGGTGGGCAGCAGGGAAGTGTGAAGGGAAAAGTGCTTGTGGAGGAGAAAAACTCCTGATCCGGGAATGACCATCCCGTCTGGATGGAGCTGCAGCTCAGGGAAGGGACTTCAGGATGTGTTTTGGGGTCTGTGTGAGCAAAAGGGAAGGAGAAAGAGCCGCGGGGGCAGAAATGGGGCCAGGACCAGCCCCGGGCACAGCCGGGGATGAGGGGGATCAATCTCGGCACGGACTGTCCCTCGTCCTGCCAAGTTCAGCCGGATTCATCGGCCAGCCGAGCCCAATTACCTTAATTTGTGGCATTAAAGAAAAATCCATAAGCATCAGGGAAGTGATGTGTGGTGGTTTCACAGGACTGGGCGGCCGTGGAGCCACCGGCGCCACCCGGGCTCCGCCTGTCCCTGTCCCCGGCTCCCTGTCCGTGCTGGGGCACGGCTGGACGCTCAGAAGGAAACCCTGGAGCTCTGCAGATCTCCCACAATGTCATTTTTTCAGGAACAACCCTTCTTTGCCTGCCCAGCCTGGAAGAAACCAGGGTCTCTCCCCGGTGTTGTGATGAGGCGGTGGCTGCGGGCTTTGAAGGGTCTGCGGTGCCGAGGGTGGCACAGAAATCCGGGATGGGAATGGGGTGCAGATGTGGAACAGAAATCCGGGATGGGAATGGGGTGCAGATGTGGAACAGAAATCCGGGATGGGAATGGGGTGCAGATGTGGAACAGAAATCCGGGATGAGAATGGGGTGCAGATGTGGAAAAGAAATCCGGGATGGGAATGGGGTGCAGATGTGGAACAGAAATCCGGGATGGGAATGGGGTGCAGATGTGGAAAAGAAATCCGGGATGGGAATGGGGTGCAGATGGCTGCCAGGGCTTCTCTTGTGATTTGTAGGACGTCGCATCTGCTCCACTGCTCACTCCTTGCTATCAGCCGAAATCCTCTGTGCTGCAGGGGCCAGATCCTGCTCTCCCCTGAGGACCCCGCTCCAGCCTGCAGATGGAAGCGCCTCCAGGCACATCACATCCTTCTCCTCCTGTGGATATTGGGGGGCTTGTCGGCCCCCGGGAAAACCCGAGTGCTTTAAATACGTCTGTATGCACAGACCTGCCTCTGGAGCCCTGAAGCGAACAAAAGAGCTGTGGGAAGTGGCTGCAGCCTGTGAATGGATGTCAAGGAATAACACACGGATCTGCGCCACGGCAAAATCAAGCATCGTCCCTTCTTATCTGCGAAAGAGCCTGTGTTTTACATGAAAAAAGCCTTTCTAATTAATAGGCCAGCCCCTCATGAGCTCGATAAAAAATGGAGTCAAAAGGATTTGATTAACCCCTGCTCTGTGCCGGGAGCCTGCTCTGCCTGAGGCTCGGCCCCAGCCCAGCCCTGCCCGGGGCCGATAAAGGCTCTGTGTCCCGGGGATCCCGGCAGCATCCCCGAAACCCCGAGCCCGAGCATCCACGGAGCTCATCTGGGAGTGTCCAGCCCCAGGCATAGCCACATCAGAGGGTCAGGATGCTCCAGAGCCCGCCCCGTGCCCGTTCCTTATGAATATCCTTTGCTCCCGCCAGTATTTTTTTCTGTGATCAGACACATTTGACTAAACTAATACATATGTATACACTCCGGGACGTTCCCATCCAAACCAATGTAAATTACCTCTGACCAATACATTTTCCCAGGAAATCAATGCATTTTAACACTGGATAATATTTATGAAATTGAATTTTTTTTTTTTTATTGAAGCTAATGCAATTCCCTTCTGTTTTATGCATTTTTATTAAACTAATGCATTTTAAATTAAACTGTTGTATATTAACTACAATGGCTGTGGGTACTTACAGTAAAGTAATATATGTTTACTGAAATCAATACATATTCCAAACCTGGGAATTTCCAGTTAACAAGGCTATATCAAATATAACAAATGCATGTAGCTACTTAATTTGATGTTTATATACACTGGCTACTGTATTTGTTTATTGGTAATGATTATTTTAAAAGGGGAAAGCATATTAAAGTTAGAAATACAGATTCCTGTGCTGCTGGCAGCTGCAGTTGGGAGCTGCCAGAGGTGACCACCCCATCCCTGATGCTCGAACTGGGGATTTGTGGGGGTGACCCACGTGCCCTGGTGCTGGCTGGTGGCTGAAATTCATCTCCTCTGCCACAGATGGTTTCTGTCACATCCCTGCGCCTCGGTTCCCATTGTGTGAGGTTTTGGGGACATCCTTCCCTTGCCCACCATGCTCCCCCTCAACTCCTTTCTGCTGGCAGCATCCTCAAGAGCTTTCTGAGGGTTTTACCCCCCTCCCCTTGGTGTTCAGAAGGTTTCCACGTGTAACAGCTTATTCTGGACAGATTTGATGCCGCAGCTTTGCCCGATTCGGCTCCGTTTTCCCTTGGAAAGTTCTAGCACCGTGGTTATGGCCGGGAGGATTTGCCCAGCTCAGGAATTTGGGGAAGAGCTTCCAGCTGCCAAACAGAGCCGGGGAGTGGCTGGCCCGAGGATGGGGATGAGGAACAGACAATTCCTGAGCTCCGGCCCGTCCCGAGGCTGTGCCCTGCACCGAGAGCAGGATGCGGCCCCGGGAGGAGCGGCTGTCCCGGCCTCCCGAGCCTCAGCATGGACAGGGAAAGCCATAAATAGCAGCGTTATCCGCCGTGAGCACTCCAGCGGCTCAGCCGGGGCTGAGATAATTTGGGCGAAGCAATAAAGGAGGAAAATTAATTAAAGAGCATGTGCTAATTGCAGGGGAAATGCGCGTGCAATAAGTAGCCGAGGCAGAAAGCGGCCCGGGCACCCTCTCCGCACATCCCGGGGCTCAGCCAAGGGGGGCTGTCACCGCCCCGAGCTGCCTCAACCTGCACTCCTGTGCCCCCCTTGTCCCTTTGCGTCCCCCCCACCGTGACCGGTGGTGCTCTCCCGTGTCCCCCCAGTGTTCCCCAGTGTCCCCCAGTGTCCCCCAGTGTCCCCCCAGTGTCCCCCAGTGTCCCCCGGGGACGCGCTGCAGCTCCCGCGGTGGCCGCCAGGTGG
This sequence comes from Pseudopodoces humilis, assembly GCF_049639895.1. Taxonomy (NCBI): domain Eukaryota; kingdom Metazoa; phylum Chordata; class Aves; order Passeriformes; family Paridae; genus Pseudopodoces; species Pseudopodoces humilis. Next base: position 3,408,382 of record NC_142219.1, read on the forward strand.
CGACGTTGTAGCGAGCGCTGTGCGGTCCCGGCGGGAGGCGGAGTGGGATGGGAAAAGGGATGGGAAAGGGATGGGAAAAGGGATGGGAAAGGGATGGGAAAGGGATGGGAAAGGGATGGGAAAAGGGATGGGAAAAGGGATGGGAAAAGGGATGGAAAAGGGATGGGAAAGGGATGGGAAAAGGGATGGAAAAGGGATGGGAAAGGGATGGGAAAGGGATGGGAAAGGGATGGGAAAAGGGATGGGAAAGGGATGGGAAAAGGGATGGGGAAAGGGATGGGAAAGGGATGGGAAAAGGGATGGGAAAGGGATGGGAAAGGGATGGGAAAAGGGATGGGAAAAGGGATGGGAAAAGGGATGGAAAAGGGATGGGAAAGGGATGGGAAAGGGATGGGAAAAGGGATGGGAAAGGGATGGGAAAAGGGATGGGGAAAGGGATGGGAAAGGGATGGAAAAGGGATGGGAAAGGGATGGGAAAAGGGATGGGAAAAGGGATGGGAAAAGGGATGGGAAAGGGATGGAAAAGGGATGGGAAAAGGGATGGGAAAAGGGATGGGAAAAGGGATGGGAAAGGGATGGGAAAAGGGATGGGAAAGGGATGGGAAAAGGGATGGGAAAAGGGATGGGAAAAGGGATGGGAAAAGGGATGGGAAAAGGGATGGGAAAAGGGATGGGAAAGGGATGGAAAAGGGATGGGAAAAGGGATGGGAAAGGGATGGGAAAGGGATGGGAAAAGGGATGGGAAAAGGGATGGGAAAGGGATGGGAAAAGGGATGGGAAAAGGGATGGGAAAAGGGATGGGAAAAGGGATGGGAAAAGGGATGGGAAAAGGGATGGGAAAAGGGATGGGAAAGGGATGGGAAAGGGATGGGAAAGGGATGGAAAAGGGATGGGAAAGGGATGGAAAAGGGATGGGAGAAGTAATGGAGGGAGAGGAGCAGGAGGGAAAGAAGCAGAGGAGAGAGGAGCAAAGGGAGAGGGAAGTGGGGCTGCAGGGAGAGGCGACATGGCCATGAAGCTCCACCACCTGTGGTAAAGGACTTCTGTGCTGAGACAGAAACAGAAAATGGTTTGGGTGGGAAGGGACCTCACTTGTACCTCACTGCTGTGGAGAATCCTGCATCCCTGAGGCCAGACAGAGCCCTGGGATGGCCCTAGCTTTTCCCACCGGAGGAGACAAAATCCCAGCAGAGGGGGCACAGGGAGGGCAGCAGAACCTCTGCCAGGGCTTCTGGGACACCAGGACCAAAACAGCCGACAGGGGCTGCACTGCCTTCCCCTGCACGGGATGGGGACAGAGCTCTGCAACACCTGGACCACACTCGGGGTGCCCAGAGCCTCACACATCCCTGCTGTGCCTTGGTGAGGCTCCCGCTGTCCCTCTGCCCATCCTTGGGACAAGGTGACCGAGCAAGCTCGCAGTCAGCCCTGGGTCACCATCAGATTGGGTCACCATCAGCAGCTCTCGCTGCCTAATGGGGCCAGATCACCGCACAAAGGAGTTCCGTGGATCACAAACGGGCAGGAAGGCAGGAATAAATTAACGCCTGGAACGGGAGTGTGCTGAAATCTTTTTTTTTTTTTAAGTACACAGAAAAGCCCCTTCCATATTTTAATTAAAAGCCTTTCAGGAGAGGAGGCAAGGGGCTGCCATTTACAACGGGCTATTGTCAGGCGCACAAAGCAAACGGGGCTGGAGACAAACTGATTTATTAACCTGCGCCTCGCAGCGCTCCCCGGGGCGGGTGAGCCCTCGCCGGAGGGGGGGTGACAGCACCGGGGTCCCCCTGCTCTCCCCGGGGTGCTCCAGGGCCATGGGGCAGCCCCCGAGGGGACACAGGGCTGGTTTGTGCCACCCCACAACTCTCCGTCCCTCCAGGTGGCACGGGGTGCGGTCCCTCTCCTCTTCCTTACGGCTCCCATTGATTTATGGATGATTTGGCCAAACAGAAACATTCCTCCAAAGCCCACAATTTAATTTGCTCACCAAAGACGCCAAGTTAGTTTTATTCCTGATTTATGAGCAGGGCTCCCGTGTTCCCTGGGCAGCAGAGCAGGGCGGTGATTTATGGGGGCGCAGGGAGAAGATCCCTGCCTGGGACCTGTCCTGGTGCTGTCCAACAGCAGATCCCAGGGGCACCTTGGTCACAAACACGGCATGGAGAGAAACCAGCTCTCCCCACGGCAAAGACCACCCATCCCACCCGGGTTTGCTGACCCATCTATGAGCAAACCTCCCCTTGGCCATGAGGGAGGAATGGAAATGAATTCCCGGGTGGGATCTCCCCTTGCACAGCCTCTGCTCCAACCCCCAGCTAATTACAGCCTCATTAATCCAGAGGTGAAGCAGCTTCCTGGCACCACCAGCAGCCCCAATCTCATTACAAATCTCACTGACTACCAGCAATTTCCACTCCCTGATTTTTATGATTTGGGGGATAAGGGGGTCTATTTATAGTGCTTGGGTTGCCAGAGCAAGGTTGGAGGCTTTGAGCTGTGTGCCCCCAAGCAGGAGCAGCACCTGGGCACTCATGGCTGGGGTCTCAGAGCATCCATGGAATTTGCTGTTGATGCCACCAGGGCTGGGATTTCAGCTCAGCGTTTTCATCTGGAGTTCCCTGGTTCCAGGCAATGTGTTTGTTGCAGGACCATAAGAAGGTTTTTCCATGGGAAGGATTTGCCCCTTTTCCAGCCAGCTCTGAAGATGCTGGTGCAGGGCTCACAGGAGCATCCAGGCTCTCTCTGACACAAACTGCCTGGACTCCTGCAAATCTTTCTTTGAACTTTGATTTTCTGTTCACTTGTTCTTCTGCCTGAGGCGTTTTGCAGTTGTGGGATTGTGAGCGGCTCTGAGCTTCTCTGAGTGGAAGAGATGAGAAAAGCAAGATGATTTCCTGGCTGTTTGTGCTACAGTGTGGGGCCAAGGTCACTTTGGGTGTCTGCCTCACCCTTTAGGACAATTTTCCAGGCCCAGGAGCAGACCTGTCCCTGTGACAATTGGAAGAAGCAGCAGGGCAGGGTGCAATTTGAAGGGTGTCCCTTTTCTTCGGTGTCTCCTGAACTCAAACTGTGCTTTTTGGTGGAATCCCAAGAGCCCTGCAAAACGCCAGGACCAGCAGCAGGGTGACCCCTGGGCAGTGAGGGGCTGCTCCCTCCCCAGCCTCCTACAGAGAGAGGCTCCAGCACTGCAAGATTTGCTGCAGCAAGGAGAGTTTTAGGAGCAGTGAAGGACCACCAGTGAGCACTGCAGGAGCACTCCTGGTTTGCTGTGTCCGTGCTGCCCTCCAGCCGCTCCGAGCACAGGGATCCAGAGGGGACAGCTAAGACAAAGGGAGCAGGGTAGCGATGAACACCCTGCCCTCATCATCTCTGCACTTTTGGAGGCAAAGCAGCTTGTGACCCCCTGGGAGCGCTTTGGGACTCCCCTCCGTGGGAAGGGGGTGGGCAATGTTTGTCCATGCTGGGGTGTGGGGTTGTCACAGCCTGGCAGGAGCCCCCAGTTTCCAGGAGCAGAGATGTGCCTGTGCCTGCAGGACAGCCCGGGGTATTCCCTGCTCCTCGGCAGGGATATTAAACCTCTGCACTTGCTTGGTCTGCAAATCCCTGCCTGCAAAACGCACCCGAGGGGCAGCTCCGTCCTTCTCTGCTCAAAATTGAGTCGCAGCCAGTGGGGCTGGGGGTCCCTCCAGCACAAACACGGCTCTGCTGGGAGGTACCACTTCCCCAGGGGATTGGGAATGAATTCTCCCAGCCCCTTGGATGTTGGTGTGGCCAGCCCAACAGGCTATGGGGTAACGTGGAGTAGAAAATGTGAAGTTTTTTTGTTATTGGTGGGGAAGCAGAGAGGGAATTTCTGGGACAGGTGTCAGTGCCCAGACGCTGCTGGGTGGGCTCTGTTCCTCTGCTGAAGTTGGCTGGATTCTTCAGAGACATTGAGAAATTTAAAAATACAGCCCTAAACCAGCCTGAGTTCGGGGTATTTGTGAATTTGTGGGGGTTTCTGGCTGTGGAGCGGTGGAACCGTGTTTGCTGTAGCCATTCCCAGCAGGTCAAAGGTGCAGGAAGGGTCAGATTAGGCGGAAAAAAACCCCGAACAAACCTGCAAAAGTTTAACCGGCGGCTTCCCGCTGACGATTCTTCCAGCTAAAAACCTTAATTTGGCCAGGAAAAAAAAAAATCCATCACCAGGGGGACTGAAACCCGGGGGGGGGGGGGGGGGAGGTGTGGGGGGGTTTGTCCAGGGGCGGCGGGGAGCGATGCTCGGGGGGGGTCCGGGAGGGTTCCGCAGGGCGGGGAGCGGCGGGGCCGGCCCCGCTGGAGGCGGGCGGGGCGGGCGGGCGCCCCCCGCTCCCCCCGCTCCCCCCGGGCCCCTCCGCGGCACCGGGCTCCCCCAAGATGGCCGCCGAGGTGGGATCGATGTGTCGATACCGGACACGGTTTGATGCCCGCCGGCTCCAGGTCGGTGGCGGCGGAGGGAGGGAGGGAGAGAGGGAGGGATGGGGGCGGCCGCCCGGATCACTCCCCCCCCCCCCCCCCCCTTCTTCTCCCCGTCCCTCCCTCCCTCTCCCCCCGCGCCCGCCCCCCTCCCTCCGCCCGCCCTTCCCCATCGATAGGTATCAGAAATTGATCCCCGCCGCCGCCGCCGCTCTTTGTTCGGCGCCGCCCGCCCGGGAGCCTGGAGCAGAGAGCATGGAGCAGCGCTAGCGGCGATGGAGCCGCGATGGAGCCCCGGCCCCCGCCCCGCCGCCCCCGAGGTGACAGCGGGGCCGCGGGGCGGGCGCCGCTCCGCCCCGGCGGGAGGGAGGGAGGGAGGAAGAGGAGGGAGGGAAGTTGCGCGGGATGAAGTTGCGGGGAGCGCGGCCCCGCCAAGTTTCTGGCTGTCCCCGCCCGCCGAGAGGAGCCGCAGGTGCCCGCGGGCTGCCGAGTGTCCCCGGCGCCGCCCGCAGCGGGGGCCGCTCGGTGCCCGCATCCCCCGGCGCGCTCGGGGCGGGCAGAGCAGCGCGGCTGCGGTGATGGATGCGGGGATGGCGGAGCGGGGCTGCCCGGAGCCCTGCCGCCCTCCCATTGTTATCCAGGGCCGGTGTGCGGGGCCGGTGCCGGGGCTCGGCCAGCCCTGAGCCCGGCGGTACCGGGCGGTGCTGCTCGGACCGGGGATGGATGCGGCGGGGGGGCAGCAGCTCCTTTGTGGCTCCGGGCAGGTCACGGCCGCCGTATCCCACCGTGGTACCCTCGGTCTGTGAAATTCCCGGTAAGTCCTTTGTTACCGTGTGCGGGGGAAGGTTGCCAGGGGCTGCTGACAGTTTGTGACCTTAAATACGCACCTTAAATAGGAGGTGGATAATTAACACAATGGCTCTCCCAACATAATGGGATGAAACCCAACCTGGAGCCGCTACAACAACTGAAACGCGCATTTCCATGGATATTAAATGGGTTTATCCCCGTAGGATATTCCGGAGTTTAAAATGCAGCGTGCTTCGGCGGGGAGTAAACAAATTGAAATGCGATTTATGGGGCTCCGGTACTGGATCAACAGTTCCAGCATTTAATACATTTTGGCTTTTAAGCAGATTACGTGCTGCATCTGCGCTACGCGACCCGAAAAGTACCGCAGGTACCGCGGCCGGTGGGTTTGCCATGACTGCTCAGTCCTGGCATTGTGGCCGGGAAGGGATTACGGCTCTAAGCGCTTCGGATACAAAAGCGTTCCTCGCTAAATCGCTCTAATGACTTTTCCTGGGTGCGCGCAGAACCTTTATTTAAAGATAAATATTGGCAGCTTCTTTGCCGTGGGTCTGTCGGGGGCGAACTTTGCCGGAGGGAGCGGTGGGCTGGGAGGTGGCGGCTCTCCCTCCTTCCCTCCCCGCCGTTCCGCCCGGCCGCTGCCCGTGCCTGGGTGCGGAGCTGGACCGGGAGCAGCGGGGATTGACTTCTGTCCAGGCAGCAGTTCTGCCGCCTCGCCGGGATCACGTTGGGAAAGGTGACCTTGTGCCAGCTTGGCCTAATGCCCTCCATTAAAAAAAAACCAAACCAACCCCCCCCCAAAAAAAAAACAAGAGGGGAAAAAACCCCTCCAACCAACCGCTAAGGAAGGCAGGCTATCCGTTTATTATTCTTCCAAGAGCTTTCTCCTTATTTTTATTTTTTTTTAAATTTATTTATTTATTTTTTCCTTTTTAATGGATGTGTCTGAGCAGCTCTGCTGGCCTGGGGCTGGCTGGGAATGGCAGAGTTTGAGCCTCCCTGATGAATGGTGGGCATATGGAAAACACAGGGATAAATGTGCGACTCGGCAGCGCTCGGATCGAAACGGCGCTGAGCCCTTTTACGGCAGAGAGTGGCGGAAATGAGGAGAGATAAAATTCTATCAAAGATAACACCAGGCGTATTTCACAGGGTTATGAGATTGGTTTATTGTGTACATTAGTAATGCAGTATTTTATTTTTTTTTTTTTTTTTACAGCTTTCTTGTGGGTGATAGAGTGGGATTCATACCTTGGTGGGATTTTTTCTGGGGGGGTTTAATTTGCTTGGGGTTTATTGCGTTCTGCTTGGCACTGTGTGGATTTATGGGATGCTCCTTGCGCTGGATGCTGCTCTAATCCAACCCGTTCTGCGTTAAAACGGCAAAAAAATGGGCGAGAGTTGCGAGCTGCTGATTTGGGGTAATAAATACAACGGCGAGCGAGAGCGATTAGAGCCATCTTTTATAAATGTCTTCACATCTCATTATGCAGATGAGCTCTGGCTACACGGCTCCAAGCCTTTGGTTCTCTCAAATAAAATGTTCTTGGGTTTATTTCCCGGAATGCAAATGCTCTCTCCGCGTGCCGGAGTTGGGCAGAAACTTCGGCGGCTCCGCCGGATGGTGGAGAGCCGGGAGCCTCGGAGCGTGGTCTGGTTGATGAAATGTTTTTTGCTGTTTAAAGTTTAGGGGAGAAGGAAGGGAAAAAAAAAAAAAACCAAAAACCCCAACCAAAAAACCACAACTGTGGATGTGATTAAAATATTATAACCTTATGATATTCTGAAGTGCATAAATTTTACATATCAGCTACAGCGGGAGTTTAGACATCCATTAAATGATATGACAGCTTGACTTATCTAAATGTGCATCATTTAACAATGTGTCAAAATTCTGCTTTATATAGACGACAGCAGTAAATAAGCTATCAGTCCTCTTGGCTGGAGCTTAATTCCTGGAGCTTGGACTAATAAACTTAACTGCATTCTTGTGGAGCAGCAGGATAAACCTGGGGGGAGGCTGAGGTGCCCCTGGGGCTTGGGGGGAGCTTCATCTCAAATGTCCCGGGTGCTCTGCGTTTTTAGGGCTCTTATGGGGAGACTGGTGGGACCTTCCTGTTTCCTCCAGCATCCCCAGCACCCACCACCTTCCATCCCCATCCCTGCTGGAGGGAGGAGGGATGGTGGCTGTGCTCACTGTGCCCGAGGGAAAGCGGTGGGGGAGCCCAAGGAGGCTGTGGGTGCCCCCATCTCAGAGGGATTTTTGTCTTTCCGAGCTGAAATCTCCGGGTTTGTGTAAGTGCAGCCTGCGCCTGGGGCTGGCTGAGAAGCCTTGTGAGGTTGGGAATGCTGTTTGTGCTTTCCAGTGGCTCCAGCTGCTCCCGGTGCAGCGGGGCGTGGGGAGCAGTGGCTGCGGAATCATCTGGTTCCAACGATTAATCTGAATTTGGGCGCAGCGGCACCGCCGGAGCCGGGCCCTGGGCAGATGTTCTGTCTCATGGTTGGCTTGGCTGTTGTCTGATGGTTGTGTGCTCCTCCTGGGAGCTGCCCAGTGACCAGAACTCTTCAGGTGGATTCCCTGCTGTGTCCTGCAGGGCCGTGCTCTGGTGGTGGGGACACAAGCGGCGCTTCTGCGCTTGGCCCAGGAGCTCTGTGTCCTTAGGGATTGAGGGTTGTGGCAGCTGGAAATGCGGCTGCCCCAGGGAGGACCAGCTGATCTGGTCACTGAAATGTGGCTCCAGCATCAACAAGTTCAAACCTCGGTCTTGGGAGGACTCGGGTGTCTTGGAATGTCACTGTCATTGAGCACCTGGTGGTGTCCCCTTCCTCTGTGCCCCCACTGCAGCTCCCTGCTTGGGACAGCCTGAGGTGATGATCAAATCCTGCCCCCCAAATCCTGCATTAACACCTGATAATTCTACTGCTTCCAATTTCTATGTGAAGAGAGGAGGAGATGGGCTGTGTTTCTGGTCCCACCTGCTCTGGGGTCAGTACTGAGCATCAGTAAAGTCAGACTGTGAAGTTCCTGAAGTGAAATCTGATTTTTTTTTATTTTTTTTTTTTCCCTGTTAATTTTTTTTTTCTGGCTGAATAATTGAGATGCTGCCAGACAAGAAGAGCTGTAGAAAATGAGAGTTTATCTTTAGCACCACAGTTCTCACTTTAGAAACTGGTGACCCCAATTCCAGCCTGGAGAGTGACTTCTTCCCTAATTAATAAATCCATTAATTAATTGTGTGCGTGCTGCAGCCCATTAGAGATGTACACGCTGGCCTCCTGATCCAGTTTAGTGGATTGTCTCTGTGGCCTTGGAAGCAGGGGAGGGAAAAAGGGATTGTGACCATGAGGCAGAGAGGGGACGAGGATGGAAATATAATTTGATTTTTGTGGGACTTCAGGGATGAGCGCAAGCCCCGCCACCTCCTGCTGGGTGTTCCAGCTGGGAGAGGGGTGTGGGGACCGAGTGGGGGGCTCAGGGCTGCTGTGCCCGCTGAGATGGGGGTCAGCAGAGAGGGGTGGGGTGCCTCTCGTGCCGATGCCCCGCGGGATGGGGAGCAGGGAGCCGCTCCCAGGGCTGCGGCACCGCCTGGAGGGTTTGGCAGGGCTGGGCACGGCTCCTGCGCCGCGGGTGGAGCAGAATGTTAAAGCCTTGGGTGATCTGAATTATTATTTATGACCAGATTAGGAAGCAGTCCTTCAGGAGGCACTTGCTGAACTCAAAAGCCTCAGCAGAGCCTGCGGAACTCGCGATGCATCTCCCTCCATATGTTGGCACAGGAGCTGCTCCCTTCAGTTAATTTTTCTTGCTGTCTGCAGAGACCTGGAATAAAAATACAGGCAAATTGTTGTGCGTGCTGGTCCCAGGGCTCCCGTTTTCTCTGCTGAATGGGAAGTTGGCTGTTGGCAGAAGAAGCATCATCTTTAAATGCAGGAGGCTTTGCTTGCCTATGGGTTTTAGGGGCTCCAGGGGCCCCTCTGCTCCCCCATTTTCCACTCCTGGTTTTGCTGGCTGGAGAAAATGGGTGTATTTGGGTTCCCAGAGGTGGCTGCATGTCCCAGGGGACAGCAGCGGTGCTCCTCCCCTCCTCCCTTGAGTGCTGGCGCAATCGTGGCGCTACATCCCTGGCTGCAGGAATTCCCACATCCCAAATTTCAGGGAATTATCCTGGGAGCTGCCAACAAAACACAGCAAACTGAAATTACAGAGCCATTGTTTGCAGGGAGGGAAGGTGAACAGCAGCATCCTGCTCCTCAGCATGCTTTGGAATGGGTTTTATTTAGGATTTGCAAGCCATGGGTGTGTGCTCTCCCCACACCAGACCTCAAGACAAAACCCACGCTGCAGCTCATGGTGTAGCACATTCCCTCTGGGACTGGAAAAGGCACAGTAGAGACATCCATTCCCCCCCAAAAAAAGCCTGGGTGAAGTTTCTCAGAACATTTTGTACCATCCTGCTCCTATTACCGAAAGATGTAATTCCCCAACTTGGGAGATAATAAGCAGGTATTGACTTCTGCTGGGGTCATTATCAAGATTTATTCAGTCAATATGGCTCCTTGGGTCAATAAATCTTGAGGTTGATAAAGGAGGAATATATACTTGCAGACTTTATTAAAAAGTTTTCCCCTTTTGTAACACTTCTTTTCCTGTGTGTTGCAACAGGATCTGTGACTGAGTTTTCTTTAATTACTTTTTTTTTTTTTTTTGTGGTGCACATCTTCCTGCAGCTTTTGGTCTGTCTTTCCAAGACAGCACAATTTGGGAAGCAGGATTTGGCCCTGTGCTGGCTCTGGTTTCCTGGAGATCCCTTTTGTGCTATGATTCCCCCTCTCCTGGCCTGGCTGTGGTGCAGGGTGAGGATCTGGGGGAATGGGACCAATATTCAATATTCAATATTCCCACCCTTGGTGGCTTTTTAAAGTTGGACACGCCAACACCTCCTCCCAGAATGGATTTGGTACCTTTTATTCCTTAACATGGCCTTGCTGTTTATTTATTTTTTTGACTATTTTGGTGCAGCACTAAGTGATTTCCCCAAAGCTACCCCAGCACCCCTGAGCATTGGCTTTGCTGTGGTTTAAGCGAGCGTGGAGCCGATTTAATATTTAACTCTCGGCGTGTGCCTGTGCCAGCCGGTCCTCCTGCAACACAGCTTCCCAAAAAAAAGTAAATAACCAATTTGAACCCCGGGTAAATATTCCTCTGGTGGGAGCTGTGCCGTGCGTCAGCCGCTCCGAGCGCGCCGCCGTTGCCTTTGGTAACGCTCTCGTGGTTTTACACCAAAGTCAGGACCTCGAGCATCCTTTGTTTTCTTCCGTCGGGATAACATAATAAAGTATTACCTGGCGCTGGCAGCAGGGCTTGTAATGTGTGCTGTAAGCACGGAGCAGAGCCGGGGTTATTGCTCAGCCTGGCTGCAGAGGACATTTATTCCTTATTAATCACGCTGACGGGGAGAGCTGCCTCCGTCTGCGGCTCTGGGAGCGCTGCACAAACATTGCTGCGTCCCTGGGAGCTGGGTCATCATTACCCCTCTTGTCCCCGCAGTTTTTTGGCTGAGGGAGGAGCTGTGGGCTCCGTGGGGGCACGGTTTGGGCTGAAATCCCCCCGTGATGCCCGGCACGGCGGCTGGGATGGGTGAGTGGAGGATGGTGCCCGGCAGGAGAAAGGCTGGTGGGGACCCCCGTGCTGTAGCTGTCCCTCGGGATGGTGGGGCTGGAGTCCATCCAGGGGGGTTTAGGTTGGAGATCAGGGAAAGGTTCAGCCCCCAGAGGGTGCTGGCACTGCCCAGGCTCCCCAGGGAATGGGCACAGCCCCGAGGCTGCCAGAGCTGCAGGGTGGGATTGTTGGGATTGCCTGTGCAGGGCCAGGGGTTGGACTGGGAGATCCTTTTGGGTCCTTTACAACTCAGGATACTCCACGATTCTGTGGGGTCTCTCTGCCTGAGCGGCTGCTGATGGCACATGGGATGGGATGGGATGGGATGGGAGGGGATGGGATGGGATGGAGTGAGGTGGGATGGAGTGGGATGGGATGGAATGGGATGGGATGGGATGGAGTGAGGTGGGATGGAGTGGGATGGAGTGGGATGGGATGGAGTGGGATGGGATGGGATGGGATGGGATGGGATGGGATGGGATGGGATGGGATGGGATGGGATGGGATGGGATGGGATGGGATGGGATGGGATGGGATGGGATGCGATGCGATGGGATGGGATGGGATGGAGTGGAATGGGATGGGATGGAGTGAGATGGGATGGGATGGAGTGGGATGGGATGGGATGGGATGGAGTGGGATGGGATGGAGTGGGATGGGATGGGATGGGATGGAATGGGATGGGATGGAGTGGGATGGGATGGGATGGAGTGGGATGGGATGAGTGGGATGCTGCGGCCACGCCGCTCCGGTTCCCTTCCTCTGGCACCAGAGATGGGCTGTGCTGTGTTGATGCCAACCCATCCAAACTCCTCCCGGCCCCATTCCTGGCAGAGCTGAGGGCTGGCAGGTGCCAGGACCGGCAGGGCTGTGCTCTGGGCACGTGTCCGGGCATCCCGGGCCAGCGGCTCCGCTCGGCACACGCCGCTGAGGCAGCGCCTCCCTCCACCGCACTTTCCTTTCAAATAAAAGCAGCTAATTAACATTATTCTTTAATTATTGCCTTTATCAACAAGGGGTCTGGTTTATACCAGCAGGATAGTCGCTTTCCTTTCCACTACCCAAGCGAATGCTTCAATTCCTGTTGCTTTTGAAATGAATTTGATGTCATCTGCCCATTGTCACTTAATGGGGACACTTGGGTAATGATTGCGCGCTCCAGCCCTGTTAGCAGCACTGCGAGCGTGTAATTTAGCCCCTTAGGCAACGGTACTTTTGAAATCTCTGGATAGTTTTGAACTCTCTGTTCTTAATTAAATATGCAATTTTTCACGGTAACCAGGTTAATTCTTTTGTGTTGTGTTGTAATACTGTTAGGAATTTTCATAGTTCTTATTAAACATTATTCAGGCATTGTGAATTCCATAATTAAAAAAAATGAAAAGAACAAAGCTTGATTCACTTCTTTCTTTTCCCTGGTTAATTTATCAAATGAATTTTGCAAATTTTTCTTTTTCTCCCCAGACAGCGTGCCAAGTGTTTTAAAGGGGAAGGATTTAATTGCTCTGTAGGGATTGGTTGGTTATGAAGGATTTGGCTGTTTGATTAGTAAACCCTATTGGGAATGGTTTAATGCTCCATGATCTTAAAAATTGTCTGATTGTGAGGCTCTCCAAGGATGTTTTCTCTCTTCCTTATGTACGGGAGAGGCTTTGCACAAGTGTGATTATGAGATGGGGAGGAGGGAGCCGAGGTCGGAGCTGGGTTTGCTGGGCTGCCCCGGCCAGGAGGAGGAGGAGGAGGATGGTGAGGCAAACCAGCAGTTGTTCCTGTGTTTCCCTGCAGATTGTGGGAATGGATCCCTGGCTGGGCCAGGATGGGTCTGCTCCAGGCTGGATCCATCACTCAGTTCCTCCTCCAAGGCTCGCTGCCTGCCTTACCTTGTAATATAATGGGATTTTATGGAATGTCTGGTTTATTAAGAGGCAAAACCCTGCTGTGCTGTCTGTGCCTGATTCACTGTGGTACCCCTGGGCACATCCCTGAGTGGGATCCAGGCTGGATATGCACGAGGAGGGATGTGGGGATGCAGCTGGCTTGGATCCGGGTACCCCAAAGCAGGGAGATCCCACCTGCTCTGACTGTGGAGCCTGGAGATGTCCAGCCAGGAGTCTTTATCCAGGCAGGCTTTTAAAAACTATAAAACCACTCAGTTCCTGGTGGTTTTCTGGTCTTTTTTGGGTCCAGAATTGATGGAGGTGATGTCTGTGCACTGATATTGGGGCCGCAGGGATGGGCTGTGACTCCAGTGTGCCAGGAAGGGCACAGGGCTCCAAAATCCCTGCTGGGGGAGAGCCTGGCCTTCCCTTCCAGAGTGTCCAGGAGCATCCCTGTGGGCACTGCCAGCCGTGTTCTGTGTTGGTTTTAAAGCCCTTTTGGATTTCATACAGAGAAATAAAGGTCAATATTTAGTGTTTTTAGCCATATGGTGCCATCTGGGCTCCCACTGATGCTGTGGGGTGAAGGATGGTGGGGCCTCACTATTAAATAACAGAACAGCGTGGTGCTGGCACCCAGTGGGATTTTGGGGGGAGCAGGAGGGGTTTTGCCTCCTGCCTGGAGCATCCCCAGGAGGTGCCTCTGTCTGGGAGCTTCAGCCCAGCCAGGATCGATTGTGGCCAGTCTGAGGGGGCTCCCCAGGGTTTATTTGGGCTTTAAGGAGAGGTCAGAGAGTCATTACACTTATAAATATATTACGATTTAAGAGAAGAGCTGTCATTATCTTTGAACTTGGTTTATGTGGCGCCAATTTTTCCCTGCTCTGATTCCAGCCAGGAGGATCAGCCAGGCTGGGGCAGCACCTGGACAGCCTGGGGGAGGAAAAAAAGGATGCAGCAGTGCCTCAAAAAGCTTTAGAATCTATGCTTAAAACTGCTGCTTTCCCAAAAACTTGGAGGGGGACGTTAGCTTGAGGTTTGGGGAATCAAGTGATGCTGTGGTGATGCAGCTGGCAGCGATCCTGGCTTGGAATCTGTGTCGGAGCCAGGGTTTCCCTTCATCATCATCATCTTTTGGGTGTTTTTGGGGAGGGACAAGTCAGCAGCATAAGTGTGACCAGGTGGGAACAAAGAGAAATCCGAGATGCCACCGAGCAGTGGCATCACCCCACGGTGACACCTCTGTCACTGCCCTGAGCAGCGGGGGCAGGGATGGCAATGGGGCTTAAAAATAAGGATTTAAATCAAAATAAATCCCAGTTTTCCCCCCAGTTTTCCTGTTCCTCGTGGCACTGAACTAGCTGGGCTGTGGCTGAAGCAGGGACACAAACATTTTGCTCTGGTGGTCATACAGGATTGGAGCAGAGACCAGTACCAGGGGGTTCCACTCCCCACAGGGCTGTGCTGATGCCAGAAAGTGACTTAAAAACCAAGAAAGAAAACGACAAAAAAAGAAAGAAAGCAAGAAAAAAAGCTAGACATTTGCAAGGAGAAGGCGAGCAGATGCCAGTAATGTATTCCCAGGCATGACACAGAGTGGCAGCGTGTCATGAACCGTGTCCCCAGGGACCCCTGGGTCTGTGATATTGGCTTTAACCCCCACCAGCTCTGGTCAGGGCGTAAATTCATCAGGCTTACGGGTATTGCTCTTGGACTACTGAATAATTTACAGTTGCAGAGCCCAGCCAGGTTCAGGTCATCGGGGTTCATGGGTTAATAACAGGTTTGGTTTTTGTTGTCAGCATCTGCCTTGATAACATATGAAAGAATCCTATTCTGTTGATTAGATTTTGAAATGGATCAATTTTTAATCAGCAGAACATCTGACTCACTCAATAAGAGGAGCGTGGTGGAGACAGGACGAGGGGCTCGTTATTTACAGGATTGTTTGTTTTTACTAATACGCAAATCCTCGCTGGGGCTGGAGCCTCCCCCCGCCTCCCCTCGCCCCGGCTCCCCCAAAATAAATCGCTGGGATTATCTGCAGCCTCGTGCCAGGTATTTGATCCATCCACTGATTGGGTGGGAAATCCATGCTGCTGCTCAGGGCACGCAGAAGCTTTGATTTAACTATCTTGTTATCGATGGAAAACACTCGCCAGTCACCAAATCTTTGAAAATTTTATGTTTTGGAGGTGTTTTATTCTTCCTGAGCATCCTGCATGGAGCTCCCCACCCCTAGGACCACCAGGATGAGCTGGGAGAGAAGGGAACAAACCCTGGGGGGATGCAGGAATATCCTGGTGAAATTCCTGCCTGTGAATTATTCTGAGGGAATAACTTCTGATTTCATTATTTGAAAGGGCTGGATCCCCATGGAAAGTTAAATACTGAGTGTGGAACCTGGGAAAAAGCTTTACTTATTTATTTTCTAAATTATTTGGTTTTGATTCTTGGGCACAAAAATCAAAAGTTGATTAATTTAATAACAAAGTTGACTTATTTCATTGCATCTTGATAAACTGCCCGTGTTTCTTTTGGTAAAGACATGTATGAAATAAATACTCATTTTTTAATAATAAATTAGCGGGTTTTTAATGGAATCCACCAGGTCAAAATTTTGTCTTGAAGCCAGTCAAGCCATCACAGAACTCCCTGAGAATCAAATTCTTTTTTTTAATAATGGAAAAGGTAGAATAAATGTAATTTTGGGAAGAGTGTCAGTGGGGTACTACAGCTCTGTGGGGGCTGGCTGGGGACTCTGTCACTGCAGATATCAATGTAGATAAGAACTCATTGGGATGATAATTTCCATGGGTTTTCCCTAGGCTCTTTGGGATTTTAATTTTAAAACTTGTGCCTTCTGGCAGCCTCCTTAACCTAAATAAATATTCTCCCTCGGATCAATTAAGCTCATGGCTGGTGGTGAGGAATTGCTCCTGGCAGATTTTTTGGTTTTCTTCGTATCTTTCTTGAAAGTGTGGCCCCTTCTTAAAAACTCGGTGCATTCCTGAATTTACAGATACAGGTTTGTTGTTGATTCCATGAGGTGGTGATTTAATCCTTGGGGGAAGCGCGCTGAGACCTCTGGCTGGAGCTGGAGGTGGGGATGTGAACCTGGGGATGGATTTCCTGATCCCTTTGGCTTCTATTCCAGCTCCCAGCTGAGCACCCACGTGCTCTGTGTTTGCTGACCTTTGGTCCCAGGCGAGGTTTCCTCTGGAGCTTTGCGGTGCCTGGTGTTGTTACACCCCGATAATCCCAAGGGCTCATTCCTATAACCTGGAAATAACTCTGCAGGTAATGGGTGTTTGCTCTCTGCAGCCACAGGTGATGTATCAGCCTCTCCTAAGATCATTAGCACTGTGAGAAGGTTAAATATGCAGATTATATCATCCCTGGCAGGTTTATTTGCAGGAGAGGGATGGGTGTCACAAGTTCAGGACTTCCAAATTAAGTTTATTTTTGCGATGGAAAATGTGCTTCTTCTCTTGAGCATCTGCTGGTTATTTTCTGACAGTTGGAAGAAAAACAGCTTTGCAAAGAGTAGAGGGACTCCTGGGCTGGAATTTATAATAAAATTATTTTTATTAAATAATGGGTGCTTAGAAAGTGTTGATGGGGACGATGGGGTTTAGTGCCTGATTTGGGCAGTGGGAGTTGCTCTGGGGACCTGCCCAGTTCTTGGCTCCTCTGGTAACTTATTAACTCCAAAAACTGTCTTTGTGTTTAGCAGCTGAGTAAATGTATTGCTGATGGGTGCCTGGGTTTTAATGTCATTGCTCTGGACAGGGTTGACCCAGAACAGCTCCAGGGCTGGTTCTGCTGCCCTGTGGGAGTTGGGTCTGGCACAGTGGGAGCAAAGAGCACAGGAGGGGCTGGAAATGGTTCTTTGCTGCTTCCTTTGCACCTTGAGGCCATGCAAAGGGGTTGCTGCTCTGCAGCTCAGGGTTTTTCCAGGGTTCCCATCCCTGGAAGTTTTCAAGATCAGATTACAGAGAGCTTGGAGCAAGCTGGGAGAGCGGAAGGTCCCAGTGCTCATGGCAGGGGGAGGAAAGAGATGATGTTCAAGATCCCTCTCAACCCAAACCATTTTTTATTCCATGATTTGTTTTGGATCTCTGGATTTGTACCCCAGCCAGTCCCAGGTACAGCCCCGTGTGTCTCTCCAAAGCCGCATGGATTTGACCCAGAGTTACCAAGACCTGCAAATCATCCTCTCCTCTTCCCTCCCTGATTTTTTGAGCCATTTAGCCAAGTATGATGCTGCAATAATTTTGGGCACCACAGGCAATTTGGGTTCATTAGGTCTCGCTGTGGGGACCGTACAAATTTACCTTTTGACAGCAGTGGTCTCCTCTGCCCATCCCTTCCCTTCTTGAAGAATCCCCTTCCCAGCAGGATGCACAACCTGAGCCTGGAAGGGTTTCTGCGTTTCGCTCTTTTTTTAGGCTAATAATTAAACCATAATGACAGAGCCCAGCATCTCTTTATTTAAAGAGCAGATGGAGTGTTCTGGATATTAGCACGGCCCTGGCTCCCACAGTGCCAGCAGCTCCTGGAGCTCGGGGTTGGGATGAGCCCCCCAAGGACTGTGTTATTGGGCGGGCAGCGGGTGGCAACGCCGTGGGACGCCAAAATTACAAGGGCATCGTTAGGTAGGGGTGAGCTGAGATGCTTTTCCCATCCCTCTTTCCTATCCCGTGGCTGAATCCCGGGAAGCTGCTCCAAAAAGCACTTTTGGACCGCTGAGTTGGCACACCTGGCCCTCCATGGGCTCAGCTCTCCCTCCACCCCGCCCCGCCAGCGATCCGGGGCGCCGCGGATGTTCCGGTTACAAACGGAGCGGGGCATTTCTGGTCACACACGTTTGGATGGGTTATCCCAGGCTGCCACTTCCAAAAGCCATGAAAGAAGGGAGTGCAGGCTTTGGCTGCTGAGCTGGCCCAGAGCTCGTTGCTCCCTCCTCACCATCGCCGTGTGCAGCCGCAGTGATGATTTCGGAGCTGCCAATGCCATCCTAGAGGGTCCAGACCCATCCCCAGCAAATCCTTGTCTTTCCTCACTTTGCCCTACCCAGCATCACCATCTAGCCATGGTGCTGTGTGTTTCCCACCCCGATTTCTCATTGAAACACTTCCTTTCTTTCTTTTTTTTTTTTTTTTTTTTTCCTCCTAAGCAGCCACAATTGATAATTTAGCTCTGGATAAAGCAACCTTCCAGCTTTTTCTTTCTCAGAGGCCAAAACATTGATGTTGTGTGAAATGGGAGCTTTGAGGAGGCTTTGTATGGAACTTAGCTTCCTGAAAAATTTATTTACTGCGACTGTGATCCGCAGGAGCGAATTGATGTTTATCTATAGTAGTTCTTGCCAGAAAAAAAAATGCATAACTGCACTTTCTTGGGAAGCCCTGAAAGGCCTTTTAAATAAGTGTCTAATAGTAGGCTCTCAATAGCAAACAGCCAGCTTGATAGACAGTGTACAGTATATTATTAACTATAAGCAGGCTTAATCTTTTCCTCATGTTTTAGAGAATGCTTTATAACCTTGTGGCCAAAGAATTCATGATGGCCAGGTATTTGAAGCTAAGCAAAAATTATACCGGCTGTAACTGCTGGGAGATCGATAGCGCCGGGAAAGGCGGGAGGCAGCGAGCTCCTGCTGGAGCTGCTGTTCCTGCCCGCTCCTGGCTTTCTCCGTGGGGTTTAGGTGGCACATGTGTTGTGTGGAAGGTTCCTCGGGGAGGGATGCTGGTGAGGAGGGTGTTGTTTGTTTGTTCTCCTCGCAATTGTTGTGTGGGATGGAGGTCTGGGCGTTGCTGGTCCAGTGGGTGGGATGAAGTTGTGGGATCATTAAGGTTGGGAAAGGTCTCTAAGATCATCAAATCCAGCCAGCACTGTCATGTTCACCACTGAATTGTGTCCCCAGGTGCCACCACCTTTAGAATGGCACCAAGGGAGGTGGCTCCACCCCTGCCCTGGGCAGCCTGTTCCAATATCTGACCATCAATATCTGTTCCTGAATACCCAATCTGAACCTCCCCTGGCACAGCTTGAGGCTGTTCCCTCTGGTCCCTTGTTCTCTGGGAGCAGAGCCTGACCTCCCCCAGCTGCAGCCTCCTGTCAGGGAGTTGTGGGGAGCCAAAAGGTCCCCCCGAGCCTCCTTTTTTGGCCCCGTTTTGTGGTGCCCTCCTTGGCTGCCGTGTTCCTCAGCTCCTCCTGCCCGTGCTGTTGGATCCTGGGAGCTCTGGCCAGGAGTCAGGGAATCAATAGATGGTTAAGGTGATAAGTGGCTTTGCTAAAAACCAATTTTGCAAGAGGAGTTTGCAAAGAGGTCAGCGGAGAGGATCTGCATCTGCACTCGCTCCAGCCTGGAGCTTGACCTGAATTAACCTGGAAAATACCCTCAGTGCGGGACGAGGCTGCTCTCCTCTTGCTTCTGTGAATCCACGTGGATCCTATGGGAGGGTGAGCCTGAGGAAAGTCTCCTTCCTCCAGGCAGAGCATTTGGATGAGGTGAATGTGCCTGAAGGCAACAGAAAATTAAACAAGCAGAGTTTGCTCAGCTGATAACTTCTCGGAGCCGGAGCTGTGCTGGAATTCTGGTGGCAGTATTTACATATGGATGAAGTGCTCCTGCACAGTTCCTCTAAGCAGGCTTTTCTCTAATCTCCACCATGGCTGGATGCTGCTTCCAGCTCTGTTTTCCCTTGAACAAACTCATTTATTGCACCCACTCTTAGGATCCCGTTTTCAGGGCTGCTTTTGGCACGGCTCGGTGACACTGCTGGGACCGTGCCACCTCCTGGCACCAAGCACGAGTGTCACAGCTCTACGTGTCACCGTGTGGACCCCAACTCTTGTGTTAATGTAGGAGCTGGATTTGGGGAGGAATGAGCAAAAATAGGGAGGAACAGATCTTTCGGGATGTTTCATCGAAGTGTTTCCAACCACCAACAGGATTTTCTGTGGGCAGAGTATTGGGTTGTTTTTAGACTTTCTGACATTTCTCAGGCTTGACTCATCTTTTCCCACCTGTAAAACCAGGAATATCCCCCAAACTCCATCCTCAAACATTGGACACTTGGGCTGATGGCTGAATAATCCAGCACCAGCATCCCCTCTCCCCTTGGGCAGCAATTCTTTATTTTCCCTGCTTTTTCCCATTTATCAGGTGGAATTCCCCCTTGGCTGGTGACCCCAGAAGGAGCAATGGGGGGGCTGCTCATGCCTTGCAGTTGAGCTTTGCTTTCAGCCCATTATTTATTACTCCATCTCTTCCCTGCACAGCTGAAACCACCTTGTTATTTTATTTTATTTTATTTTATTTTTTTTTAATCATCATGGGGAGGCTGTTTCTGGATGCTGATTGACGGAAACATCTTATCTCCTCTAGTCAAAGTGTCTCCTCTTTGCGTGGTAATGAAAGAGTTTGACACTTTGACACGAGTGTCAAACACTTTCCCGAAGATGCAAACAGTACAGGCTTTGATCTAGGTGCAAACTGGTTTTATTACAACAAACAGATCCCCCCTTTCATCCAGAAAGGGAGATAAGGGGTTTCAATTGGTGCTAAGTAGCAGCTGCTCTTAAGGGTTTTAAAAATAAAAATAAGAAAGAAATACAATAATGGAATAGTGGAGTTGTTGTGTCATGTTATAAACTAGTCCTGGTGCTGTGCAGTGAAGTAAGGTGGGTGTAAAGTGGGAACGATAAATGGGAGAGAATCCTCCTAAAATAAAACCACAGAAATTTCCTCTTTTGGGAGATGTTTGGATTTGTTTTTCCCCAGTATTTCCATCTTCAGAAATGCCTTTTCTGGAGAAAAATCATTCTGCTTTTCATAAAAGCGATGGGGTTTTGTGAAAAAGAACCACTTCTGCTACTGGTTTGGGTTTTTTTTTTAGGGAAGAATGAGGCAGGCAGCCCTTTAGGGTGCTCTGGGGTTTGGGGTCTTCACTGGGATGCTGGATCCTGTCCCATAGTCTCATCCAGGACAGCTCCAGTGGGATCTGCACCGTTTCCCCACTTTCCCATGGGATGGGACGTGCCTCTGCCTTCTTCCCCCTCCAGTTTCCACCTGTAATTCATTATAGGTTGATATTTATTACATTATCCCCTGGCCAAGCCTGCAGGTATTTTAAGCCCTGGTGGGAGGCCTGGAGGGAGGAATCCCAAACACACCCCCAGGCTGACAAAATTCTCAGTCATGAGCTTTTCTTTTTCAGTACATAACTTTCAGTACATAACTTTAAGTTAGAAATGGATAAAATTCTTTCCTGCCATCACTCTGCTGGCGTGAGGCTGGACCATGTCTGGATTTGGCCCAAGTTTGTCTTAATTAAATGCAGCAGCACCTTCTCTCTATTTTGAGCCTTGAGCTTGGGCACAAATGTCCTGTGAGCAGCTGAAGAGAATTGATGTGATGTATGGAAATTGTTAAGTTAGAGCAAATCCTGAGGTTTACCTGTGGATTTTCCCTTCCCTCCCTCCTGTATGGACACGAGTGAGGTCAGCCTGGGAACTGCCTTCAGCCTTCTGGATTTAACTATTTTCTTAGAAAATCTTTTCCCTTTGAACATCTTGGGTTAGATGATTGTTATAGGCCAATTCCAGCTGAGCCATCCCTGTCTCCCACGCCCATCTCCTGTTGTTGCCCCACTCCAGGCACTGGTGCAGCAAGCACAGCCTGGCACTGGGGGTGGGATGTCCCTTATGACACCACAGATCCATGTCCCCTGTCCTAAAGGGATTGGGAAGCTCATCCTGGGATCAGGTGCCCTCTGTGTCCATCCCACCCCATCCCTGGAGTGGGTCTACCCTGTCTCCGTTGGCTGTCCCTGCAGAATTCCCTCCCTGGGTCGATTCCTGGTGACCCCAGTGAGGAGCTGTCCCTGCTCTGCCCTGCCCTGAGATGTCTCAGCCCAAATCCAGGGGGTGAGGAACCATTGGGGCCATCACGTGTGGGCAGAAGTGCTTCAATTAACGCCTCCTTAATTAGCTCAGCAATTCCTGCTCCTTGCCCTCCTCCTTGGCTGCTCCATGCCAAGAGGGCTGGAACACAGCAAAATCCTCCCCAGAAGATGCTGGATTGGGAACTGACAGAGGATTTGGGGCTAAATTTTAGCCAGGGCATGTGGCTCCTTTTTAGATGCTCCTCAAGCCAAGTCGTGGTGTCTTTGTTGTAGTCGAGGAAAGGAAGGAAAAACAAACCCCAAACCTGGAAAGGCAACGCAGTTTAGATGGAATCTCTCCTTTAATAGGAGGGAGCTATTCCGCATTGCCAGAGATTAAAACTCACATTTCATTTTTATACACTGTGGTTAATCCAATAATGATTCCGTGTTCCAAACGGCAATAATATCTTTCAGCATAGTTAATCAGAAGAGACTTAATGCTGTCACTGTTTATTAACCTTTGTTGAAAAGCAAGAAGTTTTCCTACTAATCTGTGATTGTTGCTCTTGTCAGGCTCTGTCAAGTGCAAACCAGATTTGGCATTTGTTCCGGAGGGGAGGATGCTGCCGCCTTCCCTGCTGCATCCAACCCCTGCACAGGGACCCGATCCCTGTGGGGATGCTCTGGGTGTTGGAATCTTTGGATCCATCCAGCTTGTTCCCCTCTCTGTCTCCCTGCAGCTTCCTGAGGGTTTCCAGCCTCCAGCCACACAGATCCTGGTGTTTGGGGTGAAGGGGCAGCTTGTCCCCTCCTCGGAGTTAGGTTTTGGCTGCCTGGAACATGTTTCTGCGTCCAGGCTTCCCCAGCTTGGGGGTGTTTGGGTTAAAAAGGCAGCTGAACCCCTCCTCAGGGTTGTATTTTATCTTCCTGAGCCATGTTTTTACATCCAGGACACCCTATGCCAGGGCACGTGGGGAGATGCTCTCCCGGCCAGCTGGCACTGGAGCAGCCACTTCCATCTCTGACGGTTTGTAGGGGTTAAGTGACATCCAGCAGCTTCCCAAGACCTCTGGGAATGATGGGCAGACCAAGGGGTTGAGGGGGATTTTGTGAGGATCCTGTGGCAGTAGCTGAGGCAGTGGATGGAGGTGAATTGTCCCTCCCTGTCCTAGTCCCTGGCAGAGGCAGGTGGGACTCTGCCCTTGGAATCAGAGCCCTGGGCTGGCATTCCTCAGGACAGTGGCTCTGCAGCACCAGGAGCTGAAGAGATTTTGGGAAGATTGTGGTGTTTGAAGCTCAGTGCTGATAAAAGATCGGAGCACGAAGGAATCTCAGCCCTCGATGTTCTCCCGTTTGGCTCCTGTTGCTGGAATTGGCTTGTAGGAGCACCTGGGATTAATGAGCCAGCTTGGTGCCGCGCAGGAATCGATGCTTCCTGCATTAATTGCGCCGTGTTCGAGCTTCGGCTTTTTATTCTGAGTTATGGAGTTACAGGGAGAGATGTCTCTCTTCAGCACAGCCCTGAATCCCACGGGAAAGGCTCCTTTTCCCAACACCCATCCTGCCACGGTGCGGGTGGCACTGGCTGGGGAGGGAAAGCCAAAAACCAGGACCAAAATAAACCTCAATTCTCTACTTCCTGCCCTTGCAATCAGCCAAATGAAGAGATGGATGGTGACGGTCAGGCTGGAGTGGAAAAGCCACCAGCAGCCACCTGTGGGTGCAGCTCTGGTCTGCACTGGATGATGGATAGGCAGGAGAGGTCAGGTCTCCAAAAAAAGGCTGGCCTCTCCTTGCAAGTGGGTTTGCAGCAGCTTTCACATTTATTTATGCATTAATTGCCATTTAATTGCAAATTATTTTTATTTACTTGCAATTATTTCTGATTTCTGTAACTGAGCATTCATGTGGATGGAGAGGGAAGCCTCCCAGCCCCCTGGGGCTTTGGGAGCTGTTCTGGAAGAGCAGTTGTTGCTGGTATTTCTTATTTTTAGGGTGGACTAGTATTGAGCACTATTCTGATCCTCTTGATCACTCCAACAGGTGCATTTATTTTACATACAGCCCCAAACAATCCCACTTTGCTAATATCACTGAAGCCTAAACATGGTATTTGTATTTTTAGCAAATAGTTCATTCTGGTATTGATTTACGTGTAATGTGGTCCTTGCATGAATAACTACCATAAATCTGGAAGCATTTATTAACCCAAATAGCTGCAAACTCAGTCAAATCCTGGGTGTGTTGGACACAATTACAGAGCTGAAACTGCAAAGTAAAAGAGCAAAACATAAACCTTATTTTTCTGTGACCAACCCAGAATTTCTGCCAGCTGGTCCATTGATCTGTGATAAGAGGCAAGGGTTAAGATAATTTGCCAAAATGAAAAAGTGGGGAATAAATAGCAAATAAACAGGATTTCTGATGTGGCCTGTCGATATTTGGGATGGTGCCTGGCTCTGCCTTCCCTGCCTAGCCGGAGAAATTAACTTTTGAACTCAGTGGCTCCAATCTTTTTCTCCTGACTCCATCCCTTGTGCTGATGGGCAGCAGGGACAGGCACTTGTTCTCTATCCGATTGATACCAAGCCCAGCAAAGCTGGGCTTTGTGGAGCCAGGGCTTACAAAAAATAGTGGAAATCTTGTTTGGTATTTGTGAAACAGGGATCATATTAAAAAAGCCTCCGAGCCCTCGCTGGTGCCGTGTGCCAGACGTGGAGGGCTGGAGTTCGGAGGGCTGGAGGGTTTCTGGTTCTAAATTTAGCCATTTAAAAGAAGATTACGGACTATGCACTTGGGACTTTTAAAAAGGCTTTCACAATAACTCTTGAAAGCCTGATGCCTTTAATCCTAAACTTTAATTTAAAATAAAGAAATCTTTTCAACTCGCCTCTCTCCCCCCTCCTCCATCCCGCTCTTCCAGGCTGAGGTTCTTCCCAGCTTGCTCACGGAGCAAAGATGTGCTCAGCTCTTTTAATTTCTTATGAAGATGTTTATTTTTTAATAGAAAAGAAATCAAGTCAACACTCAAGAGTATACACAGCAGTTTACCACGATAGGAGGAATTAATCAGTCTATAAAGTTCAAAATGTACAAAGAGGGAAGGAAAAAAAAAACACCCCGACTGATCAAACACCAGGCTCTTCTCTGAGATGTGGAGATAAAAGACTTTTCCTCCGCCAGCTCCTCCACTATTGGCAGCCAGTGGGATCAAGATTATTTTTTTTTTGTTATGGAAAGCTCGAGATAATTAATGTTGTTGAAAGAGGACCGTTGGGTTGGCGTCTCGCAGGCTGGCCCCCAGTCTGGCATCTCGGGAAGCAGCAGCGAGTGAAGGGGGGGTGGAAATGTCCCCCACTGAGGGAGCTGCCAGTTTAACGGAGCAATAAATTATATCGAGAGATTAAAAAGAACATTTAGACGGGGCTGCGGTGCTGCCGTTGCTGTCGAGCCTCTTCCCTGCCCGCGAGGGCGGTGTGCGATCCGGAGCATCCTCGTGGTGTAACTCCTCTGGATCTTCTTCCAGGGCCGAATCCCTGCGGCCTCCTGGGCGCTGGGAGCTGTTGGCAGAGCCGTGAGGAGCTGCCGGACGCTGTTGGGTCTCTCCCGTCTCCCAGAGCTCGTTTGGCCGCGTCCTGTTACGGCGCCGGTGTTAAATGTGCCTGCCCCGAGGGTCGATAGACGGATGGACACCCCGGCCGTGCGAGCAGCTCCTCCGTCACAGCCCTGACAGCGCCAGATCAAGATGCGAGCGGGCAGCTCATACATCGAGCGCTCCTTAAAAAGCGGGATGAATTAATTACCGCTGTTAATGACCGGGGAGAGGCTTGAGGAAGCTTCAGCTGGCGGTTTGGAGGCTTGAGCAGGGAGAGAAACTGAGTAGGTGGCACCTTACGGTGCTTCAGTGTTGGTGTTTCTGTTCTAAGTCCGTGGTGATGTGGCCCATGGTCTCCAACCACGTGAGACCAACCCAAATTTGTAGGGTTGGATGAGTCCCTGCAGATCTGGCAGAGGAAATTCCGACCTAGCAACGAGAGCATTTAGAGACACCTTTTCCCTGATCCTTCGGTCCTGCATCCCAAACCTCCCTCCAACACCCCTGACTGAGTATCCTCCTGGGATGGTGCACCCATGGGCCAGGAAGGTCTGGTCCATGTTCCCCATCCTCATGAGAGCAACCAAAATTTGTAGGATGTGAAAGATCCCTGCAGATCTGCCAGGAACGGACCTGGGGAAAAGATATTTAATTACCCTCATTCCTAATGAATGCAATGCCTGGATCCTGCATCAGCAGACCTTCCTCCAACACCAAGTGTCCTCATGGAATGATGCATGATCCACAGGCTGGGATGATCCCCAAACATCCCAAGTGCGCCAGGGCTGCATCAATATCATTACAATGCTGTGGTCACAGCTGGATTTGCCCCATCCAGATGTTTGCTCAAGGCTGTGGTAATTATGATGATGTTTTAATTGCTCTGAGGGTCTTTTTGCTCTTTACCAGTCCCCTTTGAAGGACCTGAGATGGCACAGCTGATCATCCCATCCTCCTCCACCTTCCCTACCCCAGTTATTTATTATGCAGCATCACCAGGATTGCTCTCAGACAAGACTTGTCAGCTATAAAAGACACTGGCAAATTTTATTAGTTGACAGAAGGGTGGTGGTTTTTTTGTTTTTTTTTTCCTCCTGAAAATATTAAAAAGTCATTTTAGTTTAGAAACCTAATTTTAATTTAGTTAGGTTTTAATTTAATTTAGTTTTTAAATTCATTTTCTGGCAGAACTCAATTTTTCAAGCGTAATTTGATGCCGTCAGTGGCCATAATGTTTAATGTCCTCCCTATAAATTGCGAGGATGGCTTTGAGATGATTTACAGGATTCAGGGGGATAAAGCCGTCTCCTGGCCCTGCACGTGGGAGAGGCTGGAGAGAAAATGTTTTTATTGTGGCAGCTGCAGCAGCCAGGGTGTTACCTACAGAAAAATGGGGAAAAGCTCAGTTTTCCTCTCTGCTCAGCACTGCCTGGGGATGGATAGGAAGAGAGATGGCCCTGTACTGAGTGGGGATGCTCCAGGGATACTCCTGGATCTGTGCTGAGGGGGAATCCTGACTGAGGTGAAGAGTTTGGGATGGCGACATTACCCCCCAAATCCATCTGCTTTCCCAAAAGTGAGCTGAGCCATTACTAGGCATGGATGGAGGGAACTGGGAGGTTGAAATCAGGGCAAACCCTTGGAAAACACAGCATAATTGAGTGAAATTCCCTCCCAATTTCATCCCTCGAAGTGTTGCATTTAATTACTGGATTAGAGAAGTCTTCAGACCATGTATTGAACATTATAAATGGGGATGAGATGATTCTGGGAATGGCTTAATGAAGCAGGGGAGATGGGTGAGGACGTCTGTGTGCACCTCTGGGTCAGGGCCACGTCGATTTGGCAGAGGAGGAGAAGCCCTTCAGTGCTTTGGGGAGCGTGGCCATGGGGAAGGTTTGATTTTTGCTCCTGGTTTTGGCCCCTGTGCGGCAGCAGTTGGCTCTGGGGGATGTGCTGGCACCTGGGAATTTTTGCCTGGTGGAATTTGTCTTCATTCATGAAGTGGCCAAGCTGTGTGTTCACAGATCGGGGGGGAGCACTGAGGAATGTCCCAGTGTGGATTTGGGAAGCCAGGGATGCGCCTGCTGAGGGACAGCTGGTTCTGGCCAGGGCTTGGTGCCGCTGTATCTTGTCTCATGATGAGCTTTGGGGTTTGCCCTGGTGGGACCTGAGACGTGTGGCTACTCCAAACTCGGTGGGAGCAGACACAATCCTGGTTCACGCTGGAGGTGCTGCTGTGGGAACTCATGGAAGTCGCAGTCTTCTCCTAAAAACCATCAGTGGGAAGAAGAGGAGGGCTCTGTATTGGCTGGTCAGGCCCCAAATCCATCAGCTCGTGCCAAGCATGTGTTTCCCTAAAGACCTGTGCTCCCAGGTCTCTGTGCCGAGCATGGGCCTCCATCCTGTAGGATGCAGATGGAAGGGAAAAGCTCAACCACATGGAGAGAGGGACCAGAGAGATGCTGGCACCTCCATCCTTGGAGGTTTTCAGAGCTGATGGGGGTGTGGCCTCGGGCAGAAGGTTGTGCAGGAGCCCTCGGGCACTCCCTGACCAGAGCTTGTGCTGAGAGGGATTGATTCCATTGCTGGCTGCCAGAGCTCCGGTCCTGTGTCCAACCATGGTGAGCTCCACGGTGGCCATGCCACTGTCCCATGCCACGTGCCAGCCCCGTCCCCCTGTGCCTGGCTCCCTGCAGGGCTGAGGCTTGTGCTCCGTGTCCATTGGATGGATCCAACATTGGATTCCTCCGGTTAATTTTAACTCAGTCGCTGGTGATGTGTTTAAGAGATGTCCCAAAAATTTCCATGGAAGTGGGCCGGAGAAAAGCACCTTAAACGATTGTCCTTGATGGGGAGAGGGGATGTGAGCACAGTCATCATGAGACACCGGAAAATCCCCATGGGAGCTGTCTGCCGTGTCCTGGGCTGTGCCACCATCTGCCTGTGCCACCACCCACCACAGCTTCTCCCAGTGTCCCCACGCTGACTTTGAGCTCCTGCCTGGTCCTGGTTCCGCTCACAGAGGGGTCTCACCTGCAAATGCCTCCCCCATGTCCCATCCCAAGGCTGCTGTGCCAGCACCAAAGGTGAAATCCCAGTGCCCTGCTGAGGTGCCAGTGGCTCCCAGTCCCTCCCAGCAAGATGCCATCGCCGCCCAGCGTCCCCCGGGTTGTCATGGTTACTGAGGCATGGGACCCCTGAGACCCGGCTGGGAATTAATGGCAGCCCGGGATAAAGGATTCCTGTCTGGGCCGAGTTGATGGATTGCATTGATGTGCCATTTGTCATAGCGTAATTGTTCTGGCAAATGTAATACCCACTCGTATAAACATTGTGCTGCTTTGCTAATAAAACTGAAAATAGGAAGAGAAAGGATGATGCAGTGTTATGGTCAGGCAAAGAGACACCGCCTCCGCTCTGCGCTGGCACCGGGGGCTTCTGCTGGACACCTGCCCCGGCCTGCCCTCTCCATCCATGGAAAATGGGCAAAAGTCACCGTGAGATCTTTGTGGGATGGGGGTGTGGCATCGTTTTTCCCATCACTGCTTTTGTTTGGGGGGTCAGACACGTTCTGCACCCCTAAATGGGCAGTGGGGACCCCGAGGGTGCTGAGCCCATCCCTCCCCAGGTGAGAGGTAAATGAAGCTGTGGCACTTTTGGCATCTGAGGGGCTGCTTTCACCTTGAGGGGGTTTATAAATGGAGGGTTTATGGCATGATGGGCACCTGTCCCCAGATGCCACCCCCTGCCCTTGCTTCAGGAGCACCAGGGTCTGACACTGCCAGGAGCAGCTGGTGCCCAAATCCCCAGGTAGTTTTGCTTTCTGATTAATCAGCCCCTGGATTAGGAGCCCAGCAGGGATATCAGCTGGAGATGAATTGCTCATTCTCCTGTGAGCAGTTCCTGGTGCTGGAGTCGATGGAGAGGGCTTGGAAAGCCCTTCCAGCCACCCCTGCTCTTCACCCAGGACCCTCGGTCACTGTGAGGATCATCATCCCTGAGCTTGGCTGGCAGTCAGGTCACGACACTGTGCCCATGTTTAGGAGTTCAGCACCGTCTCACCCATCTTCTCCCATTTTTCTGCCATGAAAAGCGATGAGGATGAGGAGGAAGAATAACGCCCTTTGTTGCAGCTCCACAAACCCCACCTAAATCCTGAGGTAGTTCACCAGCATCGTGCTTTACATGCTCATCTCTCCAAATGTTTTGGAAGTTTCTGGTTGACCTGATTCATAGGAAAAAAAAAAAAAAACAAAAAAACAACACCCTTTCTGTGTTTGCAGTCATATGTAATTTTTATCTCTTGACCTTTAAACGTAAGCAGCAGTAAAATGAAGAACTATGGCAGTCATTTAACACCCTGCCTGTACTAACTGGTTTCTGCCTGTGAGCCGTGGTTTTAAATTGGCTAATGCAGAATACTTGCAGAGCTAATAATAATTCAGATTACTTCTGTCAGCTATTCCGGTTTCATGGGTAATTTAGTAGTTGAATAAATTTTTAAAAAAATTCATTCGTTCACATGCACTGTTATGAATCAGTAGATGGTTTACCATTGGCAGCAGTAACTGTAAGAAGATTTAAATTGCTACTGAAAAGGATTTGAGTGAAGGTAATGTTTTATAATGTTCTAAGCCATATGCACTACTTTCAGGCCTCATCAGTTTTACATTGATTCCTAGTGAAGTGTTTAATTGCATCATGAATGCAATATAATTCAGTTCTTTTTGCTAATATGGTATATATCTCAAAGTGATATACAGCACTGACAGTGAAGACTCAGGGTTTTCTTAGGATTTTAAAAGATGCCTCTGTGTGTGTTTGCACGCGTGTGTGCACATCTGTGCGCGGCCGGGAGCGTTTTCCTTGGAATCCTCGGGGCTCTTGGTTGGGTGCTCGGTGCCGGGAGCTGCCAGCTCTCCAGGGGTGTCTGAGTGGGCATCAGCGGGTAGGGATTTCTACATTTGAATCTATTTACCTCATATAAAGATAAATTTTAAAGTATAGAAGACGCACATTGGAAGTTCAGCTCTTACAGCCTGGCTGCTCTGATGGTGACCGGTGTTCGTCGGGCAGCTCGGCTCCGGCCCCGGCACTGGTTTG
Organism: Pseudopodoces humilis; assembly: GCF_049639895.1. NCBI lineage: Eukaryota > Metazoa > Chordata > Aves > Passeriformes > Paridae > Pseudopodoces > Pseudopodoces humilis. Next base: position 3,438,760 of record NC_142219.1, read on the forward strand.
GTTTTTGGCTCTGGCAGAGCGAGCATCCCCCATCCCTGCCATAACCCTCATCCACCTGTCTGCATCCTGACTCAGTTTTAATCCCTGAATTTCCATGGCTTTGTGAGGTTAGGAACACACAGTGCTACCAGGGACGTGTCCCTGGGGATGGCCGCTGTTGGCTGCTGCTTTTTCCTTCGGGAATCCTGGATTTTAGACGGAGTTGTTGGGGATGCAGCATCCTTTCACAAGCAGGGATATGCTGCCCTCAGCAGAGACCTCAGCTTGGCCCCATGGGGCTGGGGGAGGTTGGTGAGAGCAGGATCCAGCCCCACATTTGGAATATTCTCACAGAAGGCTCCTCCTTGGCCACGGTGCTCCCCGTGCGCTGCGGGGGCCGGGATGTGTTCCTGCTTTGCAGCCTAATGCGATATCAAAGTCACTAACATGATTATGCTTATATATCATATTAGGGAAAATGAATACTAATTCAATACAAACTACTAATTCAGTAGAACAGAAAATTGCTGAGAGAATAGAAAATTGCTGAGCGTGCCGAAGCTGGGCATGGCTGGGAGGAGAGGCGCTGCCTCGCTCCGTGCTGGAGAGCTTTTCCACAGCGGCTGTGGCACAGTTGGCCAGGCTGACACGGGGCATCCTGGGATGTGTCTAGGATGGAGAGTGGCTCTGGAGGTGGCTGTGCCATGGAGCTGGGGAGAGAAGCCACCCTTTGCTTTCGATCTGGGAACTTGTGGCCAGGGATTGAGAGATGTTAGCTGGGATCTGTGTGAGAGCCGATGCAGGACAGCAGGAAAATGGCTCCAGGTGCTGGTGGGAAAAGGGGGAGTGGAGCTGGGATGGGAGGGTGGACTCCTGATGGAGCTGGTGTTTTATTTGCTTTTCCTAATGCATAGATCATGTCTCGTTCCTGGCCTGGTGCTCAGCATGAACTCCCCAAACTCCAGGGGAACACCCTTGTCTTGGGGGCGCTGGCTGGGGCTTCCCGTGGTCCAGCTTTTCCCCTTGGTGTCAGCTTCGTATTCCCACATCCTCCTCATGACATTTTTGCCCCACATTTGGTATCTCAGATGTGCTCCCCATTCCAGTTTCTGCTGCAAACTGTCCATGGAGTCTCCTGCTCCTCAGGACAGCTCCCAGCACTGTGGGACAATTCCTCCCACTGGCACTGCCATGAGCTAGGGGCTTGGGGGTGTCAGGAGAGTGAGAGGCAGCTGCTGAAGCTGGAACTAATATCAGGCTCTTGGTTTAATTTGCTTTTCCTTCAAATTATTAGTGCCTGTCAGAGTTTTCAGGCCATGATGTTTCCCAGAGTCACGCAGCATTCCCAGGTTGTGCCGGCTGCCTTGGATCTCCATCCCTGGCCAGGACACTCAGTCCTATGGTGAGGGCACCCAAATGTCTCTGATTTACTTCTAAATCAGGAATTTCATTGCAATTTAATGCATCTCCTGTGGGTCCTCTGCACCAAGGGGACAGAGCAGGGTCCTCAGTGCCCAACCCTTCACATCCCACACGGGCACTTTTGGACAGGAGTGTGGCTGGTTCTGGACATGCCAGGTATTTACCCAGTTCAGAGGGAGCTGTAAGTGGGACACACAATGTCTCTGTACTAATATGGTAGGAGAGTCTTATTGTATTAGCAATTTCCCATCAGATCATGTCATATTAGTATTGTATTGTATTAGTATTTGTTTTCACTAATGTGATGTGAAAGTTGCTAATATGATAAGACTCCTGCATTGTATAGTGAAAACAAATATTAATATGATAGGATGGAAAATAGCTAATAAGAAACCAAGTTGCTAATCTGACGTGATGGATCTCCTAAAGGAATTGGTTGTAGCTTTCCTGTACTTTTCCAGGATCACCTTCAACCCTGCTCGGGGTGGGGGGCGGGAAGGCAGCGGCGCTGCTGTGTGGCCCTGGTGGGTTTCAAAAGGGTGAATCCACCTGGAAAGCAAGAAGATCTCCTTTGGCCTTCAATCCAGGCTTTCATTAGGCAGAAGGAAAAAATAATGGCTTGTTTATGGGCAAGCCCTTGTCTGCTGGAAACCCAAGGGTCCTGGGGCAAGCTGATGCCTGGGAAACACAGCAAATATGAATTTAGGGAGCACAGAGCCTCTGACTACCCAGGAGACCACCCCAAGCTGCACTTAAACCACAGTCTAACTATGACAAGACATAACCACCAGTTTCCTAATTTTATTTTATTTTTTTCCCCCCAGTCACCAGAGCAAAATATCAATTTCTGACACAGAGAGCCCAGGGTAGGTGAACCACAGCTAAATAAAAATAAACATTAAACAATTATTGGAATTTAGCTTTATTTAAAAAATCAGCAGGGTTGAGGGAACGAGCCACCTATTAGCGGGGAAAAAAAAAAAGCTATTGGGCTTTTTAACAACATGCTGTTTCTTGGCGGAGGCCGGGATTTGGGCTGTGCACAATCATGTTATTGATTAAAGATGATGTAGCAGCAGCACAATTATATCACAGTTTGTGCTCGCCGCGGTGGTACCGTTGGCCTCTCATTTGTCTGTTGGAGATTGGTTTGTTCGCCTTGCCCTTCCTGGGTGTTGCTCCTCACTCTCTTGGGTCCCCTGGCGCCAGCGGAGGAGGCTCAGGGCGCTCGGGGACTCGGCGTTGTCTCGGTGGTGAAATTGGTTTTAATTGTTTCTCGTCCCCCGTTAACGGTAATTCCGCTTTCTGTTGACCGTGGCGACGCAAAAATAGGGGAATGTTGGGGTTCTGCAGGAATTGAACGGACTGGGATGGCTCAAGAGCAGCAACAGGGAAGGTGTCCCTGCTCATGGCGGTGGGGTTGGAACAAGATGATCTTTAAGGTCCCTTCCAAGCCAAAGCATTCCATGATTCCAAGACTCTCACCCTGCACCACAGGGTCTGGTGTTTCCCTGAAATCAGGCCAGATCCAGCCCAGCTGATGCTTGGGGTGCCATAGCAAGCAAAGCATAGCAGGGAAAGGCTGTTTTCAAGCATTTCCAGAAAGTTCTGTGCTGGAATTAAGAAGCCAGCACGAGAGGACGGAAAGGGGCTGCGTGGAGCGAGCGGGTGGCTGGCGGGGAACACGCGCCTTCCAATCGGTCTATAATGCAATCAATTCTGTATATCCCCAGTGAAACAGCAACATTTATTTAACGTCTTTTATAGAGCAGCTGAGTTTTATCACAAATCACATTCCATTTCTATTCTTTGGGGACCCCTTGAAGGCTAAAACACACTTACTTTCCTCCAAGGAAGTTTACCAATTCTCCAATAAAGCCCCATTTGCGTCCGTATGTAAAATTGACACATTTATTGAATATTAAACATTTGCCTGTTGCCTGTGCACTTCTTTCGACTTTATCTGGTGCCCTTAAAAGTCGTTAAGGGAAGGATATATCAAAGTCATAATAAAGGCATATTTATGGCTGGGAAGAGGATGCTGGAATCTGCTGGAGGGGTTGGTGTATCCCGTTCCGTGGCTCCATCCTTGGAGCAGCTCTTTTTTTCTCCACCGTTTCTTGGCAGTAATGGCTTGGCTGTGTATTTGCTGCGATTCTCCTAAAGGAATTTCTGTGCTCAGAAGCTGTTGGGTGATGGTAGAGGTTGTGCCAGGTTGCAGGAATACACTTTTCCAGCCCAGAGTCAGTCCAGCTAATTAGCAGGAGGTCCAATAAAACAAGTTTTTTTCTTTTATCACTGTTACTAAGTGCTGCTGTAAATCAATTAAAATGTATTCTAGTAATTCTATTTTTCCTTGGCGACTCTGTTTAAAGAAATACCGAGCCATTAACAGCATTTTCCACGTTTGTTTGTGTGTTTATGGGAGAATATTGAGCTGTTGCTGTTGAGTTTGGTGCTCAGTGATGAGCTCGGGAGCCTGTCCTGTCCCATGCTCTTCCCACAAGCCATGCAAGATCTCTGCATCCATTTATTTGGAGAAAGGTACAGGTTTTTTGAAGGTAGTAAGGAGGCAGTTTTCTTTTCCTTGAAGCATGGATATTCATGCCATTGGTTGCTCTAATTATTAATTGGTGAAGATGCAGCCGCGTCCTTTGAGCTCATTCCATGAGTTGTATTTGGGGAGTATTAACTCAGGAGGGTGTGGGAGCAGTGTGTGATGATCCCACCTAAACAGACCTCTCAGCCCAATCCCTAAAAACATGACAGCCTTTGTGCAATGGGAAAAACCTGAGTGGCTGGAGGAGAAAATTCGCCAGGAGCAAAAAAATGGGGGATTCACCACTTTATCAGAGCCTTCTGTTCTCTCTCTCTCTCTCTCTCTCATTCCCTGCCTTTTCTCTTCTTAAATCACATTATTTTAAGTACCATGTAGGAATCTGGGCCGGCTTGCCCTGCTCTAGGGATAATTTCTCCCGGGCCACTGGCTAATTGAGGATGCCTCGTTAGACCAGGAGGTGGCTGCTGGGTGGTGTCATTGACTCCGGAATGTCAGCAGAGCACAAACGGCCACTTGTTGGTGGCAGCTCAAACACCCACCCTGCCCCATCGGCCTTGGAGAGGTGAAGGTGCTCCTAAATCCCATCTGGAGACAAATCCCTGCCATGGGAGATTCACTGTTCAGCTCCATATTTTGGCAGCTTTTAGGAGAGTCGTCCCCAACCCGTCCTTATGGTTGTCGATCAGTTGTGCTCATCAATAATGAACTAAATAAATTAATATTTTGCTGAGCACCAGGATGGGGCTAAACTATCAGGTTTTTTGGGGTTTTTTTGGAGGGGTTAGATTTACCAGCAGGAATAGGGAACATTAGATAGGAGATTTAGGAGTTGCTCAGTTGTTTTGAAGGATTTCATTTTGTCCCTCCTTTGGAGCAAGGTGACTTGGAATGCAGTTGGCTGCAGGATGGGGTTTGGCTCTCCCTTTGCCTTCAGCATCCTCGGATGCTGAATTATAACATTGGGTTAGAAAATTAAGTTCTTAGGGCTGAGACACCTCAAATTATCCCAAATGGAAGAGCAAACCTTCAGAGGAGCCAGCCCATCCTTGCAGTGAAGGCAGATTTTTGGTGCACTTGTCCATATTAATTTATAAGAGAAATAAATAATGAATGTCACCTGAATGGAGCTCCAGTAAACGCAGCTCATCTGGAGTGCACCATAAAAATAATATACAGCTGCCTCTCGGCGGCTGCATGGGAGGAGAAGCCCCTCTGCCAGGATCCTGCTGCTGGCACGGCCCTCATCCCCCTCAGAAACCCCCAAAAGCACCTCCTGGCACAAATAACCTTCCCAGTGCACTGAGAGGCTCTTCTTTATGGGTGAGGGAAAGTGCTTAAAATGCTTAGAGGGAATAAACAGCTTTTAATGAAGTTACATTGCCACATAATGGGTATCATAAAATTGCCTTCATAGTACAGGGTCCCAGGATGGCTTTTATTATCGACTGAGCAGGAATCCTGTCTGTAAAGCTCCGGCAGCTGCAGAGAGGAGAATGCAAAGTCTTCTTAAATTACCTGATTGAAATAACCGGCAAATATTCTGCTTTGCTGCTTTGTTGAAGGCAAAAGCTGCCTTTGGGGTGGTCTGTCAGACCTGGTTTGCAGCTTCTGAAGAACACAGGAGTTTCATTGCAGCAAAACAGATGTTCATCTTGTTTCTCTATCGGCTGTTTGATGAGAGATTTATTGCTCTTCTGCTGGGCTGGAGCTCCTCTGCTGTGGAGTCTATTAGGCAGCCCGGGAGCTGGCGGGGAGCCAGGGAAGCCGCGTTTTGATGAAACCCATGAAAAAGGCTCGGCTTGGAAGGCGCCAGTAATAATGCATCGGCTAGACTTGGATCGGGCGATTGATTGCCGTGATTTGATTTATTGATCAATACCCTCAAATTTGGCGTCTGAGAAGCTGAACTAATCTTTAACTGCTGTGAACATCTCTGCCTGGTGGAGAATTAGAGCTGATAAGGAATGTATGAAAGGAATCTGAGCTTATCTTAATCACACAGTGCCCCGGCGCTGCCTGCGCCGAGCGGGAGGGGATGTGTGCAGAACACAATCACCAGGCAGAACAGAGCAGATCTATAAATTGATGGAATTCAAAGCCTCCAGCATCGATTACCATTATAACAAACAGTGGTGCGCTGAATGTCTGATTATTTTTAGACAAAGATTCTGTGCTCTCAGCAGCAATTTTGCTGATGCTGTCACTGTGTCAGATGTCTGTTGTTGATTGCAATTAGATGCGATACAAAAAAAAAAAGAAAAATTTAAAACTATCTCTGCCTATAGTTTTATTTCCACTTATTAAATCTCCTCCTTTGTTTGCCTCCTCCTAATGTCTGCAGCTGGATGAAATATTGCATTACCAGAAGAGATCTCGTATATTCAGTTGGGTATAATCACTTTACAGATCATTGGATTATATCTGATATGGTTCAGATAATCCTGGGGAAATGTGGGACATTTACTCTGCCTTGGTTAAATAAATGCGCCCTGGTTTAGGGTTTTCAATGTGAATCTGCATAACATTTGGGTTTCTGAAACAGGGTCTGCAGCCCTCCCAATGATCCAATTCTATTAAAGCACTAATCAATTCCCTGTGACGTCAGTCTGCTTTCCTGCTGGCCCAACGTGGATTTATCCTGTCCTTTTTAAATGGCTTTTGGAGCTGCCACAGCACGGGCTTTAATGGTTTGAGGAATGGTCACTGGCAGCAGTGGTGGTGGGGAGTGGGCAATGGGGACCAGGCCACATCAGGTGGGTGTTCCAGGGTTCTGTGTGCAGGGATCCCAGGAGCATCCATTGCTTTGGTACTTTCCAGTTTCCCTCCAGTCCTGGTGTGCAGCTGAGTGGCCACACTTGGGACTGATCAGTGTTGTGGGAATGTCTCTACAGGGAAAGGTGGCTGGGAAAGGGTGATTTCCAAATGGCTCTTCCCCATGGGGAAAGCTCTTGGGGAACCCTTGTGAACCACAAATAGGGGCTGTGAGTCCATACAGGCATCAGGGACTGGCAGTTCCCTGTTGGGCCAGGCTGGGTTTGTCCTGCTGGGAGCTGGGCTCTCTCCCCGCATCCCACACTTGATGCTGGCACAAGATATTTGGGGAATCTCACATTTTAACTTCAACCCCAGGCAGGGGCCGTGGGCTTTGACACGTGGCTGCGCAGTGGCCGTGGCCCTGGCTCTGACCTGGTGGCCAGAGGAGCAGAAGGTCTCCTCTTGAACGTGACCTCATCTTGCGCAGCCAAGCGCAGCTCCGGGGCTTGATGGAAAAATGCGGCGCGGCGGCGGAGGAGTTATGTGCTGCTGGCAGCTGGTGTTTTCTTTCTTTGGGAAATCTAATATATTGATTAGCTTTCTTCAGAACAGCATCAATAAAGCGTATAATGGCATGGCTGGTGCCTGTGGCGTCTCCTCCCTTGGTCTGAGCCCCTCTGGAGCCGGGAAGGACCTCAGCTGCTCCGTGCCAGGCTCCGCGTCCCGTCGGCCGCTCCTCCCTTTCCTGGCATCCACGGGCCCTGCTCTGTCTGGAGAACGTGCTTGGCTGGACACCCTGATCCTCTTACTCTGGGAAGCCTTCCTCCACCTCCTCCTCCTCCTCCTCGTCCTCCTCCCATCCTGTGTCTCCGTGTTGCCTCTGCCTCCGGCAGCTTTGGCTCAATCAGCTCCAGCATGGAGGCACTTGGCCAAACCCCGGGAAATATCTCCAGGATGCACCATGGAGGACGGTTGGGATGTGCCTGTCCTGATCATCCCTCGGCAGTGAATGTCACCAGTGGAGCCACCATCACCCAAGGGGGGTTGTGTGACTGGTGCTTTTGGGGGATATTGGGTGTCAGGGGAGCTCATTGCATCCAGGAGCACACGGATGCTCTGCCTGTGCCATCGTGCTCCTCTTCCCAGCTGTATCCTGGCCCATGGATGGTGGCTCCAGCCCTGTGGTCATGGCTGGGGAAGATGGAAGGACCCATTAAAGTGCCTGAGAGAGTTTAGAGGGAGGTTTATTGTTGTTTTTGCAGTTGTTTTTCTTTAAGCTGATTGATTGCAATAATGAATGGGGCCCAGAAATCAGCCGGAGCGGCAGCTCGAGGCCACCACTGGATTTAAAGTCCTGGCTGGCTTCAAACATTCTCCACTATTTTAGCCTTCATTAGTAAAATACATAGAAAACCACCAGGATTTTATTTAGGGCCCTCCCAAGCCCAGATCTGCCCTGGGATGCCGGTGCTGGAAGGAGCTGGTGCTTGCCAAGAGCTGCTTTATGAACTGTTGGCTTATTTATCGTTCCATGGTTTGCTGGAGAGCGAATCCATCTGGAGCCACCACGTGGTTCCTTGGCATCATGCTCCAGGTAAAGGCAGCACCTTCACCCTGGATTGATCCCATTTAGGGATGCTTTTATTTTATTTTCAAGTCAGATCCACTTGTGAAGGGTTGGAATAACATCCTGGCCCCCCACTGCCCCGGGGTGGAGGTGTCCAGGCTGCATCCCACCAGCCTGGAAGGGTTTTCTCTGCTTCCCAAGCATCTTGCGCTGAGCTCATTTCAAAGAGAGATTTTCAGGGCAAATTGACAGCTGATGACTATGGGAAGATGTTTTCCAAAGGAGAAACAATTTACGATAATTAGAAATTTATAAAATGTCTTTAAACATGGTGGTAATGGGGATAAGAAAACACTTGCTGCAGTGTAATCAGTTATTAGCAGCTGATCATTTATCTCGATGGATAGTTGCTGCTGGTACAGGAGACACGTGATAAAAGGACTCTTGATTAACTAATTTGAATATCTTTTGAGAACAAATTCTGAGTTCTCTTTTTTCTCCATTGTAACGGATCCGTACATCTGCGAGATAAACAGGGAATGAATATGGAAATGAATATTATTGTGGGAGTGTAGCCCTCGAATGCTGCTGCCACCGTCCCAGCCCTGGCCTTGGGAAGCTGCCTGGGATGGATCTAATAGGGAAGGCGCCTTAAAGAAGCTGTCTGGGAGGAGCTGAGGCTGTGGGATGCAGGAGAAGCCTGGTGGGGGATTTGCCAGGATGTGGGGTCTGGAGGGACAGGACCACTCTGGGCCCTCCCATCAGCCCCTCTTTGGCCTCTGGGAGGAGCAGGATGGCAAAATTCTGGAGCTGCCTGTGAGCACCAGCACAACACCAGAGCATGTGATAGCATCCCTTGATAGATGGGTGTTTTAAACACACAGCCTGTTCCTGCCTCCCTGGGAATGGGAATCTGATGCAGGTGTCAAATCTCTGCCCTCTGCAGGGATCCCATTACAGCTCCTCTGATAACACTCTGTAAACCCCGATTCAATTTTAGATGCTGAAACCTCGCTCTCAGCATCTGTGTCCTGGACCACTGGTGGCCCTGGGATGGGCCCTGGGGTGACCAGTGGCACTGGTGGGGACTGATCTCTGCTCCCTCTGCTGCTCTGCTGTTTGCTGTGTGCCCAAGGGTGCCAGGGCACACAGATGTGGCTGGAGCAGTTGGGAAAGCACAACAAGCTTGTATTCCTCTTTTCTGGCACAGCAGGCAAAGGGAGGAGGTGGCTGCTGGTGGGGGTTCAGTGGGATTTGGTCCCAGTCCCTCTTGCTTTCCCGGGCAGCTCCCAGCCCTCCCTGCCAGCCGTCCATGACCTCGCTGCGTTCCGGAGCGGCTCCTGCTGCCTGCGAGTTATTCATCGTCCTCAGCCACTAATGGACTCCATTCAACTGCTTCTCCCTCGTCCTCCCCCCTCTGTGATTCATGTGGTGGCTGGAAGCAGATTCCTTTTGGCAGCGAGAGTCCCAGATATTTTATATTTACGCATCATTTTCTTCCCGGGATCTCAATTTTCCCCTTCTCTCGTCTCCCTCTTTCTCCTTTCAGCTCCAACCATGCTCAGATGGGGTCGTGGCTCTGGCTCCATCACCCACCATCCCCTCCCCACATGCTGCTGAGGCTGGGGGGTGCTGGACACATCCCCTCCTGTGGGAATGGGATGCTCAGAGGTGTTGGCATTTCTCCTTCTCAGCTGTATTTACTGCGGCGAGGAGCAAAGTCCACGTAGCTGTGGATGCAGTTTACAGGTAATTAAACTCAGCTTGGTGAGGATTTAAACATTAATATTGATGCTAAAGTTTTTAATAAAATATAGGGAAGGAGAGAAAGAGGTATTGATTCCTATAGGCTTTTTATTTTTTCTTTCCTCTGGCTTCGTTGTCACAGGGAATGTGCTGATGTGTTGGTGAGCATGAAACGAGGGTGTGCTGGCACGGGGCTGCAGATGGGGACAGATATGATTCCAGAAGGACAAATTGGGGAAAAACTTGGGAAAATGCATTTGGGATTGATCCATGTGGTGAGGCTGAGCCAACCTTCCTGGGCACCCTCTGTGCTTGGCACAGGCTTGGGGACAGCATCCATTCCTTGGGAGCCTCCAAGGTTTCCATGTCTGCTTCTTCACCCCAGGTGTTGCTCCCCGTCGTGGCTGGCTCAGGACACACCCCCTGTGACCAGGCCACTGTCTGTGTGTCTGGGCTCATTCCAGCATCATTCCCATTCCCACTGTAGCCTTTGGGATCCCCAAAATCCCCCAGTCCCGTGGTGCCACCGTGGTCACCCGACCCCTCCGCAGCCGTTCCTGTGCTGCACCAGAGGCCGTTAAAAAGATGCTGACGGTCGTTTTTCACTCCCTGCTTCTCTGTATACACACAGGACCCAGCTTTATCTGCTTTCTCGCCAATATTTTTTTATATAACAGTGAAATATTTATATTGTCCAATAAAAGGCAGTAACTTGCAATCTTGCTCAAATTCATCGGAGACCGGGAGCTTCGTTGTCTGAATTTTCCACCCGGCAGTGACCCCTGGTAATTGGCTCCATACATCTTTGGCATCAGGGATTTACATACAGGGAAGGGGGTGATGGATCGCTGGGGTCACCCCTCTGCCCTGTGGCCTGGCTGGCAGGGGAGGCTGCTGGCTCCCTGTCCCAGGTGTCCTGCCCCACATCCCGTCACGGCACAGCCGGGCGGGTTTTGGTGCTGCCAGGGAGGAAAGAGAAGAATCCCTCATGATTCAGGCAGCCACTGCTTAAATCCCCGCGGTGCTGGGGTGCAATGCTGGTTTTGTGGGAGTTTTGAGGTTTTGCTGGGGCATGAAAATGGAGCAAACTGCAGGTCCTGCAGGCCAGGACCAGCTGCTGATCCTGGGGGAGGCAGCGCCTTCCATCACAAACCAAATTTGCCCCAAAAGCGCCCATTTTGGGAGCGGGACAGGAGGGTTGGTGACGGGATTGAATCGCCAGCAGCCGGAGCTTGGGGCACAGCTGAGCCCCAGGCAGGCACCTCCTGACCTCAGCCAGCAGCACCTCGGCCCCCAATTTATCAAAAAGCAATTAATGGCCACCCCCTGCCCAGGTTTTACGGTGTCTGTCTCTTCCCCTGACTGCAGGGCAGTAATTAGTGTCTGTCTAATGAGGTTTCCATAGTGGGAATACGTCCTCTCACCATATCTCCCCACCAGATTTGCCTTTGCCACAGTTTATGGTGCCAACCTAATTTTTTTCCCACCTATTTTCACCATGGAAGAAGCTGGATAAGAACCAGGACATCCCCTGGGCTGCGGAATTTACCAGGCAGCACCCAAGAGGTCTCTTCCCACCGCATCCACCCCATCATTTTTATTCGATTTTATTTTTTTTCCCCTGCATTCCACCAAAATTAAAAAGCCATCTATATCTTAAAAACCTTATTTATGAACACTTAAGTGTAAGTAAGTCATCGTTGGACGGCTTCCCTCCCCGCTGATGGATGGAATCTGGCACCGGGGTGGACCGGGAGGGAAATCTGGCAATACAATATGCTGTGCTTGACTATTTTGACACTCGGAGTGCGATGTTTTTTTTACAGTTACTGATGAGCTTATGGCACTGCTCCTTTTGGAGGAGCGAGGAGGAGGCTGGGGCTGAGAATATTGATTAGCCAGCTCCTGATTATCTCAACAGCCCTCTCGGCTTGCCTTTTCTTTTGCGGGGAATACAGAATTCTTTCAATTATTCATGTGAACCCCCTCGTCGATACTGCCAGCGCGACACCGAGCAAAGCTGGTCCGGGGGAATTGTATTCCTCAAATTCAAACTCCAGCCCCTCTAAACCCCCTTTTATTTTATTTCCCCCTCCTATTTTTCTTGTTTTCGTCCACCTTTTGTTTTTGTTTTGTTTCAGAAGGAGCTTTGTGCCGTTGCTTCGGCGCTGGCGGGGCGGCGGGGGGAAAGCGCGGAGTCTCATAAACATTTAATCAAATTCAGTTGGGAATTTAGGAAAAAATGTACCTGAGGTTCAGGAGATTTGCTGTTAGGGAATTAACTCGGCAGGACAGTGGATTTCCCTCCCCAGCAACGAGATTTTTGGGTGCAGTAGATGTGAGTGACTAACAAAAGGGAAGTTAATTGGCCACAAAGGCAAATTTTAGCCCCCTAACCTTGAGGTTTGGGGATTTCTGGCTCTCACCACCTCTGTTGGGTGGGCAGAGCTCAAGGAAAGGGGATTCTTGGAGGGGGTGCAGCATCCTGCTGGATGCAGGATCCACCTGGATGCATCCCAGCAGCGCGGGAGGGAATTTTGGGTTTCGAGGCGTTTATAAAAAGCAAACGTTGAGCGTTGGGCGCGGAGCTGCTGGCACCCAGCTCGCAGCCCAGATGGGGGGAGATGGGCTGTTTGTTAGAAAAAAATGAATTAAAAAAAGACGAGAAAGGCGGGGAGGGGGGGGGGAGAGGAAAAAAAAAGAGCAACTCTAAAATAGCTTTTCTTGGAGGCTGTGTGGGGAGGGGTGTTTCTACCAGCCTGGCTGGGTGGGAGGAAAAACTGGCAGCATTATGGGGGATGCTCAGAGGAGAGCTGGGCAACGGGGGCAGGACCTGCCCTCGCCACCCACGGTCCTGGGGATGATCCCAGGCCTTTCCCACCCTCTTGGCTCTTGGAGGGTTGGAATAGGGAGAGCCTGGGAGGGACAGACTGGACAGAGCTTCCAGGCAGGGCAAGGAGCCACCAGTGCTGGGAGGTGCCAGAAGAGAGGTCAAGATGTGTCTGGGTGTGGCCAGGAGATGCCATGGCCAGGAAATGTCTGGATGTGACCGGGAAGTGCTGTGGTGTGGCCGGGAGGGGCTGTGGTACAACCAGGATCCACTGAGGTTTCAGTGGGGGAACTGAGGAGGAGCAGAGCCACTGGGATGGGACAACATGGTCCAAGCCCATCATTCTGCAGGGGAAAACTTCTCCATCCTACCCCAGGTGCTCCACATCCACATGAACCTCAGCTTGGGTCCCCCAGCGCCAACAAGAGTCTCCTGGCACTTTAGGACACCTCTTTTCTCCTTGGTAATTCAGTGTTTTCTTCAGGGGCTGCTTCCCCCGCTCCTCTAATGTGCTTGGATGGAAACCCCTGGAGAGCTGCTGGTATTCCGAGCTCGCCAGCAGCGATGCATTAGGATCTGTCATCTGCTGAGCATTACCTGGTTTTAAATCTGTCTCTTTGGAGCTACGGAGCTGCATAGGAAAATATTAAAGTAAACAATAAGTGGATTTACACAAATGTGACTGATTTCCATATTTTTCATCACTTCATTTTATTACCGGGTTTACGGATATGCTCATTTATTTATAGGGCAATCCAGTATTGATTCATTCCGATGCACTGTGCATAAACACATAAAAGAGAGTGATAACAATAGGAATACATTTTCAGTCTTTTAAATACTGCATTTTTTCCAATAGTCTTCATTAGATCCGCTCCAGGAGTATGAGCAATGTCCTTCGGGAAGCCCAGCCGGCCCCTCCGCCCAAGTGGCTCCGGATTTATGGGGGTGTCAGGGAGAACAGGATGCGATTCCCAGGGCAGCAGCTGCTGCTTCCCCAGCCCTGCCACCTTCCTCCCGCCAGGTAGTTTTTCCACAGGAGGTCTGGGGGGATTTTATCCCAAAAGGTGGATTCTGCTCTCTTGAGGTTGGGTTTCTGGGCTGCTTTTTTTTGCCAGGAGGTGCAGGGTGGGCACCAGTGAGGTGCTGCTGCTCCTGGAGCCAGGCTTAAGGGGGATCAAAACTCTGTTCTTCCCCTTTTTCACCTTTTCTCCCTCTTTTCCCTTCCCTTTTTTCCTTCCCTTTTCCCACTTCTTTTTTCCTTTTCATTTTTCCCCTTCATTTTAATCATTCTCTATTTTCCTTCTCTTTTCAATTACTTTTCCTTTTTCTTCCTTTTCATCTTTTTCTTATCTTCTCTCTTTTATCTTTCTGCTTTTTCCTCTTTTCTCTTTCTTCTCTCTTTTTCTTTTTACCCCCTGTCCCTTATTTCCTCTCTTTCCCCTTTTCCCCCTTTTCCCCCTTTTCCCTTTTTCTCCCTTTCCTCCTTTTTTCCCTTTCCCCCCTCTTTTTTCCTCTTTTTTCCTCCTTTTTCTCCCTCTTTTTCAAATTTTTTGAAAACCTGCACCACTCCCATCCCATTATTTCCCCCTCAAACCCCACTTTTCCTCTCTTCCCATGAATATTAACCAGGAAGAGCCGAGTGCTCCATCACCTGCCTCACGGGAGGGAGCCCGTAAACTCGGGCTGATGGATGGCAAACATTCCCCCTCTGCTCCTTCCTCTAAATGGGAAGGAAAATAGGGGAAAAAAGATAATTTTTAAATATTAACCCAGAGGGATATGGATAGGCTTGTTGGGCCCTTTCTCTCTCCTATTCCTGAATACATCTCCTGAATATTTAGGCTCTTACATCATTTTTTTTCCCTCGAGGAAGGAGTAGCAGGACCAGGAGAAGAAATTATAACCTCAGAGGATAAACCCTGCTTTTATTTTTTCCCCCCTCTTCAACTAAAGGGCAGCTCCTTTCTCTCCCCAAAAGCAGTTTAATGGCAACAGCTTGAGAGGGACAAAGTTTGAATATCCTTGTGCCGGAGAAAAGAGCAGAGCGAAAGCCCTGCTAATTACAAAAGTTGCTTTATGAAAGATAATTCAAAGCAATAATTTAGCAAACATAATCAAGTAGCGCAGATGGGGATTTTGATGAATAGTTTGCAACATGCAATTAGCAGCTCTTGCAGTTACATATCATTAACCCTCAGAGCACAAAAATTATTTTCTCATTATTAGATGAAAAGGTAAAATTAAGCTGACTAGACAGTAAAGGAACAAACTACAATTAATTACCTTCATTTATTACAGTCATTATTTTAAACTTATTTTTTTTTATTCTGATAGATAGATGAAAACATCTAAATTAAAAGTTTTGTTCTGCTAAGTGGGAGGTGAAACTTTGTGATGCTCGGGGTACGGGGCCAGCCTGGCTCCATCCCAGCTCCATCCCAAAACCAGGGATCGGTGGGAACCCCCTCATCACTCCCCATCATCCAAGGATGCAGAGCCTGAGCATCCCTGCCTGTATCCCACACCAACCTGGACCACTGCTGTCAGCCACATGGAGAATTTTGCCTGTTTTTGCAGGAAAATACTTTTCCACGAGCATAATTTTCCAGGAAAATATTTTTCATGGGAAATAATTATGGGGGGCTTGCAAGAAATCCAGCCTTGCTGAGAATTAACCTGCTCAGGCAGCACCTTCTCCTGGTGATGGTCAGGAATCAGGCTGTTCCTCCTTGGGTTGGATGCTGAAAACTTTGATTTCGGGATTTGTGTTGGTGGCAGATGGTTCGGAGCTGCCAACTGTCAGCAAATGCACTAAAAAAATAAATTCAGGGAAAAAAAGAATGGAGGGGAGAAAAAAAAAAAAAAAAAGATGAAGGAAAGAACCAGCTCGAACAGTCAGTGAAAAAAAACATGGATTAAGTTATGGTGGGGAGGGTGGATAAGCTTGAAATATTTTCCCTGTTGTTGATGTGGGGGCTCAGCCCAAGAAATCTTGTGGTGCATGGGAAGGAAAGAGCTTGGGCACCTTCTCCCCCCCCAAAAAAAGGGGAAAAAATAACGTAATGAACGGAATATTCTCTGTCTCTGCTCTCAAGAACTTTGCCGAAACATGGTTGAACTTGTCAGGCAATATTACAACAAAATTAAGAACCAGCAGCAATTTTCTCTCATTCAGGATCCCGCTCTTTATAAAGTAAATTATTAATGCATTTTTTTCCTCCGTTAAGCAGTTATTTGCAGCAGTCTTGGTGTATTTCTCATTAGAAATAATATCATCTAAAGAACTTATATTGATTCTTCTTTCCCCCCCCCCCTTTTCTTTTTTTTAATCTCCGAATCATGGACGTGAACAACATATTTCTGTGATGTTCCCTTTAACTAGAATTCTCAGGCTTTATTTTTATATTATTGATCTTTTTGACACGAATTGCTTTTTGGCCTTGTGAAAATCGTGGGAGCTGCTCCTGCCTTTGGAGGAGTTTGGGGGAAGGGGTTGTGCTGTGGGGTCGGGGTGGGTGTGATGGGTTTGGGGGGACGTGCAGTGGGTTTTTGGGGGGGTTGTGATGGGTCTGTGGATGAGTGTGAGGGGTTTGTGTGTGTCTGGGATGGATCTGAGGGGGTGTGGGATGGATCTGTGGGTGCACAACGGCTCTGTGCACGAGTGTGGTGGATTTAAGGAGGCATCAAAGGACCCCAACACGTGTCTGGTTCCTCGTGGTGGTCCAGCCCCATCACCCAGAGCTCTCCCAGGAGAGTTCCTCCTTCCCAATCTCCCCCTCCCTCACCACCCTCTCTCTCCCCCACAACTTCTTTACACATCAGCACAAAAAAAAAAACAAACCACACACCCAAGGAAAATAGCAAAGGCTTGAATTAATTTTTTTCCATCACTTTTCTTCAACATTTGGGGTCTCTGCTGCCGCTTTCTCCCCCCAACAGCTGTTCCTCCAGGCTGAAAAAAGAGCTCATTTGTGGTTTACTGCCACCAGTATTTAGATGGAAATAACCCACTACTTATCCTGCACTTGATCTCGTGGATGTAAGAATAAACTCTCTGCCGGTGCGATGCAAATCCCGCGCCTCTGGAGCGGGGATGCTCAGACGCTCCGACCGCGCTGGGAGGAGAACCGGCTGCGCCGGGGGAGTTTTACCATTTTGTCAGTCAATTATAATAATATTTCTGCTTCCAAATGTTTAAAAAGTTGGCTTCGGAAGGTATAATCATGGCACAGAGGCCAGCCTGACAATAGTAATTAATTAGGCTATTACGCATTCTGCAGTGATAATTGCTTTGCTGGAAAGTCACCAGCCATGAAAAGGACCCGGCGCGTAAATGTAATTTATCAGACGGCGGCGATCCCGTGCCGCTGCCGCGGCTCACCTTGAGCCCACGGGTGCTGGGGAGGGAGATGGAAGGGGAAAAAATGGGAATTAGGAGTACCTGGATGTTTAATGCAGAGGCAGAACTCGCTCAGAGCCGGCGCTGAGAGCTCTGCAGGTGGGCAGAGGGTTTGTGTCGCTGATGGGCATCGTGGTGATGGGGAGAATGGGGATGGTGCCACCCTGATCCCACTGAACCAGGAACATTCAGCTCCTCCATTTGTAGCCACTTTCTCCTCTTTTTAGCATGTTTTCTGATGTTGCCTTCTTGGATGTGGATGCAGGGTTTGGTTCTGCCTCAAGAAAGTGAGGATTTATGTGTTTTAATTATAAGGTCTTGATTTTAGGGCTGGTGTGGGCTTTTCCCAGGTATTTATTCAGCTCGGTGTGAGGAATTACAGCAGTTTCTGTGTTGGGTGAGCCATCCCCTCAGAGATGCTCCAGCAGGAATCTCCCCTGGCATTTGAGTAAATTATCCCCCATCCGGAAAAGATCACTGAAAATGTTAAATATCTTTTTTCTACTGACATTTCCTAGAAGTTTAGTGGGACTCTGGAAGAGCCAAGTGGGTCACCTGGCTCACCATCCTGCCAGTTGCCCACACTGGTGGTGCCCTGGCACCAACATGAGCCGGAATGTGCTGGAGCCCAGCAAGGGGGATGCTGAAGGCTCCTTCCCACCCCACAGCAGGGGTGCTCAGACCTCCACAGGGATCGCTGAGGAGAGGGAAAGCATTGGAAAATGCTTTGTCTCTAAAACGTGACTCGAGGAATAAAATGCAATGAAAACCAGCTTGATTTGGAGTCTGGGCCAGCTCTTTGCCCCTGGAGTGGGTTAGGGATGCACAGAGCCCGGCACGGGTGATGGAGAGGGAATGGAGAGGGAATGGAGAACATTTGGGCTGCTGGATCCTTGCACCCTTTGGTTGATGCCAGCTCAGGGGAGATGAAGCTCTGGGGCAGGTCCAGGCATCCCCATGGCCCCGTGTCTGCTCCTGCTCCCCTCCTGTGCATTCCAAAGGGTTTGGGAATGGGGCTGATGCCACGAGCAGCCCAGCACCGCTGTGTCCCCACATCCCTGCGGATCAGGGCTCACCCCACCAGCAGATTCAGTGGGTACAGCGCTGTCCTGCTCCAGCACACGGGCAGTGCCAGCTCCTGGCTGCCTCCTCCCTCCTTTCCCCTCTTCACTATTATTATTTTAAAGCACCCTGAAGCCAAGCATTTTTGCAGAACGCTGAAGAAAAGCCCCCAAATTCCTCCTCTGCTGGAACTGCAGTGCTGAGAAAGTAGGTTTGTGTACGAGCCGCTATAAAAAGCCTGGCTTATACAATTTTAACAATAGAAAAATGATCTTTGTGCTCCAGTGCCTGCGAGCTCCGGAGGAGAAGGCGGCTTGCTCAGGTGGCTGCTGGATTACAAATGAGCCTTTTGCTTTGGGTTGGAATGACAAGCGACGGCAATCCGGGCTGCCGGGGTGAGCCAGGAGCTCTGCTGGCACAGAGGAGGGAAAAATGCTCCTGTGTGGGAGCTGCCACCAGACTGAGGCCCAAAGTTCAGGCTTGGTCTCATAATTAGCCCATTGGTGGCTTAAGAGCAATTTAATTGATTATTTCCCTGTCACAACAGTGTGTCTGCTGGGTGGGCACCTTTTCCTCCATCGCTGGCTGGTGTGAGTGCCCAGTTTGGCTCTAGCAGGAGGTTTTCCAGCTGGGAATGGGTCACTTCCATCCCTGATGCCTGTGCCCTCGTGTCCCTCTGGTGCCCCATCCAGGTGGGGCTGGATGGGAGGGGTTACCAAGGGGACCTGGTGGGCAGCAGCCCCTGCCCCGAGGTGTCACTGTGTCTTGAAAAATAAAAGGGATTAAATGATTAATGCTCATGAATGTTGGATGGGAACACACAGCAGATGAATGTTGGGTTATTGGGATGGGGCTGGTGTGTCACCAGCACTCCAGTACCCCAACAGCCAAGGGGGACAGGGACAGGAGGACTTGTCCTAGTCCTGGTGTGAGCATCGCTTCCACCCCCAGCACCATCCTGGGAGGGCGGCTGGGGAAGGCCGTGCGCCCGACCCGGCCCGGCAGGCACAACAACGGGCAGGCTTCTTTATTTCTTATTTAAGCGCCGACATTAAATTATAATTTTCATTTACTCAGAGCACATCAATGATTTAGGGCGACGTGACATGGCAGCGGCGCGAGGAGTTTAGCCAAAGGCAGCGAGTGGCTGCGCGGGACACGGAGCCGTGCCGGGGGGACCCGTGTGCCGGCTTTGGTGGCGCCCATCCTGCTGGCTCGGCCTGTTCCTCCCTCCCAAGCCCATCCCTGACCCCTTTATCCCTCTCCCCGCAGGTGATTGCACTTAGTAAGAGAAGCAAGGAGGCTGAGACGGCTTTCCTGAGCGTTTACAAGCAATTGCTCGAAGCTCCAGGTAAGCAGCGCGGTGGCGACCTGGCTGCCTAACGACTCGCGTGCCGGTGCCCAGAGGAGCCAGCGAGGACCGCGGCGCCATCCCCGGCACGGCTGGCACCATCCCCGGCACGGCTGGCACCATCCCTGGCACAGCTGGCACCATCCCTGGCACGGCTGGCACCATCCCTGGCACGGCTGGCACCGTCCCCGGCACGGCTGGCGTCGCCGACCGCGGCCGGCGCATGGTGCTCTGGAGATCCCAGCCGAAGAGAGGAGAAGAAGCAGCTTTTGCCATCGCCGTGTTTCAGCCCCTGAGCCAAATGCATCTTGACATTAGGAAAGGAATACATTTGCTCAGCCCGTGTAGTAACACTGCGGCTATTCCCACTTGTCTGTTTGACGGTAAGTTGACTGAAACGGCCGAGCGCCGGCTCGCGGCACGAGCCGTGGGGACATCCTTCCTCTGTCACCTGCACCGTCCTGGGAGGGGGAAACTGAGGCACGGGGCAGCCCTGAGGTTTGTGTTGGCAGAGCTGGTCACAGTGAGGGGCTTAGAGCCCCCTCCCGCTGCTCCCCACTTCTGGGGGTTCATGTGCGCCAGGCACGGAGCGGCCCCCGGCACGTCAGGGACTGGGAGCTGCAAACGGCTGAAGATGCGCGGAAAGGCTCCTGCAGGGCCACTAATTCATTTTCCAGACATTTAGGAATAACAAAATGTTTTAATGATTTCTTAGGGGAATTAGGGAGACATATTTTTGTCCTCATTAAATTTTCTCCTGTGCTACGAGAACCAAATGTCAGCTTGGTTTCCAGAACCCAGTTATCTTCCCTCCCCACCTCCCCACACTCACCCGCCGGCTCCTCCCGCCTGCACATGGATGCACACACATGCACGCCCCAAAACTGCTTCCCTGTGCTCTCTGCACTCCTCCTTCTCTTCTCCTCTCTCTGTTTTTCCACAGCATCATCTCTTGCTCCCCTCCTGCTCCCCAAATCCTCCCTCCCGCGGTTCGTCCCCGTCTGTTCCGTGTCCACATGTCTCTCGACAGGCGAACTCTTTGTGGAATACTTTCCAAGCACCACATAAGTCCTGATTCGACATTTTTTGCTTTGAATGGCTGCTGTCAACACAAATCTCTGGCAGAGACTGTAACGGAGCCTGATTGCTCAGCAAGTATTTTGATAAGTGAGCTGGCTGTGTGTCTGTAATTACGGGAGAAAACCGTAAATCTTTTGGATATTGTTCACACAGATGTGGCGTGAAGGGAAGGGGGGGAAGCAGTAAAATGTGTTAAAAGCATAATTAATGTCATTGTTGTTGGGGATGATTTGATTTAAGGCTGACTTTGACTGGTGGAGGGATTGGTAGGGTGCTGGTGGATGTGTTTGAGCAGGTTGGGATGGGGTGGCAGAGGAGAGGCCGTGGAGAGGTGACAATGCTAGGAGGTACTGTGGGTGTCCCGTGGGTGCCCCACAGGTGACCTGTGCTCCTCCTGGAGCGGGGCAGCAGCGGCACAGAACGTGGGCTGGGTAGAATGGCCCTCCCACCGGGATTAGCTGGTGATCCCCAGGGATACAGGTGCTCCCTGGAGCTGTGTCTGCTCAGGAGAAGGTGAGGAGTGCTCAGAACTGCCCCCGTCCCTGTTGGTGAGCACCCAAAGGAGGGCCATGGAGATGGTGAAGGCTCTGGAGGAGGAGGAGGAGCCATGTGAGGAGCAGCTGGGGGCACTTGGTTTGTTCAGCCTGGAGGAGACTGAGTGGAGCCCTCATCCCAATCCACAGCATCCTCACGAGGGGCAGCGCAGGGGCAGCTCTGATCTGTGCTCTCTGTGACAGGGACAGGAGCCAGGGAATGCCTGGAACTGTGTCAGGGGGGTTTAGGTTGGAGATCAGGGAAAGGTTCAGCCCCCAGAGGGTGCTGGCACTACCCAGGCTCCCCAGGGAATGGGCACAGCCCCGAGGCTGCCAGAGCTGCAGGACCTTTTGGACACCCACAGGGTGGGATTGCTGGGATTGCCTGTGCAGGGCCAGGGGTTGGAGTCCTGGATCCTTGTGGTCCCTTCCAGCTCAGGATAGTTCAAGATTCTGTGCTCCTGCTGCAGCACGGCCGGTGCCACTAAAGGATGGCCAATGACGCCAGCTAGTGGTGGCACTTTTACATGTATTTATTTATAATTAATATATTTAAATGTCCCTCTAGTGGGTGATGGAGTGATAGATCAGGGTGCCAGGGCTGGGACACCCTGCTCCCCAGGGGAGCTGGGGGTGTGGGTGATGCTGCACCACGGCCCCAGAGCGTGCGGTGCCCTCGGGTCCCGGTCAGGCACACGCGTCCCTCACGTCGCCGTCACCCGCCTGTTGTCAGGTCTGACCTGTCCCAGTGGAGGGTGTGATCCATGGAGAGAGGGACTACACCCCAATATCCCACATGTAGTGCCAGAGCCGGCCCCACAGCCAGGGATGGCGTTTCCCATGGATGGGCAGTGTGACATTAGCTCAGTGTAGTTATTCCAGCTGGGAATTTGGCATCTGCTGCCCTGGCTGTCACAAAGATTCGCTCTTCCCTTCCCAAAACCCTGCTCCCACCATTCCATCCCAGGTTGGCAGCTCCAAACAAGGAACAGCACACGAGGGCATCACCCCAGCTGTATCTCACCAGCAGGGCTGCAGCTCATGGGAAGGAAAATGCTGACCTGTGGAAAATCCTTGGTGCTTTATCGCTCAGACCCATTTTTCCCATATTATTTCTCATCTTGGAGGCAGGAGGAGTTGCTGGTGTGGATCAAACAGGGCCTGTCCCAGCATTTATCTCTATGGAGACAGCTCACAGGCCGGCACGGAGCCTCCTGCCAGCACCCCCGGGGCTGGGGAGCGCAGGGGGGATCCCGGCAGCCCCCGGAGTGCAGGGTTTAATTACCCATGTCCTTATCTGGGTGTTATTAATGGCTGTGGGAGCATCCAGGCTGGTTGGGGCCGTGCTGCATCGCTGCCATCCCACACCCTTGGGTGGGGAACCAGCCTGTGGGACGCTGAGCTGAGACACACCAGGAGCTGAAGGATGCTGTGAGCATCCCGGGAGGGTCCCAGCTGGAGCTGAGTCCATGTGCCAGTGCCAAAGCTGACAGCGCTCAGCATCTGCCTCTGGATCCTCATGGCCAGAATCCCAGCACAAACCCCTTGTTCCCTTTTTCACGGGGTTTTTGGGATGTCCCAAAAATGAATGGATAAGAAAAAGAATGAAGGGATAAGGTTTCCTGTGCAGGAGGCTGCTCCAGGGGCTTTTGGTCTGGCAGTCACTAATCCCATGGGGATGCTGTGGGGTGGCAGGGCAGCAGTGGGGCAGACAGACCCCAAATCCCATTTGGAGGATGTCTTGGAATTTCTCATTTGCAAGGAGCATCCCTGTGGGCACGGACCAAATCTTCCATCTTTTGGGCAGGTTCACCCCAAAGTCACCTAGCACTGTGTTTGACCCCCAAATCCCATGACATGGCCTCCTTCATCCCACACCGTTCCATCTCAGCCAGGGAATTGCCCGGCAGCAGAGCTCTCTGTGTCCCGTTCTGAGTGGAGGCAGCCGGTTGCTGGAATTTTTTTCCATGGCTGTTATTATCTTTCACCCTTGGATGCCTGCCACGTGTCCCTGCCGTACGGTAGCATGCCCAACTCCATCCCACTTCCCTGTTTGCCTAACTTCTTGACCCTGGAGAATTCAAATCTATTTTCTTTCCTCTTCTTTTCTACCAAAAAAAAAACCCCAACAACAAAAAAAACCCCAAACCTATATTAACCTGGCTCAATAGGAGGCATTTTCTTGAACTTATTAAAAAATCCAGACTTGTAAATTAATTTGTTCATGTTGTACAATGGCAGTGCAGATGGACTCATTAGCATGCACACAACAAATAATTATAGATGAATTTTTAGCTGGCCTGCTTAATGGGCTTGCTGGGTTAATTATGTCAATGTATAATTACATCAGCCCTGGGAGACATAATGGCACACCCCGCTGAGCAGACACTAGCTAATGATGGTGTAATGCTGACAGAGGGAAGACGGACGGCTCCGGATGCACCTGCTTACCTCGGCACAAACCTCCATTGTCTGCGCCCAAACCGGCCCTGCCGGAGCCGCCGGTGCCGCCGGTGCCACCGGCTCGTGCCGGGAGGTGATGGCCCCCAGCCCCCTGCCCGTCCCTCTGTGCCTCGGGGCTGGCAGGGAAAGGCAGGACGCCAGGGATGTCCCCATGGCTCCTGGAATGGCAGGACTTGGTGTGTCCCCATGGCTCCTGGAATGGCAGGACTTCAGATATCTCCATGGCTTTGGGAAAGGCAGGACGCCAGGGATGTCCCCATGGCTCCTGGAATGGCAGGACTTCAGATATCTCCATGGCTTTGGGAAAAGCAGGATCCCAGGGGTGTCCCCATGGCTCCTGGAATTGCAGGACTCCAGATATCGCCATGGCTCCTGGAATGGCAGGACTCAGGGGTGCCCCCGCAGCTCCTAGAAAGGCAGAACTCAGGGATGTCCTCATGGCTTCTGGAATGGCAGGACCCAGGATGTCCCCACTGCTGCTAGAAAAGCAGAACTCGGTGTGTCCCCATGGCTCCTAGAAAGGCAGGATTCTGGATATCCCCATGGCTCCCGGAATGGCAGGACCCAGGATGTCCCCATGGCTCCTGGAATTGCAGGACTCGGCGTGTCCCCATGGCTTTGGGAAAGGCAGGACTCAGGGATGTCCCCATGGCATGGGGAGGTGGGAGAGGGCCTGTGAGGGCCATTCCTGCTGCTCACCGCCCATCCCACGCCCCGCAGACGCCGCTCCTGTGCTGGAGGCTGCCCGGAGCCTGGAGGATCGGCTGCAGCAGCTCCAGCGCCTCGAGCCCGAGCCGCCGCCCCTGAAGGATCTCAGCCGGCCCTGGAAGAAGCACCCGGAGCTCGGCAGCACCAAAGGTACCAAAGGGAGGGTGGTGGCAGCGGGGCTGCCTCCTCTGAGCATCCCTGGGATGCGGGGTGTGCCCAGGGCCAGGAGCCGCCCCCTGGCCACCGCTGCTGTCCCCTCCGCAGCCGTGTGACTGTGTCCCCCCGCAGAGCGCAGGGAGGGGAAGCCGCCCGCAGCCGAGCCCCCGCTCCCCGGCCTCGACGGCAAAGCGCCGAGCACAGAAACTTCGCTGCAGAGAAATGAGGCAGACAAGCAAAAGTACGTGAGTGCCAGGAATGGGCTCGTTTTGGGGCGCTGTGGGGACAGGTGGCTCTGTCCCCGCTCCCGCACGGGGGTGTCTGTCCATCCCCCTTCTCCATCCCTTTGCTGTCCGGGTGGGAGCGGCTACATCCTGCTCAGAAACCTGACAGCGCCTCAGAAGCTCCCGGTGTCCGTCTGTCTGTCCATCCCCAGTCCCAGGCGGTTCTGGGGAAGCAGCAGGCACGGGCAGAGCCGGCACAGGCCCCTCCTGTTGTCCCCTTGCGCTGTCTCCCTGGCACGTGGCTTTGCTTGGACAAATGGATTGAATCCAGGGCGCTGGATGAACCTCATTAGATGACCTTTTAATTTGGAGGCTCCCAGCCTTCTCGGTGCCCTCGTTGTTATTCCTTAACACGCTGCACCGGGAAACAAATGAAGAATCTTTAAATCCTAAATTGCAGATCTCTGCGAGTAAGTTCCTGGCAAGTGCAGGCTATAAATAATGCAGAATAACTTTTCCCTGATTGCTTCCCCCTCCTCCAGTTAATTACAGGTGGGGGTGGGCTGCCATAACCCCCTCAGAGGGGTTTCAGCCTCAGGGATCAGAGACCCTTTTCAACCCAAAGTGAGTTTTTTTTACACTTCGGGCAATAAGCCCCTTAACACTGGGAGGCATCCATAACATCCTGCTGTCCACTGGTGGGTGTCACTTCAGTGAGTGATGGGGCAGAGGAGGGGATGCTGTGAGGGGTGATTTTGGGGGGCTGTGGGGTTGGCACACGGTGCTCCTGGTACATCCCTGGTGCCCGTCTCTCGCAGGGGCCTGCAGGAAGCTCAGGTCACCTTGGCCGCTCGGCTGGGGGAGGCAGAGGAGAAGATCAAAGTGCTCCACGCAGGTAGTGGGGCTGGGACAGGGGCTGCTGAGCGTGGAGGGCCAAGCCCCCACCCCACAGCTCACCCTCCTCTTCCTCTTGCCAGCGCTGAAGGCCACCCAGACAGAGCTGCTGGAGCTGCGCTGTAAATACGACGAGGAAGCGGCGTCCAAGTAAGTTCCCAGCAGGGCTGGGCTGTGCTCAGAGCTGAGCTGAGCCACTTTTGGCAGCACTGGGACATCTCCGTGCTGCTACTTGAGGAACTGAGACACTTCAAGCCACTGCAGGAACATCCTGGGCCGTGGTGTCACCGAAACTGAGGGAAAACCAGAAACTCCCCAACAGCATCTTTTAAGTGTTGGAGAGCCAAGGCATTATTTTATTCTGGCTGGGATGTACAACAGAAATTATTTCATCCATGCTTGCCCGGGTTGTGCAGTGAAAATCATTCAATCACACATGGTTCTTTACCAGACTTTTTATACATAAAAACCCCACAGAAATTAAAGTTCTTTGGTCTCAAGTGACACAGTCCTTAGTATTTGATCCCCTATTGGTTATTAATCAATTAGCCTTGGATGTTAATTGGGTGTTCATCCTTTGGTTCTCTTATCAATCTATTCCCAGACCAGGTGTCTCCGACCCACCAGGGGGGAAATGTTTGTTAATATTTGCTTATCCCCTCTTTATCTCCTGGCTACTCCCAATTCTTCCCCACTTCTCTTTTGAAGAAATAATTCAATTCCCCCACTCCTGGGCAGAGGCAAACAAGCCTCTGACTAAAGTTACAACAAAATTTTGAAAGCTGTATCATTTCCAGCAGCGGGGTCCTTATCCCTAAGCCTCATTCCCACATTCTGGGCTGTGTCTGTGCCTCCACACCTGCTGACACCTCTCGTTTTCTGTCACAGGGCAGACGAAGTCGCCATGATCATGACCAACCTTGAAAAAGCCAACCAGGTGAGCCAGGAGCTGATTTTGGAGGAGCTGGCGGGGTTGGTCCTGCAGAACCCTGGGGTGCTGCATGCACCCCGAGCGTCTGTGTGGTCTGGATGTCTGTCCCCAAAATTGATAAGGGGTTGACAGGCACCAGGATTGGGAATCCCTACGAAAGAGAGCTCAGGTTTCCTCCCCCTGGTGGGAGCCCCAGCCCCATGCGTGGGGTCAAGGGTGTGTTTGGGATTCTGCCAGGCTCCATTTGGCTCCTGGAGCTGGCACTTGTCACCTCCAGCCTCTCACGGGTGTTTTAAGGCACAACCCACACTGTTCCTGTGTTAGATTCCGGTGTAATTGCTCTTGGTCCTGTCCATTCCTCTTAATTAGTTTTATTTAATTCTGAAAATGTAGGTACAAATAAATGCATGTGGATAATAAAAGAGGTCTAAAGAACAATTTGTATAAATAAAACCTTCCTTTTGGGTGGAAAAAACCCCAGTGTCCTGGAGATGGTCTGCAGCCAGTGTCCAAGGACTGGGATCAGGAACCGTGTTAGGACATGGGGACCTTAAATACACAGGGGGAGCTTGAATATCTGGGCTGGGCTTATGATGCTGGAGATGAGAGTGGGATGCTCAGGAGAGGCACAGGTTGGGGCAGATCCTGGACCCTGTGTGGGGTGGGATGAGCCGCAGTGCCTGCTCTGATTCCTGTTCTGTTCTCCGGCAGCGGGCGGAGGCGGCGCAGAGGGAAGTGGAGAGTTTGCGGGAGCAGCTGGCAGCCGTCAACAGCTCCCTGCGCCTGGCCTGCTGCTCCCCGACGGGCACCACGGGGGTGAGAGCATCCCCGGGGCCAGGAGCACCCCTCGGGGCCAGGAGCATCCTTTGGGGCCAGGAACATCCCTGGGGTCAGGACCATCCCTGAGGCCAGCAGCACCCCACTGCAGCTGGCAGCATCTGCCACAGCCAGGAGCATCCCATTGCACTTGGGAGCACCCCACTGATGCAGGAGCAGCTTTTTGTGTTTGGAAGCACCCACCGTGTTGGGGAGCAAGCCCAAAATGCCCAAGGAGTTTTCCCACCCTGAGGTGGTGGTGCTGGCTGTGCCATTCAGCCTCCCATGGAGAAGGGGACATGCACCCCCACAGCACCGGAAAGGGAGACCTTTAAGGGCAGAAGGAAGGTCTGTTCCTCCCCAGGGCTCTGTCACCAGGATCCCCTGGGCTCACCTATGCTATGGGGACATGTCCCGTGGGGAGGGGGGCCCTTGTCCCCACGTGGGGCAGGCGGGAGCTGACAGTGTCCCCTCTCCCAGCAGGACAAAGTGAACTATTCCATGTGCTCAGGGTCGAGGTTGGAGGCAGCTCTGGCTGCCAAGGACCGGGAGATCCTCCGGCTCCTGAAGGACGTCCAGCACCTCCAGAGCTCGCTGCAGGAGCTGGAGGAGTCCTCTGCCAACCAGATCGCCGAGCTGGAGGGGCAGCTGGCCGCCAAGAACGAGGCCATCGAGGTGCGCCCGCGGGGGCTTGGGGCGTGCCAGGGGCGGGGGCCGAGTGTCCACAGGGACCCGGCTGCAAGGCCTCCCCTCCTTTGCTCCACAGAAGCTGGAGGAGAAGCTGCAGGCTCAGGCAGACTACGAGGAGATCAAAACGGAGCTGAGGTATGGCTTGAGCGGTGCCCATGGCAGCACTGCCGGTATCCCCGCTGGCCAGGTGCCACCGTGACACTCACCTTGTCTCCCTCCCAGCATCCTGAAGGCGATGAAGGTGGCCTCTGCCGGCTGCAGCCTCCCCCAGGCAAGTGCCACGGCGCGTCCCGAGGCGCTGGCCGGGCTGTGCCAGCCCTGCCGACGGTGCCTCCGCCGCCTGTCCCCATCTCGGCTTGGCTCCTTGCAGAGCATCTCGAAGGCGGAGGAGGCCCTGCTGCTGGGGAAGGAGGCTTTCTACCCCTCCCAGAAGTACCTGCTGGAGAAGCCCAGCCTGCTGGCCAGCACTGGTAGGGACCCTGGATTCTGCAGCATCCCCCACTGGGAATATCCATGGGAATGTGGGTGGCGGGGATGGATCCTGCCCTGGCTGTGGTGGGGTGAAGGAAGGACAGGGATGTCACCCGGGGAAACTGAGGCAGGAGCTGTTTGGCTGCAGGGCTGTGCTGGAGCCGTGGCCAGGGGGACTCTAGTGTGTCTCCTTCTCTCTCCTTCATCTCTAGAGGAGGATCACTCCGAAGACGAGTCGGGGAAGGACCCATTGGGCATGGAGCAGCCTTACCCATCCCCTCACCACGCCCCGGCCGATGACCCCTCGTCCCCCACGCCCCTCCCGCCGCTGCCTGGCCCCGGCATGGCCCCCGACGGTCCCCGGACTTTCTCGCTGTCCCCCTTCCCGGGGGGCGAGCGGCTTTCAGGGGACCCCAAGGCCCCCCACCTCCCGCTGCCCAGCTACAAGAGCGAGAGCAGCGGTGGGGGACCGCCCTTCCCCTCCTCCTTCTTCGGGGCCAAAAGCAGCACCGTGCACCCCGTGCCGGCCGCCAGTGCCACCAGCCCGCCCGGAGAGCCCTCCGAGGGCAGCGCCGGCAGCTCCGCCGAGGAGGAGCAGCTGGACACGGCCGAAATCGCCTTCCAGGTGAAGGAGCAGCTGCTGAAGCACAACATCGGGCAGAGGGTCTTCGGGCACTACGTGCTGGGGCTGTCGCAGGGCTCCGTCAGCGAGATCCTGGCGAGGCCCAAGCCCTGGCACAAGCTGACGGTGAAGGGCAAGGAGCCGTTCATCAAGATGAAGCAGTTCCTCTCCGACGAGCAGAACGTGCTGGCCCTGAGGACTATCCAGGTGCGCCAGAGAGGTGAGTGGTTGGGGTGGCCCTGGTCCTGCCCCGGGGTGCTGCAAACGATGCCCCTCCCAGTGCACCCCAGTTCACCCTGGCAGCACCCTGGGGTGCCCCGTGCCGTGGCAGGGGGCTCACCAGGCCGTGATGTGCTGGCGAGATGGGCTGGGACGCTGGTCCCACCAGGACTTTTTCCCTGGTGGGATGAGCCCTGGAAAACGGCAGCAATTAACAACAACCCATGGCTGTGGAAGCTGCATCCCCTGACGTGCTTTACTCATTTATTCTGACAAGTGCCATTTAATTATTCATTAGGCTGTTCCGTGCCGTATGAATCAATGTGCTTGGGAATATTTCATTAAAATAATGAAGTTTTAGTGCTGCGGAACCTCGGCGTGGTGCTGGCACCGCCGTGGGATGGTGACTCCCATCTCTGGGGACAGCAGCTGCATCTCAGCAGCAGCAGCAGGTCACTCGAGTCCCTGTGGTGGCACCAGGACTGGACAGTGCACACCCGTGGTCCATGCACCTGCTGGTTTCAGCCTGGAGGGCTCTGATTTATCCCCTGGATCTGATCCATCATTGACACTTCTCCTGCACAGCCAGGAGGGCGCAGTGCCAGGGATGGGGACATGGTCCCTGTGCCCGTGCCTCCGCTCTTGGTGGGGAGAAGGTGCCCTTGGTTGGGATGAGCAGGTTGGTGGGAGAAGCTGTGCCAGAGGCAGGAGCTGGCAGCCAGGGCTACCAGGGCTCCCCGTGCTCCGGTAGCGACTAATCGGGAGTGACATTTGTCTTCAAACCGGCATCCCTAAAAATAACCGAACATGAGGAGCAGTAAATACTTCCTGACATACAAGTGGAGCTTGTAAAACCAGCGCCGGTGACAAAGCTGTTATCCTGCCTCTTTGATCAGGTAGCATCACGCCGAGGATCAGGACACCGGAGACCGGCTCTGACGACGCCATCAAAAGCATCCTGGAGCAGGCAAAAAAGGAGATTGAGTCGCAGAAGGGAGGTAGGTGCTGCCATGGGGGTGGCTGAGTCCCTGCTCTGCCGGATGGCAGCAGCACCCAAAGGGGTGCCAGTGGCTGGGTGCTCTGTGGCTGCAGGTTTTGTCCCAGAAATGGGCTTTTTTTATGGTGTTTCACCCATTGACATCCATGGGGAATTTTAGGGCTCGCTGGAAAGAAATACCATGTGGGATGGGAGAGTCCCCGTGCAGCAGAGTTCAGATCTGGGCTTTCAGAAACTTTGGATGCACTCTTTTTCCTCCCCCCTGCCCCAAACCAGATGATTAAATGAGTATTCAGAATCCATCTGGCATGAGGAATCATTAAAGCAGCTGCTCTCGCAGTCAATTACAAGAAATGAAATACATTAAAACAGGTAGTCTGCTGAGAAAGCAGAATCCTGGAGAATTAAATTAGATGGGAACGGTGGAAAAACAGACAGGGAAAATAAACATGTTTGTCTATCGCATTGTTGGTAATGGGATTTATTTTGCAATCATCAAAAAAGAAGTTGGCTTTGAGTTGGGCTGTTGAAGCTTTTGCTTTGTGGGTGCTGCTGGTCCAAACCAGATGGGGATAAACCCCTCTTCTCCCACACTTTGAATTGCGGCCACACAATAAACCACACGTTCCGCTCCCTGGGGCTGCCCTCACCCCTTTTCTCCGCAGGGGAGCCCAAAACGCCGTCAGCATCGCAGGCAGCAGCCAACGGGGCGGGCGGCAGCAGCTCAGAGGACGCCATCAAGAGCATCCTGGAGCAGGCACGGCGGGAGATGCAGGCGCAGCAGCAGGCGCTGCTGGACATGGAGTCGGGGGCCAGCGGGCGCAGCGGCGATGCTGCACCCGCCGAGCGCTCCACGCTGGCCACCGTCAGCCAGAACATCGCCCCGGCCCACGTCAAGCAGGAGGAGGGCAGCGGGGCCAGCCCCGGCCCGCCGCAGACGCCCCTGGCCGTGCTCTCCCCTGCCGCCTTTGTCCAGAGCATCATCCGGAAGGTGAAGTCGGAGATCGGCGACGCCGGCTCCTACTTTGACCAGCACTGGGCGTCGGAGCGGAGCCTGCTCAGCCGGCCCTACACCTCCGTGTCGCCTTCGCTGTCCTCCTCCTCCTCGAGCTACTCCAGCATGGCCAACGGCCGGGGCTGGCAGCGGGGAGAGCCCGGCGAGGGCAGCACCAACGAGGACGAGCTGCAGCCGGCGGACGAGGAGCCCCACCGGCTGTCAGAGATGAAGGCGGAGGGAGCCGGAGCGGAGCCGGCGGCTGGTGGGCGTCTGCCCTACTACCCCACGTACGTGCCACGGACCCTGAAGCCAACGGTGCCACCACTGACGCCGGAGCAGTACGAGATGTACATGTACAGGGAGGTGGACACGCTGGAGCTGACCCGGCAGGTCAAGGAGAAGTTGGCCAAGAACGGCATCTGCCAGAGGATCTTCGGAGAGAAGGTACCAGCCTGGAAAAGGGGGGTCTGGTGTCCTCTCTGCTCCGTGACTCAGAGCCTGGGCCTCATTGATGGCCTTCAGCAGCTCCTTCCAGAGTCCTCCCTGGTCTGTTCCCCCTGGGAGGATTCTGAGTCCTCAGGGTCTGACCCAACCCCAGTCTCCCAGTGGCCACCACTCATCCCACCAGGAATGCCCAGTCCCCTGAGCGGAGCCCTTTGGGGACCGGCTTCCCACCCCACTGGGTATCCCAGGAGGACCCGCCACCAGCACCCATGGCAGGGGACAGAGGGTCCAGACATGCTGTGGGGCAGTGGGTGGCAGTGGGTGGCATCCTGCTCCCCCTCCCCTGACACGGGGGTGGAGGGCAGGCAGCTTCCCAGCACCGGGGGGAGCGCACCCCACCTTCGGCAGGTGACACCTGCGTGGTGCCCAGGTGCTGGGACTGTCCCAGGGCAGCGTGAGTGACATGCTGTCGCGGCCCAAACCGTGGAGCAAGCTGACGCAGAAGGGTCGGGAGCCTTTCATCCGCATGCAGCTCTGGCTGACGGACCAGCTGGGCCAGGGGATCAGCCAGCAGCCCACACCCTCCCAGGGTAAGTGACATCACTGTCCCCGTGGTCCCCATGTGCCATCAGTGTCCCCATCACTTCTGTCCCCACCATTCCCTGCATCCCAGTGGGTTTGTCCTGCTCCCACCCCAGCACTTGGAAGAGATGTCTCTGCCAACTCCAACACCAGCACCCAGATCCTGTGAAGCCGCTTTCATCCCCAACCCACTTCATTTAAAACAAAAATAAAAAGAAAGCCACATCAAAAATCTTGGGCTTCGCGCCTGGCATAAAGCAGTAACTGGATTTTTTTGTATCATATTGGTGGCATTTTCTCGCTTTAATTATTCCTCCACCACCACGTCCCGCTTTCCCGTAGCCACTGGAGAAGCTCGGCTTCTCTCTTGGGGTTCCTCTTCTCTAGCATAGGCATCCCCCAAATTCCCCTCCTGTGCCAGCTGGCTCCCTGCACTGTCCCCTCCCGCTGACCCCTCTGCCCTGGTGTCACACAGCCAGCCCTGCGGAACCCCAGCCGTCCCCCTCGCCGCCCCCCAGCCCCGCCGAGCACGAGAAGGGCTGCCAGGAGCCCCTCACCCTGGCTTTGGAGAGCAGCAAGGAGAACCAGCAGCCCGAGAGCCGCTCGGCGCCTGCGCTGGGCGGGAAGGCATATCCCAACAGCCAGGGGCCTGTGGGCATCCAGGAGATCGTGGCCATGTCCCCCGAGCTGGACACCTACTCCATCACCAAGAAGGTCAAGGAGGTCTTGACGGACAACAACTTAGGTGCGGACCCTCTCTCTGCCCAGGTTTTTTGGGAGTTGCTGGTGAGACTGCATGGATCCAGCACCCCAATTCTTGTAGATGCGACCCCCTCCCAGATGTTTTTCTGTGGGTGCTCGTGGGAATTCCAGGATGATGCTGGCTGGGAAACGGGGTGCACCTGCTTTGCAGGGGGACTGCGGCACCCGTCCCGCTGCTCCACCCCCTCAAACCACCTCTGCTTCTCCTCCCCCAGGCCAGCGGCTGTTTGGGGAGAGCATCCTGGGCCTGACGCAGGGCTCGGTGTCCGATCTCCTCTCCAGGCCCAAGCCGTGGCACAAGCTGAGCCTGAAGGGGAGGGAGCCCTTCGTCCGGATGCAGCTCTGGCTCAACGACCCCCACAACGTGGAGAAGCTGCGTGACATGAAGAAGCTGGAGAAGAAGGGTGAGGGATGGGGTGGCACGGCCCCGCTGGGTGTGGGCTGCTGGCCAAGGGGGGCGTCCCAGGCCGGGGAGGGCGAGCGGTGCCAGCTGGGTGTCCTCTCCTGCAGCCTACCTGAAGCGCCGCTACGGGCTGATGAGCACCGGCTCGGACAGCGAGTCCCCCAGCGCCCGCTCCGAGTGCGCCAGCCCCAGCGCACCGCCGCAAGACCTCAGCCTGCTCCAGATCAAGAAGCCGCGGGTGGTGCTGGCGCCAGAGGAGAAGGAAGCCCTAAAGAAAGCCTACCAGCTGGAGCCATACCCCTCCCAGCAGACCATCGAGCTGCTCTCCTTCCAGCTCAACCTCAAGACCAACACCGTCATCAACTGGTTCCACAACTACAGGTATGGGCGCTCCCGGGCTTTTGGGGGTCTGATGGTGCTGAGCCACAGAGGGGGTGACACTGTTCCCCTTCCAGCCTTCCCCGTCACTCTTCCCTAGATGGGAGGTGCAGACCCATTGGAGGTCCCTAGGTGCACCCCAGGCCAGTGGGTGGCCTTGGCTACCTTGCCCAAGTTGTGTTGAGCATCTAAAGAGGTTTCCATGCTCACATCCACCTCCTCACTCCAAGGTGGGACCTCTGTCAAGTGGGAGGGAATGCCTTACGGAGGCTCCTGGAGCACAGGATCCATCCCCACAGCAGCCCAGCCCTGGGGAGCAGCACAGGTTTCATCCCTAGGTGGGATCATGGCTGGCAATTTTTCTGCTGGCTGGAGACGTGTGGTGGCCATGGCACGGTGGTTGTTGCCACCCCTCCGCGGTCGCGTCCCACAGGTCACGGATGCGCCGAGAGATGCTGGTGGAGGGCGCGCAGGACAATGACACAGACCCGGAGCAGAGTGGTGGGACAGCCATCCCCGGGCGCCGGGCCCCCCACAGCCCCGATTCGGACACCGAGGATCACAAACCCGTGTTCGTGGGGGGCGAGCCCCCCTGTGCCGCCGTGCCCGTGAAGGTGAAGGAGGAGCAGGGGGATCCGGGTGGCTGGAGCCGCCGGCGGGACTCACGCAGCCCGGCCGGAGCGGCCGAAGGGACCGGACCTCCCCAGGAGGAGCGGGGGGCAGCCCCCCACGCCGCCGCCCCCGCCGCCGGCATCCTCCCGCGGCGGGGAGGCCGAGCCGGTGCCACCGCCGGGGGGCCCCCACCGCCGCCACCGCCGCATCCCGACAGCTCCCAGTCCTCCGCGGGGTCATCCCGTTGCAGCTTGGTGGTCTCCCCGACATCGCCCTCGGCAGCTTCCTCGCCCGGCCTCACCGGCTCAGCCTCACCAGGACCATCCTCTGCCGGGCCGGTCTCGCCGGCGCTTCCACCGGCTCCTGGCCCCCGGCTCAGCACCAGCGTCCAGCGGCGCCACGAGAAGATGGCCAACCTCAACAACATCATCCACCGCCTGGAGCGGGCTGCCAACCGTGAGGAGGCCCTCGAGTGGGAGTTCTGAGCCCCCCCGCCACCCTAAATATATATATACACCCCCACACACATATATATATTTTGATAAATGCAGTGTGCACCGAGAGGTGACGAGTGGCCGGTGCCACAGAAGAGGAGTGCCCGTGGAAAAGAGGGAACACCCCTCTATGAAGCCGCCCCCACCCCTCTGGCTTTGTTTTAAATGTGAAAAACTGGGAACAATTTTAGAAAAGAAAAACAAACAAAAAAAAAATATTTATAGACCTCTTTTAGATATTTTAATAAAAGGATACTTTGGAATTTATTAACAGCTTAAGCTGCTTTGATATTAAAGATAGCTATAAAATCAAGATGATGTAGCAGTCGTGTCATTAAATGTACACTGAAGTCTTGTAGTTTGCCACTGGATGAGATTAAAAACAAATAAACAAAAATAACCCCAAACAAACAAACAAACAAAAAAAAAACCCACAGAAAAGACTTTTTTGAGCAAAGCCATCAAGAAGCACTATGAGACTGACCAAATTTAAGAAACTTTTGCAGTTTCCACCCCTGTCTGTAAGACACTGCATCGCTTCTGCCCCAGCCAGAGACTGCATCCTAGTCCCTGAAGACTCTAAAGCCCCTGACACCATCGAGTATGTATTTAGTTCTGGTGTTTTATGTTTTTGGAAGCCTTTGTAACACAGAATGTCCCGTGCGGTTGTATATGTTGTAGAAATGTCTGCAATAGCCTTCTGGAACAAGATGTAGCATGGTCCCAACGCCGTCCCTCGCGCTTCCTCCAGCCGGCGGCTCGTGCCAGCTCCCAAAGGAAGAGAGAAAAGGAGGCAAAAGCAAAGAAAGCAACCTGAGCTTGGGATTTTGGGAGTGGGATGGGAAAATGTACCTGGGTGTGGTGCTTGAGGATGGTACCAGCTCGCTGGGGATGGACATCCGAGGCATCCTGGTTCCCCGTCCATTTGGGAGAGAAAAAGATGAAGCCTCTGAGCTTTGGCCCTGGGGCAGCAGTGCTTGAGGTGAGTGCCCAAAAATCGTGAGCCACACACTCGCAGGCTGAGCCCTGCTTGGGGCTTCTCCAGCATCACAGCCAGCTCTTGGGGCTGAAGCACTTTTTTAGGGAGAGCGCCTGGGCAGGAGGAGAATCCCACTTCCCCAGGTGGTGGATGTCAGTGATGGCAGGATGAGCTTTGGGATGTCACATCACCCTGAACTGGGGACCACTGAGCTTTGGCTTCCCAGGGCTGACCCTGTGCAGACACAGGAGCTCTGTGGTGGCCCCATCCCGGTGTGCTCCTCGTCACCTCCCTGACCCCACCACCTCCAGCCAGCCTCTGCTAACGAAATGCCTTTAAACCGTGTGGAGTGTCCCACGCTGGGCTGCTCTGCCCTGTCCCCTGCCCACACAGCATCAGCCATCGCCCACCAAGGCCCTGCCAAGCTCCCAGGCGATGCAATGACTGATTTTCCACTGTAGATGTTTTTATCAGAATAGAAGGTATTTTTATACTCGGGTGGTAGTGGGTGAGCAATGGGTGAGTGCACAGCTCTCCCTGGCTGCCTCCCCTGCCCTGGCGAGCCCCAGGGTGCCCAGGGCTGCTCTGCCACCGTGCTGTGGAAGGAGGAGGTGTGACCACTGACTGCCTTCTCCGTTGCGTGCTAGAGGGAGCTTTAGTGGAACAGGATTTGAGGAAGCACTTAGGATAATCCTGAGCGCGGCAATCCTGTTGTGTGAAAGCCAGCGGGACACACCGGTCACGTTTTTGTTAGGCTCATGTTCTGTACTTCAAAAG
This sequence comes from Pseudopodoces humilis, assembly GCF_049639895.1. NCBI lineage: Eukaryota > Metazoa > Chordata > Aves > Passeriformes > Paridae > Pseudopodoces > Pseudopodoces humilis. Next base: position 3,475,665 of record NC_142219.1, read on the forward strand.
TTTCTATGAGATCGATGAACTTTGTTTAACAATTTTGAAAGGAACAAGTTCTGTAAAGAGCCACTAAATACAGAAGTTGGATACGACTCTGGCCTTGGGGTGTGTTTTGTCCAGAGGTGATGGAATGGGAATTCCTCTCACATTTGCCCGGTGCCTGGTGTTGGAAGTCACAACTTTGCTTTGGGGTTGTGGCAAGAGCTCTCATTATCCCGGTGACAGGGGGAAAAAAGAGAGGGTGTTCAATGGGATCAGCCCAGCTCACAGTGTGATCCTGCCCCATGAAATTCCTGTGCTCATCCCTGCTGCAGGTTTGCTCCTGCCCCTGGGGTAGCTCAGCACCCTCCAGCACAACTTTCAGCTTGTTTTATCATAAATTCATCATTTCCTGGATTGGATTGTGTTAGAAGAGACCTTAAGGATCATCTTATTCCATTGCCCTGCCACGGGCAGGGACACCTCCCACTAGACCAGGCTGCCCAAAGCCCTGTCCAACCTGGCACCGCTCCTCAGCACAGCTCCTGCTCGGAGCCGACCGTTGCTGGGCAAGTCAGCAGCTTCTGACACGAGGCAGGGATGTTAGTGTCTGATGAATTAATAAATCCATATGTTGCATATCTGTTTAAGCTTGTTTGTCAGCTAACACGTTGAGGAGGACTTATTTCTGATGGGTATCTGAACGTCTGGAGAAGCTGGGCCAGCTGCCATGGAAACCAGAATCTTCCCCTGCGGCGAAGGACGGAGCCGTGTGAACCATCTGGGTGCTCCGGGTGCAGCTGCACCCCGGCTGCCCTCGGCACTGCTCCAAATGCCAAATTCCACAGGGGGACACCGTGCCTGGCCAGGAGCAGGCTCCACGCTCTGCAGGGCTCTCGGCGAGTGGGTGACCCTGGCTGGCTTCGTGCCTCGGTTTCCCCAGGAAGTGATTGCACAGCCTCTGCCGTGTTGAAGAGAAGCTGGAGGCATCCATGCGGGTGGGGATGTGTGGGCAGGGACATGGGGATGTGCTGGTCACTTTCACAAGGGCAGAGTCCCTGGTCCCTGTGAAGGAGGGACAGGTATTTTGTCCTGGTTAAGAGCTGCCCCTGTCAAGGGACCACTCTGGCACGGGGTGTCCTGATGTTCCCAGGGTGGCTCCATCCCATCTCACCCCATCCCTGCAGATATGGGGCTCCAGGGCACTGCAAGACCCTGGCATTGGCCATGTCCCCTTCGGGTGACACAGCCCCACAGACATGGTGGGGACAGGAGGAGGACTAAAATAAAGCATTAATTCCCACCTGGACCCCCCTCCCCAGGGGCACAAACAAGGACCATGGATGGGAGGGAAATTCTGAAACAACTTTTATTGTAGGAAAATCTTGTGTCTGTCCCAAGGGAGCAAAGGGAGCTGGAGCCACCCAGCCCTAAGCCAGGGTACCCTGACTGCTCCCCCCTGCTCCAGGGTGGGTCACCCCACCTCTGGGCCAGCAGTTTGACTGTCCGTGGTGGAAATAAGAGAGAAACACAGGCATGAGGCACCAGCTCGGCACATGAATCATTCCTCACGCTCTGCTGCTGACACACACATTCCCATTTGCCACCACAAGCGATGCTTCCCCTTAGTGAGCTGGCATGGGGATGATGTGCTGTCCCAAAACACCCACCAGCAAGGCAGTGCCTGCAGCTGCTGCATTCCCCCGGGGTCTGACCACCCCCACATTGACCATCCAGGCTGCGAGCAGCAATTGCTCCCTGTGTAACACCCGGGGCTGGGTGTCACCAGCTCCCCAGAGCGCACAGAGCTGCTGCTGCCATTAAGGAAGGGCTGCACTCACTGATATTTTAGTTTCAAACCACATCCTGCTGGAGCAGAGGGATCTGGCAGAGCTCGGCCAACCTCAGTGTTGTGCTGGGCCAGGAAGGGAAGTCAGCAGCAGGCTCTCCATTGTGGAACACCCACACGGGCACTCAGGCAGGCGAGGTCCCACCAAAATCCTCCTCCAAAAGTTGTCAAGGAGTGATTCCACTTCAAGAGCATCAAGAGGCCCCAGCAGAGCCAGAGCAGTGGTGGATTCCCAGGAGGCCTCAGTCAGTGAGCGGTCTGTAGTTTGCTTGTGCTGACTGCAGCGCCCCACCCGCACATGGGGGCACGGCCGGAGGGCACCCCTGTGCTGCCCATTTCACCGTCACAGAGCAGCACTGCTGTCCCTCGGTGCCGAGCCCTCGATGGCAGCACGTGTCCATCACTGCCACCACAGCCAGCTCTGCACATCCCGAGGCGAGGAGGGGACGGGGCCAGCACCAGGGGCGACCACCTCCACCCTGCCCCGGTTCCCGGCAGCTTCCCAGGGCTCAGCCACCGCTCAGAGCCGCGGGCCACGCTGCCTCTGCTGCCAGTCCTGCCGCAGCCGGGCCACCTCCCGGCCGTACTGCTGGTGGAGCCGGCAGAAGGTGGACGGGCTCTGTGCCACGGCCGGCCCGGCGCTCGCCGCCTCGCCGTTCCCCACCCGCCTGCGCGGCGGCAGCGGCGGCGGCCGCGGGGTCCCCTCCTCACCGTGCCCCCCGCAGCCAGAACTCTCGGGCAGCCGGGCCGCCCCCAGCACGTTGTTCCACACAGCACAGCCGTTCTCCTTGGGCAGGATGGCGGGCAGAGCCGGCAGCCGCTCCCGGGACTGCTCCAGCCCCGATGGCTTCGGCTTCCAGGGGCCGGGAGGCTCCCGGGAGCCCTCACATCCTCCGGCCAGCCCCCCGCCCATCTCCTGCAGCTGCTTCTCCAGCTCCCGCACCACCAGCCTCATATAGTCAAAGCTGGCTCGGGACAGCGACTTCACCCACGACTCCATGGCCGCCTGGCTCTCCGCCGCCAGCACGTAGGTGCGGGACTTGGTGCCGCCAAAGCGGATGGCGAAGGCAAAACCCTCGGCTGAATCGCAGAGCTCCACGTTGCAGCCCTCCAGCACGATGACGCCCACGGGCTCCCGGCTGTCCCGCTCCTCGAAGTAGAAGAGCATGTTGCCCTTGAGCACGAACCAGCGGCGGTGATAGGCCGTGTGCCGCTCGCCTCGCTTGTAGAGGAAGCCGGAGTTGTCGGCCGGGGAGTCGCAGGTGGCGTAGAAGGCCAAACTCCGCTCGTTCAGCTTCATGGCTCCGCGCCCTGCGGGGACAGAGGGTGCTCAGCGCTGCGCTGCACGGAAACGAGCCGTCGGCTTTTTGTTCCTGCCGGCAGCAGCCCCGGGGCCCAGCAAATGGAGATGGTGAATAAACAACGCCGGGATAGTTGGGATAAACCCGCTCCCAGTCGAGGGGCTGGGATGCCGGGTGGGCTGTGGCTCCCCCCAGGGACCGCCACCCCCCAGGAGAGTGTTTTGGCACGGAGGAGCCCCAGGCAGGGCTTGTCGCGGTGCCTCACGTCACCTGGCACAGGTGACCTTCGCGCCGGCGCCCAGGGAGGGTTCTGGCCGGCGCCGTGGATGTGGCTGCCGCTCCAGGCGGCATGGCATGCCGTGGCCATGAACCCTGACACCCGGGCAAGGCCACCGCTCCTCTTGTCCCCTAATCGCTGGTGGCCTCGCCGGGCCGGGCTTTCCACCCACCTGCACTCTACCTGCGGTCTGCGGCTGTCACCGGCATCAACGACACGCGCGTGGCCGCGGTGGCCGTGAGAGCGCTGGATCCGGGCTCGGACGGTGCCAGGGGGCTTTGGGCCACCGCTCCTGCACGGTCACCTTTGTCCTCGTCTCCCACCGGCCCGGCCCCGCAGGCGGAGCGCTGCTCCCCCCCGCCTCCGCCACCGCCCATCCCCGCGGCAGGAGGGAGGGAGGGAGGAGCTGGAAAAGCGCTCCGGAGCTCGGCCCCGGGGCAGGGAGCTCCTGGCTCGACCCCAAAACCCGCTGCGAGTCACTGCTCCGGGCACCGGGACTGAGAGCCAGGCAGCGGCAGGGAGAGCGAGGGGGGAATGGGGGAGCATTGGAGGGTGCAGGGGATATGCTCATCCCGGGATGAATGTCTGGGTGTAAGCAGGGATGTGCACATGTGTGGGAAACGCAGGAGTTTAGTCCTGAAGGTGGCTGCACAGTGCTGAATATTCGGTCACATTTTGGAGGCAAAGAATTGGGATTCTGGGAGCATCTGGCAGGGAACGGGCAGAGGTTGGTGGATGAGGTGGGAGACACGAGCCCCGCAAGGAGGGTTGGTGGCAGGACGTGGACTGGTCTTGTGTGGGTGGGAGATGCTGCAGGAAGCCAGGCTGCAAGTCCTGGTTGCTCTCCTGACCTTCCAGTCATATCCTTGGGTCACAGCCAAGTGTGGGGTGGTCCCAGTGCAGAGGGACAGAAGGATCTGAGTGGGGACAAGCCTCCAGTCTGACTTCTGCTCTTGATTGGCCTTCCAGGCTCACAGGACCACCTTGGCAGTGTTACTCTCCTCACCATGTCCCAGTAAATACCAGCATCAAGGATTTGTGCTCCTTGTCACCGTCCCTTTCCTCCAGTTTCTTCATTCCCCTGCTCTGCTCCACACCCATGTGTGCATTTCAGCAATCGAGGCATTGGCAACAATTATAAGGGTCCCCATCCCAGAAATTCTGCTGTCCCTGACCTCTGCCACAGGTTGTGGTCCAGTCCCCACCCACAGATGCCCCCGTTTCCCTGCACAGCTGCTCAGGACTTTGCGATTTTCTGCTTGTGTCAGAGGTTCCCAGTTCACTGAGGGTTTTCCCTGTCAGCTGCAGACTTTCACTTTCAGGCTATAAAAAGGGATTCAAACCAGCCCTAAAACCATCTGGGCTTTATCTTCCCTCCTGAGCAGAGCAGCTCTCTGTTCAAGGCTGCTGGTGGGAAGTTTTGGGTCTCTGCACCACTTATCTCCCTGCCTCGCTGAGCGGTGCCTTTTCACAAGGCGAGATTAGAGCAGGAAGGGCCATGGGGAGAAGCAACATCTTTATTAGAGCAGCTAGGGTAATTGGAAAAAGGCAGCAGGGCTCCTAGCTCTGCTTTCCTTCCCCGAGACTCCAAAGCCACGTTTTCATCTTGCAGAGGTTGTTCCTCCTCCACAGCTGCTCTGGAAAATCACCCCGATTCCTCAAAAACGCTGACAAAATTCCCCTGTGGAATTTCTGCTTCCCGTTGGGTCTCTCTTGGAACAGTCATGTGTTGCAGCACAAGCTGCAGGACTTCCCCTTCTGAGCCTCTCCAAATTTTCCCGTTGTCCCCCAGCATCCTCCCAGCAAGAATTCCAGACACTGTGCCTCAGTTTCCCCTGTTAAGTTTTGATGGGAAAGATGAACTCCCATGTTGAGCTCGCCCCACAGCAGGGGAGAAGGGAGAAGAAAAGGGTCTAAAAGGAGGTGAGGGGGTGCCAGGAGCATTTCTGGATGTGGGATGCCCCTGGCCTCCGCTTCCTGCTGCTCCCATGACCGGTGACTTGGTGCGATTACACAGCGGCGGGTGCGGGACGGCTGAGGGAGGTGAGCGGGGGCTCTGAGTCACCGCCAGTGCCGGGAATCTTGGGGTACCGGGGGGCCTCGGATACCGGGAGCTGTGCGGGTCCCCGCCCAGAATCATCCCCCAGGAGCCCCAATGGATCCCGAGCCGTGCCTTGGCGTTCGAAGAGAACCAAGTCCTGACTGTCACAGAAACGCGGGCGTGGGGCGGGCGCGGCGCTCCCCGGAGCCTCTCGGGGTGCGGGACCTGCCCCGCTCCGCTCCCACGCGGAGTTCCCCGTCCCACGCCGTCTCCAGCCGGGCACCGGAGCGCACTGCCCCCGGGCCCCTCCGCCCCGCTCCGGGACAGGCGGAGCCGGTCGGGGAAGGGCCGGAGGCGGCGGCTGCAGCGCGGGGAAGAGCCGGGAGAGGGCAGAGGGAGCCCGGCCACGGCGGCCGGAGCGCTGCGGGGCTCGGTGGGGACAGCCAGCCTCAGTCACTGCCCCCGTCCCGCTCCATCACCACCCTGCCCATCGCCACCCCCTCCAGAACCAACACAATCACCCCTAAACCACCCGCTCCATCACCGCCTCCATCCCCACCCAAACCTCGGAAGGGGCACCTAGAAGCCAGGCTAAGATTTTGGGGGGCATTTTCCAGCTGAGCACAGACCCTCAGAGCCAAGAATTTCCAGATGTTGTCACCCCCGGGCCCTCTCCGGGCAGGTTGGGACGGACATTCCCTCAGTGTGGGATGGCAGGGATCACCAGAAACCCATCACATGCCACCGTGAGAAATGCAAACGAGAAATGCAAGTGAGAAATGCCTTTTCCCAACCACCCCACCCATCCTGGAAGAGGAATTGAGGAGGGAAGTGGGAAGGACGGCTGGAAGCCAGTAAAGGGTTTTATACAGGAGAAGAAAGCAGCAACGGTTAAAAGCTGAGGGCAGTGCAGAGCGGAAGGGAAGCAGCAGCGCCTGAGTGTGTGTGTGTGTGAGAGAGAGAGAGAGAGAGAGAATCTGCGCAGCTCCACACACACACAAAAAAAAAAACCCCAACAAAACAAAACAAAAAAAAAACCAAAAAACCAAAAAGCAGAAGTCGAGGGGTAGTGAATTAGCAGTTGGGAGACTGAGAAAATCCATACAGGAAGCAAAACAAAAGAGAAATCTCAGGCCACTGGGGCTGAGGACGCTGAGAGGGCGCTTCTGACATAGATGAAGTTGATAAAGAAAAGTGCGATCGCTGGGAGCTGGGACAGCCGCCCGCGGGGAAGGGGGGCAGGCACCCGGATCCGCCGGCCGCTCCTCCGTTCTCAGGAAAAGAGCCAGAAGGTGCAATTATGCATAAAGCAACGGCAGCAGGAATTAAAAAGCAGATTTTAAGGTAAGATTTGATCATGTCAGCTGCTCCCAGCCATTTCCTTGTGGGGTTTGGGAAGGGCTGATTGGACGCGGAGTCGCCTGGATCCCTGGCAGTGCCCGAAGGGCCTGTGGGGTTACGGCTCAAATCTGATCCGGGGGGGTTGCTGAGGCTGGAGGAGGGCAGCAGGGCTGTGTCCAAACCGGCTGTGGTCCAGGGGTGGCACAGCACCAGCTGGGAGTTTGCGTTTCAGTCCTTTCTTCGCTGGAAGACGCATTGGGAATGGATGGGGTGAACAAAGTGTATTGAAAGCGCTGCTGAGGATGGACCCCACGGGGAGTGACACACAGATGTTGCTCTCTGACAGCTCAGTGTGTCTCAGCCCACCCTCCAAGGGCAAATTCCTGCAGCTGCCACCTTCCCAACAGCCACAAATCCATTCTGTGGTGTCTGTAAAATCCCAGCTGCCGCATCCCTCGGCTTCCTTGGCTGGGTGGGCGCCAGACCCTGGGCACCCACGGCTGCTCTGCCGTGACTTTTGCCTGCCCAGTGTGAGTGGCCTCTGCGTGGGGACATGTCCCTCTGCCCCTGGAGCTGCTGCCATTCCAGACAAGGCTTTGTAGGAGCTCTTGGTGCAACCAAGAGTGGGGGATGTCAATGGGCCAGATGTGACGGTACAGACCACAGTCCAGTCCTGTACTGGAAAAAGGTGCAGTGGAAGTTTATTTTCCCTCAATTTCCTACGGCAGAGTGGGCGGCTCTGCTCTTAGCTCTGCTCCCCGGGGATGAGATGGCACCAGGATGGCTGAGACTGACCCGTGTCCACCCACACCAGTCCCTGGTCCTGTTTGGGACCGAGGGACACTGAGACCGCTCTGTCGCGGCTGAAGCCTCGCCCACGGTGAGGCACAACTGCGGGCCCTGTGTCCTGAACCGCTCTGGCTGGACGTGGGCAGCAGCCTGCGGTGCCTTTCGCCACAAGATAATTTGGAAAATTACGAGAAATGGGGTTTGAGACGGCATCTGGCCCACTGCTGCAACCCCAGAGGTCTCTTGGGTCCCAGCCCGGGGAGCAGGGGGAAGACGTGGCCAAGCAGGAACAGGAAAGGGGGGCGCTTTCCTCCCGAGCCTCCGAGAGCCCCACGCTCGGGCTCCCTCCCGACTCCCGGGGGGGGGGCTGCGGCGGACACCCCCAAGTCCAGGGAGAAAACATTCTAAAAGTCATAAAAACTAAACAGATACATTTAAAAATTTAAAAATGAATCCACCGCGGGAGCGCGGCCGGGCTGTTTGCGCCGCTGAGCTCCGCGGATGCGATAAGATAAAGGCAGAAGCGGGGAGGGGCGGCGCGGAGCTGCGCGGAGCCGGGCGCACCCGCGGAGCCGCCGGCCGGACGGACGGACGGACGGACACGCACACACACAGAAGGACAGTCACACGAGCGGACGGACAGACAGACGGACGGACGGGGCGGCCCTTCCGCTCCGCCCCCGCGCAGCCTCCACCCCCGGCCGCTCCGCTCCGCTTTACATAACCCGGCCGGGGCCGGGGTCCGCGCCCCGCGCCTCCGCCCGGCGGAAATGCGGAGCCGCCTGCCCCGGTTTCCTGCCTGAGCCGAGCCGAGCCGAGCCGTGCTGAGCCGTGCGCCCCGTCCCGCCCGCCCCGTCCCGGGCGCTCCGCCGCTCCATCATGGGCGAGCGGCAGCCGGACGCCTTCTCCTGCAGGTAACCGCGGTGGTACCGGGACGGGCTGGGCTGGGCTGGACCGGAGCGGAGCGGCACGGGCGGCCCCGGGAAGCGGCCGCTACAAAGCGAAAGTAGCGGCGGGAGGAAGCGGCGAGGCGGCCGCTCCTCTTGTGCAGCCCCCGGAGCTTCCCCGGGAGCCCTGGGCTGTTCCTCACTCGAGGAACTCCGAGGAACCCCCGTTCCGGGGTGGTGAGCCCCTTCCTCCGCCTGCCCTCGGACAGCAGTCCCGTCCCCCTCACTCCGTTTCTGTGCGGCACAGCCTCATCCCTGCCCTTTCCTCGGGCTGCTTTTTCCCAGGGACTGCTCACCCTTAGGGGACCCGTGGTCTCCCAGCTCCCGTTTTCCTCGTGGGCACCCCCCCTGTTGTAGGGGCTCTGTTCCTCTGTGGGTGCCCCCATCCGAGGGACCCCCGTCCTTCTAGCAGCACAGGACCCCGGAGCACCTCTTCTTCTGGGATCCCTCGACGTCCCCCATTTCCCAGCATCCGTATTTTGGAGATCCCAGAGCCGGGGGTGCAGCATGCCGGGATCCAGCCCTACTCCTCTGCCTCCCCCCGGACCCCTGCAGCCCGTGCCATGGGGGTGACCCCCCTGGGAGGGTGCAGGACCCATGGGGTGATGCCCACCTGCCCCATGTTGTGGGGTCCTGGCTGCCCAAGGGGGCCATGTCTTGCCTCTGCCCCCCGTGGCCACTGCGAGTGCCAGGCAGAGATGTCACCTGGATCTTGCCAAGCTGCTCCTCTGACTCTCTGCTCCCTGCAGACTTTGTTGGCTCCGTGGCTTGGCAGGGGCTCGGAGCACGAGGCCGATGCACCAGCGGTCAGAATCCTCACAGCCTTCCCATGCCCTGCCAGCATTCCCAGTCCTGCCTGTGCCAGAGCCCATCAGGGTGACCCACAGAGAGCCTGGACCTGCTGGCTCATGGCAGTGACACGGTCATTGCAGCCCGGGCTGGGATTTACTGTCAAGGAAACCAGGATGAGTTGTTGAGCTGCGATTTCGATATTGTTGTAAATTGATTCAAGATGTGCTGGAGTTGTGGGCTGGTGGCCGAGGGACTTTCTGGGGCTGCAGCCAGAGGAAGAGGTGGCCTGTGGGGGGACCTGGCACTGGCAGCTCCTGCATGTCCTCTCTGCACTTGGATTTGCTGGCAGGAAACGGGATTGGCATGTCAAGGCGTATGGAATTAGTGGCAAGTTTCACTTTGACTTCTTTGGGACCATAACAATGCTTTGGATTTCTTTTTAACTTGTTTTTAGGGCAGGAGAGACTCATCCCTGTGCATTCTCCCCTCCCCAAAGCTGCTTCTATTTTCTCTTTTATGTATTTATTGCCTCTGGTAAGATCTGGTTTGGTTTCACCAGAGCCCATAGGGCTGCGGGTCTGCCAGCACCATGTTGGAGGGGTTGGGGTGCGAGTGCCAGCGGCTTTTGAGGGATCTTCCATCCTCTGCCAGAACAAATCCTCCCCACCCACACACCCATGGGACTGATGGACACTGTGAAGGTGTCGGGACAAATCCCAGTGGGTGACACAAAGCGAAAGTGCAAGCGCTCATCGCTGATGGGGTTTGTGGTGCTGGCGGCGCTGCCGCAGCTTGACAAGGAGAAAAGGCCAAATCCAGCAATCCCTGGAGGGGCTGCTGTGGAGAGCCTGGAGAGCCAGGCTGGCTGGGAGCTGAGCTGCTGGCTGCTCCCTGCTGTCCCCAGGGACCCCCGGGGAGCCACTCCCCCAGGAGCGCTCCCCGCACCCGGTTTCTCCCACGCCTACACCGCAGCGATTCATTTCGTGCAACAAAACAAGCCCTGTCAAAAGAGGCCACCCCGCTGCCGGGCTTTTCCCCGCAGGCAGTGGGTGTAGGAGAGTGTGATGGTGTAAACCAGGCTGCAAGGTGCCAGACGCCACGGGGTGGAGGCAGGCAGAGGGTTTTTGGGGAGCTGGGCTGGCCACAGCTGTTTGTGCCGGTGAGCTGATGTGGGCCGAGCCAGCGTGGAGTTTGGGTTTGACCTGAGTTTTGGGTTTTCTCCATCCTGTCTGTCCTGTTGGAGTGGTCAGGGAAAGCCAAGCAGGTGAATTTCCCTTGGATTTGAGGTGCTGTGACATCACCCACATCCTCAGAGGTCTGTGGTGCTGCTCAGCCCACACAGAGCTGTAAACTAAGACCAGTTTGGGTCTTTAACATAGAAAGTTGTGTGGTGCCAGGAAGTGAAATGAAAGGAGTGTGTCTGTCCTGTGAGAAAGGGGGAGAAGGAGGGCAAAATCTGCCTTTCCACACTGGCTTTTAAATGGATTTCCTACAGCCTGTATGGACATGTGGATTGGGAGAATCTCTCTGTCCTGCTCCTTTCTTGCTTTTTAAGTTGTTGGTTTGGTTCAGCCAAAAGAGACAGAGGGAACTGAGACCCCGTGGGGTTCTCCAGCTTGTGTGGGAACAGCTAGAGGCCCACAGGGAGTGATGGTGCTGTGCCATCACCCTCCAAGAGACCCAGAGAATCCTCACCATCACAGGGAGCTGCTCCAGAGGGAGTAGGAGGGCAGTGCTGGGCAGTTTCTGCTGTGGATTCTGCTGGTACTGGCTTTGGCTGTTTTATAGTGATGCTGTAAATATGTGGGTGTATCCCACACCCCGAGGCTGCAGCCAGACCCTTTCCCCACCTCTCCTCCTGCACCAACCCTTCCTGCCTTCCTGAGTGGCAGCATCTCCGTGCCCACCCCCAAATGGCTGCAGCACCCTGCAATCCAGAGGTGCATCCAGGTGTTCTTCCAGCATCCACCATCTCTGGGGGATCGGGATGCAGAGGCTGCACCATCCCCATCCTGGGGGGATGCCCTGCATCACCCAGCCCTTGCAAACCCACCTGTGGCTGGCTGGATCCCCCAGGGACCTGCATCCCCCTGAGGCCCCCGCCAGGCACCTGCATCCCCCCGGACCCCCAGTGCCAGATGCTGTTCCATTGAAAAGTGCCGTTCATTGTAACCTGGCCTTTTATAGCCGCCTCAGAGCGGCTGCGGGGCCATGCCAAGAAAGGCTGCAGCCGGCTCAGAATAGCTCTTTTCATGGAGGACATCCTGGGAAGGAACAATGTTCCCGCTCTTGGGATTGTGGGAACTTTGTATTTCTGCCACTCAGGAAGCGGGGAGCTGCGGGGCCGGCCAGGGCGTCTCCCAGCCCCTCGCTTCGCCCTCTCCTGAAAATAGTCCTTGGGATGAGTTTTGAATAGTCCTGTGCTTACAAAGGGAGCTGCAAATGCCTCCGGACGCTTCTCCTCCGGCTGGGAACAGTTATTTCTGGGAGAGCCGGTGCATCAATCACATTTCCTATGCACGTCACTGGCGTGGAACTGCGGCGAGTGGGGCCGGTTTCATTTTCAGGTGCTGGTGCTGCACACGCAGAGAGCGTGAGCAGGGCTGGGCACAGGGGCACAGCCACGTGGGCTCTGCTCCCTCACATCTCCCCTCGAGGCTGCATTTGTGGTGCAGGGTGACCTTCCCGTGTGGCTACAGCCCCTGGATAGCTGTTCCGTGGTGGGAAGGTGGCGAGTTGGATCCGGCAGCTCCTCCGTGGCGAGGCCAGCTGGCTCTGAGTGCTCATCCTCCGGGAGCGGGTGGCAGGATTGAGGCGCTGGCTCCCAGCACTGCCCTGGCACTGCTTGGTGCTGCCGGCTCCTCTGGCTGCAATTAAACAACAAATGCATTTACTGGGACAAATAACCCATTGCCGGATCCAGGCACAGATTCCCGTCCCGCTCGGCGCTGGCACCGCCGCCGCAGCAACGCTCAGGTTGGGCAAGAGTTTAAGGGAAGCTCCCGGGGGTGGCTGGGGCTGCAGGGCTGGATCCTGCACAAGCCCCAGCTCGCTGTCCCAGCCCGCATCAAAGCCACCACGGCTGGTCTGTCCCGTCCCACTCTTCCTCGAGTTCCTGGCCCAGCACCCCAAAACAATCCCAGCACCCCAAAACAACCTCAGCACCCACAAACAGCCCCGAGGTGGGGCGGGCTTGGTGACGTACAGCTCTTCCAGCAGCTGGCAGGGATGGAAGTCCCCCATCCCAACTAATCCGTGGTGTGTCCAAGGATGGGCTGGATTCTCCATTCAGAGCAAATTAAAGGATCAGAAGTACTTCATCTGACCTGCGGGATGGCCAGGAGCTCCTCACGGGAACATAGGAGGAATAAAACATAAATTCTGCCTTAAAGCCACCGGCTGCTGGATTCTAGCTTTGCGAGCACAAAGGGCTGGAGCAGGGAGAAGCATCGGGAACTCGCATCCCTGTGGATGTCGCTACTGAAACCTGGGGCTGAGCAGAGGAGCGGGAGGCTGCTGTGGTTAATTCCGGCATGGATTCATCCGGGATAGCTCTTTCCATGTGGGAAGTGCGCCAGGCAGAAGCAGAGAGGCCGGCATTGTGCCAGCGCTGGGAGGAGGAAGCGCTGGGGAGCGTTTCCCACCGTCGGGTTGGAAAAGCACGTTGCTACTGGAGACGGCCTTCGGCTGCTTCCCACCGCGTGGCGCAGACGAAGCCCGGCTTTTTCCCCCTGCCGAAGCTGGTGCGAAGCGAGCCCGAAATCTTGGAAGGCGAATTCCCTGCCCTGGGAATCTCCCACCTGGCTCAGGAGCCGTTCGCAGGAGCGCCTCGCTTCCCTCCGCATTTTGCGGGAGCATCCTCTGAGCGTGCCGGCGGCGATTCCCGGGTGTCGGGAGGAAGCGGGAGCGGGGCGGAGGATGCTGAGTCACGGGCAGGCTGGCGGTGCTGATAGACGGGGCCCTGCTCGGGGATTCTGCCGGGCTGCTGCGGGCGCATGCCCCGCGCTGCCGGCACGCCGGACGGCCCCGAGCTTTGGGCGGCTCTTCTGAGAAGCCGGGCCCGGCGAGGCTGGCGAGGGACAGATAACATCTCCCCTCGCCTGCAACCTTGGCGGGACGTGCTCGGCAGGGCAGCGGGTGGGCAGAGATAGAGCCTCGCTTCCCGGCGTTATCGCCGCCCCGGCTGCAAACACCATCCCCTGTGCCCGCACGTTCCTCATGGCCCGCTCGCTTCCTCCGGGCCCCTCAGGGCTTTTGGTTTGGTTTGGTTTGGTTTAATTTTTCCTCCCCTCCCAGCAGCCGGGGTGCTGCTGCTGCTGGAGTTTCTCGGGGAGGCGGCGGTGCCCGGTGCCGGCGCGGCAGGATCCGGGTGGGTTGGCCGATGTTTCCTTCCTGAGCGGAGTGCACGGCCCCGATAAGTGCCCCGGGAGAGCACGAGGTTTTCTCTGGCGAGCAGCGGGACCGGTCCTGGGGAGCACCACTGCCGGCTCAGCCGGGCACGCCGGGCCGGCTGCTCGCCAGCCGCGGCGCCGCCAGATTGGCCTGGCAGAGAAATCTGCTGGGGGCAGAGATACGGTGTGGTTTGCCAGAGCCCGGCAGCTCCCCCGGTGCCTCAGGCAGCAGAGCATCCCCCGAGAAACGCGCTTCACCCCGCGCAGTGCCGGCCTCTCCCCAGGCCGCTGGGGCCGGGAGGATCTGCCAGCGAGGCGGCTCCATCCCTGGATTTCTGCAGCTTTTCATGTCGCTTCCTCCCCTCCCGCCCCCGTTCCAGTTTTATCAGCTCCGTTGAAATCGGTCCCTGGAGGGAAACCCATCGGCGCTGCGGAGCCTTGGCAGGAGCCGAGCGGATGTGGCCGGGCCAGGCGTCCCCGCGGGCAGCTGCAGGCAGCTGTGCTGGCAGGAAGCCGCGCAGACGCCCCGCGTCCCCACCGCGCAGGTGGGGAAACTGAGGCACGGCCCTGCCGGGTGGGGCTGGGGGCTCGGGGTTCCGCGTGGCCACTGCTGGTGGCCGCTGGTGGCCACATGGCCGTGCTGCTCCCTGGGAAGCGGCTGTGCCCTGGCCTTTTCCAAGGTATCCGTGGGAATGAGGCAGCGTTGAGTGGGACCACGGCGTTCCCTGTGGATCCGCGATGCGGGTGGGAAATGGACACGCCAGGCAGGGTTTGCCGGGGCGGGGGACACGTGGGGAGGGACCCTGGGGCCGCGCTCACCCCCCGTGTGCTCTGTCTTGCAGCGCGGCCGCCTCGCTGGAGCCTCGGCAATGAATGGGCACTCGCTGCCGGCCGGCACGCCAGCGCATCCCCGGGGCTGGCATGAGTTCTGCGAGCTGCACGCCATCAGCACCGCCAAGGAGCTGGCGCGGCACTACCTGCGCTTCGCCACCGAGCACCCTCACCATGACCTCCTGGCCGCCGAGAACTTCTCGGTGCAGTTCACCGACCTCTTCCAGCAGTATTTCTGCCACGAGGTGAAGGAAGGCATCGCCATGAACCAGCTCCGCATCCTGCCCGCCGGCCCGGCGCGGGATTACCGGGACACGCACCGGCGGCACACCGACGCTTCCCTGAGCACGGTGGCCACCAAAGCCGAGGCGGAGCCCGGTGCCCGCCCCGAGCAGCCCGTCCGTGCCCCCGAGGCTGCTCCCTCCGGGCTGCGCAAGTCGTGGAGCTCGGAGGAGCTGGCGGGGCCGGCGCGGAGACCCTTCTCGCTCAGCCAGCTGCGCAGGAGCTGGCGCAGCCTCTTCCGACGCCGCTCCTCGGATGCGCTCCCCGGGGAAGGCGATGGGGAGGCGGCGGAGGCGGCTCTCAAGCCGGGACTGGGGAAGCGCATCCTGCCGTGGGGGCTGTCGAGGGAGCAGCCCCCCGAGGTGCGCAAGGAGGGGCTGCTCAAGTACGGGCTGCTGGATGAGAATTCCCTGGACAGCGGGACGCGCTGGCAGCGCTGCCGCCTGGTGCTGCGGCGAGCGGGGCCGCCCGACGCCGAGGAATTTGTGCTGGAGCTCTTTGACCCACCCAAGGTAAGGATCGGCCGCCTCTTGCCTGTTCCAGCAGGGATGGGGGCTGGGGACGATGCCCAAATGCCAGAGCATCCCACAGGGAGGAGCAGGGGCACGGATGGGTTTGTTCTGCCCCTTCTCTGCCTCTGCTGCTGCCACACGAGGCTGGGGCTCGTTTGTTTAATACCTCTGAGAAGGAGACAAAGCCACTCCTGCGGGGTCAAGTGTGGGGAGTGAGAGGTGCTGAGACCGAGGTGTGCTAATTGCTGCAGTCAGGGCCAAGGTGTCATTGCATTTCTCCCTGCTGGGATTTCCAGCTGGAAGCAGAACGCCTGCCTTCTGAACTGAGGATGGAGGCTGCAGCCTCCATCCCACTCATCCCAGCCTCATGGACCCGTTCCACCAAGGTGAGGGGCAACCCAGTCCAATCAACCCCAATTTCCCCCAATCCCCTGTGCTGTGGCTTCAGCAGCTTGAGCATCTGCTCGCCCAGCCAAGCTGGGAGAGGAAAGGGAAAATAGGAATGAGTCTCTGTGCCTTTCTGTGCTCCCAGTGGGATCCATAGTTTTGCTTTTTGTGAGGAGTTTTGTGACTGGAAGTTCAGCTCTCGGCTGCTGCAGGGAGCTCCCGTGGTGCTGGGACGTGGCTGGAGTGGAGATGATGCAGGATGTGAGGGAGTGCAGAGTGATGTGGGGGGAGCTGGGGTATTTAATCTGTAAAAAAGACGGTTCCTCCACATGGCAGGACTTGCACAGGCATGATGGGATGAATTCTCTTTTTTTCTTTTTTCTTTTTTTTTTGTTCTCGTTTAACTTTGATGACAAACTTGTGCTCTGGAAGGAGGAAACCTCCGGTAGAGCTGGAGCCTTGTCCCTGCCTTCAGGGCAGCAGGGTCAGGGAGCAGCTGGCTGAATTCCTGCTATTTCCGTCAAACGACTCCAATATTAAATATTTGAAAAAAGAAACAACATCAAAATTGTGACATCTGAAAGTAAAAGCTGGCTTTGCTCCGTCATGTCAAGGGTTGCAGTTGTTTGTCCCCGTGGGAGTGTGTGTCCCCATGCCGGGGCACAGGGAGGTCAGAGGTGCTCTGGGGCACTTGGAGGCTGCTCCAGCAGCTGGATAGCACTGACTTTCTTCCCTCCCTCACCCCTTTTCTCCCCCTTTTTTCCCTTTCCCCCCTTTTTCATTCTTTTAATCCTTTTTTCTTTTTTTTAGTGACTTTTTTTGATCCTTTTTTCTTTTTTCTTCCTCCTTTTTCTTTTTTCACTTCCCCTTTTCTTTTTTCAATTCCCCCACCTTTTTTTTTTTTTTTTTTTTTACTGTCCCCATCTTTTTCTCCCCATCTCCACCCTTTTTTTTTTTCCCCCCCTTTTCCTTCCTTTTCCTTTCTTTGTTTCCCTCCCCCTTGGGAATCAAGCCCAGCACATTCTTCCTCTCCCCACATTCCCTGCCCAGCTTTCACCCAGGGATGGGAGACACTTCAAACAAGGCACTGACCGAGTTCCCCCAGTGCTCTGAGCGTTATTCCTTGCAGTCTCCACGGGATGGAGATTTCCTGGTGCTCCAGGAGCCCCGAGCAGGAGGTTTCTCAGCCAGGCCTGCGGAAGTGGGGGATGTTCCTCGCTGGATTTTGCAAGTCTCCGGATTAAATTGCTTCCTGTGCAAATATTCTCAGGGCGGCTCCTTCCTTTCCAACTCTCTGGGCCGGGGCCAGCTCCGGTCTCCTTTACAGCACAATCAAGCCAGACCCTGTCCCAGTGACTGCGGGAGAATTCCAGGGGTGGTGGAAAGTCCCCCATTGTTCTGGTGGCTCCCGCTCCCCAAACCCAGCATGGGGCCAAACCACGGAGCAGTGAGAACAGAAGGGTTTGTTGGGGGGTTGTTTTCCCTTCAAATAACTAAATAACACTCATCAATCCCCTGGGAATGGCTGTGAGGAGCCCCCTCCCCTCCATCCTCCTGCCCTAGGATGCTCCAAGGGCTTTGCCACTGCCTTTTCCCCTTCTCACGGGTCTGTTCTTGATTTGAGGATGCTGTTGATCACCGTAGAAAATGGATGGTTTCAAATAAGCAACTGGAAAATCAGTTCTTGGGATTTTTCAGCCTCAACTGATCTCTGGACTGTGAGGTTTGTCACCCTCAGGGTCTGCCTGGAAACACCCTTCCCCCTTCCTCCCCTTCCTTCCCCCTTCCTCCTCTTCCTTCCCCTCTTCCTCCCCTTCCTTCCCCCTTCCTCCTCTTCCTTCCCCCTTCCTCCTCTTCCTTCCCCTTTCTTCCCCTTCCCCCTTCCCACCCTGTAAATAATAGGATGCAATTGAAATTTCATCTCAGCCTCAGGGCTTTGCAGCATCAAGCCAAGCCCCCAGATATCCCTGCCCTTGGAATGACCTTGGAGAAGGCAGGTGTGTGCAGAAAGGTGGGAGGGGTCTCGCTGCTTTTGGCAGCTTTTATCTAATTTTTCCCCCCTTTTCTCCTGGTGCTCCAATGAGGCCTCTGAGCTTAATCCCATAAAGTGCCCGGCATCAAAGGGAGAGGGGGCTTTGAAGAGCCCTGATCCCATTTCCTGCTTGGGTGGCTGTGCTGGGTGAAGGGGTCAGGGAGCTGTGCTGGAGAATTGGGCATCCCCTGCCCCAGGCGTGTGCCAGAGGAGATGGGGATTTGGGGAGGGGGAGCAGGTCCCCTTCCCCCGCTCACAGCCACAGCTGGCTTGGTTTTGGCATCGCTCCCTCCTCCCTCCAGCACTGGAAAAATGATGTTGTGAAGGAAGGATTTGGAGATGATGGGATCTGGAGCTCTCCTGGGTCACTGCCTGGCTGGGTCACAGGGCTGGGGGACAATCCCAGCCTGGGGACATTCTGGAGGGTGCTGGGGTGTGAGGGGGCCAGAGGGAGGTGATGATGCTGTGGAATCCAGGGATATTGGGATACCTGGAGTGCTTGTGTTTATGGCTGTACATCTGTCTGTGCCACAGCAAAACCTGGGCATGGCCCTGGGATTGCAGCCTGCGGGGATTCTCTGATGTCTCTTATGAGGGTGATGCTCACAATCCTCCCTGATTTTATCTTGGGGGCATTAAGGGCTTTCTCCTCTCCCACACCATTTAATCCCATATAACCTTCAGGACCTCTGAGGTCTCTCCACCTTCATAAATTTAAACCAAAGCTGGCAAACCCAGGTTTGTCCCTTTTGGGGCTGCCCCGTTCCTCAGCTGAGCCCAAGCCCCAAATACCTCTCATGTGGCCAAATCCCAACCTCGGTGAGAGCCGTGATTCGCAGCGGAAATGTCCCGAGCCGTTTCTGTTGACCAGATGTTTTCACAGGAAGGGGAAGGGAAGTGGGATTTGCATTTGTGCAGCTTTCTTTATAGCGTTTTAATGAAATCCAGCGCATCCCGTAAATTGATGGCACGCCGGGACTAGCCGGGAAGACTCCTTCCGGAGAAAGCCCTTGGAGCCTCTGCCACAGCTCAAACATCTTTGCTGAAGCCACGGGAGGAGCAGTGTTTTTATCTCTGCTCAGTGTGAGGCTGCTTTGACTTCCTTTTTTTACTCTTTTTTATCTCTTTTCTTCCTTTTTTCCCTTTTTTTTTTTTTGTCTTTTTTTCTCTCTTTCTCTCTTTTTTTTTTCCTTTTTTTACCCCCTTCACCTGAATCTGGTTTCTGAGAACTGCCACCTCCTGAGCCAGCAGGTTCCTGTCCCTGAATTTTGGTGTGTGGGGCTGTGAGTAGCAGCTGCTGATGCATGGGATGGGGCACATCCCAGTGTTTTGGTCCCCGTTCCCCATCCCTGCTCCTCCTGGAGCTGCTCAAACGTGGCCTGAGTGACAGAGCCAAGGAAGAGCAGTGGTGGAGGGGGAGGTTTCCTCCCTGGAACACCTTGAGAAAGGTTTTGCCAGTGATGGGAAGCACCTCAGTGTGCTGGCATCGTTTTCTTGGCATTCCTGGGGACTTCATCCCTCTCTTGGTATCCTTTTCCTGGCATCTCCATTCATGGCATTCTTCTCCTGGCATTCCCAGGGACTGCTTCCCTCTCTTGGCATCTCCAGGGGCTGCATCCTGTCCTGATGCAGCTCCTTGCAGGGGGTTGGACTCGTTGGCTTTTCAAGATCCTTTCCAACCCAAACTATTCTGTGCTTCTATGATCCCCCTCCAAACATCCTTCTCCCAGCATCCCTCTCCTGGCATTCCCAGGGACTGCATCCCTTTTTTGGCATTTCCAGGGGCTCCATCCTGATCTGGTTGGTGTCCCTGCCTGTTGCAGAGGGGTTGGATTGGGTGGCCTTTGAAGGTCCCTTCCAACCCAGATTATTCTGTGATTCTGTGATCTTGATCCTCGAGGATCTCATCCCTCTCCTGGCAACCCCAAGGACCACACAAAAAACTGCTGTGACGACCAGCCAGAAGGGTTTGGGCGTCCTGCAAATCCCTTGGGAGAGGCAAAACCTCCCCTGAAGGCACCTGGAGCTGCCCCCAACCCCTCGGGCAGCCTCTCCCCAGGGCAGGGCGGGCGCTCTCCGTTCTTCGAAGGCACTCGGGTGGCCTCAGGGCTTTGTGAGATTTTGGTGGTGACTTTTGCTCTCTTCCCCCTCCCCCCCGCCCCCCTCGGCTCTGTTTTTGGGTATCGAGGGGGGGGGGGGGTGGGAGGGAGGGCGAGGAGACAAAGGTTATTTGTCATTTATTAACCACAACTTTTTCCATCCTTGGTCATGCACGGAAAAAACACTTTTAGCAGCGTAACCACAGCCCCGGCGTTAATTGCTGAAGAGCGGAGTTTCTTATTTTGGAAACTCTTGCTGGGATGGGGCTTGCTGGGGCCTGGGTGCGAGGGGAAGGGTGCAGGATGGACCCCAAACTCTACCTCGTTGAACTCTGGGGTTTAGGGCTTGGAAGGATTCCATCCTTTTTAACCCCATCCTTTAAAATCCGCCTTTCCCGGGGTTGTTTTCCTACACCCTGCTTATCAGAGTGTCACTCACGGGGATGCTGCAGAGCTGCTCGGGGTGGAAAGCACCACGTGCCAGCTGAGAAGTGGGCAAAAAACAGAGATATTGGGCAAACCACAGGAAAAAGGACTGGGAAAGCGCTCAGGGAACGCGTCGCTTCTCCCCCAGAGCTGCCCACAGCTGGAGTGGGAAGAGCTGTGCGTGCTGGGTCCCCACGTGTGAGATGCCTAATGGGGTTTTTTGGGGTGGTTGTCTCTCTTTTTTCCCCCTTTTTTCTTCTTTTTTTTTTCTCTCTCTTTTTTTTTTTTTGTCTGTCTCTCTCTTTTCACGGCCCAGGATGTGGTTGTTTCGAGGCTGAGAGCTGCTTCTTTCAAAGGTAAATATTTATGAGAGCTTGCGCAGGCAGCTCGGGGTCTGGAAGGATTCAAGGATTCATCCCAGCAGTGGTGGGGGCTCAGCTGGGGTGGACCCTGCTCCTCCCCACCAGGCAGCCAGTCCCAGCTCCAGTGTTTATGATGGGCACTGTGATGTTCGATGTTATTTTGGGATTGTGTTAAAAACCAGCATTTTGGGCAAACTCACTTCCTCCAGCTCAGGGCAAGGGGCAGGAATGAAAACACCCATCCCAGTAGGATGGAATGGTCCCACGTGGGCTTTTGAACCTTTTTCCATCATCCTGGGTGATGCAAAAAGCTCGGGATGATAGAAAATCCCAGGACATCCCAGGGGAGTCTGTGCTGGACCCCGCCATCCCCCTGGAGCTGAGGTTTGGGGTGACTCAATCCTGGCTGCAGCAGCTCCCACTTGCACGCAGACACCTTGTTTACTTTCCATGCTCGTTATTTATTCCAGGAATTTATTAAAGCAGCCCACGCTGGAACCGAATTTGGCATAAAATAAATTTTAAAAAATATCTATAAAAAAATCAAGGGGTTGGCAAAAGCCGATTGTTTACAGATCCTTCTTATAGCCCCCATCACCCCCAGCCCTGCTGTGAGCCACCGGGCTCGCTGGTTTTGGGGGGCTTTGCAGGGTTTTGAGGGGATTTGCAGCAGTTTGAGGAATTTGGGAATGTTGGCTCATTCGTGTAGAGCAGGGACGTTTATCAATGGACAGAGGAGCCAGCAGCTCCAGGGATGGGTGTGGATTCCTGCCTGGACCCCCCCAAATCTCACCCCGCGGCTCTCAGATTAATTTAGTAGGAAATCGGCGCTCGGGGGGCGATGGGGTCGGGGCTGTGCTTTCTCCCATCGCCGTTCGCCGGCGCTCGGCAGCCACCGGGAATGGGAACAGAGGGATCTTTGTGGCCCGGCCACCCCCGAGCCAGCGCCGGCACAACGGTGCCTCTTGTCACCGCTGGGCACGGTCCCCTCGGGGACAGCGCTGTCCCCTGCCACGGCCCGCGGGATGCTCGGAGACAGGCTGTCCTGCAGCTCCTTTGTGCCTCTGCTGTCGGGTTGAGGATGCTGGCCGGGCTTTGGGTTTTTTTGGGAGGTAATGACCATGGCTGGGGGATGTTGAGCTCGCACAGCAGTGGCAATCGCCTCCCCCGTTCCTGTTGGACAGCCGGGGAACCTCTGAGCTGTTCCCCAAGCCCGGAGCAGAGCCCAGGGTGGTGCTTGATGCTCTCAGGTTTCCAAATGAGCGGTGCCCACCTGCAGAGAGGCAGGAATGTTTCGGGAATGTGTCACCCTGGGGCCACGCGGAGCTGAGCTGAGCTAGGGGGTCCCTACGGCAGGCACAGAAAGTCCGAATCAGTGGGATTCCAGTCCCTGCCCCAAAAACCAGCATTGGCAGGGGCTGTCCAGGGTGGACCTCTCCCCTTGGAGCTGTGATGGAAACACCCGAGGAAGAGCATCGGGATTAACTGTGCTGGCACCTCCCCTGGAGCACCGGGATGAGCTGCTGGAGGACAGAGGGATTTGTCACGCTGCAGATCCCTGATGGAAACTGGGATTAGCCCTGGTGCAGATCCCTGAGGATGGACACCAAGATTAGCCACGGTGCAGATCCCTGAGGACACGTTTTGGGATTATCTATGGTGCAAAAGTGCTCAAGGATGAGTGCTGGGTTTAACTATGGTGAAACTCCCCAGGGAAACCACCAGGATTTCCTGCCACGCAAAATCCCTGAGGGTAAAGTTTGGGATTTCCCGTGGTGCAAACTCCAGAGGGTGATGGCTGCTCCAGCAGACACTTTGCCCTCTCCAGCAGGACCTTTGGAGCCCTCGAAGCCCCACAGGGCCCCCCTGCCCTGCCCTGGCCCCAGGGGATGTTCCCACCCAGCTCACGCGGCATTCCCTGGAGAAGAGCTGTGTGTATCCATGCTCCTGGAAAACTTCACACCTTCCCCCAGGGCTGCAGGCACAGGATATGGTTTTGTGTCCATCCAGCACAAAAACAGCCAGGCCTGGCACTGCAGCTCTGGCTGAGGTTTGTCCCTTGTGTAAGGGACACAGAGCTCCGTGATTTACAAGAAGTGACAAATCTCACTGCTGGGGACCTTGCACAAGGGCTCAGGCACTTCCCCACGCCCCGTGGGTGACTCAGGGTGGAAGCGAGAGCCGGCGTGGGGAAACCCCCGGAGCGTGGAGGGGCCAGGGGGAGCTCCTGGTGCTGTCGAAGGATTTGCTGTGCGCAAACTTGGCCTGATGGCTCAGCCACTGCCATCATCACTGTGCCACCGTCATCATCACTGTTATCACTGTGCCACTGCTGTCATCATCGTGCCACTGCCATCGTTCCTGTGCCACCACTCTCATTCTTGGAGAGCCGCCTTCCACCTCACCTGAGTGGAAAAAGCTACCTCAGTGTCCTCTGAGCATCCAGACAGGACCGGACTGTGTTCTTGGCACAGGTGGGCGAGCTGGGAGGAGCTTTACTATGAAAAGTGCCATAAATCCCAAATATCTTTGTGGGAGAGTTGTGATTTCCCCAGCACAGGCAGGGCCAGATGTGCTGGGAGAGCTCCTGGAGGGACACTGCAGGAGCCAGTGGAGCGAGGAGAGGGGCTGTGCCGGGGCTGGTGCCGGGGTTTGCCAGGAGGAAATGCAGGCGCTGTGCTCCAAGCAGCCCTGACCTTGGCCTGACCTTCACTCGCGCTCCTGGCACGGCTGCAGCGCCGAGCTGGCGTCGGGCTCCTTCCCAGATCTGGCAAACCCCATTTTCTCCCTGCCCTGCCCTCCCCGGGTCTGTGGTGGCCGTGGGTGCCCTGGTGGCACTGCCTGTGCCATGCTGGCTGTTCCTGTGCCCCCCTGTGGGGGTGTCTGGGGATGTGGGGACACACAGGGGGTGCAGTGGGGTGTCCTCACTGAGAGGGCTCTGGTGGGATGCTCAGGGCAGGGAGCAGGAGGCTCTTCTGTTCTTGGGGGCATTTTCCTCTGTCTTCCAGTTTGCTCCATGTCTCCTGGCACTGGGAACAGCCCTGGCCTGGCTGAAGCTTTGTATTTTTAAACTGTGGAAAGATTCCCTGCAAAAACCAAAAATGCCAGTGTATTCCAGTAGGTGCTGAGAGCTGGTGAGTCTCCTGGGTCTCCATCCTGTGGAATCCTATCATCTCCATAGGTGGCCACATCCTGGTCGCATTCCCAGCAGGGCTCAGCCACAGGGAGAGGGAGTTTGGGGCAGCTGGGCCAGATCCCACTGCCCTGAGAGCTGGAGAATGAGCCCTGGCACAGCCCAGGCTGCCCAGGTCTGTGTGCCAGGGCTGGGAATGCCACAGCGGGGCAGGGTGGCCGCTCTGTTCTGGGAGTGCAGCTCCATGGGGTGTCACAACCCAGGTGATTTTGGGGGTGCTCAGCCTCCTGCTGGGCCTTCCCCCGTTTGCACAGGATCCGTTTGGGAGCAGTGGGGTGAATCTCCACGTGGGGTATCGGGGCTGAGCTGGAGCAACATCTGCAACATCCCAAACATTCCATCGCATCCCGAGGCTCCTGAGCACACCGAGGCAGCAGCAGCGGCGTTACCCATCCCTGCGGTGCTGCTGGGGCACCAAGGAGCCCACGGGTGAACCCTCGCTGTGTTGAGTGCGCACTTTTGGTTACCGAGAACTCCCTTTCCCGGTACCGGCCGCATCGAGCAGGGCATCTTGCGGTCAGGTGCGGCGCCGTGCCTGCGGTAGGCGCTTCTCCGAAGCCAGCCTGGTTTTTTCGGGCACCCTATCTCTGTGCTGCATCATTTCCTTCTCCTTCTCCACGCCGAGACACGCAGGGGGCAACGCCAAACTCCCTTTTCCTGGAATTTCCCGGTTTCCTAAGAAGCCGACCCCAACGCTGCGGTTGGGATGTTGATAAAAACCCGCTCAGGGTCACGCTGGACGTCACAAGCCCTGTGCGGGCCAGCGGCCAGCACCAGCGGTCCCATCGCCTTCTCCACACAGGACTTCGCTCAGGGGCACGGTTCCGTTCCAAAGGTGGCAGGAAAAAAAAAATCAGATTCCTTCGGGATAAAGCGGCGGAGCCTCAGGGCAGCTCGGTGACCGTGATTGCAGCACAGCACAGCTGCAATCACTGTCAGCAGCAGGCCCGGGGGGTGCCGGGGCCACCGCGGTGTCACCAGCCCCGTGCATGACGCCGTAACACCAGCTAAGACTTCTAAGAACTTTCTTCTCGGTGCTGATAAGGGCTGATCCCTCTCTCGCTGCGTTTCCGGCCCCAGAGAACACCGAGTGCTCGGCCCAGGGAGGGAGGGAGGGAGGGGGATGGCAAGAGGAAAAAAAAAAAAAGCACAAAAAAGCACAGCTAAAGATGGTGTGGTTGGGTGACCGAAGAAGTGCCCGGTGGGGACACTCTGAGTGTCCTGCGGGAGGTTGGGGACACGGTGGGGGTGGGTTTGCTGTGAGCATCACCAGCTCGGAGCAGAATTTGGGCAGTTTGGTTGGCAAATGCTGCCGTGGGGTGAAGTGTAGAGACACTGTCCCTGTGCGGGGACAGTGGCTGTGGGGCGAGGAGGGCCACTGGAACCAGCACCCCATGGGATGATAAAGCCACTGCGTGAATCACAGCCGGCCAAAATTTTGTGGCGCAGCGGGGGCTGAGCGTGCCCGTGGTGGCACCGCCTGGGCTGTGCCAGGCTGCTTGGGACGGCTCTGGCCGTGGGGCTGAGCACGGAGGGTTGGCTCCATCACCCAGCAGGGGTGCCCAGGGAATTTTTTGCCCCCCTGGCAGCCCGGATCCCGTGCCACGTGCCGCAGCCTCCCGGCAGTCAGCAGGGCGGCAGAGGAACCGAAAGCTGCCGCAGGGATATTTCAGCCTTTGTGGAAGTGTTTGCTCAGCACTTTGTCACGTGCCTGTGTCAGTGCCAAAGCCGCCGGGGAGCTCTTGGCACGCCACTGACCCTCGCACCCATGAGCAGGATGTTCCCCGCCCGCACCCCGATTTCCCCATGGGTGCCACATCCCTGGAACGCGCTGCCGTGCTGGGAACCCCCTTCTCCCTCCTCTCCTCCACCCATCCCTCCACTGCAGGGTCCTTGGGACCCCTGAGATGGGTCTGGATGTCACTCAGCCCCCCTGGGGTGCCCTGGCAATGCCATCGGGGTTATTTCCTTGCCACAGTGGGGTATTTCATCACCACACAAGGCATTTCCTTGCTGCTGGGGTATTTCCCTGCAGAGCTGAGTACCTCCCTGCTGGCTGCTGGACCTGGTGGAGCAGTGGGGTGTGGGGCAGTGTTTTGGGGTGTAGGGCAGTGTTTTGGGGTGTGGGGCAGTGTTTTGGGGTGTGGGGCAGTGTTTTGGGGTGTGGGCTCAGCTCAGGCTCAGCTCAGGCTCTGTGTTTCCCCTCACAGGGCTCCAAGCCGAAGCTGCTCGTCGCCTGCTCCTCTGTGCAGGAGGTGCGGAGGTGCACACGCCTCGAGATGCCCGATAACCTCCACACCTTCGTCCTCAAGGTAGGACCTGCTGAAAGGGTCTGCAGCCACCCCTGAGGCCTTTCCCACCCTCTGGGGCACACGTGGCTCCCAAAAGCTCCCATGCCAAATTTCAGTTCCTCTTCCCATCCGGGGAGGGGATGCACAGGGGGATGTGGGGTGCAGGGTGGGGGATGTGCTGTCCCTGCTGGGGTCCCGAGCATGGGTGGCTGGGTGGGTGGGTGGGGGATGCGCTTCTCTCTCTCTCTCTCTGAAGACCCCATGGCCCTGTCTGATGTCCCCCAGGTCACCAATGCCACCGACATCCTGTTTGAGGCAGGGGATGAGCAGCAGCTCAGCTGCTGGACGGCCGAGATCCGGGAGTGTGTGCGCAGGGGGTAAGCGCCCGCTGGATGTCCCTGAGCCTGGGGATGGGGACGGTGGCTCTGTGTCCCCACTGCCAGCGCTCAGCCTGGCTTCTCCCGTCCCCAGCAGGTCTGACACGGGTGACCCTGAGCTCCTGACGTGCCGACACCCCGACCCTACAGCCGCCAGCCCCACCACCAGCACCGACCCCCTCAGCCAAGGTGAGCTGGGGACGTCCAGGGGACCCTGGGGACAGCGGGGGATCAGCACATCCTGCCGTGGCTGGGCTGATCGACCTTCCCCAAACGGCGGGAGGGGAGGACAGAGAGGGGAAGGGACGGGGACAATGGGCAGGGGTCCCATTTCCCAGGGACGCTGATCCCTGTGCCTGGCAGGGGCGACGCCGGGGGGCCCGGGGGAGGCGGCGGGGCCGAAGATGGAGCAGTTCCTCTCCTCCTGCCCCTGGTTCCACGGGCCCATCTCCCGTGTGAAGGCGGCTCAGCTGGTGCAGCTGGGGGGGCTGGAGGGCCACGGCGTGTTCCTGGTGCGGCAGAGCGAGACGCGGCGCGGCGAGTACGTGCTCACCTTCAACTTCCAGGGCAGAGCGAAGGTACGGGCGGGACAGGGCTGGGATGGGGAGGGGAATCTCGCAGGAAGCCCCTGGGGCAGCTCCTGTCCCAGAGAGAGATGCTCTCCTGCTCTCTGCCCCCAGTGGTGCCCTTCTCCCAGCGGGCAAAATCCCCAGGGAGCCACAGGCCGGGGATGCAGCACATGGTGCTAAAGCCCTTTGTGTCCCCCATCCCAAATATCCCCACGGCGTCCTGCAGGAGGGAGGTGCAGGAAGGGTAACAGGTCCCCGCTGCTCTCCGCAGCACCTGCGGCTGGCGCTGACCGAGCGGGGCCAGTGCCGTGTCCAGCACCTCCGCTTCTCCTCCATCGTGGAGATGCTGCACCACTTCCACCGCTACCCCATCCCGCTGGAGTGCGGCACCGCCTGCGATGTCCGGCTCTCCAGCTACGTGGTCGTCCTGCCCCAGGCACAAGGTGTGCGGGAAGGGGGATGTTCCCGCGGGATCGGGGATGGAGGGTGCCCGGGGCGGGTGTGGATGCCCCG
Source organism: Pseudopodoces humilis (assembly GCF_049639895.1). Lineage (NCBI taxonomy): Eukaryota > Metazoa > Chordata > Aves > Passeriformes > Paridae > Pseudopodoces > Pseudopodoces humilis. The sequence goes on from NC_142219.1 coordinate 3,503,240, forward strand.
GGGCTGGGCAGAGCTGGGCCCTTTGGAGCGGGGAAGAGGAAGCCTCGCTCGGATCAGCGGCACAAAAGGTGACTCCCAAACTCCCGGCTTCCTCTTCTGAGAAAGGAGAAGCTGCTCCCAGCCAAGGGCCGCAGGGAGGGGGGGTCATGGGATGCACCCCACAGCCCCAAAGAGAGGGCGACAGGAGCATCCCCCTGACCAGCATCTCCTCCCTCCGCCCGCAGCTCCCGGCTCCAGCACCACGGTCCCCCTCCCCTTGCCCTTTCCCGGTTGGAACCCCGAGTTCAGCCTCATCCCCACCGGCTCCTCCTGCCCACACGGCCCCGATGAGCCCCCCGGGGGTCCCCCAGCGGAGCAGATCTTCCACCTGGTGCCACCACCGGCCGAGCTGGCTCAGAACCTGCGCCCGGCCAGGGCCACCACGGCCACCACGGCCCGGCCCCGCGACTCGGACTATGAGGTGGAGGCACCGGGCCGGGGCCACGTCCGCGCCATCGACAACCAGTACACGCCGCTCTGACCAGCACGGCGCCGGCACTGGGATGCACTTTCGGGTGGAGAAATCCTGGAGACCTTCTGGGGGATCCATCGAGAGAAAGAATGTACCTGTTTCTTCCTTCTGGTTAGGGATTATTATTGTATTTTTGCAAAGGAAGGGGGTAATTTTTCACTCCTGTACGGGTGTGCTCCCTCTCATGGGCCTGTTAAAGGGCCTCTTATTGTTATTTTTGTTGTTCTTATTGAGGCTTTTTCATTACTGTTTACACAACGCCGCTCGTGCCTGCGCCGGGCCCGGTGTCCTGCCTGTCCCTGACACGACAGAGCCCAGCCAAGGAACCAGGGGCTTGTGTTACACCCATGGAATTGGAGAAAGTTTAAAAACACAACCAGGATAACAAGAAAAAAAAAGGATTATAAATTCATTGCCAAGTTGCTGCTCCAGGCCTCGTCCTCCCGTCCCGGCTGCTGAACCCACCAGCAAAGCCCGACCTGAGCTGAGCTCCCACAAAGGGTGGTGAGCAGGGTTTGGGGTTTTTTCTTAGCTAAAGCAAAAACTGGCTTTTTCTTGCTTTTCCTTTTTAACCCAGCACAGCCGTGGTCACTCCCTGCGCCAGCCAGAGGGATCCTCATCCTGCTGTCCCGGCTGATTGAGACTCAACACTAATTGCTCCATCCTTGGCCATGGCACCAGCCGAGAACTAACACAGAGACTGACACAAACCACTCCTGCTGGTGAGGGAGGGGTTTATCCCGTTCTATCCTGGTGATGGATGCGTTCTGTCCCGGTGGTGGAGGCTTTTTTATCCCTGTGGTGAATGGGTTTTTATCCCGGTTTCATCCCAGTGATTTTAGGCACAAATCTTAAAGTCAGTTTTCCCCCTAAATAACCCCTCTACTTTCGCTTGCCTTTTTCCCCCCAAAAAACTCTTGTCACCAGGAGCTTGGTGGCATTTAAAGCTCAGCCATCAGGTGATGGGGGTCCCTGGGGACACCTCCTCACCTGGAGGAAAAGCTTGTCCAAATCCCTGGGTCTCGGCATCCCCTGATCCCAAACTGTCCCCAAACTCTGCTGCTGTTCCCGAGCCCCTGGGGCTGCTTCACCTGCCTGGGGCAGCCCTGAGAGAGGAAGCAATTCTCAGAAGCTGCCCTTATTTTAGGAAAGAGGAAGGGCTGGAGCCGTTGCGCCACACAGGAGGGGATGTTCACAGCATTCAACTTCCAGATTTCCCAGCACAGCCTTCCCTGGGATTTTGGATGTAAAACTTGCCCTGAGATTGCCTTACTGAAAGCTGTTTTATTTCTGTTTTCCTTGAAATTGCAATACAGGTGGGAGACCTAAGGAGCATTAACATCCAGCAATTCATTTGAAAACCAGAAAATGCAAAACCTCATTGGGCTGAGTTAGGGAATTCCACAAAAATCCAGCCTCTAGGACAGGCTTTGGTGTGAAGCAGGTTCTGGGTGATCCCCAAGTCCAAGGAGACAAGGTCAGGAGCTGAAGGGCCAAAATATCCAGGGCCAAACAGCCCAGGAAGCAGCCATGAGAGCAAATCTGGGTTTATAAATCAACGAGGCTGGGAGAAGAGAGAACCATCAGCTGGAGAAACCATTTAGGTTTTCCTTTAGTGCCTCCCCTTTGCTTGCTCTTGCTCTCTCCTGGGATTTGTGCATTTAGAGCAGGCAAAGGCTTTTTTTTTTTCCCCTCCTGCTTTCTCTACACTCGTGCCTGAAACCGGAGCATTAAGAGCAAATTGCACTGGTCCTGCAGCCCCGGAGAGGCTGAGGGAGGAACAAAGCCAGCCCTGTCCTCGCCGGGCTCCTCAGCTGTATCCGCATCCCATTCTCCTCCCTGGAGCAGCACAAAGGCTGCAGCCAGAGGCAGGAGCACATCCCCTTGTGCCAGGCGAGGCAGCTCCCTCCGAGGCTCATAAATAACTCCCCGTGCTCCTGCATTTACAGGGATGGGGATGGGAAGGGGGGACGGCACAGCACGAGCTGTCGTTTCCTTTCCTCGCTTGCTGCCTGCTTCCCAAAGCCTTGGAAAACACAGGGATGTGCTAAATCTCGCTGAGATTCCTGTTTTAATCCCGCTGAGCTCCAGGGAGCTGCGTTCAAAGGGGTTTTCCCCCCAAAAGGCGAGGTGGAATCACCCGAATCTCCCTAAGTCTGCAAAGAAAGGATGGGCTGGGAAAAGGCAGCGCTATTCACATCCCTCGCCAGATGAATCCAGAGAAATCCTTGCCAGATAAATCAGATGCTGCTGGGGTGGGTTGCTTTGGCACGCCAGGACTTTATTGTTCCAGTGCCAGAACTGAAACATGCGTGTGCATGTGGTATTTTTAACCTGCAGTTTAATTACAAGGGGGTTCTCCGCAGTTTAAACGGCAATTGCTGTGCTTGATTAGTAAAATACACGTTGGGTTCATTATCTCCCCGCCAGCCACTTCCCCCATGCAAACAAACTCCAGTGGGGGAGAACTCCTGTTCTCCCCACCACTGAGCAGTGGGAGAGTCCCTCTGATTATTTCAGAGTTAATTCCATCCCCAAACTCAGCCACAGGCAGCCGAGTCCAGCCCTCCCAGCTCCACCATCTCCTCATTTCAGATCCACTGCAGCAGGACCTGAGGGGATTTTTGGGCTATTTCCCAAACTCCCAGGGGGGACTGAGTTTGAAATCCCATTTCTCCTAGAAAACATCTGGCTTGTGACACAGGTCAGAGCCTGACTCTGCTCCAGCCCTAGGATGCTCGCTCCTCTGCATCACAGCAGCGGGCAAAGAGCATTAATCCGTTCCACCCTATGGAACAGAAGCATTTGGCAGGATTTTTGTAGCCCCTGTGGGATTTTTATTGGCGTTTATGTATTGAGTTCTGGGAGGAGGGGGCCCTGCATGGCTCTGTGGAGGTGCAGAAATAAAGCCAGGTTTGTGCCTTGGCCCTGGAGATGGGCAGGTGGAACACGAGTCTGGATCCCACCTAAGGAAGCCAGGAGCCACAGGAGCAGCTCTTGGAGCTGGGCTGGAGGCCCTGCCTGCCCCATGGCCTCCCCCAGGAGAGGCTGGGGGTGGGGACAGCCCCGTTTCATCCAGCTACTCAGGACAGTTTTTAGCAATAAAGGTGTAAACCAGGCAGTGCCTTTGCCCTGTGACAGCAGGGACCTCGTTTAGGGAACAACCCAAGACTTGGGTCCGGCCAGAATTCCTCCCCCTCCTCTTCCTCTTGCTGTTTGCTGACAGCTGCTCCTGCTTGGTGGCCTTTGTGTCCCCAAGGGTGGCAGGTTCTGAAGGAGCTCCTGACACGAAGCATTAGCTGATGTCTCCCTCCTTCCCTCCCAAATCCCAGCTCCAGCAGGTACCGAACACTGACACCAGCATTCCTCACCCATCCCTTTGGATTGGAGCTGTTTTGGGGTGAAACTTCCAGGAAAAAAATCCAGGGAGAAGCCAAAGCTTCTCATTCCTCATCTGGAACACCAAACCCCGGTGTCACCCAGCATTCCAAACTTTTAGCTTTGATCCAAACAGCCCCAAAATTCCCCAGCAGCTCCCAGAGGCAGGGATGCGACTGTGTATTCCCTAGGTCAGCCTTCAGCAGGACGATTAAAGCCAACAATTTTGTTGGGAGTGTTTTAATTTGAAAGTTCTACTTTTCACCTGCACAGAAAAGTTCTTCTTGTATAGTAATTTTTTTTTTCTATATATTGTTTCTGTATGTACTGTACAAGTAACTTATTCTTGAATAATGCGATTTTACCGTAATATTAAAAAATAAAAATAAAAATCTGCTCTTAATAAACTGTTTCTAGAACTTGTTTCTCACCTGTGGTCTTCAGTCTGATTCTCTCTGATCGTTTTAGTGGACACTGGATGCTAAAAGGCAGAAATGAATCTCCCTTGGACATGAAAATCCTCTGGTTTGTCCCCACGGGACGATGCCTGCACCGAGGACAGTCAGGACACGGCACCTGGAGCACAGATAACTTTGTCTCCACATCTTTTTAAGGCATTTTGCCAGGGAATTCTCACCCTTCCTCTCCTTCTCCAGCAGCACCACTGAGTTTTATACTTTCATCACCTTAAAGGCCTTTCCTGACCCCGTCTGGAGCAGTCCCAGGCTGAGGGATCAGGAACATAGAATCACCTGGATAAAAAAACCTTGTTGGAAAACTGTTAAATTTGTGATTTCCCAAAACTTTTCCTTATTCCTGCAATGTCCCTGCAGCAGCAGCAGCACTAAACAGACTCAGGGCAAATCCTGGCTCCAGTTGGGATGAGAGCTGGAGCAGCTGGTAAGGGAAGAGACTCAAAAATCACCACACAAACACCGAGGAGGGTCAGTTTTTAAAACTTTTTTTATTTTTTAATTTTTTTTTTTAAGTTTTTATTTTATATTATCTACAAAGTAAAAGTTTTCTTAACTTAAAAGTTACATCACTGTCTCACGATAGTGATTATCTCATCAAACGTGATTTATAAATAATAACTCATCCGTTTGACGATTAGAATTTTTTTTTTCTTTTTTTACTGAACCTGTTTCAAGTTTAGTTAGAAGTAAAAGGGATCTCCAAGTCTTGATTTTTAGTGATAATAGCAGCAAGAATCACTCTTGTTACTTCTTTTGCTAGCTGACGAGTTCATAACTTTGAAGGGTCATTAAAAAATAAATAACTTCCAGTTTTCAGCAAGCAGAGTTGGGGCACTTGCAGGACTCAGATACAGTGCATGGAATTATGGAATAGCCCACAAGTTCCTAAATGCCTCTACTCAGTCCGAATCTCTCCCACTGCAAGATGAACTGTTAGCATTCCTAGTGGATGTTACAAGAAATCAAATTTTTTTTTTTTTTTTTAAACAAAATAAAATGAAATTCTAGTTTTCTGTGCTTCCAGTTGGCAGAAGCAGTAGAAGGAGGGTATTTGGCCTACAAAAGGTATCCAGCCTTTCAGTTATTCCAGATGAGCCTTACAACTGCTGTTGGTGGTGGGCTTGTACTGTAAAAAAAAAGTTCAAATGTAAATAATAAATTGGCAAGCCACACAACAGTTTGCTAGTAAAGTGGTCACAGGACAACTACTGAGCTCAACTTTCTTTTATTTTTATTTTTTTTTTCTTTTTCTTTTATTTTTTTTAGAGAACAAAACAAAGCCCTGCAAATCAAGATGTCCTTGGGATGCTTTTTTTTTTTTTTCCTTTTTCCCTACCTAAGCCCTCAGAGAACAGCTTTGTTCTGCTCACACATTCCCCAGGAAACATCAGGTAAAACTACATCACTACAGAAGTTCAGAGGCTGTTTGAACTTGAATAATCAAAGAAGCCTAAATAAGGTTAAATTTAAAGCGGAAAGAAGTCACACAACTCCTACTTTTCCCCCAAAGTAAAAGCTGCAGAATGTTACTCTGAATTAAAGTTTAGATTTCAGCTGTCACTTTACTTTACCAGCAGCCTAGCAGCCCTACCCCCACAAAACATTTCACTCCTGTCCTCGAGATTTAATCAAACCTCTGATCATTATAAACTCCACACAGTCCATCCCCCACGGCAAATCCACGGCAACACCTGGAAAACTCAAGTCCCACAGTGCCAGTGTCTCACACTTATCCTTTTCTCTACTCCAGCTAGAGAAAAAAACAAGAATATTCCCTGAATTAGGTACAGCTCACCAGCTAAACCTACGCTCCTCTAGGCTGCCGAAGCGCAGCCGCGAAACACAAGGACATCTTAAGGTTGGTCTGTTTGTTTGATACTTTTTAAATTTTTTTTTTTTTTTTTTTTTCCCCAAAATCTGGTTTCTCCCAGTTCTCACTCCTCGACCTGGCTGAGTTAGGGTGCAGGTCTCCCGGGCACACACTCCTCACCTGAAGGGTGGGTCATATAGGGGAAATGTGTTGTTGTCGAGACTGGAATGGGCTGTAGTGCACTTTGAGCGAGGGCGGCTTGGGGACCACCGGGAGGCTGTGTCGTCATTAGCATCATTGGAGCATGGGCAGTTGGGTGAGAAGGAACCATTCCTGACTGTACATGAGCCTGAAACAAAGAGCTCTTTAGTATCATGGTCACAAGGAGGCAGCAACTCCTGGCCACATGACTGGCGAAAGTTCGCTCCGGCTGCAAATCCGGAGCTTTACTCTTCATTTATATATATATATATATATTTTATTTTATTTTTTTTAATTATTTTTTTTTCAGCTAGGTTAAGGGTTAAGGCAGAGGTTGTAACACAAAAAAAAAAAAAAATAATAACAACAAAAAGGAAAAATAATAATTAAAAAAAGGGCTCAAGTCCATATTGCTGGCTCTGAGTTGCGGTCTCAATTTTAGCCATTTTGCCAGCATTAAAGAGGGGGGGTATTAAAAAAAAAACAAAAACAATTCAGCAACAAATCTTCAAAACATTTGTTAGTCACCTACATCAAAGCACTTCCTAGAGGGTACAGATAGGAACTTCACAGGCACTGGGAGTTTGGCATCCTCTCCCCAGCTCTCTCCTTGCACAACCCCACGTTTTCTCCTGGCTCCCTGCCCTGGGAACCTCCCTGTCTTCTCCAGTGACCTGTGCCCACACAGTGCTCAGCCAAGTCCTCCTGACATGAGTGATTTCATCCCTTCACACTCTTGGGGCAGCTTTGTTCTGCTTCCAGTTCAGCTCATCGCAGTTCTTGTGTAATCTGAGCAATCAGGGCTAAGTCTCAGTGGAAAAGGAGATTAATCCTTCCCATGGCTGATCACCTCTGGCAAACAACTTCAGGAACTTGGTGGGTTCTTTAGCTCAGAGCAGTTCATGTCTCTAGAGGTCATCAACTTACTTTATTTAAAAACCTAGCAAACGTTAATTTCTTAAAAGCACAAAGGAACTCAGAGCTCTCAGTGGATTTCTCCGGGGAAAAAAAAAAAAAGCCCCAAAACCCCATCATTTGTACCTAAGGTTTGCTTTGTCCTTCTACCATATCCCAGAACTGCAGCCTCACAGGTCTCCCATGCCAGTAAAGACAGATAGCAGGTAGTGGCCAGAATTTTATTTCTTAAAGACAAAAAGGGTTACTTGACTCATCACAGACATTCCCCAAACTCTTTGATCAGACTTGCACGTGTTAGTAGCACCCCAGAAGCCTTTAAAGGCAGGAACTGCAATTCAAATCTCACTCTTGTTCTAAAAAAGGTTTAGGAGATCAGGCTGTGGAACAGAAACACCTCCCAGGACTGGCTCCACGTTGACTTTGACAAACATGCTATTGTAGAAGCCATCATTATAAAGCAGCTATTCATAGAGCAGCTGGAGTCAATACACACAGTGGATAAAATTTTTCTGCTGTGGCTCAAACACTTTGCAAATTGGCAGCTGACAGCACTCTGTAATGAATTTTAAAGTACTGGTTCTCAAGTGAGATATCTACCAGCTCAAGATTCATCTGATAACCTGAAGGGAAATTGGATTGATCCCCTGTGTTGGCCCAACTGAAATTTTTACTACGTGGTATTTTGGAATTGTGTTTAGAAGCTGGGAATGAGGCTGCTAAAAAACTATTAAATCCAGTGATTAGTTTCCCCACGATGGAATAATTACATGCATTTAAAATTTCTGACAGAACTGTAGTTATGCCTTCACTAGAGATTTTTGAGGGAACTACTTCATTGGCAAAGTCAATTAGTTTGGTGTAAATATCACAAATTGCAGCTTTCGTTCTAAAAAAATTGCAGAGGAGACTGCACAAGTTAAAATCAAGGGCAAGGCAGGCTTTGTCTGTGATTGCTAAAAATCCTGCCTGAGCAGTCAGTTCTGACTCCAAGTTGCATCTGATTTGTTTAATTTGGTTTGCTTGGCACACAGAAAGGAAGGCAATGGTCACATCCTGCATCCCTGGCCTGGCCAGGGCACAATTCAGGCACAACTTTACCCTTTCATGGCCTTCAAACAAATGTTTCATCTTTCAAATCACAGCACTGGGCATGCCACTAAGCCAAGACCCCTCTGAGAAGCTCTAAACACAACCCAGGCATTCACAGCAGTGCCTTCACACCAGAGCAGAGCAGGAGTCTTGTTTCTGGCAGAAACCAGAGAAGGGGAGGACATGCCAAGATGCCACAGCAATCATCAGCTTTGGCCATCCTCGCCTTATCCTCCCCCCGCCAAAAAAAAAGCAGAGAAATCAAAAGCTTAAGAGAATCAAAAAGCTAAAAACTCAACATCAGTAAAACAATTCCTAAAGAACTATTGATTTATTGGCTTAACTGACTGTCCCAGGGACCAAAGCAAAGATTTTATCAGAATTCTGCAAGGGACTGGAAACCTGTCAGATTAACATCCCTAATCATAGTTAGTCACTTTATCCCAAACTATTGTTAACCTGTAAGAGAAGGCAGAAGCCAGACACCAAGTTCTTGGTCTGAAGAAGAAATTGTTCAGGCAAATTACTGATTGAACTGCCCATTCCTTGACAAAGGACACTAAATCCAGGAGATTTAGTAAACATCAGAAAATCTCTGTCACACTGCCTTACACAGAGCTCTTGATTAATCTATCACGTGCTTCCCCTCCCCAAATCCTTTTTCTCAGGGAGCTGACCACAAGAGAGCAGTTAAGAGAAGTGAGTTTCTGATTCTGAAGCAAAGACTGTTGTTTTAGCTTGCCCAACAATCTTTGGGGATCTTCAGCACAAGCAGCTCATTTAGAACCACACACACACACCACACACACACACCACACACACAGAGGCTTCTTTCTGCAAGGATTGTCCTGCAGTCACCTTAACTCTCTCCTCCCTCCCTGCACTGCTTTGCTACTCCCTGGAAATCCTGTCATGTCCTTTTCTGGATGTATTTGTGTAAAATTCGTCTACGATGCAGAGCCTGAAACTGCCACCAAAAGCAGCAGCTCAGCCTTTCTGCACTCAGCTCCCACCTCCAACCTTTCTGTATGCCAGCTCTTCCTGGGATCAGGCACCTGACTGAGCAGGGAACCAATCTGAGCAAGAAATAGCCTTAAAAGGGGGGTAGGGGAGGCACATTTCAGCTGAATCGTGTCCCCAGCCTGGTTTGCTCCATGGCCAAGCAGTTCTGTGAGCAGAGTGGTGGGGCAGGGACAAGGATGGGAGCCAGGAACTGGGAAGAGAGCTCAATTTATTTCAGTAGCAGTGCCAGCTTAAGATGTCTTCATTAAACTACAGTTGCAGATGCACTAGGTGTTGGAAGCTGAGGTCCAAATACACCTTGTCAAATTCTAGATAAAGGCAATGTACAGACAGAAACCTAAATAACAACAACAGGTAAGTCTGTGCTGAGAGGTGACAGATTGGCAATCACTTCAGCAGGCCCGACTGTCCTAACTTTTGTGGCATTAAGACATTTAGTCTTGAAGGTTGTTAAACTGTGTTTACCTGGGGGACATGGGCCATGTGTGGCGGATTGGTATATGCAGGTTGAACATGGGAGGGATGAATGGTGAAGACTGTTTGTTGTGCTGTAGGAAAATTGTTTTGTGGAGACTGCGTGTTGGAGCCTGGCGTCATGGAAGGAGGGGTTGGAGCTAGACCTGCGTGGTAAATCGCCGACTGCTGCTGGGGGTTGGCCAGGTGCAGGGCCTGGGCAGCCTGGTGCTGGTGGTGCTGCAAGAAAACACAGAGATCATTTAGGTTAGGGCTGAGGAATTACACTGATCCTGTTAAGGAGAAAGGAGAGGGAAACTGCTCTCAGTTCCGAACACGTAAATGGCGAATCTTTAGGATCGCCTGTGCTCATGGGGAAACTCTTTATAACCCCACCAGGCTCAGCTTCTGCTGGCAAACAGAACCCAGACTATCAGGTAAAACCATGGAGGACCTGGAGGTGGGAATGCCTCACAGCTGCAGCCAGTTATTCCCAGGAGGGAATTCAGGAATGCAGCACTATTCCAAGGACCACTTTATTTTCAGTTGCTTTGACAAAATCCAACCAAACGCCTCCCAGCATTTATCTGCTATTTCCACTTCACTCGTGTGAAAGCACTGACACAATTATGATCCTTCCTTAATCCTTAAACTGCAGCATCCCCCATCCCCTGTGAACAGGGAGAAATGAACGGTTGGACTCTGCTTCTTTTTCCTCTCAGAGAAATCAATACATCAACATCAAGCACCAGTCAGCTGCAAAACCCCTTAAACACAATTAAACTCAATTTGGAGCCGCTCAGGGCTGTGTTACCTGCACGGGGCTTGGAGCAGGGTGGCTTCCAGCATGTTGGCTTTGCTGCTGGCCAGTTGGGGTGGCAGAAGGCTGAGGATGCGGAGGATGCGGATGCAGGGTAGCATTAGGGTGGGCATACTGCTGAGCAAGTGAGCCAGTGGAAACTAGGATGAAAAAGAGGAATATTTAACACCAGGTACGGGACGTGCACCTCTATCAAGTCACCATCTTGCACTTGAAGGTTTCACTACAACTCAGTCTGTAAATATATTCCCTCCCCCTTCTAAAAAAAATATATATATTTATCTTGCAAATAGCTGATGATCTTACCTTGCTTTTGTGTAGTTTGGTTTGGCAGGAAAGTCTATAAACAACCATAATTAAGACAGTTCATCTACCCTAATTTGACAATGTAACAGATACTTCATAGAGAAAAGCAGTATTTCATCTTTTGTTTTGTCAAACAGACCGGTTTTATAAAGATCAAATTTATAATTTTCATACAATTTAGGACTTCCTGAGATATACTTTTCAAAGGTGTTACGAGTCATTTTTATTTCCACCATCCAAAAAAAATTCTTTGGCCTTATACCTGGCTAACCTCACCATGCTACTCTTCTGGAAATTGCTCACAGAACAGTCAGAGGGAAGCACAAACTCCACCCGAGCGCTCCAGAGTAAATAAACACATCACAGCTGAGAAAACTGAGGCTGCTTGAGCATCAAATTTTTGCTGAAGCCACTTTCTTGTGCTAAAATAACCCATTTTTCCTCTGCCCTCGAGGCCAATCTGTTCTGGATCGCCACCATCCTGTGAGTTCCCCAACACTGCCATGGAATTCTTCATTCCTTGAAACAGTAGCAAATAAGGTACAAAATTCCCAAAAAGGAAGAAACTGAACAGCAGAAAACTTCCACCCCAGTGAAGCCACATCTGTTGCTACAGCCGTGCCAGTCTCCAACAACAAACACCAAGGGCTTGGATCCTGCTCTGTCCTGCTTCACACTAAATCCCGTTTTTTTGGAACTTTTGAGGGAATCTAAGCAAGTTTGGAAAGCCATGATGACAACAAGTCTTCCTTTCAACACAAAGCATGCACTGTGAAAGCAGGACCCTAAAAATGAAGATGTTTCCCCTATTTCTTTTAGGTCTTGTGCAACAATCAACTGCCTGCAGACAGGGATCACGTGTTAATCCCTCTGATGTCACAGCCTGAAAGACCAAGGGGAGTTTTGCTGACAAAGTGCTAAAAAAGCAAACAGCCAAAGAAAACCATCAACTCAATATTTCCTTCGCCTGTTCCTTATTTGTTTTGGTGCTTTTTGGTCATTCTGAAGTTAATTACTGATGAATATCCACCAGGTTATATTGGGTTTTTTTATTGGGGTTGGTATAATATGAGAACTTGATGGCCACTGCAGTTTTCCTTCAGTCTGGTTTGCTATAAACCTTACAAATCCAAGTTCTAACACGTCCCAACTCACCAGAATACGCAGGGCCAGGAGATTTTTGCCTAACTGAAGTTTTTCTCCCCTCTGCAGGTTCCTCCTTTAGAAAATAACTGCCTGCCACATTTAACTTAATCCCTGGCAAGCTCTATTAAATCTTCACTGAGCAAATGGCCTCGCAGTGATGAGCAGTTTCAGGCTATTAATGCAGATGAACTAAATTCCTGCAGCCTGGAGTTGATCCTAATGTTCTTATCCACGTGTGCAAGCACAGTTGTACACTCTGAGACTTCCTGATTGAGAGGGGTTTCAAAAACACCTCAGTATTTTCTAAGCACATTGTCAAAACCAGCAGGATCTTCTGCCACAGCATTTTATGCTTTAAATTCAAGTATTTTTGGGGTGGTTTTTTTTCAGTATCACTACTAAAATGTATTTTGCAGCAGCATCCCTGCCATGCTCCTCCTTGGCTTTCAGACACCTCTCTTCTGAAAAACCAAAATTATCAATGGCAACACTGATCATTTTTACAGCACCAAGTTTATGGCCTTCCACAGGAGGAAAATTTCTCAACCTCATTATTACACACCCTCTGAAGAAGGACAGAAATTATTATCTTTGCCAAAGTAATAGAAATAAATGGAAGGAGGGATTACTTGCTTGCCAAAGGGCACATTAGACCAGCAATCCTCCCAGTGCCTCAGCCACAGAGCTGGCAAGCCTGACTACAAATTAACTCCAACTCCATTCAAGAGGCTTTAAAATGCAGATGAAATTTAATTCTAAGCTGTAAGATACTCAAGGCTTCCCACATCACTTGTTAAGAGCCCCCAAAATAATGTGGGACTCCCTTAAACCGTTTGTGCAATTCGTCTTTCGGCTCTTTATGGCCAAGAGAATAATAAACTCACTTGTTCTGAAATAGATATTTCTACAATAAAACTTCACAATAAAGAATTTCTCTCTTAAGACACCAGTTAAACCAGGGAATAGCACCCTAAAGAACAGATATGAACCAGGGGGAGGATCAGGTTTTTGTCACAGTGGTAGCTCTTCCAAAACCACCTAATATTTTATCCACATAGCTTTGGATTTGAAGCACTGGACTTTTTTATACTGAAGAATATTTGTTTCTCCTCTCCTTTATTTTGTCTTTAGCAGATCACCCTAATGACCACATTTGTAGAGCTTAAAACCACTCCAGATGCTGCTGCAAATTATGTTTTAATAGTAATATTAAAAGTGACTTTCAAAAAATGTTATCTGGGCACTTCCCAAAGTCCTGGCCAGTCCCTGCACACAAACCAAGAACAACTCAGCAGGTCTGAAATGCATTCCCAGTTCTAAACCAGAGTTCAGGCTCCAACTCCAGCACTGTAAATGGTTTTTCATGTTTAGTTAGTGCAAATAATTCCTGCCAAGCCAATGAAATCTCTGAGACCAGCAGGGCTGTCAAAGGAGTCTTGTGAAAATCATGAAAAATTCACCTGCTCAGCCAGAACTAAAACACTTCCCCTGGGATTTTTTAAAGGAATTTTTGTCTGGTCATCAAAACAGCTCACTACATGAATTAACAGCAAATAAGACAAGACAGGAGGTGAAAAAAAAAAAGAAAATGACCCATTATCCAACATTTTTCCCCAACTGTCAGTATTTTGGGCATTTTCCAAATGGCCACCTATTATCTGAGAACGTGCCAGGAAAGCTCTAGGAAAGGACACACCTTGCTGCAAGTTACCTCAGCTCATTCTAGCACAAATACTCTGGGTTTCTCACCTTTTATGCCTTAAATTCCTCTGCCTGGGCTGACCTGCTTCACTTCTGCATCTTTCTAATCAAATTGGTTCTAATGTGAGAGATTTCACTGCGCTGACCTGGCAGGGACACGTGGGGAGGGAAGCGACTCAGTCACGGAATGGGAAAAAAAACATCACAGGGATTGAATTACTGAATTCAACTCCACAGAACTGCACCCCATTTCTGAGAGCAAACAAGAAGTAGTCAGCCACAGAACCCACAGAAGGAGCTGAAATTAAAAGAAGTCAGAGCAGCAGAAATCAAGCAGAACCCTCAGCCACAAGGGAATAGGTGAAACCACATGGTGTCATTTCATAATTTTGTCTTTTCCCCGGAATTTCAATGGTGCCAATGGTGGTCAGCGTTGGTCATGGTCCAAAGATGCATTGAAGAGCCTATTTTCAAGAACTGACCAGTGAACAAACTTCAAAACTATTGCCAGAGCCAGTAAGATGGTGAGGATAACTACATTTAAAAGACCTGAATGGTAGGAAGCAAAGAAATAGCAAATGTTTCTTTCATCGTACAAACATTTCAAGAAGTCATTTTACACAGGTAGAGTGGACTTCACTTCAAAGATAATCCAAGAAAGGAACGAGGTTATTGAAGTGATTTCAGTGCACCAAACCAAGAGGCATGAACACAGCACAGGTCAGCAACCCACAGCCCCCGCTCAGGCAGAACCAAAGTGGCACAAGAAACACAGGAAATCTGCTCCAGAGGAGATTTTTGGAGAACAAGTGGTTTTTGTCACATCCCTCTTGCGTGAGCTAATGGAAAAATAAAAACCCAGGAGAGTGCCTGGCATGGGCTGCACGGACTTACAGACAGACACAGCAACAAGTGCCACGGCAGGACAGGAGCAAGAACAGAAACACCCTGAAACTGCAACTCCTCCTTTCCCATGTCCTGGGTGAGAGTTCATCCTGCAAGCACCCTCCTCAAACCTCAGCTTCCTCCAAGAACACCAGCAGACAAGGCAGTGTTTGGCAGTTCTCTGCCTTTCCCTGGATGAGCTGGATCAGGCTGTTGTGTCCAGAGATTCCCAGCCCCTCTCCCAGTGCCCTCAGAGATGCTGGTCACCAGCACAGCCTCAGCTGAGCCAGGGAATGGAACTGATAAAGTTCAACCTGCCAAGGAGCCCTCATCTCATCCCTGTCACACAACCACCACCACAAGCTGCTCCCAGCATTCCTTCAGTGGCAACTCTACAGAAAATTTCCTCCACTTCGGCTGCAGCTCGAGTTATTTCCTCCCAGGGGCTCAAAACTTCAGCCACGGCTTTTTGAAGGGATGAGGCCCAAGTTACTTCTCCTTTCAGGAAGCTGGTAACTGGTCAGGTGTAAAAATCCTGCTTGGCTCATGAAAGGGAGCAAGGCAGCTCCCACAGGTTTAAGCAGAGGCTACAGAATCACAGAGTGCTTTGGGTGGGAAGGGACCTTCAAGATCATCTTGTTCCAGCCCCTGCCATGGGCAGGGACACTTTCCACCAGCCCAGGTGGTTCCAAGCCCTGTCCAGCCTGGCCTTGGACACTCCCAGGGATCCAGGGGCAGCCACAGCTTCTCTGGGCAGCCTGTGCCAGGGCCTCACCTCCCTCACAGGGAAGGATTTTTTAGAGCCCACTTCTGGCTGCAGATGAAAAGACTGGGTAGTGAAATCAGAGATTACTCCATATCCAACATAAATTTTTGAAGAATAGACAACTCAGCTTCCTGTGATCATATAAATCTGTTCCAAAGCCCCATTCCCTGCCCACTGAGAGGAACCTTCCTGCGTTTTCCACATCCTGGTTTGGTGCAAGGAAACTTGTTCCATCAACACGTCCCATTCCTTTAACATGTGGTTCTTTAGAAAGTGCTAAAGTGCTTTTCTGTACAATCAAAATTAGTACAAAAAACCCAACTCACTGGCAAAGTAGAAAGAAGGGCCTGTCTCCTTGCTGTATGGTATTTTGGGACATGCTGAATTTGGGAAATAGAAAGGTAAATTAGCCTCTTGCCACGTGCATACTTCCCATCTTCTGGAAAGGTCAGTGTCAGTTTTAATTTTTTGCTTAAATTTCTTTTTGAAGACTCTAGAACCATGCAGATATTTTTATTCACTTAGCTGCTATTAGAGCTAGATATTTCGTTTTACAAATGAGTGGAGATGAAACACAAGTCTCGAGTAAGCTTTCCTTCTTAACTGTGACACTGAGGTCTGCAGTTCTTAATTAAAACAAAAAGAAACTTTATGTCAATTCACGGTCTATTACTGTCCACTGTAACAAGAAGGTTAAAATGCAATTACACTAGAGCAGAAACTGGCCCTTGCTTTTTCAGCTATAGCACTGCCATTCTGAACAGTTCCAAGACAACTTTGGTGACTGGTTCACTCTTAGTCCCTGGAGAATCCTCTGAAGTTTATATTATATCCACCATTGTACTATCAGGGGAATAGAATTTACTCTACTGCTGAGACAGAAATCAGATAAAGTTAGAGACAACACCAGACCAGTAAAACATATGCAGAAGGTAAAAGGGGAAGGGAGAGCGGGGACAGGAATGAGAGCACAAAAACCAGGAAATGCATCTGTGTAAAACCAAGGTCTGGTTTTACACAAGTTCTTAAACACAAAAGTTAAGTTATTCAGAGGACTCCAAATTATCTGGAAACAATTCAGCCACATGGAAAACTAACACAAGTTCACTGTCACGGGAATGGACACATCCACCCTCGGTAACCAAATTTTCTACCAGCAGCAGAAGCCTGGTCTGGGCTTTGTGTGACACAGGAGCCAAACTGGGACTGTGGCCAGCAAACTCCAGCAGCCCAAGGACAGGGACTGGGAGGCCACCCCGAGCCAGCAGCTGCCAGACAGACACAGAACCTTCTGAACCCAAGGTGCAGCTGAGCAGGGGAAGGACGACACCTCCAGGTCGGCTGTGTGGCAGGTAAAGGTGTCACATTTCAAACTCTCCTGGACAGGGATGGCTCCGCGGCTGAAGCGTCACAGACGTTGTTATCGTCTGAATGGGAAGAAAGTTGTTTGGACATTGTCCTTCCCCATTTTGAGGGGAAAACCCCAGTGATCTGAACACTCCTCTGTCCTGTCTTTAGCTGGGGTTACTGGGACCACGCAGCTCTGCTTCTCTTTCTTGGCAACAGCGGGGTTGTGACACTGTGAACTGGCAAGGAAATCCCAGAGGTGCAGGAATATCCCATTAAACAGCATTAGACAAAAGTACTTTCCTTTAAAATGGAAGAGTGCTTATCACCAAGTGTAGGTCACTGTATGTATTTTGAATTCAGCTATCTCTTCACAAGACAGGAAGGAAAACAACCCCCAAACTTTTGGCAGTGAGGGTGGGTCCCTTAAATCGACAGGAATTTTCTCTTGGCTGCCAGGCTGTTACTGTTTGCCACAGAATTTCAACTCGTCCCAAACCATTAGTGAAGATGGGAGTTTCAGACCTTACCAGAAAACATTTCACACCTTAGGAATAGTTGATAAGCAGTTTCCCCCCCAACCCCCAGGTCTCAGCATAGAAGTTCTTGCAGGCATCTTCTCTCTACCACATATGCAGGAGAAAAACTGCGTGAATTTTGCAGGAATAACTCAAAGCAAGCACCAGTACCTTGAAGGGTAAAAGGGCCCCACTGAGTCCTGATATCAGTGCTAAAAATAAGTAATAATATATTTTTTAAAAATCAAATAGCAATTTTAAAGAGCCAAAAGAGAAACAGTTTGAGCAAAATCAAAAGCAGCAGCAGCAGTGGTGGTTGTTTCTCTGGAAGTTGTTATTCTGTACTTTCAAATGATTTTTTTTTAAGAGAGGACCAGAATCAAAGTGCACAGGTATATTTAGTTCAAATGTGGGTAAACTTAAGATTCCCAAAAGACAGAGCATAAGTTATGGATATTTTCTTATAGTCACTCAGTCAGATGTGAACAATTCCAACATGGTGTTCTTTAGCTCCATAAGATTGGTCACCTCCAGCATTCCTGCCTTTTCCCCACAAATGGATAAATGGAAGCTGAAGTGGACACGTCACAGCTGGACACACTTTGAGGAAGCACAGTCCATCTGGGCCAGGTCTTCAGGCACTCAGCACATGGAAGACTTGCAAAAATGTTAATGGAGAGGGTGCTGCAGAACATCAGGAGTCATTCCATGTGTCACTGTCACCTTGGAAGGTGAAGGGTACGTTGGAGACAGTTCATGTTCACTAAACACGGCTGCACAGGGGCAAGAACACACCCTTAAAAAAAGGTCTGTCACATGGAGTTCATGATCCTCTTGGATTGAATGGTTTCAGTAACAAAAATTTCAAGCACTCCATCATTTACTGGAAGGTGGGAGAGTATTTAGAAGAGTCACCAAGTAGCTACTTGAAAGAACACAGGAGGACAGGCCATTTCTGTTAAATTAGGTGCTCTTGGGAAAGTAATATTTAATTACATGGCAGGAAATACCAAAGAATTCTCAAGTTTGACCCAACTTAGTTGTTTGCACTGGCAGGTAGTCACATATCTACAACAGACAAGCTGCAAAACCAACACAAAATGAGATCTAACAGTTGTAAGTTAGAATATCAGTGAAAAAAAAACTATACAGACATCTGATCAAAGCCAAGCAAGGCAACGGGGCTTGTACTTCAACGCTGCAGAACCCACTGATTATAGAAGGTAAGGATGGTGCACAATGGGAAATTGCTAGGAAGTCACATGCAACCATTCTGAATCGAACCTCAGATTATCTCATGTTTGGTTTTATTTTAATTAGAATTTGAGAGGAGGGTTTTCACCAATAAAGGTCTGAAAGCCTTTGATCATTCTCTTTATCGGAATTCTATTTAATCTAATGAAAAAGCAAACAGAAGATCTGTTTACATGGACACCTCAAGCACAAGAGTTGAAAAGATCAAAGCAATACAATTAGCAAGGACCTGTGAGAGAAAGATTAATCTCTACAAGTAACTTCCATTTCAGCTTCAGCACAAATGAGCTCAAATGTTCTTCCTCCGAGCGTCAAAATAAGTTATTTTAGTTTCTTAACTCTGTTACCACACCACTGCAGTGATCTGACAGGATGTTTTCATATGGGTAAGACACCTCTTAAAATCAGAATTAATTTCCCACTAAACTCCAGATTCTCTGTAAGTTTTCATGACACATCATGGACTTCCATTAAGTAGCAGTGTAAAACTAAGCACCCGAAAACATACAAAGATGTCTAAAGGTACAGAAAATCTTTTATTAGAATCTAAGTCAATAATATACGTGACCCAATAAAACTTTTCCTCAGATGCTATAACAAGTATTGAAATGCCATGTTTTCAAGAGACCATCTGCTGTTTTGACATTTTATGACAATTTCCAAGCCTTAAACAACCTTGACTCTACCTCTTTCAATAGCATGTTTTGCAGTGAGCTCTTTTTCCTCCAAATTGGGCCTTGATTTATCATACATTTATAATGCTTTAGAAAGTTCTTGCACATTTTACTTTTGTCACAAGGTAACCCACATTTTCAGCACTTCACTGTAAGTGAAAAATGCCCATCTGATAATGCTAGAGACTAATTGTCCCAAGTGAGAGCAATACATGAGCTGTTCCATTGACTTATTCTTGACTTACCAAATGAGAAAGGTAAGCAACACATGGTTTATTTTGCTTAAACAGCAGTGTTCATACTGTTAATAATGCCAGTAGTATCATAAAGACAGCATTTCACTAGTTGCCAGAACTAAAGTCAAGTTTGAAACTGAGGTCATAACCTTGCAATAAAACAAGTACTAATTATAATCAAGGAACAAACAAGGGATGATGTATCAAGAGCATCAAG
Source organism: Pseudopodoces humilis (assembly GCF_049639895.1). NCBI lineage: Eukaryota > Metazoa > Chordata > Aves > Passeriformes > Paridae > Pseudopodoces > Pseudopodoces humilis. Next base: position 3,522,969 of record NC_142219.1, read on the forward strand.
AGAACTTCAACAAACTTCTTTCAGCAGATATTCTTTAGCAGCTCCCAGGTTGAAATCTCATCTTGGTCACTGGCATCCTACCGAAATCAGCACACTTGAGTTTTCATTTGAACCAGCTGGCTCAGTTTTCAATGCTCTGCTCATCATCATCATCATCATCATCATCTTATGAAATATAAACCACATCTACTGAACGATACCCACGTTTGAAGGCTGAGATTAAATACATCCCCTGCACAAGGTAAGGACTTAAAAAGTTACATATAACACAAAACGTTTCCTACCATACATAGCATGTGTCTGTTCATGCGCACCGTACTGTGTTGCAGAGGAAGATACTAAACCCGGCTGTGCGTGTGCTGGTGGGGCCATCATCCTAGCGTTGCCCTGTATTACAGGGCTATAAACATGAGGATGCTGCAGGCAGAACAAAGGAAAAAAAACCACACAGTTAACTGGGGAATTACTCCAAAGAAACTTGTCATCTAAACAGTCGTGATCAAAAGAGCGGCAGCTCGGCCTTGCTCGAACGCAGAGCGAGCTGAGCATTTCAGACTGCTGTGATTGCCCCAGTTGTTTCCAAAATTTAAGGGCTAGAAACTGGCAGAAAACATTGGCATATCCAATTTTTGCCACTCTAATAATGCACTAAGCTTATACATTTATTCAATTAAATTAGCCTTTGAAGTAAGAGCAGTCCACCAAGTAAGTTATTTTTAGAACACTTAACCAGGAGATGTGCTGGCCATGACCTAAAGAAACTCTTCAAAGAGCTAAAAAACCATATCAATAATAAATGCCAACTTCTAAAATGACCTTAAAATTCGTTAGGACATTAAAATTCATTAGGACCTTAAAATTTGTTACAGGCTTTGAAGCACATTCCAAGATCACCACGTGTGCTCCAGAACACAGAAACTCTTCAGGGTGACTTTAGGACTGGACACAAGGGGGTTTATTGAGCTCTGAACCACTTCATTATTTGTGCTTGAATTGATGAGGAGCGTGGAAAGGACTCTTACCTGAGACTGGTAGTGTGGCACATGCTGCACAAGAGGCTGATTAGGAAACTGTTGGGGGCTATATGCAACATATTGTGTAGAGTAAGCAGGTGGAGTAGCTACAATTGGAGGGCCTGCTGCTGAGGCAGGATGCATCATGGTGCTCTGGTGGTGTTGGTCTTGCCGCTGCTGGGGCATATTTGGTACTGCAAAACAAAGGTTGGCTCATGTTAGAAACACAGAGGAAAAAATCTGGAGCTTCCTGAAAGGTTCTATATTATAATAATGTTACTGGAACTATGTGGAATATCATCACCCCATACCTTTAACCATGGGTTAGAGCTCTGTCAAAAAGGAACAGTGTGAAGAAGAGTTTCTCTGGGAAACACAAGATTTTCATCACTTTCTTTGGGCTGGATATACACAGCCATAACCCCAGGCCTGCCTTTTTTTGTGAAGGAATAAAGGTGCAGGGAGAGAAAGACTGACAAGAATCCGAGGTGGAAGAGAAAGGTTGTATCAGGATACCTACATTAACCAATTAATCCTGTCCCCTTTAAAAGGCTTTTTCTGTTCCATCAGCTGGAAATCTGAGTCTTTATTTTAAAATGACTCGTGCTTATGGCTGAGGGGAGCACCATAAAGGTCTCCACGCAGCCACAACTCGAGGTATTCACATCTTTTGAGCTCTGTGCTACCCCTCAGGGCAGTGGAAAGCAAATTTTAGGTCACAGACAACACCAAGGGAGACAAAAACCTATAAGGAGTAGAAATAATTAAGAAGGAAGAAAGATGAAAAGAGAAGAGCAGTGTGGGATCACCTGAGCTCTCCTGGGAAGGTGACCACCCAACTCACTTGGAACAAACTAATTCAGCCTACGAAGCATGGGCATGGGAGCTCCAGGAAAGCTCCAGGAGGGCTCCAGCTTCCTGCAGTCAGGCTGCAACTATTAACTGAGCTACCTCAGGCACCTCTAAACTCCACTGCAGGGACAATGCCCCAAATCCCTTAGGGAGAGGAGAGGGAAATGCTGAAAACATCAGTAAATTCACTCAATGATTTTATTTACACTGCAGATCAACAACAGAAAGAAGTAAATACAGGAGGCAACTTGAACAGTGTAAAGGCACAGAGCTGTAACCCAGGCAGCTCCCTCAAGGCTGTGCTGCACACAGATGGATATGCAGAAAAATATTGGAACTTTAAAAGGAATTCAGAATTGGAGCTGCCTGACCCAGCAAGCCAGCACTCAGCAACGTATTTCTGATTAAAACAGTGTTGCCAACCAGAAGATTTCAGGGGTGAGGCCACAGTGAAGTTACTGTGTTTTAACACAGAAATACATTGCAGGGTTTTGTCTCCCCTAGGTTGATAAAGGCCACTTGTTTGTTTCTAAACAGCAGGAAACAATTTCCTCCTGCAGTGACTGGAGCTGCAGTGCTGGTCCTGCCCTGCAGCACTGGCTCTTGCTGCAGAAGCATTCACTGGGCACAGTTACAGCATTCCCTGGAACAGGAGCACAGGAATAAGAGCAGCACTGAGCATCTCAGCACCCATCGTGCCTCCACAGCCACGGGTGTCACTGAAACACTGAAACTGTCATTGTTAGTCCAGCTGTTCAGTCACTGGGGCAGCAGGGATGAACAAGAACAAGCTGGAGCCAGCTCTTTCTAGAAGAGCAGCAGAGAAAACTCTTCCTGAAGAAACAGTGACTCTGCATGTTGTTATAAAAACCCTCTACTTTAGCACCGGTTGGGGCACTGCTGCAAACCAGTACAGAAATCCAGCAGAGAGGTTCCCTTTACACAAACCTGGAATATTTATGAAATATAGGAGATGATCAGCTCACCCTAATGCTCCAAGTAACAGAGACATTTTCCTGTTTGTCAAACTGGATTCCAAGCCAAGCAACCCCCATTAGTCAAACCTGAATTAGTTTATCTAAAAATCCATTAGTATTTCCACTTACTTCCCTTTATTAAAAACAGCATTTAAAATATTGACTGAAACCAAATTACCATGGATTAGAAAACACACAAACATTTGTCATTTAGCCATGCTGCATGCAGACTGAGAACCAAACAGGCAGTATTATTCTCACCTTTACCTGCTCTATATGTCTTGGCTTGGTTCACTGGCATGGGCGTCATGGGAATAGGATACAAAGGCTGAAACAGAAGAAGTTGAAGGTATGATATTCCTTTAAAAACTCAGTGTGTGCTGGGGTGGGGGCCCCACTCAGCTTTGATGTGTTTCCCTCTGTTCTGTTCCATGGTTTAGTGAACTCTGCCTAACCTATGAGATTTTCTTGGATCACTGACATTGAGTCTGCACGGACACGCAACCAAGACCAGATGGTTGGCAACAACCAGCCCAGGAACGCTACTGCTGCTACTGCAGGCACTGGGCTCAACCTGACAGCCCCACAGCAGCTTTCTGGTATAAAGCTGAGCGAGGGGAGGGTTAGGCTGGGCATCAGGGAAAGGTTCTTCCCCCAGAGGGTGCTGGAGCACTGACCAGGCTCCCCAGGGGACAGGAATGGCCCCGAGGCTGCCAGAGCTCCAGGAATGCTTGGGTAACACTCTCAGGGACAGGCTGGGATTGTTGGGGTGTCTGTGCAGGGACAGGAGTTGGGCTGAAGATCCTTGTGGGTCCCTTCCAACCCAGGATATTCCGTGATTCTATGATAATGGAGCTAGATTTGAAATCCCAGTGATCCCTACAACAACCAGAAACCAGGGGGACACAGCTGGAAACAAAGAAAGAGTTGCAGAGAGTGAGACTATGCTTGGAGGACTGGGAGGAAACCTGCACAGATCCACAATAAATGTGGGCTGCTGGCATTTGCAAGTGTTTGGGATTATTTGAACATCCAGATTGAGGGAGCACTGGGAAAAGTCAGTATTTACACAGCCAAAACTTAACAACAAGGTGATTTATATTTACAAGAGCAACACAAGCTGCACTATTTCTCTGCTTTAACTCAGAGTTCCCAAGCTGTGACGAGCTGATCCTTAAGGTCCTTCCCAACCCAATCCATTCTATGACTCCTAAGTCTGCTCAGCTTCCTGAGGATCTCTGTGAAGTGTTGAGGAGTTTGCAGCACTTTACCTGCACGCCTGGACTCACTGGAACCGGGTACATCATATTTGGTGCAAAACAAACAGGCTGAGTGTACACAGGGGTTGGCTGCTGATGCCCCACCATGGAGGGGCTGGGCTGAGCTTGAGGACGAGGGGAGGTTGGTGTAGTAGAAGGTTTCGGCTATAAACAGAGGTGAGCAATGGATATGGCAGGATTAGTTTGAGTATCCTCCAAGGAAAAGCTTGGCTTATAAAGATCCGTTAAACAGCATCAGATCACTTACTTGAGCAAAAGATCGAGGGTTGAACTCTTTAGCATTAGGATTAAGTGTTGATTTTCTAACTTGCCTAAACATAAAGAATAAAAAAATTAAGTTGGGCATTATTTTTTCACAGGAGTATCTGCAATTAATAATTTAAGAAACACCTCACTGCCATCTGTGAGTCAGATTTCTGAGAAGTCAAACACCTCATGGCAGGCAAGAAGCCACTTTCATTGAGGGACTCTTATTACAACTATCCATAAAAGTTTTCCAGTTGATCCCACAGCTCATGTGAGCCATTGAAATAAGCTTTTAGATGTGAACTAGGCATCAACAGGAGCAGAGCTCTGCACTGAGTCAGGAGATGACTTTCAGGGCAGTCCCTTCCCCTGTTGCTCCTCCTGTGTAACAGCACTTAGAGCCAGGAATGTGTCACCCAGTCATGACTTCTACACAAGGCCTGATGTTAATAAAGATGTGCTTATTACTCACTCAGAAGTGTCCTTCTTCTCCTCTTTATCCTCTTTGTCTTGTTTATTTCCAGGCCCAGATGTCTGTACACCTTGGGAGGTCACCTCAGGCCCTCGCTTTTGCTCAGAGCTGTTACTCATGGAAGGAGAAATACTGGGACTGTTGGGTTTGCTACTGCCACCATTGGAGTTGGTGTTACTGCCAGCTTCTATGATAGATTCTTTAGGGGTGGATTCTGTCTTTTCTTTAACTACATCTCTTGATTTTTCACCTTCTCGGGTTTTGTTTAGCAGCTGATCCACTGCATCTGAAGAGGAACTGGACTGTAACTGAAAAAACCCAAGGGATATATATATTCAGTAAACTGATACAAAACTCAGGAGAGAACATCTAATGCCATCACATACACAGAGTAAAACACAGTCCCACAAGCCTAAATCATCTGGAAATGGCCTTTTGAAACACCATTTCCATTTCTACTAGGAAAGAAATCCATGGGCACTGACAGTGTTTAAGCTGGCACTGCCTAAGGAGCTATTCAGCCACTCCAGTGACCTGTATGTTGATTAGGGAGTGACAGGAAAGCTTCAAACAATCCTCTGGACTCATCCCCTGAGTGATTTAACAGCACCACTTGAGAAGCTAACCTGATTTAATAAACCCTTATAACCAGGAAATAAGTAATATGAATTCATCTTCAATTTTCCTCCGTGAAACTCTTCATTTAATTTTGCAACAGCTCCTCCATATGGAGTGTGAGATAATTATTTGTGCCTAATGATCAAACAGGTTTCAAGTCTTGTCTTCAGTGTACAGTCAATATTCATATTTATGTGCATTAGGCAATTATACAAACAAGAGTCAGTATTGATTTTACAATACCTAACATGAATTCTTACAGATGTATTTTCACAAATTAAGCAAAAGTATAAAGACCTGTTAACATATGCAGCGTGTTCAATTCATGAAAATAATCTGAGTGCACATGAGAATGATGACTCCATTAACAGAGAGAAACTTACCCTAAAGTCATTCTTAAATTTCTTTAAATCATCAATCTGTTTTCTATGCTCTGAAACAATTGGAGAGACACCTGCCAAATACAAGATCAACATTGTCCAAGCATTTCTAATACAAGTTTTATACACAGTACTAAGTTTGCAGAAAGATAATGGTTTTGCAGATAGAAAAATAAAATCCAGCGCCTTATTTTGGGTTTTAATTTGGTACAATTCCATGACCTACGTGTATGAGCACACAGAAAGCCTCTGTGAAAGCAGAGCATTACATAACTGATTTATCTTTAGTTCTGATGCACCACACCAAGGCAGAAGCCCCGAGGTGCAGGGACTGCAGAACTCTCTGAACACAAAGAACATGCAACAAAACCCCCAACCCAGCCTGTGCCAGCATTTCAAAACACAGCAAGTGAAGGAGAAACACTCATCAAGGTGAGCTTTACAGTTGGACTCATCCTAAAGGTCTCTCCAACGAGAGAATGAATGGATCTGGTTCTCAGTTTAACATGAAAAGATCTTTTTTTTTTTTTTTTCTTTTTGAGAACTGAATGAACAAACAACGCTACAGAGACAAACAAATGTGAGGCATAATAGGAAAAAGCACAGTTAGAAAAGCTCTGCTGACCACGATGCTCAGAAGTATTGTGAGCACAGCTCTAAGCAGAAACATATTCAGTCCAAAGGCAGCTAAAAAGCAGCTCTGTGAGCAGGGGAAAGAAAGAAGGGGGGAGAAAAAAGAAAAAAACAAGTGAAATCACACCGTCCACATGAGCATCTCTACACTTGGTGTTGATGGAATGAGTCACAAACAACATTTCAAAGTGACACTTCACAACTGCATGACCAGATTTCACTGGAGAACACCAGACTGCCTCCAAGCCTTCCTTAAAATGCCAACTAAAGCAGCCAGGACAGCAGGTTAAGTGTGCACAATTCCTACATCACTCAGGTACACAAAGAAAGCTTTGGATACAAACCTTTGTTTTCAGGTTTAGAAAAACTAGGAGAAGTCTCACTTGGCTTTATATTCTCCTTGTTTCCAGTTGCAGAATTTTGCCTCTGGTCCTGAAGCCTTGTATCTTTAGCTGGAAAAGAAATTGTCAAAGTTATTCTCTTACACACAGCTCCAACTGACCAAAGAGAGAAGGCAAAAAAGAAACAGGGGAGAGATTTAACCATTTTTAGCTTGAAAAACCTTTTAAATTACAAATTTCCTGCTATCTAGCTGGTGCCTGGAGGATCATCCCCTCTCCCTCCCCATCCTACTGTCAAATGAAAAAAAACTACAATTAAACTCATCCCTCCCACCATACACAAAACCTTAACCAGGCTGAACCAACTATAAACTTAGAGCCAATTATTTTCAGCAGTCCAAGCTCTTAATACAGAATGCTACAAAGATTTGAGAGTTTTTAGACACTTGACTGTGCTCTTGAATGTTGTTTTTTTTTCCCCATTTCTTTTGCAGTGTTCAAAATAGCTCTTTGAAACCAGGGGCCTGCATTTCTTTAACACAGAAAAGAGGCAAAAACTCAGTTTGGAAAAAGAAATCCCCAGTTAAGTCAGACACCTATAAACCCATGTTATTTATTTAAAGGCACAAGAAACTAAGCATAAAGAACTCAAGAAGCCTCTCTCCAACCTTTGTTTAAAACAGGGAGGAATGGCAACTCAAAGTAAAATTTCATGCATCCCAAGTTTTCCCATCATTCAGCAAGCAGCTCTGTCCTTGCCTGGGCACATTCCTTGTCAGGAATTAGGGAAAGGGAGCATTTTAAAGGTACTGAGGGCCACTTACCTTCATTGGAAGGGGTGACTGCTCTGTTGGATGCAGGGCTGGCAGGCGTAGGAGAGGCAGCTGGAACAGGCATGGCAACAGATTCAGTGGGAATAGTACCAGGCTGAGGAGAAGGCAGAGCTGGTCCCATGGGAGTGCTGCTCTGCCTTGGAGACCTAGGCCTGTGTGTTTTAGGGGATAATCTCGGAACTAGAAACAAACAGGAAAAAACAGTTATAGGATGAGCTTCCCCATCTGCTCAGCAGTTTGTTTTAAGTTTTAAAATGGCTGAAAACATGCTTTGAAACACTTTGTGAGACGTTAGATAGTAACTGAAAACCTGTTTACCTTTCAGGCACATCTCCTAGTTCTTTACAACGCAGCATTTCAGATAATGGGGTGATTTCTCTGCAGATTGTCCCCCAAAATTTATCACTGCCCTCTAATCCCACCAAGAATCTGCAAAATGCTTCCCCAAGTCCCCAGTAGTACAACTACAACAGCTCACATTAACCCAGTTTCAGGCAGAACACAAAAGGTGGTCAGGTCTCCACACAAAGAGATGTAAAACATTTTTTAAGAGGGCTGAAAAAACACATCCATTTTACAGCGTCCTCTTTTGGAGGTTTGCCAGCTGGAAAAAAAACAACACAGCCTATTGAAAAATGAGTGTTTTTAGGTATATTTTTGCTCCTGTGTTAAAGCAGCAAGGAAAGTTGTGTATTCTTTGAACAGTAAGTTGTAGTTCCTGTTTCCTGCTCATCCCACTTGTGCTTTTTGTCATATATTAACTCCCAGTGAGTGAGCAGAAAGGCAGGTAAATGGTTTAACAGTCCTACTTGCATGTTAATAATGTATAAACAGGGAAGGTGAATCACAAATAATGCCACAACAGAAGAGGTGAAGTTTTTTCCACAAGGCAACAAGTCTATGTGGGTCTAATTTAGAACTTCTTTCTGAGAAATGTGTTCCCACTATGCTCCTCTAGAATTCTGCACTTCTAAAAAATACCCAAAAAGTACCTAAAAAGGACCAAACTGTTGCTCTCTTGCCCTCAAGGAAACACCCAGCTCCTGACAGCCCATCAAAACATGGTGTCAACTCAAGAGCTCCAGACTAGACCTGTGGCACAAGACTGAGCTTTAGCTTTTAAATCAAGTATTTAAAAATATATATATAAACTGATTAAGAAAGGAAGACACTATAACTGCTCTTACAGTAGCCAAGAACAACATCACCACTTAAAATCCGTGTAAATTTTAAAGGAGAAATACATCCAACTTAACTCATTTAATCTTTTAACACCAACCTCCCTCTACCCAAACACCTCCTTCATTTGTAAACCACAATCCAGCCACACTGCCATAACCAAACTCAGGGATGCAGTGGCAAATCTCTAACTCCTCCTGACTCTTCCAAGAAATCCCCTAAAAACGAATCCTTTCAACAACTAATTCCCACACTTTTCCTTCCTTTCCCTACACACAGCACCTGACTCTACAGTTAGGACAATATTGCACCAACTCTCACTCAGCTATCTGGGAACATCCTTCTCCCACTCCAACCTTAGCCCAGTATTTGATTATTCAGAGCCTGAATTGCCTGCAAAGGCAGGATTCTGCTGAGCATTCCCATCCTAAGGATCCCCCTGCAAGCCATCTGCAATAAGCCAAGCTTTACCTACCCCCACTGACAACTGATGACCACGTCCCACCTGAAGGGCTGCCTCGTGCCACTGCAGCAGTAGATGCTTCCCCAGGTGCATTATGAGATACAAATTCTAAGCCACTTGAAATTGTACCCCTACCAGTAGAGACTCTGTGACCTCGAGGGTGCCGTTGAGCCTTTGGAGACATCCGTGGAGGCCCTGAGGAAAAAAGACAACCCCAACACGATAAGTGCTTAATGTTCACCACAGAAAAAAAACAAACATCTCTTCTTCAAATGGCATTTAATCTTAAAACTCTCAATAAAGCAACAATAAAATCAAGCAATTGGCACTGATATCCTAAAAAGGCCAAGCCATTGGTCCAGCCAGGCTGCCAACACTCGTCACCTCCCCAGGGCAGCTCCTGGGTATTCAGAGACTTTATCAGCACTGAAACAGGTGTGCATGGCCTGGATTTAAAACATTTCCATCCAAGCATCCACCACTGCCGAGTGCAAGCCAAGCCATAAAGGTCAGTGGAGCAGCTGCCTCTGGATAAGCACAGTTCCAGGCTATCAAAGATTTTTCCAGAAAATAAAAAATTCCCAGTGCTTTTGTCAGGTGGTCGGTGATCCCAACCATTTATAGTCACCACTGGCTGACCAATGCTCTTGGGGAATTTCAGCAGAGCGTTCTCTGCAGCGAGGCTGAATTGCCTGCAGCAGGTCACAATTCATTTACAAGTCAGCAAAAACTGCAACTAAACAAGGGATTGTTATCCCAAGGTTCAAGTCATGCATGTTTAACACCAGAAGCCAAAGTCATAAGTGAATACAGGAATTCTGCACAGCCCGTACAGCTGCCACACCATAGTTACGCTCAAATCTAAGCAGCAATACAGTTCTTACATCCTAATAAACATTTTCTTTACAGGATTAGACTCAAGTGTTGACACTTCAAAAGGAAAATACCCGTGTGTGAACAGAATCTGGCTGATGGCAGTTCACTTTTAACGTAGGTCAGTAACAGGGTCAAGTTCAGATAATGGCTTTTGGGTTTCAGAAAAACTTCTAAAATACCAAGTACCCCTCCTGGTTACATAAATCTTTAAATGTCAGCCTCTATTTTAACCATGAATCTCCAGTTCACCTCAATGCAAATTTCATACAGGTGAGTATCTTACAGAACACACATTTCCCAGGAATAACCTTGCAGCGGTAGGAATTAAATGTTGCAGTAAGCAGCAGTTCACTGCATGCCTGACAAACCAACCACAAAGTGCTAAAAAATAATTCAATTTGCAGGTGGATTCTCGGTTCCTTACTCCACAATAAATGGACAGTAGGCCAGGCAGATGTGGCTACCACCCACTTTTTGGTCAGGAGCATTTCCCTGTGTTCCTGCTCAGTCTGAGGGATCATTCCTCTCTCTCCCACAGCTCCAGTGGAGCCAGCTACAGCACCCACTGCAAGTTTCCAGGGAGCTCAGCATAACCACTTCACATTTTCTAGGTTTGCTACAGTGTTGTGCAGGGTTTAAGTGCACTTCAAATAAAAATGATAAACCACGTTCCTTACTGTACCCTCCCAAGACAAATTTAGTTGGGATAATTCTGCATACAGCCACCAAAGACTCACAGGTCAGCCTTTCTCTGCGTATTATTGACTGCTAAGGAGCTGATTTATTTTTATGAATAAAAATTTCCTACAAATTCACCTTTGAAGCAGCTCATCCTACCCCATTCCACAGTTCACTCCTCTGAATACAGCATTTTTATTATCATTATTGTCATTGGTTGCTTTACAAGAGGTAATTCAATGATTTAGTTATGTTTTTTGTGGAACAACTGTGGTAAAATTGGTATTTGATATGAATTTATAGCTCTAAAAATGCTCTCTAAAGTTATTGGGTCCTGCATATTGCTGTTGGTTAATTTAAGACACTGAGCAGCGTTTATAAAGCTGAGTTTAATTTCATACCAAACTCGGGAAATTTCACAGCTTTCTTTCGTTTTTGTAAAGCTCTTCAAATCAAACAAACAAAAAAAAAAAAAAAAACCAACCAAACCACCAACCAAACCAACGAAACAAACAAAAAAATAAAAAGGTTAATAGAAATAGTCTGATAAACTAAAGTTAAACACAAATTACAGGTTAAGTAATGAAGAGGAAAAAAAAAAAACCAACAACAACAACAACAACAACAAAACAACCAACAACAACAACGACGACAACAACGACAACAAAAAAAAAAAAAACCAAAACAACTCTCGTCAATAATTTAAAAAAAAAACAAACTCACGGAGGAGTTAAACAAAGACAAAAAAAAATAATAATAAAAAAAATAATAATAATAAAAAAAATAATAATAATAAAAAAAAAAAAAAAACATGAACAAATCGTGGTATATTGTACCTTCTGAAGACATGCGTTTAGGCATAGTAGAGACAGGAGCTGGAGAACCATGAGCAGAGGGGTGAGACGGGGGCCTGGAGGGCCGCGAGGGGGGCCTGGAGGGCGGCCGTGTAGGGGTGGCTGCCCGAGGTGGAAGAGAGTTGGGACCTGACTGGTAGCGAGAAGGTGGGCGAGAGGAAGGAGATGGGCAAGGCGATGGCCAGGGAACACCTGACAGAACAAATGATATGAAGGAAAGTATAAAAACTAAAGAAAAAAATTATGGGGGGTGGGGGGAAAGGGGTAGGGGAAGGGAAGGGAGGTCAACAGAAAAAAAAAAAAAAAGTAAAATATGACAAAATGATTTTTTTTTTTTTCTCTTTTTGGTTTTTTTTTTTTTTTTTTCTCCATGGTTTAACCCTTTGGGGATGGATTGAGGCGGTAATTGAGGAGATAAAGTCTCTGCAGGGTTGGGTTTGCCTTGGTTTTGGGTCAAATTGAACTTGTGAATGTCACAGGCTCCCCAAAGGGTTAATTAGGATCTACAAACACTACTAAGGAATAGACAGTAAAGTTTGATCTGTTAGCCTGGCATACCAATGCTCCACAGCACCCAGCACTCCACAAGGTCCTTAACAGCTACCAGAGGTTCTCAAACAGCTGTTCACAAACAGTACTGACCACACAAACTGCTACTTTCAAACCAAATGATGAGCAAATATCCATCTAGGAGCTGGATCTTTACAAAAACCAGCGGTGTTCAGTGTCTGAATCCTGACATTTATGCCTTTATCACTTATCTGAGGTATTAATGGAGGATTTTAATCTAGGATATAGGGCTCATGGTTTCCAAAGCAGAATTAATTGAATTTACAAGCCATTCTGAGTATTTTAGGTCTATGATGATTCAGCAGAGTAATAGGGTGAGAGAAACCACAAATACTACAGACAAATTTCAAGGTTAGCATTGTTTGGGCAAGGCTTAGTTGTCCATCCTTTATACAGCTGACTCTGGCTTTAGAAAGGAAGTCTCACTTACCTTTAGATGCTTCTCAGACTTCCTCTCCAGATAGATCACTTGAGTATTGTACATTTTTCATTTATTCACAGAAATTTATTATAATAACATTTTTTTAATTCTACAAATAATGTCTTGAGGACAAGCCACTGCTGAAACCCATCTCCAGAAATGGTGTTTGGCTTCTGGGACACCAATTCCTGCCACGCAGTGCCTATTGATGCCTGGTTAGAAATACTACCCATGTGTCCAGCAGAAAATACTCAAATACCCATTTGGAGGGAAGGCTTTGGATTCCTTTTCTCTAACACTGTTCTTGTTTCCTCTCCCATTTTCATAAAGTCAGCAAGTGGCTTTATTCTTTTCCAGAAAGGAAGGAAAGCTTCCTCCTGCCACTGCCTTTCACCAGGTGTCAGCACTGCTGCTCCTCCACACAGAGCTTTGCAGTGCCAATGCAGTTTTTCATCTTTAAAACCACACAGTGCACCATCATCTAAGACAAAGGTGTTTGAGGAGGAAAATAAATGACATTTCTGCTCTGCAAAGCCACAGACAGTGTGGTGCATTGTAAATTAAGCCCAAATCCAACTCACAACCTCTGTGTTAAATGATGAATGCTAACCTGGTTTATGGAATACACACCCTAATCCCACAGCGTTTCAACACAACGAGGTGATTATCTGCAGTGTTACGAGGCACATTCATTCAGATTTCAGATACTTGCCTCCGTTAACTACTCTTTGATCTGCTCCAGAGTTAGGGCTGAATTCTGAAGTGTGAGATCCAGACCTTGAGATTGGCGGGCCTGATCCAGACTGGCCCATCCTTGGTGAGTTTTGTCTTCCACTTCCCCAGGACAGCACATCTCTGTTCCTCTGTCCAGGTGGAATGTATTTATTTTCTCTGAAACACAGCAAATTTCTATCAGTTTTGAGAACACAACCCAGAGGCAACAAAAAGCACCCCGTTTTCTCTCTTTTTCTCCCATCAAGCCAAGGGGAAAAATCCAAATAGTATCAGATGTTGACCCAACAGTCACCTCATGAATTGGCTTTTGATAGCGGCCACACAGTCCACTTTATGAGCCTACAGGCACTGAAGCATTTAGCAGTAATGCCTGAAATTCTCCAGGACACACCGAAACCACTGTCCCTTCCTGTAATCTGGGACAAATTCACCACGGTGACAGGTCAGAATGGGGAAGTTTGTTTCACTACAGAGATAATACAGGGCCAGGCAGAGGTGTCCAAGTCAGCTTGAGTGCCAAAACCAGCACAGGATTGTTTACACAAGGTTCCAAACCTAATCAGGCCTGCTGAAAAAGCCCAGTATCAATGAGCAAACTGCCACAGTACCAAAATACCTCCATAATTTAAATAAAAATACTATTCATAGTGTACTCAAGTACCTAGTGTTCACGCCATGTCCTTCTCTTTCATTAGCATTTCTCTGAACAGCAGTATATTTTTCTTCTTCTGTCCTTTCATCATTTTCCAAGGCAACCCGAGCTTTGTATTGGGCACTTGATTCAATTTCCTCTGCTAATTGAGTTGCTCTGGCTTCCCGTTTTAAAAACTCTTCTGAATTATCTCTTTCTAATGGCACCCTAAAAAGACAATGGAAAGGAAAAGAATCTCTGAAATGCATTCAAAAGCAGAAAGGAGCTACAAAAATCACACAGTGTTAGCTCTAACCGAGTCAGAGTGAAAAAAATAATCTTGCTTCTAAGCCAGTAGACTTGCTGTCTTCTTTTAAATACAAAATTCCTGGACTGGTATGATATTATGGATGTATTCAGGGTCATTTACCTGCCTAGAGAGCTGAGTTTAGGGAGCAAAACTTTTCCACAGGATTTGTAAAATCCCCAGTCCCTAAAGCTGTGCAAAGGCTCCAACTTTTAACGTGGTTGAGAACATCAGGAATAAAAAGCCTCAGACTGCTGTTTACATAGGAAGCTACTCCAAGAACCCAAAACTGAATTTTTTTCAGCTATTTACACATTGCCAGCAGACACAACCCTAGTGAAATTAGAGAGTGACATCCTTAATTCTCTGATAATTCCAGCCACTGGATTTCAGCTCTCCCAGTTACCAAGAACTGCAGAAAAAAATGGATGCAACACTTCAGAGCACAGGACCAGAAATCCCTGACTCATCTGTGAGTGCCAGGACCTCAATCCCATCCATTCCATGTCTCTCTCTATGGCAGGCAATGGAATATTGCAAAAATCATCCCTTAGGAAAGCCACCGAGTCAAAATTCAGTATGTGAGCACTGAAACACTGAAAAAACCCAGCCAGGGATGGGGTCATACCTGGCACCTCCTTCTGCCACCCATTTTTGGGGTTTACCTGCCCTAATTTTTGTGTCAGGTTCATTTTTTAACCTGATTTTAACTTCAGGTTGCAAAAGTTTACTTACTTCAGAATAAACTACATAAAAATACGGAGCAGAGCTGAGGCTTGGCCCATGCTCTGCTGGGCATTATAGAATCACTAGTGCCTGTATTTTGAATAATATAAAGAAGAAAAACAAAAAAAGTAGGTGGAGATACAAGCCAGGTATAAAATAATTTATGCAAAATTGCTCAAGTGTTGGTGGCAGAACGAGGAAAACAAGTGGCTTTGCCAAATTCCAAGCCAGCACTCAGTTACTGCAGCACAAGTTTTTCCCCCCATTTTTGGCCAGTCAAAACATTTACTGGCCTTATCAAGGGTAACTGCAAAAATATTCAATAAAACCCTTCAGCATAAAGGCCTGGCTCAAATAAGATTTACAAGAATGCAAACCTGGTCCCAGGCCCCTCTGTTAATAACACAATAAGGGAGAACAGCCAATAATCCTCATTTATTTAAAGTGATTGCAAAAACTGAAGGATGTATGGCAACCTAAAGAGGCAGGGAATGATTTCATGTTTTCTAACAAGCCATTAAAGATGAGAGAAAGGGGATGGACAGGATGACATTGTTCAGAACCCTGGTGATGATCAATACATTTGCTGGAACACAAACTTGTACCTTGATGTGGTTTGACAAACTATACCTGCTACTGCTTAGCTCTAGGAAGAGAAAACAATCAAACAGTAAATCCTTTACAATCCTTCAGCTGCACATCTAAGCATTTAACTACACTGCTGCTCATCCCAGAGTTGGAAAATCAGGAAAAGAGCTTCCCAGTTTAGCAGACTGATATGCAAAGCAAGTTGCTTGACAAGGGGGGGGAAAAAAAATGAATTCATTTAAAGCCACCTTTGTGTTTTTAATCTGTTTCCATTAATATCCAGAAAGCAGAAAGATGGAAGACTAAAGTTCAAAAGTACAAAAAGTACTTAGAGCAGTGAAGGGAAGGAAAGAACAGCTTCCCCAGGATTCAAACATAAGCCGATTAGGACACTTTGATTATCACCATGTTACAGGTCCATTTGTACAAAACAGAGGAATCAGATTGTTGAACCAGAGACCTGTAGACAAGTGCACACACACACACACACACAAAAAAATCAAAATATTCACTGCCATTCCTTGATATTCAAAAAAAAAAACGAGTTTCTGCTTCAGGGGTTAAAAGAGTGGGGAAATATTGAAGCCATTTCACAATGTCTTGAACATCTGCAGTCCATTTGTGTTGCAGTTGCAGTGAACATTATAGCTGCAGACCCCGGGGAATAAATCACTGCCAGAGTAGCCAGAGCAGCCTTTACACTACTTCTATATTCCAGTTGTTATTATATTTAACTAAAACTTCAGTTTAGAGCTGGACAAGTCTGCTGTACAAGCCATCCCCAGCACACAACCCCCACCCTGGTTATCAGCAGCTTTTCAGCGTTCCAGTACCTTCCAGATCAATTGTCTCAATAAAATCAGGATTTAGCCAAACTGCTCTGCTAGGTTAAACAAAAACTATAGGTATAGCAGCTAGACACAGATTAATTCACAGCTTTCCATCCTATTCCTGGAAGTTTCTGCAAGAAACAAGCCTTATTGCATGGCAAAATTCAGAAAACTCTGCAATGGGAATGAGCTGTGCCCATTTAAGGGAATATATAAAGATTTCTACATCTAACTATTCACAGAAAGCTGGCAAGGTTTCTTAAGCACCATTCATTCATTGCTTTTGCAGTTATTCGATTCCACAACTTCAGAAACTATGCAAAATGAGCTGCAGAATATAAAGTTTGTCAAACCAGCGAGAACATTCAATACAAATCTAATAACAAAATATTTTGGAACTTACGTATAAGAAGATAAACTGCTGTCATAAGTTGACACTACACCATAATTTTCTTCATTGTAACGAAACATGTCATTGGGATCCCATCCATTAGACTAGAAGAAAATGATGCTTGTTTTTCAAAATGACACTGAAAACACATTCCCTTCAAATTAAGGGCTGATGGCAGAATTTAAACCTTCTGCCCTTTTTCCTGGGCCTATGAATCCACTGTCCAGATAACAAAGTTATTAATGCCACAGTTCATTTCAGGGAGCTTTGTTCATCAGCTGCACAGATTCTACCTTCAAAATCCTTTCTTTTTTTTTTTCTTTGTTTGTTGTGAGTCTTTGCATTGTTTTTGTGATTTTTTTAAAGTACATGCTCACTCTGTACTAGAGCACTACTGGCTAGCAAGACATACATACATTAATAACTTTTTTTGCCTTTTCCAAAAAGTGCAAATTAACACTTCTGCAATTTTTTAAAAGCACTGATGGAATTACCTGAGAGGCACCACAGGCAGAAGACTCCTGTCGATCTGCACAACTCCCCCACTTCAGTAAAATTGCTACCACAGCACTCAAGCACAACAATAAATGGTTTGAGTATTTTATAAAAGCACTGAGAGTATTCCAATAAATCTCAGCTCTACAGTATGGACACCAAAACTGACAGGAGAATTGTTCTACCCAAAGTTAATATGCTCTAATCAGTAATATTATCTCCTTGAGCACACTGCAGGCTGAATACCTGGCTACAAGAATTTCTGCTTGAGGAAAAGCTGACTGCAGTGATACATGAGGACATGGCATTTGAGGCCATATTCTTCATCTAATGATTCATAATCTGAGACTGTCCCTGTGCTTGGGTCAGGCTTCCATCAATTCCCTCCATCTGCAGCCCAGGGACACTTAGCTGAGCACAATATTCCCCATAATTTCCAAGTGCAGTGACAGTCAGACAGGAAGGCTCTGATTAAACATAAATCACTTTGGGGCATTGCTGGATTTGGAGTCCTTAACAAAAGCTGCTCTTTGGGTCCAGGAGTCCAACACAGCTCTTACCACAGCAGCTGCCATTGGTCAGAATTTGCCAAAAGTGCCATTTGAAAGGCAGCTATTCTCAGATCGTTCCAAAGGGCTGTGGCAGCTGCTGGCAAAGACTGAACATCCACCAGCAAAATGCAGGACAGCAATTTTGCTCCTCCAAAGTTTATTACTTAGATTGAAAATTAAAGAATTATTTCAAGGCATGTCCAGGGAAAAAGCTCATTTTCTACTGATGGCCAGAGATGATAAAAAGCATCACTTACGACATCTGTCTCCAGCGCCTCCAGCTCCTCGGAAGCCGTGTTCTCTCCTCCATCCCATGGCTCCAGATCCTTTTCCTTGTGCTCTCCATTAACTTTAGCACTGATGGCTGAATCAGTAAAAGCATCTGCAACAGAGTGGGGAGGGATGGGACCAGTGAGACCAGTTTGGGTAAGCTGGCACATTGGTTTTTATCTGAGGAACAGCCCAAACACAGCTGAATCACAGGCACAATGTCATCCTTCCCTTGTCTTGGAGCTTCTGGATGTCAGAAAGGTGCCTATTCCAGACTTAAAGTAACTATGAGAGTACAGAATAACTTCTCCCATATCAGAAAATAGAATTAATTTCAGTTATTTCAAGGTATTTTCTACAATAACATGTAGAAAAAGGGAAAAAAAGACAACACAAGGATACTTATTCCTCTAGAAAACCCAAGACTTGTATAAAATTCTTTTCCAACCAGCCCACACAACAGTGTGCAAATACCAAAAGAGCACGAAAGCAACTCCCTAAATGGGAAAAATACAATTTTCCTTTCAAATATTCAAATTTCTTCTATTTGCACAACTCCTCACATACCAACACAGCAATTATCCATCAGCTTGGTGTTCCCATTTCCTGTGACATGAACAGAGGAGTCTCCTCTCCTGCCAGAGTTTTTCCAAGCAACAGCTTACCCAAATCACACAAAAAAATTCAGGAACTCTCTACTTTTTGTTCTCAACAACATAAGAGAATAAATAACCAGTAAGCTTCTTCTATTGTTTGTAAAAATTATAAAAACATCAAAGAATAAAGATCACAAACATTTATTTTGACTCGTTCATGTTTCATTCAAGCCAGATTTAAGAAGGAATAATATCAGAGTATTACAAGTGCTGTGAAAATGTATTTAAAGCTATTCACCAAGGAAGTCAAGCTTTCAGACTTGTAAGCAACTGGATCTCAGAACTACATACAGAACTTTAAAAAAATCAAATAAGCTCGTTATAAGCTCACAAATAAATGAATCAGCCTTAAATAAATAAGTCTTCAATCCAGAATTTCCTATCATCATTCTACTGATAAAATAAGGAGCAAACATTTCAGACCTTTAGAAAAGATGAAATCAAACCACCAGGCAGTGCCAGATCAGGAAAAACATGGCCTGAATTAACTTTTGGCAAGATCTAAAAATCTGCCTTAAAAAAAAAAAAAAAAAAGAACTTTCAAGTTATTATGAAAAGAATTCCCAACATATGAAGTTGGCCACTGATGTAACAGCTTTTACACAATCACTGAAGATGTTTTAAAGAGACTGCTGACACTGCTTATTATTCCTGTTTTACCCAAGCTCACAGTGCAATTCTGCACATATAGTGGATAAAAATTCACTGTGCTTGGTCTCTCTAATAACAGTCATGAAATGCTCAAACAGCTTTTAAAATATACTTTATTGTAATATATACTGTACCTGTGTCTTCAGATGTCGCCTGAAACTACACAGGAACACAGTGCTACAACTCATAGTTAAGTAGTAGCTAAAGAGCACATTTTTAAGAATTTTTAAGAATTTTTAAGAATGGAAAGTCTACATTTACCTTATCAATATCCCGTGGCTTAACCCATATAAACCAGTGTTGCTCCTGCCCTAAACATCATTAATTCCACATTTTATTTCTGCTCAGATTGGGACATTTTACACCAAATCCAAGTTGAAGGCTGTTTGTATCTTTTAGGAGACTGCAATTTATTTCTGTTTCTCTGGGAGTGGAGGGAGCTCCTCTTCAGTGAGATTAGATAAATATGAATTAGGAGCCTGATGGCAGCACCTGATGAAGGTGATTTGTGTTTCAGAAGGGTGTTTCCTTAATTTCTATTAAATTCCTCCAGGCAAACTCCACACAACTGTGCCATTTTGGATACTGTGAATAAAATACCAGCTTAACAAGACTCATCTACTCAACCCACTAATTTTCTTATTTAAACAGCCACATAAACATTCAGAAGCGCTGTTATTGTAATGATACAGATGGAAAAAACACCCAAGTCAAAACAAAAACTCCACTATCAGCAAGTGCTACAGGTCTGAGTAGGATGTGTGCAGCCACTGCTAAGTTTCCCAGTAAATCCAGTATTTCACAGGGCACAGG
The DNA here is from genome assembly GCF_049639895.1 of Pseudopodoces humilis. Lineage (NCBI taxonomy): Eukaryota > Metazoa > Chordata > Aves > Passeriformes > Paridae > Pseudopodoces > Pseudopodoces humilis. Next base: position 3,543,299 of record NC_142219.1, read on the forward strand.
AAGCTCCACTGCTCTGCGCTCCTCTCTCATTTTACAATGAGAGCCACAAGTGAGACTGTGTCCCTTTAACCTCTACAACTCAGAGAAAATCCAAAGACAGGAGAAATTCAAGCTACAAAGGCACTCCCAGTCAGACAATGTGGTCTCAAGAGCATCCAGGCAAAGTTTAAATGCAGCAGGATGGTACCTCAAGGCACAGATCAGTATTTTCCTGGAACAAACAGCAGGGCAGGCACATGGGAGACCAGAATTAAAAGCCCAGCAAAGCCTCTACCAAAATTAATCAGCAACAAAATTGAGAAAGAATGTAAAAAAATCTAAAAGTGACAGCTTCCAAAACATAAAAATGTGGCTCTTAAGATGATTAATAAAGTAGAAGGTAAAGCATGAGCTGACTGGCAGAGCAATAACTGACAAGACACTGCACAGGCTCAGCTTCCCCCTTATCTGGTGCCTCTTATCTCTGAGCTGTTGAGTGAGCAATTCACATGACACCTTGACAAGGCCAAATTTTTAATCAATGCCTTTTCTACACGGCAAAACCTGAGGTAAAGATCAAATGGAAACAAGGGGCTGAGGCTGTAACACTCAATTAGCCCCCAATGCCTCTGTATCTGCTTAAGGTGACATTTTCTAAGCAGAGGAAATCTTTGGGTATCAAAGACCTCATTTTTAAAACCTGGTAAAAAAATGATGAAATCATTGTTCATAAATGGAAAAAAATCCCAAGGAGAACTCTATGCAATGGAAATTCACATTAAGACAAATTAAAAAGGCACATTCTGCGAAAAACTCAGCTGGGGCAAATTCTTCAAGTGTGTGGTACTAAATGAGTTAAAGAACAAAGTGCCAGAACAGAGCAATTAAGAGTCCGGGTTTAATTAATTTCAATATCTAACATGCTTGTTTTCACAAACAGATTTTGGTGAAGAGCACAAATGTGCAATTAAGTGCCAGTCTGCAGCTGAAATGCCATTAAACCAATCAGTGTTACGTGCCAAAGGTGCTGATGCCACTCACTGAAGCTTTGATCAAGTCAAAGAAAACTGAGATTTCGCCTTAAAGGTTTCAACAGTAAACTCTGATTTGTTTTGTAACTACTTACTACTGATTTGAAACATTAAAACCAGTTACCACCGGCTCTGCAGAGCCAACATTTCCTTCCTTTGTTCATAAGATGCCTTCTGCTATTCCCCTTGCAACACTTTCTCTGGAAGGATGCCACTTTCAGAGCTAATTCAAGGAAAAACTTAAATAGCCAATTCTCTTCTGCCTTTCTTTTCATTGGATTTGTAGGATTTTCCTCAGCATGCCAAAAAACAATAAAAACATTGAAGAAGTCTTTTACTTTACCAGTAAGTTATGATGTTTGAATTGTCTTGTCTTTAAAGAGAAGCCAAGAAGGCAACTCCAAAGCCTTACTGAAATCTGAATCCCATCAAACCAGCTCTGTGGACTGATCAGTGCTCAGGGCTCCAGGAAACACTTCTTGTGTAGAATCAGGAGAAACAGAACCTCCTGCATCAATCAGGAGCCCAAATCACACAGCAGCAGCAAGATCTCAGCACTCAAAGGTGAAGCAGAAAGATGTGATAATATTAATGTACAGCCAAGGATTTCAGCCAGAAGTGAGAGTGGGTTTTTAGCAGCTGATTTCCACTGCACAAAGAGAAATCAGTGTCAGCCCCTCTTTAAAAGCAGACAGAACAGTCTGAAAGGGGGATGATGGGTGTAATACAGCTTCACCTGAGTTTCCCAGTGTATGTTTCATTCATCAGCCTGCCTGTACTGCAGCAAACCACAATTCCACAGAGAGAGACCCTCAGGTGACTCCCTCCCATTCCTCTGGAAGCCAAACAAGAGCCTGCAGGAGCTGCAAGGTCTGTGCAGACTGACAGAGCTGCAAATAAGAGCCCAGCAAGCAGAGACACATCGATTTTTTGAACATTCACAGCCACAACACCCTTCTCTGCACAGACCTACCAATTTTTCTCCCAACCCTCCCAATTTCCACAATCTGGGCAGACCCCAGGCTTTCTCCATGGGTGCCTCTGAAGGTGCAGTGTCATGCTTGGCACCAACCCACGTGTGCTGCTCCCAGTTCCACCCCCCAGGCCTGCACTGGTGTTCCCTCCCCTGAACTCTCTGGCTGGGTTATCAGCTCCCTGCACCAAAGCTGCAGGGCTGTGATAGCACTGGCAGCTGCCTGGCAGGCTCTGGCAGAGGCTTTTCACACACAACTCTATTTTCCTTCTTCTGAAAGGAGACTCCATCCCATTCCCTTTCTCCTCAGCTGCTGCTCTTTCCCATTCCTCTTCCAGTCCCTTTTTCATAAGCCAGAGAACATCTCTGCTACCCAAACCTGAGGGTGGAGCAGAAGATCCAAACCCACAGCCAGGAGTCCATTTTCCCACAGTCCTCCAGCCCAGCAGGGAATAAATGCCAGAATAAAATCCACAGATATTTATACTGAATTGGGAGACCAGGATGCATTAAAATTTTCCAAACAGTATCTTCTGCAGAAATTTATTTAGTTAAAGGGCTCCACAACAGTCTAGAAGCCTCTTACAGGGTTAGAAACTACACAGAGCACAGAATATTCTGAGTTGGAAAGGACCACAAGGATCATCAGACCTCAACATCCCCACTCCAGGTAAGCCTCCCAAAGGAGAGCTCGTGAAAAGCCCTTTTATTTGACTATGATTTTAAAGCCTTTCCACCAAGTATTTCCAAATTCTCCTTATTTGTCTGTGAAAGCAAAAGACTTCTGAGTGTTAGACAATTTAAAAGTCTCTGTTCCTTAGTAAGTGTAACCAGAGCACCAAGCAGAGACAATTCCCAAAACAAGGAGCACCAAGTCCTCAGGCAGGAGTTCAGAGTCAGCTTCCACTCTAAATCATCCAGCACCACGAAGATCTGGGTTTATTTACATGAAAAAAAGGCCAGCAGTTCCTCCATGCACATTCATAAACTTCCAGCCTTTTGAATCCTTGCTTGTTTAATTTCTGAGGAAGCAGAAAGCCCCTCATTGCTCTAATTTGGAGGTGTGATCAGAGACTGGGTTACACTTTCAAGTGTCATTTCCAGATAATGTATTTTTGAGACAAAATGGAAAGCAGATTAATTCACCCACCCTGAGTTATCAAGTTCTGCAGCCTTCCAGTTTATCTTGCTCCAAGTCTTTATGGCTTTATTTCAGCTCTCCAGTATTTAAGAGATTTAGACTCAGTCATTCCACCTAATAAAGTGAACTGAGGGACTGCTCAACCTGAAACAGTCATTTTCTTTTAGAAAATGTCCATTGAGCAATTATTCCTAGAAGCAGTAGTATATTCCTTATTCAGTCTGCTGAAAATCTATAAAGATTGGGTGAGGGAGAGCCCAGTTTGCATTTACATTAAAGTGATGTTCATACCAAACCCATTACAAAACAGCTCGCATGTAATTTAAATTCCCAGTCCCATCCAGAACCTGGAACTTATCTGCATTTCAATGCTGCATTTGCTCTGACATTATGCATCATCATCTGGGAAAAGCAAAAATTCCTTGAAACAACAAACCTCTCATTCTGTAGCTTTAAATCAGGCAAGAACAAAACACAAGGTGAAGAGAGAAATTCTCATTAAATGTCCTCAGGTCCCTACACATCTCTAAGTCCCTGCTAATGGGAATAAAACCTGTGTTCCAATAACCACTGAGCTGCTGTGACAGCTCTTAATCAACCTGTAAATGTATACAGAGACAATTTCACCCCATGCCATAAAAACCTGTGGATTTCCTTTTATTCCTTATCCCAGCAAATCAGCAACATTAAACATAAAGACTCTGGAGATTTGCTGCCCAAAAAAACAGAGAAATCTGCAAAGGAATACAACTGACTCAGGAGCACTTAGGATCCAGAAAAATAATAATGGGCTTTGAGGTCAGACATTAGAAGTATGAAGACTGCCTGCAAAATTGTTTAATTTGAGCAGTTTCAATGTCTTCAAGAATTTAAGACTTGTCTGTCACCTCTCTGTACTTTGAAGAGCTTTACCTACAGGTCTAAAAGATGTAAAGGAGAAATTAAAACATAAATAGAGAATTTTAAAAAAAATCAGCTTTGTTTGCAGGAGTATTTATAGAATATTTCTATGAATGCATGTTTAGACACAGAAGTTACCTCAGTATAGACTCTATATATCTCAACTCTGAGAAATAATCTTTTTCCAAAGAGTTTCTGTATTCAGTGATTCTTGTATAACACTTAACATAGAATTTTAGAAAGACATTTACAAAAAATGTGTCTACCTCCCATAGAATCTATAAAATATTCTGTAAAACCACTAAAGCTTTGCTTTCCAGCCACCAAACCAACTAGTAAAAATTACTATTTTTTTTTTGAAATTTATAAATTTCTGATTGCAGGAGGTGCTGAAGTTTTGCATTCTTTAAGAATTACGAATCTAAATATGAACTTCAATATTTGGATCCTAAAGGATCTACTTTGAAAGACCTTGAATTGTAATCTTAAAACATAAAAAAAAAAATTAAAAAATTAAAACAAATATACCTCTTCTGGCATAATTGGTATCCATATCCTTAAAATGCACCATAACAAAGTCTGAAGACTTGAACAAGATACTCTCTAGGATGTCCTCCCGTTTTGGCCCCAAACTGGATTCTGCAGTTTTACGATGAGCAGCATCAACCACTAAATCACACTGTGGGAAATACAAACACAAGGCACTGCTTTACTGCACAGTCATCCCCCACCCAAAATTTTCCCATATTTGCAAAAACTAGGTATTTACAATCTGTTTGTGTAAATCTAGGCATGAACAGTAAAAATAATTCACGGTAAATATTCAAATTTTAATCAAATGTTGGTTATGTGGTATTAGGATTTTTCATGATAGGGAAGAGTCAAACTGTAAAAAATTACCTTAGGACTGTAGGTTTTAAAAACTCCTTCATATATACCACCATTTTTCACCTGTACTTCACATTTGGATCCCTAGAATGGAAGAAAAATGAAAACATAACTCTCTACCAACATGACAAATAACATTACAGTGATTTTCTTAAACATTTGTTCTTTACATAAGTCCAAAGTGTAAAAATACAGCTCAGTTTTTAGCCAAATCTCCTCATTCAGCATCTGCCCATTTATAAATACACTGCTGTGCTCTGCAAATTCAAACAGCTGGGTGTGTATGGACAGTTATGAAGGGGTTTAAGATGCTCACTGGAGAATATTTGGTTCTCTCAAGACTCTTGACCAGTGAAAACACACAAATCAGGTTTTGTGCAAACCCCAAATCTGTGTCTGTGTGGGTACAAATAAGGATAAAAGCTTATCCTGGCCTTGAGCAGATGTGGGACACTCTATCTTACTTCATTCTGCCATGTCAGGGCTTCCCTTAAAATCTTGGGAGAAAGGTTTCTGATCCCTGCACACAGACTCATTTTATTTATCCAGAACCTCTCTAAAGGCAGGAAATTCAAAATGCAACCAGTCCACCTAAGAAATCTGCAAATTAGAGTTAAACCTTTCCTAAAAATTCTATGATCCTTTAAAGCTCAACCTTGGCAAAAAGTGTTTAAAGTTTAATATTCACATCTTTATATTACAATTGGTGGATTAGTTAACAATTCCCTGTCACTATAGGAATATTCTTCCAAATATGAAGACTTACAACAACTGATGTGAGTATGTGAACCATTCTCATGTTTGCATAGATGCCATCAAAGGAAATCTGAAAAATAAGAAAGCCGTCATGAACACTGAAGAAATTCCAAAAGCCAGAACACCCAACCCAGGCTTTCATCAGTACACTGAAAAATCACAGAAACCTTGGGCAAAAATCTTACTCAGGCAAGATACATGGAATGTTTATTATTGCATATTAATATTAAACATGCCAGGGGAGATTTTCAGAGGGCTCCTGATTTTTCTCTGACCAGTTAAAGATCTAACACCTTCCCAAACAAGCTAAAAATCCCAGGAGAGCCCCTAATGTCTCTCCATTAAGGAAATTCTCTGGCTGGCTGGGTGCAGCTGATATGCACAGATCTGAGGGATGTCAGCAGGGCTTTGTTTTTAAACAAAAAAAAGCCCTGCTGGTTTAAGAACCATCAAGAGAATAAGGCACTTGCAGTGCTGCAGAAGCAAAAAGGTGTTTTCAGGCCTGCTCAACCTCATCCTTTCATCTCCCAGCCCTGATTACACACATTAACAGGAGCTAAATCGTGGAGTGCTAAGTTGCCACAAACCCTGTCATTAATTTAGTCCAAAGTAACTCAGTGCAGCACCAGGACCTGCAATCCTGGCTGGGAGAGCTGGGCAGGTGTCCCCAGGCTGCTGGAGGACACATTCACCTCAGTGCAGGTGTTTTGTTGCAATATCTTTGGTATCTCTTTGTGTTTGTAAGAGATGCTAAAAAGAGCTCTTGGGATCTCACTATACTCTGAGTTTTTGAACTGACAACATATTTTTAACTGTCAGCCACTTTCCTGAGCTGAAACAAATTTAGGGACACTCCTGTGCTCAGCACTCAGTGCACAGCACATACAGACCAAAATCTGGGGATGTTTAGTGTTTGCCTATGACCTTTCCCACCAGTTTTCCTCAAAGCTTCTTTAGTTTTCCTCCAGTGTCTTGGTATCTTCAATAAACATTTATGTAAGCAAACTGCAGCCCTTTTAGATCTTCCTGCTTCTGCTCCATTCCCCAAAAATAGGCATCTTTAAAAACCAGGCCAGCAACAAATTGACAAATATTTGATTAGTGAAGTTCAAAGATTCTCTCTTTCAATTGAGATCCATTTATTTAGCTCTGATAAAATGATGTTCTGCAAGTCAAGCCACATCTAGACTCCAATAATACACACCCATGAGAACAACTAAAGCTGCACATTGGAGCTGCTGAGAATAATTCAGCAATTTTAGAGTAAAGCTAAACAAAGTAGTTATTTTTATTTCATTAAATGCTGCCTTACTGTCATCTGTTTAAGGGAGAAGCCAATGTTAGAATTTTCAGATAGAAACTAATTCAAAATGCCTTAAGCTAAATGTTATTTACATTTACAGCTGTAATTGCAAGAAAATGCAGAATATTCATATTAGTGCAGTCAAAAGTTTAAGTGAACTTTCCCCCCTTCACCCTCCTAGGAGACTTAAGTGAAGGTGAGATGCTACTCTTTAGAAAATTGTATCTCACTCTAAAGTATCCACCCACCATGGTATCCCAAGAAAAAAAATGGGAAAGAATATTCCAGTATCTGCCATTCTTTTAAGTTGTTTCTTTCTGCTCTGCACTGGCACAAAGAAGAGAAACCACAAACTTACCGTAGGCTGAGGTGGTCCTTTGCCACTGCTGCGGCCTCTGGAATTAAACACACACATTGGATATGATTAAAGAACTGCTGAAACTGCTGTATTTCCTACCAAGCAAGAATTCCAAACCCATCTTAATTTAGGGTTGAGAACAGGGTTGGGAAAACCAGCATTCCCAGAGAGCAGAGCCTGACAAGGACCCACTGGGTTTATCTCCAACCTGCTGACCTACCAAGTGCCATCAGCAGGCAGAAGATAAATTAAAGGACAAAATTAAGAAAATACTAAGCTTATAAAATGAGAGTAAGAATAAAAGAACAATCCTGTGACTAAAGCAAATTCCAAAAGTCTATGGCACACAAAAGCAGGACCCAGATCAGGCTCAAGCTCTCTACAGCAGACGGTCCCTTCCTTGAGCCAGGAGGCTCCAGATGTTGTCACAGTGTCACCCAAACAAGTGACCCTGCCTCAGAGGAGCCCTGACTGTGAGGCTCTACCTACACAGCTCATTGCTAAATGCTCTCACAACGCTGCAAACACAATAATGCTGTCCACTGCCCCAAAAACACCAGCTCTTCCTAATGCCAATCTGTCACTGTGTAGCACTCAGGACCCCTGGGGATGCTCAGAACACTCTGCACACTAAGAAGGGTCAGTCTGTGCCCTCCACCCCAGCCCCAAAGCATCCCTGCAGTTAAAAAAGTCCCCAACAGCTCCAATTCTTCAACTCCACTGGTGTATTTTAATTCTAAGTGCCTCCCTTGTACTGAGAAGTCCTAGTTTCAAATACTCCTCATAGTGATTTAGATTTGTGTTATGACTTCAGGAGCGCTCACTGTAATGTGAGGCAAAAATAAATCTCCTGTTCTATTAAAAAAAACCTCAATTTTTTAAATAGACTCACCTTACTGACACACAACCATTTCAATAAAGACACCTGAAGAATCATGCCTGGTGTTATCTAAACAACACTGGAATCTAAATCCAACTGGATGGCACAAAACCATGGAATGGCTGGGGTTGGAAAGGACCTTAAAGATCCATCCTCACCTCATGGGCAGGGACACCTTCCCCTAGAGCAGGCTGCTCAGAGCTCCTGAACACCTTCATTAGATGCCAACTGCATTCAAATGCTTTTAAAAACACCAAGCTGGGGCTGAATACAACCTACCCCCCCAAAGTAACAGGCCCTTCTAAAAGAGAGCTCCCAAGGTAGTCAAAAAAACCAAAGGAACTTCTCTCAGTGAACAGAAATAACCCTTCAATAAATTCTGCCGAAATAAGCAAAGCCATCAGAGAGCCCTGAAAGGCTTTAATGAGGAAAAAATGAAAAGCCACTAAACTATCACCTGACTAATTTCCAACAAGCTTCTGCAACATGACTGTGGTGTCAGAGCATCACACATGCTGAGGGCATTGCCTGATGGCAGAACTGCAGATTTACCCAGCAGGCAATTTCAGGATATTACAGAGTGCTAATCTCACCAAAAAAAAAGCTCTAATGCAAATATTCTTTATTTAACTACTCATCAGTCTTAACTTTCCGTAGGGCAGCTTCACAATACCAGGCTTGCTCTGGAGCAAATCTCACCATTTACCAAATCTGACATTTGTTAAATGGCCTCCAAGAGAATTGAAGCCTTGTGAACTTGGAACAGCATTTTTGCATCATATTCAGACCCTCATCTTTCTGAAAGTCATTTCACCAGATGTGGAACCCCCACATAAGAGGCACAGCCCAGTTTGATTTGTCCTTCTACTACAATCAAAAATGTGACCATCATGGTCACCCACAGAACTTGGCCAAAGTCAATCAATTTTACCAGTTCCATCTGCTGCTCTCATAGATTTTAGAAGATCCTCCTTCCTCCATCAGCTATAGATCAAGTGAAAGAGTTTTGTGTCTTTGCAAGAGAAACCACTCCCATTTTTACTGACCAAGTATTCTTAGACCTGAAATAACTAGGTTGCTAGACTGGGCAGAAAGTTTGAAGTATTCCCTCTAAGCATCAACCCAAGAATTCTGGATTTTCCATCTCTTACCACATTTCCAAAATTACTGTTCCTACCCACACTTCTTCAAGAAACAAACTGATTGTGCACATCCACATCAGCAAGAAGTGCCAAACTCTACATCAGCCAAGAACTAAAGCAGAAATTCTGTTATCTATCAGGTCTCTTTATAAATCTCTTGTTTTCCAACTACAACTGCTAATCACAAACCATTGGAGAAAAAAAAAAAACCAAACAAAAATCCCACATTCACCAAGATGAAAAAAAAAATAATTTATCATTCTTACCAAGCAACAATTTAACCAAAAATGTATCTTCTGCTAAAACCGAGGCCATCAACTTGAGTTTCATATTCCAATAGGTGAAAACTCAAATTCAAACTATCATTTGATACATCTGAAAAAAATCCCAAAAAACTCAGAACCTTTACAAAAGACAAAGGTGGATGGGTTTTGCCAGATGTTTAACATCATTTGGAACAGGAGAGTAAAACAAAGAAATGGAGGTGGGGGGAATCTAAGAATTGCTAGGAAAACTCCATAGCAATTTGGCACTGCTACCTAAAACCCCGTTTACATTAGGGTAAATATGGAAAAAAAAAAATAAAAAAAATAATTCATTATGCATTGCAGATCTGTGGTTAAAGGTAAACCTGGGTGAAGACAGGACAGCCTGGCAAAATCCAAGCTGGAAACCATTTGCTTTGGGGTAGCAAAGTCCCGAACTCAGGACAAAGTAACGACTGAGCAATTCAACTTAGCGCCGACTCCTTGGGTCCAGCAGTTACATCCCAAGAGGCAAAGTCTCCATCAAGGCCCAAAAGCTGCACTATAAATGTTTTTTCCCAGCAGCAACTTGCACATTTTTTTCTATTTTTATGAGTATTTCCTCAGCATCCCTCACCTCCCTCTTTAATGTTTACATGCCAAGCAGAGTGTTTGTATAAGCAAAACAAGGTCACGCATTTGTGTTTTCCCAGTTAATGCAAGGGAAACAAAGTCGCTCCTGGATGGGAAAGAAAGTCTCCAGTTTTCTCTCCAGCAGCATCTTCACTTTGAAACTAAGAAATAAATGCAGCCACACTGCAATTAATGTCTGGAGAGAAAATGCAGTGACAAAGACCTGAATTTAAAGAGGGTGAATGGATGTTTCTGGAGCACTGACTGACATTGTTGCAGCTTGGAAAACAAATTTACAGGGTACTCTAAAGAACTTTAGTGCAGAGAGCTGGCAAAGCTTTTCTTCTCAGGGAGAAATCTGAAGTGCAAAGTTTTATTTCAGTGCGGTGTTTGGCTCTATAAAGTCAAATGAATCGAAGATGTCAAATGAAGATTATGCAAGAAGACCTGCAGCTTTATTTTCTGCATTTTTTTCCCCCAGTACTGACACCAGTAATGTCAACTTGTATCTCCACACCGGGTGACAGCCTCTACCCCATCTGGATGTGCAACAACCTGACCCAAGTCTGGCCCAGTGCACATCTGGAACCTGTTGATGGGCTTAGTCATTGAAGAACCTTCACAGGCATTGCCACGAATCAGTTGTTATATTAAAAGTTACTCAAAACCAGGGATGTAACACCACCAAAAGTGCATTTACAGTGATAAGAGACCTGCAGGTTAACCAGTCATTCTGCTCAGCAGTTTAGCACAGTTGCACTAAAACCCACACAAAGATGTCAGAACCAGCTGGAAAATCTCTGACTGGCACGTGTGATCAGACCTCCAGAACAGTCACTGCCCTTAAATTCCAGCACCTTGGCACTCAGCATTCCCTTCCCTCCATCTGAACAGGATGGTCACCACCCTAAAGCCTTCAGTTAGGCTCTCAAGAAAGGGATGTCAAGGAAGAAGGAAAATACATGGAGGCAAGAAGGTGGTGTCATTTGCTTTTGAGACTGAACCACAAGGTGGTTTCGGTTTTAGCTTTTTGATAGGAAAAAAGCTATTTTTAAAGGACAGTAACTCGGTGTATTCTTACAGGACTCCCAAGCCCAGTTAGGCAAGCAAGTTACCAAAATGAAAAATCCCTTCTGCCACAATTGTAGCAAGACAAGAAACATCCAAACCCTGACTCTGAGGTGTTTTGCCTTCAGATAAAACAACAATGAGGAAAAACTAACAACAAAAAAAGGATGAAGAGATGGAGGAGAGCTGAGATAGATGTAACTTGCAGCTAGAGGACAGCTAACCCTCCTGTGCTTGCATAACAGCAAAACTCCACTCAAACACAGAAAGTAGATGTTAGATAATGTTCTGACAGCACAGTGAGCAAGTTTGTGAACCAAGTCTACATTTTCCCTAATTACAGCGCGCTGTGCTATTGGCATCTCCCCTGCAGCCCAAGCCCATCTGCCATAGTGCACATTAAACAAACAGCATTTCACTCGGGGCCTCTTTATAACAAAGGTATTAATCCTTCTTTATTATCACAAACACCTTCAAGGATGCCTTCATTTCTGATTTTTTCCCTTTGTCTAAAAGCAATTAATAGTGTAGTAAAAAAACACTGGAATGCCTTGGTTGTTGACACGGGATTTTACCTTTTCTAACCTGAAATACAGATGTGCAGCAGGATGAACCCATGGAGACCAAGGCAGTGAGCAGAGCTGACCCTTCCCTCGTGATCAGAGGTAGAAGGACAAGTGCTCAGCCCAATTCTTCCAGTAACAAGCCCACAGCAGAAAATTAGGCCCAGGACAGTTAATTATCAATGAGTTTTCTGCCCAAACTAAGCTTTCAAGAGCAACTTAGCCATGAAAAGTAACATTTTTTTTCTCCATGGGAATGTTAGTGCTGGAGGGGGACAAACTGCTGGGCAGAAAGCTTGGCATAAACTGGAGATGTTTAAGTTTTTATTGAAGAATATAACACATCAAATTGATAGCAAGATGCAGACCACCTGAATTTTTGTTTTTCTGAACAGAAAAGCCACTGAGCTTTTCATTCACATGGCCAGATTTACAGCATGAACCATTTTTGAATTTGCACTCCCCAAAAGACCAAGGACAGCTATAGAGGAAGATCTCTGAAGGTGTTCCATGGGGCTCCAGCAGGCCTGGGACTGATTTTACAGACCATCCATTCAGAAATAACTTGAAAAATTAAGTAAGAAAGAGCATGAACACCTCTGAGGGAACATGTCAGTTGTTCAGCAGCCCCACCAGAGCTCCCCAAGGAGTTCTGAAGTGGAATTGATCCAACAGAACCAGAAAGGCAACACTGGTAGGAGAAATCCAGTGGTTTTATTCTTGAACTTTGGAGAATTTGAAGCTCACATGCCCAAATCTATGGGGGCAAGCACTTGCCATCAGGCTGAATTTCAAAAAATAAGCTGGAGGTTTTGTTGCCCTTCACGTTAACCTCTACAGTGCCACTGTGTGTTGGCAGGGACAGAGCCCAGTAAATATGATGTCCCACCTAATGCCATATGTAAAAACTATTAAATCGGTGCTCTGAGCTCCTGAGGTATTGTTGTTGTTATTTATTTTGTCCTTTTCAACCCTTCCAAAGCTCTTCCGCTTCCAGTCCCACTGGTTGGGAACAAAGTAAAACCCTATTTCCAGTGATGTCCAACAATGGGACCACTGTAAATTCTGTTTTATTGCCAGTGCACAAAACCGAGTGGGAATAAACGTCCAGTTGAAGAGGAAGATGAATAAAACTCAAAATGAAACTGCTCTGAGTGACTGTGACCTTCAGAACTGTTACCATCCTGCTCTCATCGTTTGTTATGACCCCCCACAGCCCCGGAAAAATTCACAGCACTACAGAGTTTATTATTTGAGGGGAAGAAAGGGAAAAAACATGAGTGGATTTTGCGTGGCTAATGATCTGAGAGCAGGATCAGTCTTCCAGAGGCAGCGAGCGTGGGGTGGGGGGAGGCGAGGAGAGGGCTCAGCCTCTGCAAGATTCCTGCCCCAAAAATCTGGGAGAAAGCGAGGCCGCGCTTGGAGCCACCATCCAGCGGCGCGGCGCGGCCCGCCTTCCCGCGAGAATTTTATTGCGATTTCCATTATTTTTTAAAAAATAAATAAATAAATAAGTAAAATAAAAATAAAACCGCTAAAGAATACACATACACATATATCGTTAAAAAAAAAAAAAATAACGATCCCTAGATATTAAAATAAAATTTTAAAAAATTCCCTCCCCCCCCCACACACACACCCCACACCCCACCCCCCCCCCTCCCCACCCCACCTCGGGTGAGCCGAGGGCGCTGCGCCGCCATCGCGGGGCCGGATCGCCGCCCCCTTCCCCGCCCGGGCCGCCCCCCGGCCCCGCCGCCATCGCTCGCGGCCCTTCCCGCGCCGGCCCCGACACGTGCGGCCCGCGCCCCCCGCTCCCCCCGCTCCCTCCTCAGCAGGCGGGTCACGTCGGCCCGGGGGAAGCGGCGCCCCCCGCCCCGGGCCCCGCGGGGGGCCGAAATGGAGCCTCGGCGCCGTGCCCTCCCCGCGCCTGAAGGGCACCGGCCGCGGCCCGGCCTCGCCCCGGCACTGCGGAACCCCCTCGGCGGGGCCGCGAGCGCCGCGCCCGCCGCCATCGCGGCCCCCGCCCCGGCCCCGCCATGCTGCGGGCCCCGCGCCCCCCCTCCCCGGCCGCTGCCGCCGCCGCCCATGGAGGCCGGTGCGGGGCGAGGGCGGGGGGGCGGCGGGGGCGGGCGGGCGGCGCCCGCGCCGGGCCCGGGGCCGGAACCGGGGCCGGTCTCGCGGCACTGCGCACCCACCTGCCCATGTTCTGCCTCCCCGCGGCTGACGGGAGGCCGGGGCCGCCGCCGCCGGGGGGCTTGCGGTTGTTGCCGGCGGGCTGCGCCGCCGCCGCCGCTTGCTTGAGGGACATGGCGAGGAGGGAGGGAGAGCGCCGGGGGTCGCGCCGGGCTGGGTGCGCTCGGCCGGTCCGCGCTGCGCTGGCGGGGCCGGGGCGCCGCGGGCCGGGCGGGTTCCTCCCAAACAGGGGGGGGGGGGGGGAGGGAGGGGAGCGCGGCGCGGAGGGATCCGGGGGGGGGGGCGGGCGGCGGCCGGGCCGCGCCGCGGGGCGAGGGCAGCGGCGGGGCCGGGGGGCGCGGCGGCCACACCCGCGGGCTCGGGGCACCCCCGCGGGGCCGGCGGGGCGCGGCGGGGCTGCGGCGGCGGGCGAGGGGCGGGCGGCGGCGCGGACTCTTTACGGGAAGTCGGAGGGCGCGGCGGCGGTGCTGCGGCGGGTGAAGGGGCGGGGAGGGAGGGGGGGACACGTGAGGCGGCGGCGGCGCGGGACGGCGGCGGCGCCCGCCCGGCCCCGCCCTGAGGCCCCGGCAGGGTCGGGGGAGTCCCCTCGCCCGCTCAGTCCCCTCCGCGCCCGCCGGTGACACCGGGCGGGTCGGCCCCGCCGGTCCCCGCGGGCACCGCTCCCCGCGCTGCGGGCCCGCAGGCCGCGGCCTGGTGGGGCCCGGCCGCGCTCGCCCCTCCCCGGGCCCCAGCGAGCGGCAGTGGGAGGGCGGCGGGCTCGGACCGCAGCACATCGTTCAAAAGAAACCAAGCGTCGAGAGACAACGAAATGGAGGAAAAATGGCCGAGTGCCGGCCGGCTGCGAAAGGCCGGTGGAGGACGCGAGGCCCTGCCGAGCTGCGGAGCGGCTGCTGCCCTGATCCGCAGAGATCCCGAGCCGTCGCTGCCAAACACATCCCTGCTCCTGGGGGAAAGCAAGATGGGGCCGGAGGATGGCTGCTTTCCCTGCAGTGCCCCTCCATCTTACAGATTTCGGAGCAGTCAGGGTTTCCCCTCGTAGTAAAGAAATCTAAATTTGCGTTGCGCTGATGGATAAAATATTTAAGCTCGAGATGCCGCTTCTCCCCTCACTCCATGTTACCTGTCCACCATCACCAGGCTCCCTGCAGAAATCCAGGGTGCAGTGGCTGTGTGTGGAACCTGCTTGGTGCAGAGTGGGAATTTCACCAAACCAAAACCCATACACAAAAATAAAGCCTGGTCTGTCCTATTAAAAAAAAAATTAAAAAAAAATTTAAAAAATGCACATACAGGATTAGTAAGAGCAGATGCAACTTGGAAAACCAAGAGCTAAATTGATTTATAGCCATGGTTACTCGAAATGCTCAGAGTTTAATCTATTCATAGAAATGCTCTAGAAATCCCACAGGATTCCAATGGAATAAAAAGGAGCAGTGCTCTTAGGCAGGCATTATTTATACACCTTGCTCCTAAAGCAACAGCTTTCTCATGCAGTTGGAAGAGTTGTGGGTGGCAGCACACAATGGTAAAAGGATAACAAATATTGAACAGCTTTCTTAAATTAGCATTTTCCTTACTTTTTACCTTTTAAACTGATTGTTTTGTTTTACCTCACAGGCCCAAGTAACCTCGTGGTTAACATTTTATGAGCTGCATGACAGATCCTACCCAAAATGGGCTCAATATGAAGAATTTTACCAGCAAAAAACCTCTAAACAGAGCTGGTGATTTAAGGAAATTACATTTTTAAATCCTTTCAGTGAACTCACGAGACGCGTCACTGTTTCACAGCCACGGAACTGTGTGAGAACAGCTGAGGATTTCTGGAGCCCGAGAGTTTCTGTGAGAGACATCAGCACCTGCAGAGCCAAAGGTTACCACTGGCACCAATTTTGGGAGCTTTTACTATAAGAGCAGGAATTTGGTTCACTGTATGTGATGGGATAAATAAATCTCTAAGAGCAGCCAAGAAAAATCCTTTTTATATATTTGTGTAAAACCCAGTAGCATGAAAAAGCACTTCACCAATATAAGACAATATATAACAATATAGTAGTAGTAATAATAATAATAGTTGTAGTAGTAGTATACAATAGTATATAAAAATATAAGAAATAGATAGAGCTGTTGAAGAGTGCCCAAAAGAGGCTATGAGGATGTTGAAGGGTCTGTGCAGGGCCAGAAGTTGGACTGGATGATCCTTATGGGTCCCTTCCAATTCAGGTTATTCCATGTTTCTGCAAAGCGACCTCCTTAGGCTGCTGTTTATGAGTTCTACAGCTTTTGGTTAGTCCTGAACCTTGAGCAACTCTGAAAAGGAAGTTGTTAATAAAAAGCACAAGGAAGTCTGATAAGAGAGAGAGTATAACCCATCCAGGTCACTTAACATGGGGTTTTTAGAGGACATCACTTCAATGCTTTTCCAGCTTGAAATGTTCACATCTCACAGCAGTGGCTGAAGGTTAAGAACCATTAAAGCACCTGCAGCAGTTTGAAGGGGCTGTGGGGCGAAGATGGAGCCCTTGATAGTCAAGAATGTCACAAAATACAGAAACAAATTCCACAGGCAGAGACAGTTTCTAAGACATGATGTGAACACACTAAAGTACATTTTAGGGTGACATTATGTGCTCAGAAAGCAGGGTATGAATAGGCTGGTGTTCACATCCTCAGTAATGACTCAAGAGCAGTTGCAGTTTGACTTGTTTTCTCCTTCAATGTATTCTTTGTTTTGTTAAGCTCTGTTTGGCTTTCGTTGTGCCCTCCCTTTTTTCTTTGTTGAGCATCTTTATAAAAAAGCAGATTAAAAGTAAATATAGGAGTGATCATTTGAAATAGCTCAGCAATGACCACCAGAGAAGCTGCAGGGTGGTTTCCAGTGGCAGCCAGCTTTTCCAGGGATACTGCTCTGCCTGTGTCTGCAGTGAACTCCCCAAATTCCCAGTGTGATGGGGTTGACTGTGGTTAGGGCACATCATTCCCTCTACTTCTTCCTGAAGTTGCTGTTCTTGATAGCCCACCATTCCCAGTAGTTATTATTTTATGGCTTGGTTTTATTAATTTCTCACCCTTTTGTTTTTGCTCTTCCCTACCATTTTTAGCTGACATTCTGGATGTCAATGATGTTGTGACAAAGAACAGCCAACAGTGGATGTGATGGCTTAGCTGGAGAAAAAATTCAGGATTCAGTCAAGAAAGAAAGGAAACAATTCCTGATGGAGAAACATGTTCCCTTTTGCCTCTCCTGTCCATGATCCAGGTTAGAGCTGCTCCTTTCCAGTACTGCTGTTTCCACCCAGATGTGTGACTACATGTGCAGGCTGTATTTGCATGTGGAGATGAATGAGGCTGATAATAGCAGCACTTAGCAGGAAGTGCCGTGTGATGTAACATTTCCTTGATCTAACCTGCTGTTCTTCTTGTGCTCCCTTCCCTCAGCTACCCAGGGTGATCCTCAACAGCATCCAGCAAGGATGCCTGGGTACACAGGGACAGCAGCATGGGCACAGGGGTTTACTTTGAGCAAAATCAGCTGTTGGGGAAGCTCAGGGAACTGAGCTTTTCCACACACGTTTTCTTTTCCCTGAAGACTTCAATTTTTCAGTGCCATTATCCCCACCCCTCTTCTCGGAGGGTAAAGCTCTGTGGACAGTGCTGTGAGCACGGGGATCTTGGAACACTTGGAAGGATATTAAGAGAACAAATCAGGTGCTGTGACACACAGGCAGCACTTCCCAGAGAGAGAAACGATGTAGCTCGTCAGCAAAGCTGCTCTCAGTTCTGACTGATGACACACCCCTGGCCCGACCAGAATTGGTACCACAGCAAAACCAAACCCCAGATTCCAAACCAACCACGTGGGACAGCTGCTGCCACCTCTGCCTTTCCCCCCAACCCTGATCTTCCCATTGCCTCCAGCTCCCAAATTCACAGCTCAGCTGCAAGCAGAGACCAGCTCCCATCAGATGCAGTTTTTGATCTGCACATGCAGTTTTATTGCAATTTCTTCCCAATTCTCACCCCTGCAGCTCAGTGCAGCCAGGGCATGGATGATGGATGTCCCTGCTAGGCCATGCATCCAGCTGCTTCTCCTGCAACCAAAAGGAGATGAAGGGAAATGCTGGTGTCCACAGAGCTCTGGGGGGAGGCACAGAAGTGCCAGAGCTTGTGCACCCATAATCAACACTTGAATGACCCTTGCTCTCAATTTCCACAGGCCTTGGACATGACAAGGGCATTTCCTTTCTCACCCAGCAAAGCTCCAGGATCAATCTGACAAAGCCATGGCTCTGCAGCAATTGTTTGGTCAGAGATGCAAACTGGGAGACACGAACCCTGCCCAGCAAAGCGCCAGGAAATCGTCAACCAGGCTCTTTATGCCTTTAGATTGCACATTTTTAGGAAAGGGAGGGGGGAACCCAGCCTGGCTCCTGCTAAGCAGCAGCAGCACACAAAGCAATCGTTATGCCAAGATTTAGCTGTTAAATCCCTCAAGATCTGGTGCTCACAGAGCATAAACAACCTTTGCCTCCCAGCCTGGCCGAGCCATACCTCAAGGTTTCCCAGCACAGCCACACAGACCCTCCCATACCCATCCTCTCCCCAGCCCTTCGCTGAGGCTGCCGTGCCAACAAGAAAGCCAGTTGCCATGGCATTTTTTCCCCCTACAGACAGATGTCCATTAAAAACCAAGTCAGCCTCAGGTTTGCTTCACAGAGCAGCTTTCAGTTATTATTACCAGCCCACAAGGAATTTCCACTGTAGCCCTTCACCTCAGATATTTCAATGCACTTTAGGATTAATCCCTGGGGATTAGAAGGAAACTACTACAGAGCAGGCACAGGTACGTTCAAAGGACAAATTTAGGATTATGATTGTGGTTTATGTTTTTGGCAGATGACAACCACATGACTGTGTCTGGAAAGGGTTGAATTTGTTACCTCTGGTGCTCTTTCCCATGTTCACCGTGCTAAAATCATCAGGCAAACTGGAAATGAGACATGAAACTTTCCCCTCCTCTGGGATGTCTCACCTGGGGCTCAGATCTGGGATTTGGCTTCAGGAGGAACCTGCCTGTCCTGGACAGGGACATCATCCAAGGCTCCATCCATGGAGAAGGGACTTCCAGCAACCATATTGCTCAAGGAGCGATGTCTTCTTCCTTAGCCACATTTTTATTTAAGAATGGAAAAAGGGATGAATGGATTCCATACTCCCCCTTAGCCCATCCTGGGGGCCAAGGCCCTGTTGGAAAAACAGAAGTTTCCCTTGGGAAAAACAGAGGAGCTTCCTACTGCAGTGCTGGCAGTGCATCCCCAGCATCTCTGCAGGGATGGGTTTGGAGGGAACAGTTAGGTATTATTTGGACTCCAACAGTGCTGAATGTGTGAGGATTAGACACTGAAATTTAACTGTACAGTGAAATTAGTTTTCCTTACTTAGCACTGCAGTGCTAGAAATCCTTGGTGATTTCCAGGGAGGGATCTCCCCTCTCACATCTGGCTCTGAACCTGGCACGGCTTCCACACCATTCCTTGTTTAAGTTGTGGCACTTGGGAAGCCTCAACCTTCTGAGATTTTGGAGCCACCATTGCAGCTCAGAGCCCTGCATCCAGGCTGGCTCACAGGGAGGTTTCCACTGGAGCCTGGATCTTTGAGGGAGCCAAGTGCCACAATTCCAGCTGCAGGAATGACAGCTCCTCGTGGCTCTGGGAAGCAGCAGGGTCTGAGCACACCCTGGCTGCAGGGTCTCGAGGGAACACTCCCTTCCAGGCTCTCAGTCACTTCCCAAGGCAAGACATTTGGATTTCTCCTCTCGGTTACAGCAAGCACAGCTGCAAATATGATCAAAAATATCTAATCCTCTTAACTGCTTCTGCAGTTTGACTCGATTGCTGCAGAGGAAAATGCTGTGATTGCAGAGTGCTGCCTGCATTCCCACGTAAGCCTCAGCTTTTACACCATTGATCATTCCTCCACATTGATTCTTTGGAAGGACGAGAAGGTGTTTGGCTCCTTGTGATGAAGCTGAGGGGGTTTTTAAGGAAGGGTTGGAATCCAGGAGCTCCCAGATCCCAGGGCAGCACCTGGCTCTTGGTGCTCCTTCACTGAACAAGCAGAATCCAGCTGGGATTTCTTCTTCACGGGAAGCCAGAGCACTTTTGAAAGCTCCCAAGGAGGATTGCTTGGGAAAAGTCCTCTTTGCTCCTTGTGCAACCCCTGCACTTGCAGAGGGAAACTCTTGGCACAGCTGTGCTTGGACAAGACCATTTGGCTTCCCCTTCATCAGCACGGGGCCTCCAGCTGCAGCAGCATCCCTGTCTCCTGTGCATAACTGGATAACTCCAGCTCACCCATCTCGCTTGGCCACATCTCCCACTCAGCCCCTCCAGCCCTCACAGGAGGTTTTCCAGCTGGGACTCCACACAGACCACGGATTCCAGCCAACAGCACCAGGAGTTTCTCCAGCCTAAGTTAATTCTTCTTGGGCTAAGATTTCCAGGAGTGCAGAGGAATTGTTCTGGGAGATCTAGTCCTGGTGTAGATGTTAAAAGGATTTATTGTGGGTTTGGTTTAGTTTTACGGAACTCTGACAGACAGATCACGAAGCTGCTTTGGAACTTCACTCACACCAAAGTCTCCCAGCACCCCAAAGAGGAGCCCACACAAGTGGGTTTCCTTCACCTGTTTAAACCACTCTGCTGTACATGGCAAGAGCCTCTTTTTCCCCAAGGAATGTCCCACATCAGTAGAGACTGATAAATATCCCAAATAACACATAAACGAGGGAAGAGGAGACTGGGAGGCAGAGGCCTGTAAATTGTTGTCAAAACCATCATCTTTGCATCCAGAAGACCAAGATATGTCCCACACTGACTTTGTTCTCCAAGGCCATTGCCACCACACAGGGACACAGAAAACAGGCAAGAAACCAGCTGACTGCAGTCTGTCTCCAGGAAAAATCAGCACAGCCCAGGATCTCAGGCTGGGAATAAAACATGTGCTTAACACAGCTCATCCTCACCCACTGCCTTCAGGCCCACAAACCCAGAGAACCTCTCCAACCACCAAATCAGCACATTACTGAACCTGCAAAGACCAAAATCTCAGTTTCCTGGTGAGCTCAGAGCTTAGCGCAGCAACAGCAGCAGCAACAGCAGCAGCAGCAGCAGCAGCAGCAGAAGCAGCAAAGCTTTCCACAGCTTCCCAGCCTCAGCACAGCTCAGGAAACCCTCCCCAAAGAGCCCCCATCTACCCCAGCTCCAGCTCCAGCTCCAGCTCCAGCAAGGCAGCCACCCCCCAGGTGCAGCAGCTTTGGAGGAGCTGTTGGCCCTGAAGAAGCTTCAACAGGGCCCAATTTCCTGGTGGGGAAGTAAACATTGTTCTCCCGGAGGTGTTTGATGTTTTTAACCAGCTTGGGATGGAAGGAGTATGACTTTCCAGCTCCTTGGGAGAAGGTGGAAGGAAACCATGCGAGTGTGTTGAGGTTTGTTGTCTAACTCAATTAACCAATTACTTCCAGGTCAAGAAAGGGCAAAGCTATAACTGCTCTTGCTGCTATAAATAATGTTTGCTCAGGGGTGGTGCAGGGGCAGGAAGCTGTAGGTGTGGGGCTTTCACTTGGAATGAAAGCAAATATCTCCAATTGCTTCCTGCTCCCAGCAAACCTGTCCCTATTTTACTGTTGCTCCTCAGATTCTGGGGTGAACCCAAGCACAATTCTTGCCTTGGGAAATGCATGCAGGAATTCAGGCTAGGGGAGGAAGACACAAATATCCCTCCTGTGCTACAAAACACATCCCAAACAACGCTGGCTGTCCTGGTGTGGGATCTCCTTTGGAGCAGCTGGGTGAGTTTGCCTTTAAAACACAATTATTAGACCAAAATGCCCATTTATGTAAAAAAAAAATCAGAACAGGGGGAGGAGGTTTTGGGGAAATGGATGTGAATTTCTCAGAGCTCAAACGAGAACAGACAAGTCAGTTGGTGCAGATCAAGGCAGGAATTTTCCAGTGGGCCATAGGGAATTGGGCTTCAGGGGAAAGGTAAAGGGAGTTGGGAGCAGGTGGTGGGACAGCAGAGTAGCCCCTGCAGAGTGGCTGTGGGGGCTCCAGCTCAGACAGACAGACACCTGTGGATCTTTGCCTTGAGGAGACTTTGTGTTCACTCTGCTCATGGCACTGTGCGAGGTTTTCCTTGGGCACAAGCCAGAGATGTCACCTCACCCAGGACTTTGGCTCCTCTGCAGAGTGGTGGCATGGAGGGGATTCATTGTTATTAAGGGACAGGTTCTCCCCAGGGGACAAAAAATGAACGAGACCCTGGAACCAGAAACAGCAATATCGGATGTGTCACCCCAAACTGCCACCCCAGCTTTGCCATGGCTCAGGTGGAACATTCCTGTCATGGAGCAGTGATAGTCCAACCCTGGGCCCCAGCTCACCCCCAGCTGCCCAAGACTTCCCTCGCAAGCAGGGCAGCAGAGCTCTCTGTCCCTGCCTTTCCCTCAGCCCGTGGAGCCGCCTCTCCCTGCGCTCACTCGGGAGCAGCTGCTGAAGTGAATCATCGCAGCATCCTCCAGACTCTGCCAAGCTCCGTGCGGCTGCTGGCTGGGACCCCGCTCCAGCTGGGCTTCTCCCTGGCCCCTGCCACCCCACAGCCTCTGCTGCAGCCCCTGCCACCCCACAGCCTCTGCTGCAGCCCCTGCTGACCTCCTCTCTCAGGCAGCTGGGTGCTGTCCCCACGCCGTCCCACACCTCCTGCTCACCATCCTGCCCCTGCTCACAGAATCACTTTGGTCTTCTGCTCCCTCCCTGCCAGGAGGTGAAGTAGGGAACTTTTCCAGAGGGAACAGCAGGATCCAGTGAAGTTCCCAGCACGTGCTGGCCACCAGCCGTGGTTTGGGGAGAGTAGGTCTCTCATTTCTTGCTCCTGCAGGAATATCTCTTCGTTATTCCACAGAGCCCACGTGGCAAGTGCCAAGGCAGGCTGTGTCCTACAGCTCCCTGGAGACCATGCAGCAGATCCAGCAAACCCCTGTGCTGTTCAGCTGGGGAAAGGTGTGTTCCCTTCAGCATTTCAAAATAAAAACGTCTATTTCAAGGGTTGTAACCACAGCAGGAGCTCTGCCAATCTCAGCTGTCCAGTGCTGGCGAGTTTCAGGCCGCTGCAGCCTCCTGCTGTGGGGACAGTGAGTCGCAGCCAGGGCTGACCTGCTGCTCCACTTGCCGATGTCAAAACTTGACCACAGGCTGAGGTCCCAGTGCCAAAGCTTTTCCAGGCACTTGTGGGTTCGGATGAGGGGTAAGGGAAAGTCACAGACCAGCCCAAGCTGGAACCTTTCCTTTCACCACAAGCCCCATTTCCTTGGGAAATCCATGGGAAGTCTCCCAAGGGAGGGAGCCTGGGGGAGCTTGATGATCTACAGCAGTGAATAAACACCCACACAGACACTGCAGGTTCTCTGCTCACCTGGTATGGTTTAAAGAGAAGCTGGAGGGCTCTCAAGGACTGAGAGTTATTTGGGTTAACGCAAAGCATTCTACAATTCTTGTTTTTTCTGCACAAGCTGCCCAGAGATGACTGATCTGCTCCTATCAGCTTAGCTGAGCCAAACTTCACCAGCCCACAGAAGACCAAGAGCTCATTAGGACAGCTTTGCCTTTGAGTTCAAAACTATCAGACTTCCAAAATAATCTCCTCCCTCCCCTCCAGTGGAACACACACACAGAAAGAACTGCACGCTGGTTTAATTTTCCATCACATTTTTTGAAAATGAATTCCAAGATACAGTACAGCATCTTTAGTGTTCTACACAAAGCAAGCCTTCAGCAAAAGGTCAGAGGATCTTAATGGTGTAAAAATATATCTTAAATAAAATAGTTTCTCTAGGAGAGCAAGCCGTGCTGTACATCTCGAGGTCCTTAGAGTCATTTACAGAAGGCAGAGGCCTGGTAGTACAATCCACACACCAGAAAAGTGAGTGTACATTCCTGCTACAAAGTCAGAAAAGGTCCAAGTTCCAGGTGGTGGGGGCAGATCTCCAAACCCAAGCAGGGGATGCCCAGAGCGCACTAACAGCCCTGTAATTCCAGTGAGGAAGTTCAACTCTCTCTGTCCATGCAGGCAGGAAGTGGTTGGGAACCACCCGCCTTCCTGGGGTCATTCCAGGGACTGGGACTTGTCCCTTTCAATAGGCCAAAAAAAGAACAACTTCTAGCAATAAAGGACTGGCTGTTTCATGCCCGTGTTCCAGGCTGGACCTGCTCAGCCAGAGCTGTTTCACTGTTCCAAACTAAGGTCATGATTGTTCCAACAAGGACAAGGATTGTCCCGTGGCCTGAAAAGACAACTGAGGACTCCCCTGCCATGTTTAACAAAAGATCAGCCTTTAAATGCTCCAATTCTGAGCACAACAGCAACCAGGACAGTCGCTTCTCCAGGGGAAAACTTCCCACCCCAGAGCATCGAGTCTTAGATTCTAAGCGAAAACCAACAAAAAACCCCAAACCAAATCAGATCTGTGCACAAAATTCCCTTCCAGGACCCGAGTCCCTTTGGGGCAAGTCACACAGAAGCTTTGCCAGCTGAGGTTGTGGATAGTGCCACGTTTTGGCGAACACAGGAACTGGAACCAAGAGCTGCAGCTCCTGGTGAGGATCTGGTGGAGGCTCCACTGCAGACCCGGCACCGGCAGCTCCGGGAATGTGGAAAGAGTTTGGAAAAGGCTGTGCTTGTCCCTCTCCTCACCTGGCTCTGAGGAGAACAGCTCTGGAGCTTTCACCAACACTCCCAGTGCAGCTCAGGGAGGGGACACGCACGCACCCTGCTCCAGGAGCACCGGAATGCTGGGAATGTGTTCCGCAACTCACAGATGACTCCGCTTAATTTGTAGAAATACCTATAAAAGAACCACATTAAACAGCATCCAGAACACAAAACTTCCACCCTTTCTGCCCCACAGGCAGCACAGCAAGCACTGGCCTCTCAAAGGCCATCTTTAAAATGAAGAGAGATCAGAGCAAAGTCCCTTAAAGCCTTTAAGTTCCCAGACCATTGGCCTTTAGGACTTGCCTGGTTTCTTACACTACTAAGATGGTTTATTTTCCACACCTCACTCCTTTTTCTTTCCAAACTACAGTTCTACTCCTGCACAGGCAGTTCTGCAGTGTCAGGACTGCACATACAAAAAGGAGATGTATATAACCTAATTTACACTGTTTATTAAATAACTTCTTAATTGAGAGTACTTTTAATCCAGGAGAAGAACTGGAGAAGCCTTACACACTGGGCTGAGCCTACTCTACAGCATCCCTGCAGGGAATGGGATGTTGGACATGGACACACCCCCCCACCTCAAAACACTCTCCAAGAAAGTCAAATGCATGACAGGAGGGGCTCTGAAAAGGAGGGAAGGCAAAATGGTCACCAAGATCTGCCTAAAAACAGCTAAATAGTGCAGTGAAATGCTTTTAAATACCACAGACACCTCCACTGACTGGCAGCCAGTTTTATGAGCAGCTCTGGAGACAATTTCTAGCTGAGCTTTAGTGAGCTGGGTGTTTCCAGCCCGAGTCCCGAGGTGAGCCTGGCCTGATGCTGGCACGGCCAGTTCCAGGGTGGGAGCAGAGAATTCCAGTTCTCATTTCCCTCTCTTGCCACGGCCTCTCCTGGAGGAAGGTTTGCCCGTGCCTGCCGTGGAGGAGCTGGCAGAGGATGCCACTGCAATGTTGATCTGTCCTTCCTGAATCTCCTGGCGGGTCTCAGCTGGGAGGTGGTTGATTTTCTGTTGCGTCTCCAGGTAGAACATGACATCTCTCAGCTGCTCCTGGATCTCGGAGATCTGCAGGTCCTTCTGCTCGCAGGTTTCCTTTAACAGCCTCTCCTCCTCCTTCAGTTTGTTCTGCAGCAAGGCCTGGTTTGCTCGCAAGCACTTGTTCAGTTCCTGCTCCTCCTTCAGCTCGTTGGAGAGCTTTGCCACTTTGTTGTTCAGCTGGGAACACCTTGCAGAGAGAAGCAGGAGTCAGGACAGCAGCACTGCCCACCCAGACCAACCACCACCTCAGCCTTTTCACTGACCCCCAGCCCACCAAAACACCTGGATTCTGGTTTTCCTGAAAAAATGGGCAAGGGGAGGCAATACAAGAAGACTCTGAAATCCCCCCAGGGTCAAGCAATTCCAGCTCATGCCAAATGCCAACAGCACAGGCAACAGGCAGGGTGTGCCTGGGACAATGAACTGACCTTGGACATGCACCTGCAGCTTTTGGAATGGGTGCCAAAAAGGGCACAGGAATTATAAGGGACCCCGAGAGCGCTGAGGGCAGTCAGGGGCCTCCTGCCACACTCCAAGACCCTCAAAATACCACTTCACTGGGAGGGAAGATGCTCCCACAAGGGTATCAAGCCTTGTGATTCACAGACGGGGCTTCCTGCTCCCAAAAACTCTGCTTTTGCCCTGGCAGTTTGCTGGCACCCTCCTCTGCCTGCTTCCCACTCAGCAAGGGGATCAGTGCCTGTGCTCCCTGCTCCAGCCAGGACTGCTGGACAGGCCGTGGGCTGGGAGGAACAGGGACACAGTCCAACCCAAGGATTGCATGGATCCACAATTCCCAGGCTTGACATCTTTCCTTCAGGCACTTGCCAAGATCTGTATTTTCCTCTGTGCTGGGTGATGTCTCTGCTGAGCTGCCTTTCATCCCTTTGGATGCACCCACCAAGGGCAGAACAGGCTGGCATCTCCCTCAGAGCAGGGAAAGGAAGGATTCCTGAATGCTTAACATGCAGAGCATGGAAAGGGAGCTCAGGGCCCCAAAGCTGTGCTCACTCAGACACTTCCCATTTGTGAACACCTACAGAAATCAGAGCTTTTTTTAAAGCAAGCCATGTTCTCGGTATTGCAGCTTAAACAGCTCAAAATTGCTCAGGAATAGCAGGGTTTTTTTCTTTTTGGATGTCGGTGCACGGTGTTTTAATGGCTGCATGGAACTAAACCTGGCAGCGGTACCCACTTCCTCTCCACTGACTGCTTTTCTTTGAGCAAGTCATTGAGCCGCTGTTCCAGACTGTCACACTTCTCAATGGTCTCTTTAAATTTGGTCTTCATGTTGTTAATCTGTAAAAACAAACACAGGGACATTTCCAACAGCTCAAAGTCCGCTGCCCTTTCGCCAGGACATTCAGTTTTCCAGAGCTGTTTCTAGACTTTGACCAATTCCTCTCCCCAGGTAAGGAAAGCTCAGAGCCAAGGCTTTGTTGTGGTGAGGACCCCCCGTGTTACCCTCAGATCCCAGACAAGGAGCCACGTTGCCGTGGAAGCTGCTCCCACAGAACAGCAACGCCGGCTGCAGATTCGTGCCAGGCACTGCCAAAAGCTGCAGCAGCTCCTTAACTTCTTCCTGCCTGCATCCAGCATTCCTTTGGCCACTCTCTCATGGTTCTGGATCCATCAGCAAACTCAGATTTTCACCTCAAGGCATTACAAGGCTGGGTTTTTGCTCATTTTAAACTAACCATCAGAGAATGAGTGTGAAGATGAACGGGGGCTGACTCAGTAGTGCTGTCATAAGTCACTGACCCACTGACACCAATATCTCCCTCCCACAAACACAAACATCCCCTGGCTGTGGCCTTCCTCTTCCCTCTGCTGCCCCATTCCAGCTGCTGCTCCAGGAGAAAGCCAAGCTCTGCTTCTCCAGGTGTCAAACCTCCAGCATGAGAGCTACAGGAAATTTAGGAATTCTTGTTTCCCTTCTGTTGGTGCCTCCAGCACGCTCACATGCCGTGGGGCAGGAATTTAATGGAAAATGCTTTCCTGGAGGAGCAGTCTGGACAAATGTCAGTGTCAGCATACGTGGATGCAAAGCAGGTTTGAAGCCTTTCATTCTTGATCAGGGAATGTTTGTGCAGCTGATGGTTAATGTGGGGAAGTAGCCTGAGCATTGATAATGGAATACACTGCATGGTGGCACTGATCCAGACAAGACTTCCATGGAGCAAGTGCCATGGATAAAATTATTGGGATCTTTAAATGTGAAACTACGTTTGGAGCAGGGATCAGAGTGGTTTCCATTTTCAAGCTGCTTTGAGGATTGTGTCTCCTGGCCACTTGCAAGGCAGTTTTTGATATATATTTTCCTTTTATATGGCTCTCCATAAGATTCCTGGGACCGGTCTTCAGGACAAGGTCAATGACCAACATTTCAACAGTCACAATTTCTATTTTACTTAACTGCAGACATTTAAATGGTTAATTAGAAGTCCTGAAGAGAGTTAAGGACTTAATTCTAAATCCTGATTCACTTTAAACCTGGTTGAAAGGATCTATGCAGAGTGAAAAAGCAGTAGAATATCCTCCCTGGATTTTTCCTGGTGACATTTTGAAGCAGTCCTGCCTGCAGGATGCTTTATAGGAGGAGACTCTGAACTTTTCCCAAAGGGTGATGAGGAGAGAGAGGGGATCAAAAAGAAAGGGCAAATCAATATGCATTTGGAGCAGAGAGACAGTTCCACCTTCTGCAGCCAAGCAAATTAAAGTCATATCGTCTCTGCTCCACCAATATTCCCTGGAGATCCGTGTCGGAGAGACGGATGGCTCCGGGATCCTGCAGCACCACACGCTGCCTTCCACCACTGCTGCATTTCCCCAGCAGCACATTTAAATCAAGCTGCAATCTCTGTGGCAATCTACCTGCTTCTGCACCACTGAGCAGCAAATTGCTCCCTGGGAGCAGCCAGATAAGGGACAGATCCATCTCGGAGCCAATTTTCCCAGCTGGGAGCGGAGCAGGCTGCGTGAGGCTGCGGCAGGCGGCACCCAGGCTCAACAAGAGATCCAGCAGCTCCTTCTTGTCCCATTTACCAGGGTCAGGAGCCTTCCCACAGGCCCAGGGCAGAGCTCACCTCTTCAGCTGTGTCCTTCTCAATCCGGACTATCTTGTTTTCCCAATAGATGCGCTGGGATTCCAGCTGGCTCGTCAGCAAATAGGAATACTACAAACACAGAGACACAGAGTAGTCAGGATGGCCCTGCTGGTTAAGGAGTCCTAAGGGTTCCAATCAGATTAAATCAGGAGGTTCTGGACACATCCCAGCTGCAGATCCAGCTGATGGCTTTCACTAGTTTGATTTCCCAATCAAATAATATATATTTTTTTTTTTAATTAAGTAAAGCCTTCACAGCACAACAGGGATCAATCAAGTAAAAGTATCAAGTCGGGAACTTTTTAAGGAGGAGACAGATTTTTCATGGGAATGGCAATGGCAATAAATGTCTACAGGAAAATGAAGCATCACCCATCTCTGTCCTGAAAGTCTGAGATTCCAAAGGCTGAGGGGAAGAGTTCCCATCCACAATGCAAACTCTAGTGCAGTAGGATTCAGTGCACATATACAGCTTTCCTGTAAGATTTCTGGGACAGCACCCTCAGCTTCCTGTAACTATTCCAAATTACTCTTCTCCAACGTGTGGCCCATTCCAATATCATTTTGGTATCTGAACAAGGATCTGTGCCCTACATCTCATATTTTCCCTTCTGGTTCTGCAAATGAGTCATGAGAAGGTTGAAAAAGGTGATTACTAGTTTTCATCAGGCTAATAAGCATCAAATTAGGCATTCACTAGAGAATTAAACATGCACAGAGCCTTGATCACCCTCAGTAATTTCTGAGTGCCAAAACACTCTGCCAAATTCAGTCACTCTTGAATCTTTCAATCTCATAAGAAAGAGAGATCTTACATGCTTTAAGCAACTGCCTCACAGGGAAAAAAAGGGTTAAAATTAGCTGGTTTAGCATCTAAGTGTTATTCAGAAAATTCAGTGAAAAGCAACCAAATATTTATGTGAGCAATGAGCTCCTTCAGTCTGGTCTCTGTGGGCTGTTCCTCCTCACAAACCCTTGTGTCTAATGCGGCTGAAATCGTGCTGCAGTGGCTGCTCAGTGAAGCAGGGATTTCAAGCTCCTCTCCTTTAGTTAGGAGAGGAGAAGCTGGGCAACAGGTACAAAAAATAAATAAATCATTATCTGTTCAAGAGAAGGGAACAGAACAGGGCTGGCATCAGACTGTCAGCTCTCTGTGCTCGCCAAGGTGAGCACACAGCTGTGGATTCCTTCATCCTCACTCAGTCTGGGAGCTAAACCACCCAAATTGAGCTCCACACAGACCCTGGCTCTGAATCCAAGCCACAGATCCACTAGGAAGGGTCTGGGGAGCGACTGAGACCCACTTCTCCCCCCAGTGCCCCCTGTTTGCAGCAGCACAAAGCAGCTCCTCTTCAATCACCAGTGACCACAGGACGACACTGCAGCCAGCTCACGCTGCGCTGCATCGGCTCTGCAGAGCCAGGGAGAGGCTTCAAAAAAATTTAAAAAAAAAAAAAAAAAAAAGAGGTAAAAAAAAGCAGTAAACCCATCCTGCTCCTGCCTGGAGACAATTCCCTCCAGGCTGGGAGCAGATCTGCTGCCTCAGCTGATGGGATTGAACCGTGGTCATGGCGGGGTTGGAAACACTTCCACAATGCGGAGTCCCACAAGTGAAAACACTTACCTCTAATTGTAAGGCATCAATTTTCTCCTCCTGGCACATATCCCCCTCACACTCGTACTGAACTAGCTTGCCATCAGTTTTGCTTGCCACCAGCCGATGGACATAGTTGTCTGGGGAGAGAAAATCCAACCATGGGCACTCAGACCTGAAGAACCCAAATCATGGAGCACAATTAAACCACCCAGACCCTGCCCCTTGGTGAGGCACAAAGCCAACACCTCATGGATTTGTTCTTCAGCAGATTCCTCCCATGGGGGTAAATATGGGGTATTTATTACAACAGCCAGGGCAAATTGACGGAAAAGGAGCAACAGACATTCCAGGGATGCTGTGGGACCGCCTCGGTCCGTGACAGAGTCACCTTCTCCCTCCTCCAGCCCCAGGAAGCTGCTGTTAGAGCAGAGATGGCTGCTCCCCAAAGCCAGGGATTAGCCCAGACACAACCTCCTCCATCCCCAGCAAAGTGTGCCTCAGCCCCTGTCGCTGGGGGTGCCCGAGGTGCGTGCAGGCTCACCCCCGGCGTAGTCCCAGACGCGGTGGTTGGTGAGCTGCATGGCGTACGTGTGCTGCGTCTCCTCAAAGTGCTTGTAGGCGTGGCGGCTCACGTAGCGCCCGCAGCCGATGTGCCCGCAGATCAGACAGATCCACAGGTTCTGCAACACAGAGGGCAGCTCTGGGGGGCAGCTCTGGGGGGCAGCAGCACCACCCCCACTCCAGTCACACCCTCAGGAATGAGCAGTGTTTGTGTTCCCATGCCCCCTCCTCAGCTGGAAGGCTGGAGAGAGAAGGGGGTCCCTGGCCACCAAAGGCAGCTACACGCCTGCAGGAGCTGGAGAAATCCCACCCAGATGGGAGAGGGGCCTTGGCTAAGGAATGAGGGGTCTCAGCAAGCTCTGGAGGGCACAGACTGGAAGGACCACCACCATCAGGCTGGTTTCGCTCCCTGCTGTCACACCGATCTTGGAATCGCAGAGGTTCATCAGAACAGGAAACCTGTGAGGTAACATCCCTTCCCAGCTCTGATGCAACTCTAAAGGAAAGCTGATACCCCACTGGCTGGTAAAACCAGCCCAAAATCAGCACAAGAATTAAGCCCTAAAGCAACCCAAGCAGCTGTGCAGTCAGATCTAGGCCAGATCTCACCTTCCACCCACCTACTTACTTCTTGAACTCCACACTCAAAGCACTTGTTCTCTTCCACGGGCTCTGGAGTCTGGCAGTACCTGCACACAGGGCACCTAGAGGGCAACAAGAATGTCATGAGACACAGGGAGCAACATCTTCCCATTCCAGCCATTGAAAAGAGAGCCAGAGAGCTCCAGGGAAATGCCTTGTGCAGCAGGATCACCCATCAGCTCACACTTTTACCCCACCTGAATTCATTCCACACAAAGTTACTGGTTTTAAGAACAAAGAACAGTTCTCCCAAAGCCACTTCAGCTGGATCTGGTTTTGCTGCAGTCCAAGGGGTTTACACAGAAGCTCCACACTGAGGAAGGGCATTGGAACTGCACACTGCTGGGGACAGCCAAGTGACACTCTGCAAACACCCCTCAGTCCTTAAAACAACCCTGAGGACATGCTTCAATCCCACCCCAACCCTGAGGATTCAACCTCAGCTTTCCCAGGAAAAACATCCCAGAAAGAATCAGTAGCAGGAATGTCTTTTGGATCTACCAGAGATCCAGATCTTCCGTCTCTTTTAGAACACCCTCAGTGCTGCCACAAAGACAGAACACCCCAGACCAGAAGGAAGCTGTGCCCAGCCCTGGAGCAGCAGCAGCTCAGGAATGGGATAACTGAGGCTGCCAGGACTGTTTATGTATTCTTCATTAGCTGCTGGGTAAGCCCCAGAAATCTTCCAGGGAAGAGACAACTGGGCTACAGTCAGTTCCTATTCAAATTCATGCACCTGCAGCCTCTGTGGTGCCTGAGCCAGAAGAACAGGGGTTTTCCTTTCTCATTTCTTTAGACTGGGAGCATAAGTTCTGCTTAAATGGTATATTCCATATTTGAGGGCTATTTGGGATCTTGCTCCTGCGCTGGCTACGCTCCACTGCCCCAAATTTCCACTGTCTTGGATTTATGGAGCAAAGCAGCCCATCAGCCTGCACAGCTCCAAATCTGATTAATCTCACCGAGTTCTGTTACTCTGGCTCAGGAGTGATAGATCACAGACAGCTACAATCTTCCTCACATTCCATCAGAGAATCCAGGAATTGGGATAGCAGGGATGGAGCAGCCACAGGGAGGATCTGCAGCCTGTGTCTGCAGTGTCTGTGCCTGCCTGAGGTGCAGCAAACCAGCAGTGTCCAGAGGAATGGCAAACACACCCAGCTGACAGCAGCACTTGGGGGCTCCAGGCACTCCAAAATCCCACTCCACAGGGATTTGGGAAGCTGGGAGCACTAAGAGGAAAGGGTCAGTGGCAGCAAGAACAGCTGCTTTAAGGATGGACACAGGTCCAAGCCCCAGCCTGCCCAGTGCCATGGAGGGTCTCCCTGTGCCAGGGACACGACTTCCCATCACTCACCTGGAACAACAGGAGCCTCACCTGCCTGATCTACTGAGCCATCTCGTCATCATCCCTTCTTCCCCTGCCTCCCCGTTCCCAGTGTGCCCCAGCACATCTGCTTTTCCTTCCTCACCTGCTCTTCCTCCCCTCCCAGCATCCAGGTAGGAGAGAAGGCTACAAGGCCCCTCAGCTCCAGGCAGGAGCAGATCCATCTGCAATGCCAAGCTGCCAAGGCTGAGTGAAGCAGGGCTGTGTGTGCAGCCAGGCCTGTTTAGCCCAGCACTTATCTCCTAGACTATTTTGAAATAATCAGCATTTCTCTACAACTCCCTCCCTGCCCCAGCAGCGAGGCCCCTGGGAATCACTCTTCAATTACTTTTGGCGGGGAGACTTCTCTCTGGGAGCCCCTTAATGGGAAAAACTGAGCATTAGGACTTGCAGTAATTCCTGCCCCCACAGTGACGAGCAGAGCTTTGTCAGCACAACCCCCACCACTCCAAGCAGGGCCTCAGAGGTGGAAATAAAGCCCAGGCTCTCACGTGGTGTCCTCCCAGCGCTGCAGGCACTGACTGTGGAAGCTGTGGTTACACAGCGTGGTGAGGATCCCGTTCACGGACTCATCCATCCTCTCCAGGCACACGGTGCACTTGGGCAGCTCTGTCAGGTCCATCACGGGCAGGCTGGCCCCCTGCAAGCACCAAATAAAGGGAAACTACTCAGCACCTTCCCATCACCAGCAATTAACTCCAACTTCCCATCACTGCTGGCACCAGGCTTCAAACCCATGACAGAGGAATGCTGTGAGGCTGCTTGGGAACTTCTTGCAAAGATAAGAAGGCGATCCCCAAAATTCAAAGGGTCACAGCCAGGGCTCATTGAAGGGGCTGCATCTGCAACCAGCCCCTGCTGTGCTCTGTGGATTCCCTAAATTACAACCCAGGGCAGGTTTAGGCCACAGCTGAGGCACAAAGTCCATGAAGTCATCACACAAACTCTTCCAAGGACCACTGGAATGGGAAATGGAGTTGGGGACAAAGTATTAAGGTATTTTTGCTGCTTATCCTGCAAATAATCCTGTTAAAACCTTCTGAAGTGCAGGGGAAAAAAACCAAACCAAACTTACATCTTCTGACTTGAAGACTTCAGCCCTTTCCACATACACGAGCTGGCAAACATCCTCCTCGATGGAGTTGAACTGCCGGCCATTGCAGGCCATGTAGAAACTGTCTGCATCAGCCTGGGCACAGAGCAGGGCAAAATGGTTAAAAACAGAAAACTCCCAGCTGATCCAACCAAGGGAGAGGAGGAGAAACCTCCCATATCCTCCCTTCTTCCCTGAAACACCAGAGGAGGGGTTTCAGCCAGCTCCAGGCACTGCATTTTGGCATCACCTCTGGAAGACACAAGTGAAGTTCAGGGCA
Source organism: Pseudopodoces humilis (assembly GCF_049639895.1). Taxonomy (NCBI): domain Eukaryota; kingdom Metazoa; phylum Chordata; class Aves; order Passeriformes; family Paridae; genus Pseudopodoces; species Pseudopodoces humilis. The sequence continues at coordinate 3,577,837 of NC_142219.1, forward strand.
GTGCCACCACGCTGACATTGCAGCATTCAGCAGGAATGGGGGATTCCCCTTCAGCACCTTTTACCCTTTGCTGGAAATTTCAGTGCATTTGCAAAGCAAATTTGGTCTCTGCAAAAACGTAAGAGGGCCACGTTGCAGGTTGGTGTCAGGGACAGGAGCAACAGTTTAACTGTGGGAGGGAATCCATTCACCACTCACAGTCCAGGCACCTTCCAGGGCAAAAGAGGCAGAACCAACCCAAATCCATCACCTCTTTTCCCTCAGGAGCTCCCCAAACCCCTTCTCCACAACCATCACACTGGACTGAGGCAATCAGCTGAATGCCACATTCCCATTCTCCTGGTGATTCCAGGCAGGAGCATGAAGAACCTGGAGATTTGTTTTGCTACGTGCAGGCACAGTCATTAGGGGTCAACAGAGCTTCAGGGGATTGCCTGATAAACAGGAATTTCAGGGTGAATTGAGCAAAACTTTAGGGATTTGCTGCAAGGTTGTTTAGCACTATTTGCCTGAGTAATTTAATGCAACAAGAGATATAAAACCATCTTTGTAACTACTGCAATTAGCACAAAAGTCACAAATCCTCCATCTGCACAAAGGGCTTGGGGAAATCTCTCAGGCAGAATTCACAGCTGAGGGAAACCTCTCCCTGAGCCCCAAAACAAATCATGTGCAGCTGGGAGAAGAGAATGTCCAAGTGCAAGAGTCCACATAGGAACCTGAGGGGAGAATTTTAAGCTGCCCAGTCCAAGGGGCCTGAAGGAGCAAACTGTGTTATCTGGGAATCAATTCACCTCCAGGCTCTCAGACTGGGGGGCTCTGTGCTTTCCACACTGGCAGTGGCTGTGAGACCCCCCCCAGCTCCTCAGAAAAGCAGGAAAAGTCTTTCTTAAAACAAAGGGAGCTCCCCTGGCTGGGTCTTTTCTGTTCAGCACAGCACAAGACTCTGAACAAGCTGAGAGGCAGCAGAGAACTCTGTAAATGGACTAATTTTTGAAAAATATCCTGCCTAAAGAACAGGACAGCCAGAACATGGCACCCACTGCTTCCAGGTGTGGAACTAACCTCAGCAGCCCAGGGAATTCTCTGAGAAGGAGGACAGGGCTGTTTCTCCATGGGTAAGTACAACCCTGGCTCAGGGCTGCCCAATGAAGCCACTCAACCCTCCTGAAGAGTGACACTGTGTGACATTCCTGCAGCCAAGGGAACGCTGGAAGTATCTTACCTGGGAGCTGAACTTGATGAGCACCATGTACTGGTTTGGGGTGGAGTCTCGGATGATCTTCATGTGCTCGATCACTTCGTAGAAGGAGGCCACAAACTTCATGAGGTCGTGGCTGGTCATGGTGGCGGGGACAGTGAGGATGCAGAGCATGGCACTGCGCCGCACATCCTCCTTCAGGGACGTCATCTTGCTGGGGACACAGCAGGGACACGGCTGGACACACGGTCACAGCAACTCCACTGTCAAACTTTAACCCTCTTTTGTCATCAGTGAGGAGGAGAAAGGGGCTGTGGTGAGTGACCACAAACAGGCATCATTAAGCCAAGGATTAACCTGGGCAGCTCCAAGAACAATGGGATTGCCAGGAATAGTTTGATACCTGTTTTTCTACATAAACAGCTGAAGTTGGCAAGCCCCAGCTGTTCAGCACTATTCCTAGAACTGAGCAGTGTTTGTTACTATTCCAAATGCCCATTTGGTGGCTCCTGGTGGCTTTCAGGAAGACTTGAAATGGGAGTTCTCACACAACTGTGTGAGGGGAGTAGTGTGGAACTGTAACCACTGTAATACAGGATGAGACCTCCTCACACAGCTCCCCAGGCTTGTCACCAAGGCCCCAGAGATCAGGATTTAATTGTGGGATCCTTTGGAAAGCTGCTTTCAAATGTCTTTTTTTTTTTGGAATCTGTGTTTGTCTTACACTCTCACAAGCTCTCAACTCCCTCAGTGTCACACAGAGCTGTCACGGGTGTCACCCACAGCCCCAAGCTGCATCATTAACACCAGTCACCCTCTGCATTCCCAGGAGTGAGTCACCCTTCCTGTTTGTCCCCACTCAGGAGCAACAGCCCTGGGGTGGTCAAATCACACTCCTATTCCCACCTAAGTTAACATCAGTGAGGGATTCTTACTTTGTTTTGTACAGGTGCATAATTCCATGAACGATTTCAACTGAGGGGTTCCCACTGAAGAAGGAAATCTGATCTGGGAGCTGTTTGGAAGGCGAGTCTGGAGCAGCCTCACAATCCTTGCTTTGATCCTCCTGTTTAGTTTTGTCCTCAGCTGATGCAGCCTCCGAGGATTTTCTTCCTTCCATGGCAGCTTTTGCTTCGTCTTTCACAAAGACAAAGTTTCCCCATTACTGAGGGGAAGGGACCACAAGGATCACCCAGTGCAGCTCCTGTTCCTGCACAGACACCCCAGCAATCCCACCTTGTGCATCCCTGGGAGCGGTGTCCAAACGCTCCTGGAGCTCTGGCAGCCTTCACCATTCCCTGGGGAGCCTGGGCAGTGCCAGCACCCTCTGGGGAAATTGAAATTTCCCTGAAATCCAATTTAAACCCCTCTGGCACAGTTCCAGCCGTTCCCTGGGTGCTGTCCCTGCTCCCAGAGATCGGAGCTGCCCCTCTCAGGAGCTGGGGATTGGGATGAGGCCAGCGGGAAGTGCCCACCAGGAATAACCGGCTCTGCCACCCTTATCCCAGCGCACATTCCTCAACCTCTCCGCTTCTTTTCCAACCTGCGGGGCCGACTCCGGACCCGCAAAGCCCTCAACACCCGGGCCCCCCGGCCCTGCCCGGCCGGTGACAGCACCGGGACACTCTCCCCACCACCGGGCCGCCACCGCCGTCCCCAAACCGCCCCCGGCCGGTACCTGCCCGCGGCTGGATGGTCTCGATGATCACGTCGGTCATCTCCCTGCGGCCCAGGTGCTGGTGCAGGATGGCCGCCCGCTCCCCGGGGCCCTTCCCCTCCAGGCAGGCGGGCACGGCGGCGGGGGCCGTACCGGTGCTCTCCGCTGCCATGTCCGGAGCTGCGGGGACAAAGCACGCGTTGGGACAGAGCGCCGGGCGCGGAGCCCCGGGACCGGCAGCACCGGGACGGCCCCTGCCGGCAGCTGCGCGGTGCGGAGCGGGCCCGGCCGCGCTACCCCGCGCCCCGCCCGTGCCCGCGGCGGGGGGAACCCACCGGCCGCGCTGTAGGCGAAGCCCGCGGGCAGCGGGGAGGTCCCGGCCAGCTCCAGCCGGATCACGACCAGGGACACGCTCATGGGCTCCGCGGGGCCGCCGCCGCCGACCGGGACCGGCGCCGCTTCCGCCTCCCGCACCTTTACCCTCTGACCCCGTGACGTCACGGCGCGGTGACGTAGCGGGCGGCGCGGTGGCAGCGGCGGCAGCGCGCGGGGGGCTGCGAGGGGCGGCCGCTGCTTCTCGCGAGAGTTGGAGGTACGTTCTCGCGAGAACGGGCGCCTTGCCATTGCCGGGGCTGTGAGGGGTCCCGGGGTCTCTGAGGGGAGAGAGCCCCGGGATCACCGAGTGCCGCCCCCGACCCATCCCCGCCTCGTCACCAGCACAGAGCACCCAGTGCCACCTCCGGGCCTTCCTTGGACACCTCCAGGGATGGCGGCTCCACCAGCTCCCCGGGCAGTTCCAATCCCTGACCTCCCTTTCCATGAAGGAATTCCTCCTGATGTCCAACCTGAGTCCCCCTGGCACAGCTTGAGGCTGTTTCGCCTTGTTGTGTCCCGTGTACCCCGAGAGCAGCACATGGTTGCAATCACTGATGAAGATCAGTAATTAGTGTGTTATTAATGAGTGATCCCACTGTCCCCAGCACTAGAAGCGATGTGGACCCTGTGTAAAACCCCATTTAGCGTCCCTGTTTTGGCCGGGACACTTCAGTGGCTGCCAGAGTGGAGTTACCATCCCTGGAAGTGTTCAGAGCAGGAGCAGAGGTGGCCCTTGGCCCTGGGGTTTGGTGGATTTGGGGAGGCTGGACTTGATGATCTTGGAGGTCTTCTCCAACATTAACAATTCCATGATTCTGTGTGCATAAATAAACATTTTCCCCGGTAATTCTACAGTTCTGCTCCAGGCTCTCTCCTGGTTGAGGTGTGAGTTTCCTTGTCCCCTCCTGTGGTTCCCAGCATGTACCTGAGGAGCGCTGCCCGTACCCAGAACCTTCTGTGTGCCGGGATCCGGCGGCTCCTGCTGATCCAGCAGCAGTCCAGAGGGTTCTCTTACAAAGCCGTGATCTTTGAGGAGAGCGGGGTGCTGCTCCCAGCCCCTCACAGGACAGCCACAGGTGTGTATTCCCATCCCTGATCCCACAGAATATAGAATGTCCTGAGCTGGGAGGGACCCACAAGGATCATCCTGGCCCTGCACAGACACCCCAACAATCCTTACTCTGCCCCTGCGAGCAGTATCCAAACGCTCCTCATGGCTGTGATTCCCTGGGGAGCCTGGGCAGTGCCCAGCACCCTCTGGGGGAAGAACCTTTCCCTGATATTTCATCCTGAGCCCTGGCACAGCTCCAGCCGTTCCCTTGATCTGGTCCCTGGTCACCAGAGCTCCCGTTGTTCCTGTGCATGGAGGGAAGATGGATTTCAGGTGTCTCTGGTTCTGGTGGGAGACCCAAGAACTTGTGATGGTGAGACCTGTTGTGCCATCAAAAGCCGCAGAAGTAACAGTGACCACCCTGAACCCCCCTGGTAACAAAACTGCCCTGTGGTGCCACCACCTGATACCACCCAAGGCTGGTGCAGTCCTTCAGCAGCTTTAGGAATTCTCCACACTGAAAACAGGGATGCGGTGCTGCAGTTCCCAGAGTGCCCAAACTCTTCTCTGTGTGCTGGGCCAATCACCCCAGTCCAGCACATCATTCTCACAGAGCTGGGCCATGGATTGATCTCAGAGGGATTCCAAGCTGATTTCCCAGTTCTGCTGATGCTCTTTCCTGCCTTTCCTACTGTTCTCCATGCAGACTGGGAGGCGCAGAGCTGCATTCCATCCGGCACCATCCAGCAAGCTGCACTGTCTGGAGGGGAGAACAGCCTCTCTCTCCAGTATTCCAGAGGAGAGCTGACAGCTGTGGAGTTCCTGCAGGAATTGGGACAGCAGTGCTTTGAGATTGTAAGCCAATTCCCCCCTGCTCTCCTTGTCCTTCCTGACTGCATGGAAACAGGTCCAATGAGGAAAGAAGAGCTTTAAAAGAAATTCTTTGGTTGAAGGGTCTGGATTTTCCATGTAGGAAGCACTGCTGTCAGAGCAGGGCACATTTTCACCATTATCCTGGTGCCTGGGCAGGGCAGGCAGATGAATTTGCCTTAATTTCCTACTGGAATAAAGTCCTTTTTAAGCATCTCAGTCTAAAATGCAGATTCCTCTCCTGCCTGCTGAGCTGTCAGTATCTGTCTCTAACCTGCCTTGATCCCATGCCAGGCACAGGCCCAGTGAATTCTCTTTCCCAAAATCAGCCCTTTATCTCTGCTGTAGAACTAGGAATGTGAGAACATTTGTTTCTTGGGCAAAGCAATTTAGCTGAGATTCCCTGCCTGCCTTCTGCTGCCAGAGGAAGCAGGACAGCAAGGTTAGATGATCAGGCAACCTACCTACCCAACCACTCCTATTTTCACCCAATTTCTGGCCCATTATCACTCTGGGGTTTCTCTGTTTCTCAGGCAAATGTCCGTGTTCCAGTGCACTCCTTTCTCTGGGATTTAATCCGAAATGAGATGATAAAACAGCTCCCCGTAATGGCAGAAGCAGCTCAGTGTATCCGGGCAGAAGGGCTTAAGACAGCTCTGCTGAGCCACAACTTGTGCCTGGGGGATGGAGAGAGGTTCCTGCCCCTGGACCAGCAGCACTTTGATGTGGTAAGTCTGGATGGATCCCAAATGGGGCTCTGTTCCTCCACCTGAGAAAGCAGCAACTGGAATTCTTTAAGTGCAGGTAGCAGATGAGCAGCAGCACAGTTTGGTTGACATCAGTGGAACAGTCTGGGGGAAAAAAAATATCTCCTGACACAATTCCTTGTAGGCATTTGGAGAGGGGCTGAGTGACATTTGCAAATCCACTGCAAAGTGCCCACACAACCACGAGTCTCTGTGTAACAGGCACAGGCAGCGATGGAGATAAAGGATTTGGAAGCTGGGACACCAGACTAGAAAGAAATGTTATTATTCACTGCCCTGCCTGCTTTAAAAAACAAACAATCAAAAAAAAGCTTTAAAAGAGTAAAGACTCTTCAAAGATTCTGTATACTCCCTGTACTACAAAAAACCCACTAGCCCAATGTGCTGACTTGTGTGAGATGAGGAGATTTTCCAGAGCCTTTGGAAGGTGCTGCCATCCAAGGCTTCCTTGGGCAGCACTGAACAACTGGGGACACCCAGTGAGTGTCCCACATTGGGACATCTCATTGGATATCTTCCATCCAAGGACTGGCTGATCCTGTTTGGCTGATTTGAGCTGAGGAGCCACAGCCAAAGCAGTCGGCCTGTCAACCACGGCCTGCCCAGCTCCACGTCCTTCATTTCTCATGTTAATTACACCAGTCTCTTTCCCACCCTCCCAGCTCCATTTCCAGCACTGCCCAGATGTTTGTGGTCACAGCAGGCTCATGCATAATCCATCTGTTGTTGCTGTAGATGGTTGAATCACACCGGGAAGGGATGCCCAGGCCAGATCCTGGGATCTACAAGCTGTGCTTGGAGCGCCTGGCTGTGCAGCCCCAGGAATCCATCCTGCTGGACAGCAGCAGCCACAACCTGAAGGCAGCAGCCCAGCTTGGCATGAAAACAGTGAAGGTACAAAGTGACACAGCCAGAGTGGGATTTGGGGATGGGTTTGGGGTCCAGAAGCTGTTTGGTTTGAGCAGCTCAGCATTTTCAAGTGGCAGTGGCTGACTGTTGCCAAGCCTTTTGTTCCAGGCGTGCTTGTCCCTGCAGGATGTGGTGGGGTTAAAGCAGGGATTATTGGCAAAGTCTGCTCTGGGCTGTTTCATTCATGGCTCCAAACCCTGTGTAACCTCAGGGAAGTCCCTTCTCCTTCCTGTTCCTCTATTCCCTACTGGACAAACAGCCCCATCTGTATGGGTGAGACAACCCATCTGTATGGGTGAGACAGCCACACCAGAAAATGAGCCCAAATTAATGAATTCCCAGAAATCCTGAGGTCTCATGGATGAGTCAGCTGGGGACTGACAGGTTACCCCCAGTCTTTGGGGTCAGTGAGCACAGGGGTTTTACTTCAGGGACCATTGGGGAGAGGACAAGAGTGGGACCTGGTGGGAAGAGTGACCTCTGCCCCCCTGGACTGCATGCAGGGAACTCCAGCTCTTATCCCAGCCCAAGCCCACAGTACCTGTGCCACCATCACAGGTCTCTCCAGGGCAGAGTGAAGGTGGGAAGCTCTGTGTTGGCAGGGAATGACCCATGAATTCCTGTGTGTCAGTGCATCAGTGCTGATGGACTCAACAGATAAATGCATCCCAACCATGCAGGGCTCTCTCTTTCCCAGGATATTTTGTCTTCTAGCTGTCACCCAGTGCTGTTCTCTCCCTCCTGGTTTCAGGTTGATGATCCAGAAGCAGCACTCCAAGAGCTGGAAACCCATCTGGGATTTCCTTTGCGAGGGTTTGTTCCCTACACTCGTTCAGTGAGACCAGGCAGGGAAATCCCAAAGGATCGTCTGCAGAAGTACCTTGAAGATGTTCTTGGTGCCCACCCAACAGGTATTGCAGTGGGTTTGGCCCTTCCATCAGAAAACCTGGATATTCTGGAGCTATTGGCTTTTTCCATACGACATAGGGATTGAAAAATAATATTAAGGAAAGGCTGGTAATCTCCAAGCAAACAGCACAGCCATTCCAGTTTCAGTGATCCATCACTTTCTGAGAAATAAGAAACAACATTTTAGAACTTCCTCATTTTGGGAGGGGTTGAGCACAAGTTGCCAAAGAGATACCAGAAATATTCCTGTCCTGTGAGGCATCTGTGAGCTGCTGCCATGCTCCCCAGGGGTTTGGGACACCGAGAACTCAGCCCCAGGTGCAGGAAGGGGATGGAAAACCTGGAGAAGTGCTGACCCTCTGCTCTCAACTCCCAGCCCCACTGGAGTTAAGGCAGTTTGACCATGGAGACTCCACCCGGAGCTATTTGGTGAAGTTTGGAGGTCGTTTGCTGGTGCTGAAGAAGGAGAAGGAGCCTCCTGATGGCCCCTCAGGCCCTTCTGTGCTGAGGGAATACAGGTGAGAGGGGTCCTGCTGCAGTTTGCTGTGCCTGAGGAGCTGCCTCAGCACCAGAGGAGCAGGACATGTGGGGAGGATCATTTATGAGCTCCCCTTGTTTTCCAGAGTGTGGGATAGGTCTGGGGGCTCCGGGCCATGGGAAGATGTGGGTGTGCTCCTTTCACCTCCCCCCAGCCACATGATTTTAGTGTATTTGAAACTGAGCACAATGATATGGTGTGTCTGCCTCCAACACTGCAGTTCCAGGACTGATTCCCCTGCTCCTCTCTCCCTCGCTGGCAGGGTCCTGAAGGCTCTGGCTGAGGCTGGTGTTCCTGTGCCCCCTGTGCTTGCTCTCTGCGAGGACAGAAGGTAATCCTGTCCCTCAGCTTTCACTCTGTGCTTGACAACTGCAGCCAAATTCTCCCAAAGATGAGGAGAGAAGGAACCAGAGCTCACAAAGTGCTCTGCTCTAATGAACATTTGTGCAGTGTGGAGCTGGAGGAGCCTCTAGAAGTTCAAAGGACAGACTCACTTTTATTCAGCTTGGTTTAGGTGTGTCCCATTTTAGCAATTAAACCAAAAGCTCTCTTTGAAAAGCAGCTATAAAGCAATATTGCAGGGCTTCCCGCTGACTCAGAGTGCTCAGGTTTGCAATAAAGAAAGGATTTTTCCAAGTGCCAGACCTCAGACAGCAAAGCCAGCAGCAAATCTGTGACAGGACCCCCCTCAGGCCTGCAGCCTGCTCAGATCTCTGCAGGCTGAGACAGATGCAGACACTACAGCCACTCCACGTGTCCTCACTGCTCCTGCTGTTTGTGAGCAGCCCAGCCCAGCTCACACCCACTGCAGGGAGCAGGGGAACAGCTGCTGCTGGCTCCAAGCTCAGCTTCCTGGGGCTGCAGGGACCAGGGCTGAGCATGCCACAGCCACAGGCAGCCTGAGCTGGGCTCCAGTGAGCGCCCAGGTGCTGCTGGGGCTGCTCTTCACCTCCCCATGCAGTGAGGCCTGTCCAAGGTACAGGTGAGATTTGAGGGGTAGCAGCAGGATTGAGCTCAGCCCCACTGGTCCCAATTTGCTTCCCCAGCATCCTTGGCACTCCCTTCTACCTGCTGGAGCACTGTGCTGGCCACATCCCCCGCGCCGTGTCCCTGCCCGCGGTGCCGCCACGCCGGCGCGGGGCCTGCTACAGAGCCATGGCACACGTCCTGGCCAGGATCCACAGCCTGGACCTCGGAGCAGCCAAGCTGCAGGACCTCGGGGAGCACGGTGAGAGGAGCCTCTGGATCCTTTCTTCTCCCATGTGTCGGCATTTCAAGGGATGGGCAGGATGGACCAAACTGGGGGCAGGTGGGAAAGTGAAGATGAGCAGTCCAGGGTCTGAATCCTCAGCTGTGGTGGGAGGGTGTGAAGAGCTCTTCAAATCCAGATTTCCCATGAGTTCCCAAAGTTCTCCAATCTCCCAGAGGTTCCTGCCATGTTTGTTGCCATCTCAGCCCACTGTGGGTACAGGAGTAACTTCTTTGCTGCCATCTCTGACCAAACCTCCCAAGCATCCCCTCCAGTCCCTCTGCAGAGACAGCTCAGCTTCCTGGAGCTGGTGGAGAAGTTACATTTTTGCCCAGAATTGGATTATTTTCACCTGAATATTAAATCCAGTGCCCAGTTAAGAATGTATGAGACCCCTGGAAATTGCATTTAAATTCTTGGAGCTTAAACCAGGGTTCTGGACCGAGATCTGCTTGGCTGTTTGATTTCTTCTGTGTCCCTTTTCAAGCCTCATTGTGCCTTTCCCTGGGAGCTTCCATTCCTCTGTTCCAGGAAATTACATCCAGCAGCAGTTTGAGACCTGGACAAAGCAGTACCGAGCTGTGGAAACTCATGTTATCCCAGCGATGGAGAGGCTCATCCAGTGGCTGCCTCTGCATTTTCCTGAATCCCAGAAGACAACAGTGGTGCACGGTGATTTCAGGTACTGCCCTGGAGCACACCCCAGGCAGGAAACAAGGACTGAGTGTAAAATGACCCACAAACTCCAAAAGGTGCTGATTGGGCTGGGGCAGCAGCTTCAGAGCAGCCCAAAAGCTGGGTTTGGGTCAGGGTCAGCGTCCCCAGAGAATGAGAGTGAGTTTCTTCGTCCAGCAGCTGCAAATGCTGGTCTAGCACTGGAGGATCATCAGCTCTTCCTGCGATACTCAGGAGTCAGCCCTGGTGCTTCTTGCCAGTGGTACTGGGTGCTGGAAGAGTTTGGGGCGTGACACCTGACAGTGTTCCAGGGGAAGCCCTGCAGGAGTGGGGTGGCTGGGACAGAGGGGAGGGACGCTGTGGTGCTTCTGTGCTGCTACAGCTCAGCTGGATCGTGCCAGGGCTGTGGGGCTGCAGTGCCAGCTCTGGACCAAGGCTCCTTCCCCGAGGTTGCAGGAGCTCTCTGCACCCTGGCAGGATCGCTGTCTGCTCTGGTTGCTCCCCAGTGGGCTCCTGGCCTCTCCTGGGGCTCACACTGGTGAGGGCTGTGCATGATCTACAGCACATGGCAGGAGCTCTGTGCCTTTGAAATGACCAGGAGATCCCCTGGACCAAGACTTGCCTGCTCCACTTTCTGTTACCCTGTCTGGTAGCATCTGCTGCTGATCTGAGGCTCTGACTAACTCAGTTTCATTCTCCAAAGCAGTTTAGTCCATTATTAACCAAGCAATTCAATATTGAGTAACCTCCATCCTCTGCTTGCAGAAATTAATGTTTCACTTTGTGTTGCCTTCCAAAGGACTTGACAATTTTTGAAGAGGGTGAAGAGCACTGAAAGCACCTACTGCTGCTGAGCACCAGGATTTTTCCCTCCTCTGGAGACTTTTCTGATCTCTTTTTCCCTCTGATACAGGATGGACCACCTGGTCTTTCATCCAGACAGGCCAGAAGTCCTTGCTGTGCTGGGCTGGAAGTTTGCCACTCTAGGAGACCCCATGTGTGATTTGGCGAATAACTGTATGAGCTTCTTCCTGCCAGCCCACTTTGGTGCTCGCAGAGGTACAGAGGGGGCACAGGCACCTTTGGCACAGGCAGAGGAACCAGAGTTCAGAACAGAGCAGCTCCTGCCCAAGCAGCTCAGCTGGCAGTGGGGCTCAGTGCAGCTGGGTTTGCATTATTTTCCCTCTCCCTCCAGCTGGGAAGCTGGCCAACTCTTTTGGGTGGGAAAGTTGTGGAGCAGATGAGGAGTGGTTTGTGCACTAAGTTAAAAAGAGAAATACAGGGTTAAACGGAGAGGCTCCATCATTTAGGAGGGATCTCTGTCAGTCACAGTTTCACCCTAACCAGGAGAACTGCCCCATGTGCATTTTGGGGCAGGGGCTGGTGCCAAACCCCAGGGTTCCACAGGGAGCCAGCGCAGCAGCTGTGCAGGTGTCTCCATGGAAGTGCCTGGCTGTGGCACAAGGCTCACACCATCCCTAGGGAGCTCTGAGCTGCTCTATCAGCTGACTCACTGTTACCTCTTCCCACCTTCCAGGCTTGAGGAAGTGTGACTTGGGGCACCTGGGAATTCCCACGGCAGAGGAGTATTCCCAGATGTACTGTGTCCACATGGGAATGGAGCGCCCGGAGAACTGGAATTTCTACCTGGCCTTTGCCTTTTTCCGCCTGGCTGCGATGCTGCAGGGACGTCAGGGTGGCTCCCTGGCAGGTGAGGAGCCCAGCCAGGCCATGGGTACAGAGCTGCTCCAGCACAGGCCTGTTCCTGCTTGCTGCTTGTGCTGTGGGGTCTCCCCTTTGCTGGCAGAACCGAGCAGAGGCCAAGGCTGGGAGCCCAGAGCTGTGTCCTACAGATGGAGCTCTCAGACCTCCCAGCTCAGCAGCAGCCATTGCCAAGGCACTCCCAGGGAGGTGGTGAGAGCCCTCTCGGAGCCTTTATCAGAATGAAACCTGATGTTACTTTCACATCCCTTAGAGAGGAGTTTCCCCAGGTCCTGCTGGGCTGGCCCGGAGGAGGGCACATGATGCTGTTTGGGATGTGACTACATAACACAGGCTCTTCCAAACAGGTGTCCTGTTCTCTTGTCCCCAGGCAGGCCAGCTCCAGGTGACAGCAGCCCCAAGGACACAGAGTTTGTGGCCGAGCTGGCTTGGGATTTTGCCATTAAAGAAGGATTCCGTGTGTTTGAGAACCTCCCCCCTACAAAGCTGCTCGCACGACATTCCAGCACCTGGGCTGGGCAGTTCCTGAGCAGGAGTTACAGCACCTGGGCACGGCCTGGGGCAGCTCCTGTGCCCAGAGTGCCTCTGCTCACTCCCCCCAGCCTGTGGGGGATGGCTCAGGGTCTTTGCTGCAAGATGGAAAATGTGGCCATCCAATGGGACTTTCCAAATTCCCATTCCAGAGGGACTCCACATCCTCTGCCAGAACTGCAGGTGAGACATCTGTGCTGAAGCTGCTTTGCTGCACCTGCCCCAGGGTGGGGATTGTGGCCTTCAAGTGTCCTGGCTCTCCTGATCCAGTCAGACATTTGGCACTCCTGGAGTCCAGTGGCTTGGAGGAAAAGGGCTGGGTTCATGTGGCTGTACCAGAGTTCGTATCCTGGGAAACTGTTTTTGGAATCTGGCACTCCCTTCCAAGAGGAGCAGATTAACACCAGCCCAACTGTGGTCACTCCCACTGCCATCCATGCGGTTCCAGTGGTTGTTCCTTGCCTTTCCCTGTCCAGGGAAGCCTCACTCCTTTGTCCCTCTGGGAAAGGCTGAGTTAATTCCCCTCACTGTGTCCCTCTGGTGCTCCCGTGGGAGGTCCCTCAGATGGGGCAGCGAGCTGCTGGCACCTCCCCGGCTTCCATTCACAGTGAGTGGAAGCAAACAGCCCCACCCTTGGGCTGCTACCAAGATTATATTATTAATTCTTCTAGTGACATTATCAAATTCTAGTGGGTTACTTAACCTCCTTTCAGCTGCCAGAAAAATATCCAGGTGCCCTTCCAAAGTGCTTCCTTGTGCTCTGGCAGAAACCAGCAAACACCAGCACGTCAGAACACTTGGCAGCCGATCCACTGGGAAGGTGGAAAGGGCAGGGAAGCAGCAGCTGTGGGGAATTTGGAGGTGCTGAGATGAGCAGATCTCCTTGCCCTTCCTCGAAACATTCATCTTTGCCAAGTCTCCAAACATTAGGATTGCCACACTCTCTCTACTCCATGCCTTGGGCTTGTGGAGATGCTGCTCCTGGTGTGTCCCAGCACAGAGCCCCCTCATCCCTGTCACCTCCACATCCATCCCACTGCTCTTTCCCTTGGCATCATCCCTGCACCGTCAGCTTTTGCTGTGTCGTGAAAGCCGGGGGAGGAGTTTTGCTCCCTGCAACAGCAAGATAATGCAGAGGACTGTTACACAGCCAAATATTCCCAGCCTGGAAGTGCCACAGTGCTCCAGAGCTGGGCAAGGGCAAGGGCAAGGCTGGCCTGTGCCAGCTGGCACTGCCAGGGAGAGGTTCATCCCTGGGAGCTTGGCAGCCAGATGCCCTTGGCTGAGGCATTCCTGGCCGAGCAGGGCAGGATCTCAGCTGATCCAGCCTCATCCCGCACCGGGAGCCAGCAGACTTCACACACTCATCCCAAAAGTTGCCTGTCCCTGCAGTTCTCTGGGGAGATCCTCTCCAGAGGAGCAGAGGGAAGCTCAGTTTGTCCTTCAGGGCCATGGCTGGCTGTCAGAGGGGGCAGCACCAGGGGCACCAGAACATCTGATGTGTCTCCTCCTCTTCCCCCAGGCAGAGAGTGCCAGCCCAAGGCAGTGGTGCTGGTGGCTGGTGGGATCAGGGCACCAAGGTGAGCAGAGCCCTGGGGCTCGAGCCTTCCCTGGCCCAAAAAGAGCAACACTGGGCCCGTCCCTTCTGGGGCCTCCCCTGCAGTCTGGGGTCTGTGAGCATGAGGGGTGATTTGTCCCGTCTGCTGTGGGATCCCCAGCCAGGCTGTTTCCCCAGCACTGGGTCCCCAGGGTGTTTGGAAGGCTCTGGGACATTGCTGCCATCCTGCCCGGGTCCTGCAGCCCTCTGTGTGCCCACATGGGCTCTGCTCTCACTCTCCCACAGGTCCCTGGAGCAAAACATCTCCACAACGCAGATCCCAGCCCAGCATTTCCCTTGGACCTGAGCTCCACGTCCGGCTGAGGATCCCGAGGCGTTCACAGGACTCTCCAAAGCAGAGCTGAGCCAGGAGCTGCAGCGCTGGGAAACCTCAGATGGGGACCCAAACCAGCCACTGTGGCACGGGAGAGGCTGTGCTAAGGGCAGCCTGTGAGCTGCTCAGTTCAGTGGTGTTTGGTGTTATCTGTGCTCAGTGCTTTTATTGCCTGGCTCAATACGGGGCAAAGACCGTCCTGGGATGGTGAGGCTGCAGGAAATCAGAACTGCAGCAGGGACACTTGGGAGTGACCTGGCTGGGGGTGCAAGGCTTGGTTTTGGGAATAAAGAGAATGGACCAGCGTGTCTCTCCTCCTTCAGCACATCTCTTCAGCACAACCTCCGGCAACTTGGAGATGCTGGAAGAATCTTTGGGGGTGGAAGGAATTGAATCCAGTCCTCGACGTATCTGGATTTAGGGAAGACTCCAGAGCTGAGGCAGTGCCTGCCCCGTGGAGCTGGGAGAAACTGGGAGGACTCCATGGTCCCTTGAGTGTGGTGGGGTCCCTTTGGGGACCCTGGAGGATGCAGACTGGATCAGTGGGAGCTCTCAGTGCTTCACAGAGGCCAGAGCAAGGGGAGAACTGTGGGAAACACCATGAGCAATTTCTATGTTGTATTAATTCAGTATTAAAGTAATGGGTACGGTTCTTTGGATTCTCCTGCTCCTCCAGGCTGGTGCAGCCTCACAGCCCACCAGCCCAGGGTGGCCACCAGCCCTCAGGGGCACAAGAGCTGCTGCAAAGAGCCCTGCGGGCCGTGCTGGCTCTCAGCACAAGAACCATCAGGCTGTAGGGAAGCTGGTAACCCGAGCCTCGGATTCTCCCAAGCTCCAGGGTGAAATTCCACCTCACCCTCAGGCGTTTGGCTCTGCTGTGGAAGGGGGAGGGAGCTGAGCCTGTATCTGGCCAGCCCAGATATTTGGGATGGTTTCCCAGCGGACACCTGACTCCCGCACCTCCCACCTCCTTCAGGCAGGCTCAGGGGGCTGAGCCGGGTCTGCCCTGAAGGTTTTTGGTGCCGCTGGATCTGCCTCCATGCCCCAGGGGAGGGAAGCGGCTGCTCGAGAGAAACAAAAGCTTTATTTCACACAGCAGTGAAGCGTTGTCCAAGCCGGGATCAGCAGAGGACAGACAGGACACGCATGGGAGCTTAGCCCCGAGCTGGAGCTCAGCTCAGCTCCGTGCCCTGGGGATTCCTTGAGCCGCTCCTCTGGGAGGCGCGGGCACATCTCTGCAGGTAGAACAGCTCTGGCATCTCGCACGGGTGGTTCAACACACGCAGGGCTGTGACAGGAGGGAGAACACGGCGGAACAAGAGCTCCTTGCGAGCGCCACTTTCCAAAGGGCTGCGCCCGAGCCGCTGTCCGAGATCCGTCACCCTCAAGGGATGCGGGCGGACAAGGATGAGGGAGGCTGAGATCCAGCACAAGAGGATTTCTTTTCAGCTGATCCGGGAAACACACGGCCTAATCCGTGTCCTGCTGGACAACCTCGGGCGGGCGTTCTGCCTTCTTCTCTTCCTCCTGCACAAGTGGGCTGATACTCCATTCTGCTGAGAGAAACGCCTGGAAAGTGAAAATGCAGCAACCTCCAGCAAGACTTTGAGCGACCTGGATTGTCTAGGACAGCGGGTGAAACTATTCCTGAAGCATATTCTACAATTTTCCCGTCCCCTTTAATAAACCAGAGCCATCCCTGTCACCCTTCATGGACTCCTGACACGGGGTAAAACCACAGGTCTTTTTTTTTTTCAGAGGTTAAAAATCTCTTTGTGTTTTTGGTCTGTGGCTTCCTTAGTGATGGTGATGATAACCCGAGCACACCTCTGTTCCCTGCACTTGGACACGCTGAAGTTGCACAAGGCATCTAAAACAAACCAGAAAAAAAAGCCCTTTAGCCATTGTTGGGAGCGATTTCACAAAGCCTTTCATTTGCATTCACCGAGAAACTCCCTGTTGTGAAAGCACTTCCCTGGCTTTGTTCCACTGCCCCTGCACACGGGGGAGGGGATTTTTGGGTGCCTGGGTGGACGGTAATGGTGGCACATCCGTGGAACCGGGAGTCCAGGTCCCCAAATTCTCCCTCATCACCTTCCCGCATAAGTAAGCAGCTCAGCGGAGATGTTACTGGGATTTTTTTCCCCCCTCTTTTTTCCTAGTTGTTGCCTGCATTAGGCACAAAGTTCCCTGGGGAGAGACGAGACCGGGACAGAGACAAGGATCGGGACAGGGACAGGGGACAGGGACCGGGACAGGGGCAGTCAGTGCTGGACACGGATGAGGCACCAAACCAAGCCTGATTTAAGTGAGCTGAGCTGTGCCGAGCCCAAGCTGACCCGAACGGGACCGTGCTGAGCCGAGCTGAGCCAAACCGCTGCTCGAGCCGAGCTGGATCGAGCTTATTCCATCCGAACCGAGGCAGCCAAGCTGGCTCTGCCGGGCACCGAGCCGAGCTGGGCGGTGCCGAGCGGTGCCGGGCGGGGCGGGGGGCGGAGCGGGGCTGGCCCGAGCTGCGGGGCCCGGCCCGGCCCGGCCCGGCCCGGCGGAGCTCAGCATGCTGCGGGCGGTGCTGCGCGGCTCCCGGCTCTGCCCGGCCCTGCTCCGGGCTCCCTTCTCGGCCGCCGCCGCCTCGCCCATCCCGGCGCCCAACCCGCGCCCCGACATCGCCTATAACAAGGTAGGGCCGTGCTGGGAGCCCGGGGGGTTCGGGGCGCCGTGTCCGTCCGTGCGGGGCTGGGCCGGCCCGGAGCAGCCGCGGATTTGGGCCCGAAGCCTTGGAAAAAAGCAGCCCTGGGTGCGGAGGGCACAGGGCGTGTGTCACATCGCCACCCGGCTCTGTCCCCTTCCCCCCGGTGGGCTCAGCAACACCGCACGGGTGCGAACAACCTGAGGAAGAAACTCTGGGAAAAGGCACGGGAAGGGAGGGCAAGGTGCTTGGCTGGATATCTCCAGAAACCGGACCCTTGCTCCAGGAAAATCCTGTGGGATCACCTGTGCGAGGTGCTGCTGCAGGGCGGCGTTCCAAGGCACCCGGGCGCTCCTTCCCCGGTGGCCGTGGCCGGGCTCTGGGTGATTGTCTGAGCGTTCTGCAAGTTCTTGGCACCACGATCTTTGCACTTCCATTCCCTTGCCATGAACCTGAAAAAAAAAAAAATACCCTTAGAAAGAAGGAGTTGGTAAAAAGCTGCTGTTAGCACCTGTTTCTGGTGCACAGGGAGCCTAAAACTGGTTAATCTGGGAAATGATAGAATCATTTAGGTTGAAAAAGACCCTTAAGATCCCTAAGACTGTAAGAAATGCTGTAAAAGCTCTGGTGCTCCAGACAAAATCAACTCACTGTATTGTCTGTGCCTAAAGCATTTTCCCACTCTTCAGTCTCCTGAGTTTTCCAGTGTCCCTGCTCCAGCCAGGCTTCCAGCTTTTGCAAGGACCTACCAAGATGGAAACCTCTTCCAATTCACATGCTGTTTGCTGAGCTGTGAATTCTTTTATTTCCTTGGGGCTATGTTGTGTGCTTTCAGGCTAAAGTATCTCCTTCATATCACTGCAGGTTTGGAGCCCACACAAGTCAAGTTAAGCCCTTTTAATTAACCAGGCTCCTCAGATGCCATCAAAGAACCAAAGCTCCTCCTGATTTCCCTGGGATCTGGCTCGAAGGCTCAGCCCTGCTTGGCTTTTTCCTTGCAGATTTTCATAAATAACGAATGGCACGATGCAGTCAGCAAGAAAACCTTCCCTTCCATCAACCCAGCCACGGGAGAAGTCATCTGCCAGGTGGCTGAGGGCGATAAGGTAAATGTTGTTGGGATGAGATGGGTTTGTTCTCCATGGGGGCAGGTCCAGAGGGGTTTTGCAGGGGAAGGCTCCGTGTTTGCAGCGGTGTTTGATCTATGCCAATACCACATCAAGTGCTGTTTGTGTCCTTCCTTGATTACTGCTTTTAATAAAAAAGAAATGGTGAGGAGTAAAGTCATGTAATCACCACCTGCCTTATGCAAGGCCCTCCTGGGAGTCTGTGGCAGAGCTGAGGTGGTGTTTCCCAGCAATTTTGGGTTTTTCCTACAGTCTGGAAACTCGTGTATGTTCCCCAGGGGAGGAGTGAGTGAGGGAAACCTTTTGTTGTTTGCTTCTCTGTGGCAGCCTGGCTTGTCCTGGCGAGACCATTGCAGCAAGCCAGGACAGAGAACCAAGTAGGAACCAGCAAATGCCCTGACACGACAAAATCCTGGATCAGAGGCAGCTGATCAAGGAAAAAAAATCTCTTTTAGACTGGATTCTGAAAAGGTGCCAAAATTAGATTTCCAGAGCTTTTTCCATGCCTCGTTCTAGGATGCAAATATTAACCCAGCAGGTGACATTGCAGAGATAACCTGATGAAATTTGCTCTCTGTGTAGCTGAAGTAACAGCGGGTGAGCACAGGCAGAGGTTGTGGCTGCACAGCTGTCACACCCACCTGCTCCACTGCCATTCCTGCTCCTTGCTCCCCACGGATGCAGCCTGGCTGGGAAAGCTGTGTCCTCTCAGTGCTTGGTGCTTGGGGGGGAAGTGGCCCAGGGCTGTACCCATGTGCTCCCCTGCCCTGGGGTTGAGGAGTGCCTTGCAGGGCCGCTGCCAAGGCTGCAGGTTCTTCCCCCAAGAGCCTGGCAGGAGCAGCCTCTTGTGCTGTCTGGCTGCAGGCTGTTTTCTCCTGGAGGGCTTTCGTTGTTTGCAGAGAGGGAGTGGGGGCTGGTTACTCCTTTCTCAGCCTTTGCCTGGGCTCCCCCGCAGGCAGATGTGGACAAGGCGGTGAAGGCAGCCAAGGCAGCATTCCAGCTGGGCTCTCCCTGGAGGAGGATGGATGCATCTCACCGGGGGAAGCTGCTGAACCGTCTGGCTGACCTGATCGAGAGGGACCGCGCCTACCTGGCCGTGAGTGCAGGGACTGGGAATCACGGGGGGTTGTGTCCCTTGGGTGGGCTGGGGGCTTGGGACAGACTCACAAAGGGTGGGGAAGAGCTTTTGGGAAGCTGAGAGCAAAATGGCAAGGTGCAGGACAGACCCCCGGCTCCTCAGGAAACCTGGCTGTGTTTTGCAGGCCCTGGAAACTCTGGATAATGGCAAACCCTACGCCATCTCCTACCTGGTGGATTTGGACATGGTGGTCAAATGTCTCAGGTGGGTTTGGAGGCCACAGCTGGTCCACGGTTCAGCTTCAGAGAGACAAATATTTCTATTTACTGTCCATTCTTTAAATCACCTATTTGGAAATACCTGCTCTGAGCTGTGTCCGAAGTGACTAAAAGAGGAAGCCTCTCTTATTTTCTCTCAGCAGCAGACTTGTTATTTTAATTCCAGTGACCAAATTGTTATTGTTTCCAGATACTTTGCAGGCTGGTCGGATAAATTCCACGGCAAAACCATCCCGTTAGACGGAGACTTCTTCTGCTACACAAGACATGAGCCGGTGGGAGTCTGTGGACAAATCATCCCGGTGAGGAAAACGTAACAGCGGTTCCTGCAGTGTTGTAAGAATTCAGTGTTGCAGTGTAAGGTCCCCTCTGCTGCCAACCACTGCTTCCTCCCTGGGGTAAACAACGCTGCGAGGGCTCTTGCTTCACTCTGGGAGTACAGAACTGCCTGTTGATTTCATGGGCTCTGAGTGAGGTTTACTTTGTATCTGATGATTTTAAAAAAAACAAATTGGCTTTAAGCCCATTTATAGGAATTACCTGAGAGCCACAATTAAGTTTAAACACTACCTAGAATTAACCCTAAAATTTTGTGTGATGAGAAAAAAACCCAAGACTCTCCCCTAAGTGCTGATTTGAGTGGAACTCACTGGTTAATTACTGACTAATCAGAAACTTTCAAGTTCACAGCAGCAAATCCCTCTTCGTTTTTCAGTGGAACTTCCCGCTGTTGATGCAAGCGTGGAAACTGGGGCCTGCCCTGGCCACTGGGAATGTGGTTGTGATGAAGGTGGCAGAGCAAACCCCCCTGAGTGCTCTCTACGTGGCCAATCTGATCAAAGAGGTGAGGACAAGGCCAGGGTTCCATCACTGCTGGAGACAGGAGCAGGGAAGGGCTGTCTGCAGGAAGGCTGGGTTGGCCTGGGTCTCTCAGGAGCTGATTTAGCAAAAAACTCCCTTGTTCATATAAAAGTGTGTGCAGATGATGTAAGTCTTGGTTAGGGAAGGACTCTTTGAGGCTTGATTAGATTATGAGCTTTGGGGTGGTTGGAAAGTGAAGGTAGATCTGTATTTATCTGTGTATAGACACCTTCAAATTGTGCTTGGGATGTGGGGTGGGGAGAGGAATTGTCCTGGTTACTGAAAACAGCATTAAAGCAAAGCCGTGGGAAATCAAAGGAGAAATCAAAGGAGTAAAGGGTTGTTGCTGGTGGGAGGTCTCCTGAGTGTCACTTGGTTTGTGAAAGGAATAATGTTGCTGTGTCCTGCTGGGAATTGCCAGGCTGGATTCCCCCCGGGCGTGGTGAACATCATCCCTGGCTATGGCCCCACGGCAGGAGCTGCCATCTCCTCCCACATGGACATTGACAAAGTGGCCTTCACCGGCTCCACGGAGGTAAGGGAGCACCTGAACCTTCAGCCCTTGGGGCCCTGGAACATCTCATAGCTGGATAAAACACTGGAGGTGCTTTGCCTTCTACCACACCTCATTTAAACTGATTCCAGGGTGTGAGATGTATATTTGCATTACCTAAGACTCTTTTGTTCTGATTTGATTCTTTAGAATATTTCCTCTTGTTTCCCTTGAGCTGATTGGAGGTGAAAGTCTGGGCAGACCTGAAGCCCTGACAATGAGGGGATTAACATTAAATGCTGACTGAGATGTAAAGCCAGAGCCCTCTTGCTGATGTGGGAGTTAATTCCAACACCTGCTCTGCTCTCCCTGCAGGTCGGACACCTGATCCAAAAGGCTGCAGCAGAGAGTAACCTCAAGAGGGTGACCCTGGAGCTTGGAGGGAAGAGCCCAAATATCATCATGTCTGATGCAGACAGTGAGTAGCTGCTGGGCAATGTTTGATCTCTGCTTTTTGCCTTGGCTTCTTCCAGGCAGAGCTGGAGGGGAAAGGAAGAGGAAGGGAAGTTTTCCTGTGTGAGGCTCTAGCCCTGGCAGCACCACTCTGTGCCTCCTGCTGTAGCTGCTGCATTTGTGTATCAGCACTTCTCCACTCCCACTACTTTTCCCAGTGCTGGGTAGTTCAGTTACCAACATTAAAATAATTGTTTCAGTAACTTCCTCCAGTCCTTGCTCCAGTTTTGTTTTCAATTCACCTGGAGCACGCTGCTCATTTCTTCTCCTGTGAAGTTCTGCTTCCCACATCCCTTGCATATAAACTCATTTTTGGCCTTGATGAGCCAACACAGGCTTTTATATGGCAGTTAACTAAGGAAGAAAATTCGTCCTTAATACCTGATAATTTCCAGGTTAGATATTTTTCTCTAGTCTGGGGTGCTTTAATAAAGAATTAAGTCTGTAACTCCTGCCCTACCAACCAACCCATGGCAAATGCTGTCAGCTGAAGGGACTTTGTATCCTCAGCAATCTCTGTGATAACTGTCCTAAAGAAGTCACAGGCTCTGGTTGGCTTTATTTGCTCATTTGTTTTCTCTCCCTTTTCCTAGTGGACTGGGCTGTGGATCAAGCCCACTTTGCCCTGTTCTTCAACCAAGGGCAGTGCTGCTGTGCCGGGTCCAGGACCTACGTGCAGGAGGACATTTACAACGAGTTTGTGGAGAGGAGCGTGGAGAAGGCCAAGGCCAGGGTGGTTGGGAACCCCTTTGACTTCAAAACTGAGCAGGGCCCTCAGGTAAGAGCAGGAAATGCCCTGAGCTGTTACCTGATGAAACAGTCCCACTCTTGAGTCACTGTGTAGATCAGAATGGGAGTACCCTTGAGTCTATTGATTAACCTAATTTGAGCTGTGCTCATTATCACTGGTGCAGGAGGGAGGAGTTAATTAACCCTTGGGATGATTCCAAAACTTGATGCTGGCATTTAAAAATGATCATCTCCCTTTGGAGATTGCCTGGGAGGCTGTTGAAATAAGGAATTGCAAGAGCACAGCGGGTGGGAGCGGAATCTTTTTCCAGGTGGAGCTGACGTGTGTCCCCTCCTGGCTCTTAGGTGGATGAGGAGCAGTTCAAGAAGATCCTGGGCTACATCAGCACTGGGCAGCGGGAGGGAGCCAAGCTGCTGTGTGGTGGCAACCCCGCTGCAGACAGGGGCTACTTCATCCAGCCCACTGTCTTTGGGGATGTGCAGGACAACATGACCATTGCCAGGGAGGAGGTGAGTCCCTTCCCACCTCGTGGTGCTTTGTCCTCTCTTGATGCAAAAACCCCCAGGTTTACAAGCATGGATGTTCATGACCTGTGAAATTCGAGGTTTCTCGGTGTTACCTTATCTTCCATTCTGGTTATACCCTCAGCCCTTTGTAGTTGGGGAGGTGGTGCTGAATTTCATGTCCTGTGGGACTGGCAGCGCTCACACAGCCCCACGTCACCCACGGCCTCCCTGTGATCCCTTCACGCGGATTCTCCCACGCTCCGCTTGGATTTTGCAGATCTTTGGGCCGGTCATGCAGATCCTGAAATTCAAAACCATCGAGGAGGTCATTGAGAGAGCCAACGACTCCAAGTACGGCCTGGCAGCCGCGGTGTTCACCAAGGACCTGGACAAAGCCAACTTTGTGTCGCAGAGCCTGCGGGCTGGGACGGTCTGGTGAGCCTGCCACAGCTGCTGGGAGCTCCCCTGGCTCCTGCCCTGGCTCCCTGGGCTGGTTCTTTGCTGGCCCATCTCTCCTTTGGGTTTAATTTTAAATGCACTTTGCTGAGTGTAATGTCAGACCTTCGGGTGTCATGGGAAATCGGTAAAATTTAGGTGGATTTTTTTTATATATTCAGGCTGGAGCATCTCCTATGGGAATGGTTATCTGGGAGTGTTCACCTGGAGAAGAGGAGGCTCCAAGGAGACCTCAGAGTCCCTTCCAGGGCCTAAAGGAGCTCCAAGAGCGCTGGAGAGGGACTTGGGATGAGGGATGAGACACAGGGAATGGCTTCCCAGTGCCAGAGGGCAGGGATAGATGGGATATTGGGAATTGGGAATCCTTCCCTGGGAGGGTGGGCAGGCCCTGGCACAGTGTGTCCCGAGAAGCTGTGGCTGATCCTGGATCCCTGGGAGTCACAGCTGAGGGTGGCACACTGGGATATCATTGGGATAATGAGAGAGGTGGCTGGATTCCATGATGTTCTGTGTCCTGCCTGATAAATTCCAGCGTTGATTCATCCTGTGGGCTGAGGGAAGGGATAAATACAGGAATCCCTCCCAGAAATTCTGTCCAGAACAGCTCAGGTTTGCTGCCAAAGGGCTCTTCCCTGAACTCCAGGTGTTCCATCCTCGTTTTCCATTCCAGGATAAACTGCTACGATGTGTTTGGTGCCCAGGCTCCCTTTGGTGGCTACAAAGCCTCTGGGAACGGGCGGGAGCTGGGCGAGTACGGCCTGGAGGCTTATGTGGAGGTGAAAAACGTGAGTAGCCCTGGATCCAACCCTCTGGAGCAACTCCAAATCGTCTTTGTGCCGCTGCTGTGGGCTGGGCTGAGAGCTGGAACCGAACTGGGGCAAAACTGTGACCCAAACCTTGAGCTCCCCCCTTTCCTCGAGCTTTCCCAGTCTCCAAACCTGTCCCTGACTGGGATACACCGGGTTTTCTCCTGCCTCTCACCCTTCCAGTGAATACCCCTGAAAAATCCAGAAAAACAAAACTAAACTAAACTTGTAACTTTTCTTTTTTTCCCCCCTAGGTGACAATCAAAATTCCACAGAAAAACTCCTAAAGGACAAGCAACATTCTCCACGAATTTCAAAATAATTATGCAGCTTCATGACATACAAAGGAAAGCTCAACACACAAAATTTAGTATGCAAAAATATGTAACTCTGCATTAAGAGGTATTTTTTTAGATGTTTAAAAGAGCTTTTGTTAAAAGAAACAAACCTACTCGGCTTTATCTTTTTAAAATACCAAATACAGTTGTCTGAGCACTAACAAGGTGGGTGGTTACTTTGGGTACTTTTTGGGTATTATGTGGATGCAATCACCCATAGGAGAGGGGTGTGATCTTTACATCTCTGCCTGATAAATAAGTTTATTTTTTCCCCAAGAAATCATATAAACGCTTGTTTAGTCTAGGAGGATTTATATAATAGAAAGTAACAATTATGTGTTGGCTTACAGAATTAGGTCTGTAACCCTTGTCCTAGAAACTGTTTCTCTTCTGTGAGCAAAGTGAACTGAGTTAATTTCATTTTCATTGAGTGAACTCCTCATGAAAAATGTGAGGAAAAAGTGGGGTTTTTTTGTTCCATCCTGCTCGTTGTAGCCACTCCAAATAAACATTGTCTCAGTGCAGTCAACCCTACTTTTGTTGGAGGTTTGTGCCAATGAGCCCAAGTGCACCCAAATTCCTGCCTCCATTATTTTGAAGGATTTTCTGTGTCTTTCTGTCCTGCCCGCTGTCTTTGTGTTGCCTTCGTGTTACACCTGGTACCTGGCCCCAGCGCGGCTGGGGGTGTGAGGGGGTGTCTGAGTCTGAGTGAGGGCGGTGGGGCCGCCCTGGGCTCCACGCCATGGTGTGATTATGAGGGAGTCCGTGCCCGGCCGGGGGGCACAGAGCGGCTTCTGAGGCTCCTTCTCGCCGCTTCCCCTCACGGCCCCAAGGGCGGCCATTACCCCTCAGGCGCGCGGGCACCCGAGATCTCGCGAGACTGAATTACCCCGCCCTCAAACCAGCGGGAACCCCGAGATCTCGCGAGACCTCTGGGACATGACGGGCGACAATTCCGCTCGAGCTCTCGCGAGACTTCTCTATGCTTGGCCCTCCCGCGCGCCAGGCAGGGGGCGGGGCCACAGCGCTTCGCTCCGCCCCCCGAGGCCCGGCGAGCCAAACGTCATCACAAGGCGCCGCCCTCATCGAAAGCCCGGCGGGGGCTTTGCCGACGCCGTCGCGCTTTTAGAGCTGCCGGCACCCGCCTGCAAACCGCGCCAGCGCCGTGGCGGCGGCTCCCAAAATCCCGCGGCGGGCGCGGGGCGGGCGCGGAGATCCCATTCCATCCTCCCGTGGAGCCGCGGCGGCGGCAGCGGGGCTGCGGCGGAACGCGGCGGCCGGCGGGGCTGCCCGGCGCGGGGTGCCGGCGATGTCCGGGTCCCGGGCGGCTCCTCCCGGTTGAGCGGCGGCTCCGCGCGGGCCCCGCGCCCTCCCCGCGCCGCGGGGTCCGGCAGCCGCGGCCCGCCCGGCCGGGCATGAGGCGGAGCGGCGGCGGCACAAAGGCTCCTCCGGGGCTGCGCGTTGCCTGACGCGGCCCAGCGCCCCCGGGCCCCGCCGTGGCGGGACGATGTCGCAGGATCACGACATGGACAAGACGATCAAGGTTGGCGGGAGCCGCCGGGGAGGGCAGGGGTCACCGGGTCACGGTGCCCGTGGGGCCGATTTTGGGGTTTTTTAGCACAGCAGGGGCGGTGTGGACAGCAGAGGTTCGCTCTGCGCAGGGGGCGAGCGGAGGCTCCACAAACCGAGCACCCCGACTATCCAAACTTTTTATGCGTTTTAGCAAGCAAAGGAATTAGCGCTCATTGGCTGCAAGTTGTATAGTTCTCTTATTAATTAGTGTTCTATTGGTTAATGATTCTCTCGTTTGCCGTGTTAATTAGTTAATTAGCTCCTTCTCGCCTTTGGGTCGGGGGCGGTTCCTGGCTCGGTGTCTCCGAGTTGGTCACAATCTGTCTCTGCTGGAATTCCCTTTTACTCAATGGAGCTGTTTTCAACACAGATGCAAAGTTGGGTTGTTTTAATTTCTTCCTTATCTTGGGGGTTCTGCCCAATGTCCTCATGGACCATAAGCTCTGCATTCCTTTTGTCCAAATCCTTCTTCCCAAGCTTTGTTCACCTTTCCCAGATCTGAGGTCACTGAAATACATCACCCCCTAAATCTTAACAAGACAATTCTACCACCAAGTAATTTGGTTTTCTAACAGCTGGACATCACTCTAAGCTTTTTCATTGATTAAATATTTTTGTTCATCAGGCTTGAAAGCTACAAAATCAAACCCCAAAGAACTGCCTTTCTTATAGAGAGTTTTCCCACATTTTCCAGCAGTCAGAACCCTGTTTTTGACCCTGTTTCCTAACTCCTTTCTCATTCCTGCCACTGTTCCCCTTTTCCTGATTCTTGAGATGGCAGGCAGCCTTTCCCAGGGTTCCTGTTCAGGTGCTGCCATGAAAAAACAGCTCTGGAGTGTGGGATTTGTGTGTTTGGAGCTGAACACATCCAGGGTTCAGGGTGTGAGCTCGGGATCCCTCTGTGCCCTGGCTGGCTGGGTTTCCTGGGGAATTCCCTGGTGGGATAAAGGGATGTAAACCAATGTTTTCAAGCTTCTCTGGAGGTTCTTTGCCTTGTGCAATTGATAAATCCTGGAAAAAATTGGGTTAGAAAGGCTTTAAAGCTCATCCCATTCCACCCCCTCCGTGGGCACGGACACCTTCCACTATTCCAGGATGTTCCAAGCCTTTTCCAACCTGGCCTTGAACATTTCCATGTTGAAAATTTGTGGGGTTTGCACTAAAAGAAGTGCAGAGCAGAAGGAAATCTAATGAGGTTGTAATTAACCCCTGAGATGAAGTGTCAGAACTGTTCCCTGTGCTTTTTCTTGCCACGCTTCAGGGAAGGAGCCATCCTGAAAGCTTGGGGGAAAAAAAGGGGATTTAAGTAATTCTGTGGGAATTACTTAAAGGTCCACATCAGAACTCTTGGGGTTTTAAAGCTAAAAAGCTGAAGCAGTTGTGGAAGTGTTGGGGCAGTTCTGTGCTCCTGCTCCTCCCAGTCTGGAGGGCTTCAACCAAAACTCCCTGGGTGAATCCCTGGAATTCTGGGCACAGCCTGAATCTAACTCATAATTTAGTGCTTTTATACTTTATGCAGATTTTTTTGCTTCTCAAACCCTTGGTTTAGGTCAGGTTTGGTTGTTCTCGGGTTCAAGGTCTGGGATTCAGGACAGGGATCCATGTTTGGGAATGGAGGAGAAGTTGAAGGAGCAGGAGATGGAATTCCCCAGGATGTGATGTTTCTCTGGCTGGATCCATGGAGTTTGTCCAAGCAGCAGCCTGCACTTCTTCAGGTCACCCTATGACACCCCAAACTCCTGATTTCAACCCTTTTTCTCATCAATATCCAGTGGAATCATGGAATCAGCGAGGTGGGAAAAGCCCTCTAAGAGCAACAACTCAGAAGGGGCTGAGCAGTCCCGATGTGTGAGAGCAGCTTGGTGGAATCCAGGGTGGGAGAACTCTGGGAATGCTGCTTTTCCAGGCTCTGAGCATCCCAGACTGCTGGGATAGTGCCCAAAATGTTGGCTGAGGCTTGATGGGAGGGAATTTCGCTGCTGGAGAGATCCCAGCTCCACGTGGGTGTAAAACTTCGCTGTAATTCCAGATATTTCACATCATTATCCCATTTTCTCGCTGAAAATTAATGTAAGGAGCGATCAGGAGTTTCAGGTTCCTGGAAGTTTGGAGCTGTGCAGGGGCTGCTGCAGGGCTGGTGATTCCCAGATGTGCCCAGAAGTTCCATACCCATGCAATCCCTGCTGAAACACTTGGATATTTTCAAACACATTGGTGCTTCTGAAGCATTTCCAGCTGTTTAAGATCAAAATCATGGAATCCTTAAGGTTGGAAAAGACCCCCAAGGTGATGGAGTCCAAGCTTTCCCTGGCAATGTTGGGAATTCCTGGTGCTGAAGTTGGACTTCCCATTCCTGAGCTGGGAGGTGGATGTGATGCTGGGCATCAGAGCTCCCAATCCCTGGATTTGGTGTCATTTGTGTTTCTTGACCTCTCAATTGTTAATTTTAACTCCTTGAGTTGTAAAGCTGCTTTGGGATGAAGATTGGGATCCAGATTTAAAAAGTGCAGGAAGTAAAATTGTTGCCTTTTTCTATAAAACAATGGCAAATGCACAGAATAGGAAATAGAAATTAAATGCTCATTAATGCCCTCCTAAAATTGTGTTTTCATCCCACCCCTGCTGCTTTCAGTTCTCTGCAGCTGAATATCAGGAAAATTAAATCAGCTTTTCCCTAACAGGCTCCTGACAAGTGAAATTTATCTGAGTTGAATTGATAAGAAGTTTCTTGGAGCTCCTCCTGAAAACCACAAATTTCTGTGATGCACTGAGATTTCTGCCCCTTCCTTTTAAACCTTTCATGAAACCTTCAGGGGTGGCCTCTTCCATGAATTTCCAATGTATTTGGGAATTATTTTTCCTTAAGCTTCCCCAGTGATGCTGTTGCAGCAGCTCCTTTTGCTGTGATTTATCCTGAGCAGAGGCAGGAATTTAATAAAGGAACAAAAGCCCAGCTCAGGGCATCAATCAAAGCTCTGAGCACTGGATTTACAACCTGCCTTGGGATGTGGTTAAGCCTGAGAGCACCCAAGCTGTGGCTTAATAAAACCTGGCCCTATTTGTGTGGATTTGGACAAAAGGAGCCTGGTTTATTATCAGAAAAATCTAAAATTATTCAAGCAGAGTTTAATTTACAGTATGATGGTTCCAAGTGTTTGAAACCTGCAATTTTTTGTTTTCTGTCACCAAAAAAAAAAAGCATTTTGGTGCTGAAATGGGCTCCTTGTTCTGCTGTGATTGGTCATTTATAGGTAGGAAGCTGGAACTGAGTCAGGGAGAGATGCCCTTGTTACACTTTGGGTATTAAAAGCACAAAATCACATTTACTGCTCTCAATAACCATGTTTTGAAATTCCACCTGCACAGAAACAACCTTAATCAGGTAAATCATGACACGAGCATTGATATTTATTTATGTTTATATTTAATTTCCCTCAGGAAAGCAAACTCTCCAGCAGGCACTTTTACACTCAGATCTCCTGAGCTGAGTGGTTTTGGGAAAGGCTGTAGTAATTTTATTTATTATGTATTTATTGACTGTGTTTTCCCTCCTGTTGCTCCTTCCTGAACAGGAAACCTCCATTTTAGAGGAATACAACATTAACTGGACTCAGAAGCTGGGAGCTGGGATCAGTGGGCCTGTTAGGTAAGGGAACACTCTGGGATTATCCCTGACCTGTGGAGGAGTCAGTGAGTATTTTCCTAAATAGAATACACACAAAATTATAAACAACAAATGCCTCTGCCCCATGTGGGTCGTGCAGGAGGGGTTTTGTCTTTTTTGGGGAATTTGGGAAGGAACACTTCTCCTCCCTTCCTTGTCCTGGTGTGTTCCCACAGCCAGGCAGGAACAGGAGCTGGTTGTGGAATAATGACAACAGAAATTCCTCCTTCAGCCCCCTGTCCTTGGCTCCTGGTGCCCCAGCACTGCCCCTTTCCTGCTTTCCTGGTTGTTTTTCCAGCTCTTCCCTCTTCTTGCCACTGGCTTTGCATCCCAGCCTTTGCTCCTCATGGATTTCAAATCCCTGGATTTTTTTCTGGGAAGGAAAACACTTCAACAAGGCCTCTTCCTTCAGGGAATGTGAATTTGTGCTGGAAAACCACTGTGCTGCTGCTCCTGGGTGCTCCCTTTGTCTTTGCCATCATTTGTCTTCCTATCTGGGTTCTCCTCATCCTTTTTGTGTTGCTTCATTAAAACACACATTTGGTGCTTTATTCTTTGGGCAGCCTGTTCAGAGATGGGCCCTTTCCTCAACTGTTAAATGGGGGGAAAAAGAGGAAAAAAAATTCAGCCAGAAAGAGAATTTCCTTCCCAAACCACTTGATCTATTCAAAACACTTTATTTATTCCAATATCACCGGGGGTGTTCAGGTGTGCTTTGGGTTATTTCCATCCAAAATCTCTCTTGAGGCTGAATTTAGGGTGAGAGCTGGGATGTTCCCTGTGTATCCCAAATTGGGAGATTCCCATGTGGAGAGCAAACTCAGAGCTACAAATCAATTGCTTCAGGTGTCTCTTTTTGACCTCCTTGCTGACTGAATGATTTTGTTGCTGTAATACCAGAGTCTGCATGAAAAAGTCCTCCCAAGAACGCTTTGCACTGAAAATCCTCCTCGATCGTCCAAAAGCTCGAAATGAGGTACAGTTCCTGCTTTTCTCTCCATAAAACCCTTCAATTGTTGGGATGTTTTAAAATTAAAAAAACCCACCACCAAACCCCCATTTGCTGGCAGAGATTTATTTATAATTAATTTGAGCTGTATTTTAAAGCTGTTCTTCTCCCTGTGATGGAACAGAACCAGTTTGGGAGGGAATTTTGTTTCCATACGTCTCACTCTTGGATGTCACTGCTCCAGGAATGCTTCAAGTTGTTCTGGGAATGGATTTTTCCATGTGCCAGGAGCCTAAAGCAGCTCCTGACACTGCTTGGGAGTTCCTGAGGTGCCAAACTGTCAGCCTTTGGAATGATGGGCACTCCTCCAAAC
Organism: Pseudopodoces humilis; assembly: GCF_049639895.1. Taxonomy (NCBI): domain Eukaryota; kingdom Metazoa; phylum Chordata; class Aves; order Passeriformes; family Paridae; genus Pseudopodoces; species Pseudopodoces humilis. The sequence continues at coordinate 3,608,676 of NC_142219.1, forward strand.
TGTAGGGAATTTAAAGAAGGATTAATTGTCCTCGAGGTTTAGGCAACTTCCATTTTTTTTTACTGAGCAAATTCTCCTTTAAAATTCCCATAAAAATCATCTGTGTACAAAAAGCACCAAGACTTGGCTTGTTTGAGCTGCCCAGGGAGCTTTAAAGTGGGGAAAATTCCTGAATGTTGGGACAGGAGGTGATGTTCCAGGTGCTGGAGCTCTTAGCCATGAAAGAAGCCAGATTATGGAATTTGAGGGTTTATTCATTCATTTCCACTTCCACTTGCACCTACACCTCTACTTTAAAGCTGGTTCTGTCTCTAAATTTATGTAAAGGATCAAAGATTGAGCTTTTCCCAGAGCTCTGTGTGTGATTCCATAATCTGTCAGCAGCCTGGGGTTGTTTTTATGGCACGGTGAGCAGTGCTCAGCAGGGCTCTGTGCCTGTCCCTGTGTGCAGTAACAGCTCTTCCCTTCTCTTCAAGGTACGTCTGCACATGATGTGTGCAACACATCCCAATATTGTTCAAATAATTGAAGTTTATGCTAACAGTGTGCAGTTCCCACATGAATCCAGCCCCAGGTAAGATTACATAGGGTGATTCATTCCCACCGCTTGCTTTCCATGTTTAGCCCAAGGTATAGTGGAGTTTGCTTTTTTGTTTTGTTTTGTTTTGGTTTTAATCACAAAATTATTATTTAAAGGGGGTCCCAGGTGTAATAATTATCCTGCAGACCAAGCAGCTCTTGTTTTTTTTCCCCTGACTTTTGTGTATTTAAATTATTTTGCTTCCTTCACTCCCTGTTTTGAATGCACCTCCGTTTTTTTAGGTTTTCCATTGATTCAGTCTGCATTGTGTGAAAGAGTTGTTTCTAAAAATATGAAATTCAGCCCTGAAAACTCTCAATGCATTGTCCTGCTTAAAATGAACACAGGAAAACATGGAGCAGAGTGATTTTTTTGTGTATTATTATATTAGGATAAAAGGATTGTCTTCTGATAGGATCTTAGTGGAGAAAATCATCAGAGCTGGGAGAATGAAAGAGCTGAGACCTGAATTAGGCTCTGGTGTAGCTGATTTTGCTGTGTGGTGGGAACTGGGAATTAATTCCTTGAGGATCTGGCAGCCCTGATCTCCACCTTCCTATTTTTTATCCTTCATAATTATGGCAATAAAGCTGTAAATTAAAATAACGGGGGATCCAGACTCAAAAGCATCCACGCGCTGTGTAATCCTTGAGGGCAGAGTTATCCCTTGGATCCCACACGGCTCCCAGCTCCATCCTGAATGGAGCTGGATGTGTCCACGTCGAGTTTGTTGCAGCTGGATGTGGGAGCCCATCAGGAGGAGCAAACTGGAGATTCCTGGCTGCCAATCACTGGGAGCCAGAAAATCCTGCGGATTTTTAGACGCCAAGGCAAAACGACAGCAGCAAAACGGCCCCGAGAGCAGCTTAGGGAAAGCAGTGTTTGTGTGAAATATGCATTCTTAGCTTAGCAATTCTGTTCTTTTTGATGATTTTTTAACGTAACAACATGAAATGCTTTTGAACAGGGCTCGGCTCCTAATTGTAATGGAGATGATGGAAGGGGGAGAGCTCTTCCACAGAATCAGCCAGCACCGGCACTTTACTGAGAAGCAAGCGAGCCAAGTAACAAAGCAGGCAAGTCACCCCCTGTCCCAGCAAATCCATCATGCTCTGGCTAAAGTAGGGACAATTCCTGGGGCTGGAAGGGTGGGAAAAAAGGATTAAATAAAAGAATCCTCAGTTCTGATCCGATGATCATTGCCTGCTTTGTTATAAGTGACAATGCCAAAGCTTTACTAGGAATAAAGGATTGAAGGTGTGGGCTTGTTCTCTGGGTCTGCTGTGCTTAACATGGCTTTTCTACACCTGCTCTAGAGATCACTTCCAAGAGAACTTTGTCATTCCTCTGGTCCTAAAAGTGTTGCCTCCAGCAGGACTCCTGAGCTCCAGAATCTCTGTGGCACCCTTGGCATTTCTCTCCTCTGGGCCAGGGGTTTTCAGGCTGGGTTCTGGGCTTGGGCTTACAGAATTCCTGGAAGATACCAAAGAATGTGTTTGTCTGTTCTGATTTTGTGGCTGTTTGTTGCAGTGTCATTTTTCCTTCACCGTTTCTCTCCCAGCTCGCTCCTGAGTGCTGTGTTTTATAACCTCCACGGTGGTTTCTGCAGGGGGTTTTGGTGTCCATCAGGTTTTTTGTTGCTGGTGGGACTCTCAGAAGGATCTCTGTGGAATTCAGTGCTGGGATCCCCAGGTCCCCTCAGCCCTGGGGCAAAAAAAAAAATCACTTTTGTGCTCTGACTTGTTTCTAATGAAATGCTAATTGTGCTAACTTCTTGGTCTCATCCAACAAAGAAATGAGGTGGAAGTACAGAATTATTCTTGACAGTTTGTTTGATGACATGGTGGGGAAATCTTGTAAAACTTTACCAGAAGTCAAGACTTTGGTTTGAGTTCTGTGTGTACACTTGGGTTATTCATGTCTCAAGTAACTCTTTGCTTTATTGTTTATAGAAATGAAGTCTGAAATGTGAAAGTCTCTCTAAAATTCTTTTCTCTAGTGGTTCTTTATCATTGTCTTGTACCCAGGAATGGTTAAAACTTGTCGCAACACTGCCTCATTTTTCCTCTGGGAATGTGTTTGTATTTATTGCTGAGCTAAATTAGCAGTGAAGTGCTCTTGTGACAGTAATTTGGAGTTTTTGAAGGGTTCTAAACTTGGGTAGAATCCTACAGAATCTAGCAGGGATACTTCCAAATAAGGGTTGTGAGGCTGTGCCTCACTTCTGTCCCAGGAATGCTGTTTAAATATTTATACTTGACTTTTTAAATGAATTGCACTTGGAAATGTGCAGTCCCTGGAGCTTTCCTGCCTGGATTGCAGGTTCTTAAAGCATCCTTGAAAGAATCCAGGGATGCATTTCTGTGGGATATCCAGAGAATGATTAAAGTGCAGGTGGTACCATCCAAAATTAAAGAATAAAACTGCCTGAGTGTTGGATCTCCAGGCAGGAACAAGTGCAGTGAATTATTCCTGGAATCCTGAAGCAGGAACTCACTGCTGGGTGTTCAGCAGGGTGGAATTTCTGGGCAGGGGCAGCACCCCGGAGCCGTGGCACAGCAGGGAAGGGGCTCTGGCACCACCTGCTTCCCTTTGGGGGGCTCTCAGTGCTTTGGATTCTCAAATTGAGGAGCCCAGGCCAAGCTGGCTTTTGTTTTCTGTGGGATTCATGTCCCAGTTGTCACTTCACTGCACCACTGCCCAGCAGGGTCAGGCTCATCCTAACTCACAACTCCACCCAAGTGGAGTGAAAATGTTTGGGGTTGGAAATGTAAAGCTTTGTAAAGCTGAAATAAATGTCCAGGCTGCAGGAGGTCGGTGATTGTAGCTGATTTATTGTGCCCTTTTCCAGATAGCTTTGGCTTTGCAGCATTGCCACTCACTAAACATTGCACACAGAGACCTCAAGCCTGAGAATCTCCTCTTCAAGGATAACTCTCTGGTAAGATGAACATTTGGAATTCTTTTGCTGCTGAATTCTGTAAAATGGCTCAAGGGTGATTCTCAGAGTAGTGGTAAAAGGACATGAATGTTTTGGTGAAAAATGAAAACTGAATCACCTGGATGGACTTGGTGCTTTTCCATCCCCTGATCTCCCTGCTGCTGCTGTTAAGTAGGAGTCAGATTCTCCACCTGGACACAGAATCCAACTCTGCCCCCTCATCAGGATGTTCTGACCCTCTGCCTAGAGGTGCTTTGATGGATCCAAACAATTCTTTGTCTCTCCTGCTCACAACCAGCCTGGGTGTGCAGTGACTCCCCCTGCTTTCCCAATCCCTGAGGGGGCTGTTCCTGGCCCAGAGCACCCAGAAAAGCAAAACATCTCTTTTGAAAGGTCAGTTTGTGACCTTTCAGCTGCCTGGTGGAGTGTGAGGGTATAAATACAATGAGGTGAATGTTTGGAAAAGGTGAGATGAGGACAGGAGGAGAATTACGTGTTAGAGAAGCTGATTTAATGAGATTTGTCTAATAAATCCTCTTCTCCTTGTTTTAGGACGCACCTGTTAAATTGTGTGACTTTGGGTTTGCCAAAGTAGACCAAGGTGACTTGATGACACCCCAGTTCACTCCCTATTATGTAGCACCTCAGGTAACAACCAGTTCCTGCTCTGGGCTGAAGGGATCATTTACTGCCTGAGCCTTCATATCCACATCATTTTGACCCCCTTTGCTGTACTGGGAAGGGCTCTGAGTGCAGGAATCACTCCAGTCTGGAGCTGGAGTACCACAGGGATCTGTTGATAAGGCAAATTTCCCAGACTCTGCTCAGCACTGATGGTGACAATTGGCTTTTAGCTGTATTAAAGCAGCTGGTTTGGAGAAATCCCTGCTTTGCCATCCCCCTTCCAGCTCAAGCTCATTCAGGATTCCATTAGAGAGGACTTTGCTGGAACAAAAGGGCTCTGAGGAGATGGTTGGTACCTGGGCACCTTGGCCTGGCCCCCCTGTCATTAAACACAGTCTATAATTCCACACAGGCTGCTCTTTGTAGTGCTGCTTTCCCCCCTCTCTCCTGTCCTTTGTGTTGGAGTCCTGGAGAAAATGAAAAGCAGCTGCAGATGGAGATTTAATTGCAGTGCTGGGCAGCCTTTAATCACTGGGAAGGGCAATTCGGAGATCAGAGCATGTCCTGAAAATTCCTTCTGGGCTGGAGCCTGCAACCCAAACCCACAGACTGGATCAGCAAGGGACACATTTGGTGGGATTTGTTCTGGGAGAGGCAAAAAGGAACAGCTCTGGAGCTTGGGTTACCCTCCAGACACACTTCAGGTTCTGGTTCTAAGCATGGAGGAGTTGGAGCTTTAATTCAGGCAGAACTGGAGATTTCAGTGCCCTGAAATACTATATATTTTAGTATTTTCCCCATGTAGAGAGCTCCAGTATTTCTTAGGGAGAAAAATTGGAGTTTGGTAATCTTCAGTAGCTGGAATGAATTTCCTGAATAGAAAATCATCAGGAATCTTTGGCATAGGCTTTGCTGTTTGTGTTACCTGTTCATGAGATGGATTTTTCCTTGTTTGTTTTTATTTCCCCTCTCACCAGGTATTGGAGGCACAAAGAAGACATCAGAAAGAAAAGTCTGGTATTATCCCCACCTCTCCAACCCCTTACACTTACAACAAGGTGAGCTGGGAATAAAAGTCTTCCCCACCCCACTGGTGCTTCTGATAAATAATAAAATGCACACTTAGTGCAAACCTAATTAATGATCCTCTAATGAAGGAAAAATACACAAATGCTCTTAAGGAGCACTAAATATGAACGAGGTTTTGGAGAGAGTAGAATGACTGCTGGAGTGAGGCCAAGAGGGAAGTTCTTTCACCTCTGTTTGAAGGGAATCTCTTTCCTGCTGCCAGAGTTTCTGGATGTGCAGAGCATTCCTTGTTCAGGCAGCAGTGCCAGAAACTGCTCTGTACCTGGATCTTCTGGAAAACAACCAAGAATTTATTGTGTTGTTGCTGGAATCTTGGCAAAATTGAGGTAGGAAATGTCCTGAAAGGTAATAATCTTTTTGGCCATTCCAAAACATTTTCCTCCTTATCATCACTGTCTCCTGCTGGCTGAGCAGTGCTTGAACCACTGAGTGTTCTGGGTGTGTTGATTTTAACTCAAGTGGTCTGGTTTGTGACCCCAGTGGAAGGATCTGCCCTGATTCCAGCTTTAAGGAATGGTTGTTTATCCCACCACGTGCCTGAGCAGATATTTGATGTGCAGTGTTAGCATTTAGTAGCCTCAGAGAGAGAGCTAAAGCAAATATTAATTAGTCTGCATCACAAATCTGCCTTCTTCAAGGCTCTGACTGCCTCTGCATCCTGAAGAGCCAGGTTGGTGATTGTAGCAGACACTTCCCTTTCTGAACTCCTTAGAATGTGCCAGTAGTGTTTCAATATGGAGTTTCTTCTTCCCTCTCTTGTCCCTTGATTTGGGATTTCCAAGGTGGGAGTGATTTCCTTTTCATGTGAAGAGTTGTCCTGTGCAGGCCTGGTGGCACTGGGTGAAGGGGCTGCTGAGGGAAGGGCCTTGTCCTCGAGTGTGATTCTGCAAAAGCAGCACCTGGCACTCACCTGGCTCCCCAGAACAGACACTGAGAGGCTTCCAGGTGCTCTGTCCTTCCATGGCAATCCAGTCCTGCTCCTGGCTCCTTCCTCTCCCTGGCTGTCACCGCAGACAGCTCTGATTTAATATCCCTGCTGGTTCCTTTGTTGGATGGTTGTTGTGTTTTCAGTCTCCCATTGTAAACAACTGAATTCTTTTGTGGGACTGGGGGAGTAGGACTGGGGTATCTCCAGAAATGCAATTGTTCTCACACCTCTGCAGCCCTGGCTGCTCCCAGACAATTCCCAACCACCTGGAAGTTGTTCAGCTTGGGGCACGGAGCTGTTGACAGCAGCCAGATTTGTCCACCAAGGTGGATCTGGAGGAGGAGCTGAGCTGGTTCAGTTCCCTTAGGGAATCCCACAGAACTTTATCATAATTCCCCACTGTCTGCTGCAAACTGCTCCCCAGAGTGACCCTTTCCTTGCTTGCAGAGCTGTGACCTGTGGTCCCTGGGGGTCATTATCTACGTGATGCTGTGTGGATACCCCCCCTTTTACTCCAAGCACCACAGCCGGACGATTCCCAAGGACATGAGGAAAAAGATCATGACGGGAAGCTTCGAATTCCCAGAGGAAGAGTGGAGCCAGATCTCGGAAATGGCAAAAGACATTGTGAGAAAGTGAGTCTGTGGGGGAAACTCTTATGTTGCTCTGTGCTTGTGTTAAGGAATTGGAAAAGCACCTGGAAGTGCCTTATCCCAAGAGTTTTTCCAGCAGTGAGGGGATTGTCTGCAGCTCATCCAGCTGACAAATTCTCCATTACATTCGGCATAAACCAACAAGAAATGTTTTTCTTTCTCTGCCCAAGTGTTTAATTTTGATGTCTCTTTTGTTGGGGTGAATTGTGTATTTAGCCTTTAAGGGGAGTGGGAGCACTGAAGGGTTTCAGGGTAACACAACAGGCATGGATTTCCTGGGATGATGTTTAAATTCCTGTGAAAATCAAGTGCCTTTAATGTGATGCAATAAATCTGTCCCCTAAAGCCCTGTGCACATCACACACCCCCTAAAAAGAGTCAGGCAGGAGGATGGAGAGGGAGATTAAGATCTGTCATGAGGTGCCAGGCTCAGATAAGGTTTTGCATGGATGTTTTATTCCAAATGCTAATGGAGTCTGTTTTCTATGCAGGGCACATCCCTCAGCTGGGAGTGTTTCAAAGACTTGGTCTGTTTGGGAGCAAGAACGTGGCACTGATTAGGGCTTGACCTCACTTATTTTTGAAGAAGTGACAGGGACTTACTGCCTTTGCATCACCAGAGGAACTGAGAGAACAAAAGCAATATAAATAGGAAAAAAAAAATCAGTTGAGGAAGTAATTCAAAAGTGTCACTGGCTCCTCAGATGTACTGTAAATTCTCAGGCTCACATTGTTTGGAGAGGGTGCTGGGACCTTTTTAGAGCTGTGCAGGAGAACCTCCAACCTTTCACCAAATTAACTTTCTTTTATACCAAGGTCAGCTCTTTATTCTCCCACAGAAACTCCACAGGCAAAAGGTTTCATTGTCTTTTAAAATTCCCATGAAACTCAGCTCTCGGGATGTCGTCACGTGAATCCAGGCTGATTTCTGACCTCGAGCTTTATGAGGGTTTGATAATGGGTTAGGATTTGGAAGATGCACGGAAAAGGAATCCATGTGTGTGGTATCAAAAGTGAACTCAAGCTGGTTGGCAGCAAGTGGGATTCCTGAGCTCCCCCATGGTGCTGCTGACATTTTGTACAAGTTATTTCTGCTTTCTTGGTACATTAAACAATGTGCTCTGCAGCCAAGAAGCTGATCTGGAGTTGTCTAAGGAAGTGTGACAAGCTCTTGGAGTCATTGGGATGACTTGTCAGCACTCTGTGGGAAATTTTGCTTTTTTATTTACTTGTGCTCATCATGAGAACACAAATTTATCTGCAAATCCTCTTTCCAGGGTTTCATGCTAGAAAAAAATTGATTTCATGGAGTTTGCAGCAATCTAATGAATAAAGTTGTTTTTTATTGCGAGGAGCTGGGAGCAAAGTGTTGATTACTTGAGGACTTTGTAGGGGGGAGAAAAGCTAAGGAGTGGCATGTGAGAGCAGTGAGTCCTGTAAGGTTTCCATGGCCAGAGTCCTTGGAATGGCTGTAACCTGTTCTGGGGATGAGCTCTGGGAGAGCACTTCCAGAAACTGCCAGTCTGGATCATTTCCAGTTCCTCTGGAAGGTGATTTTCCACCTGGGAGCAGCAGCTGAGGAATTCAGCAGCACAGGGGTATCCCAGGAATGCCTTTAGCACCTTCCTTTGCTCTGAGTTCTGGATTGCCCTGGATGAGCTGTGACAGCATTAAACCACAAGGTCAGAGAGCTGGGACAGATTTTGGGCTCATTTTGGGGCAGTTTGAGCTCTTGGAGAAGCTTCTTATTTGGCCTTTAAAATGCTTAAATGCTCTGTAAATCAACCCATTCTTAGGGATTTATTCTTTCCTCCCCAGGCTGCTGAAGGTGAAACCTGAGGAACGCCTGACCATTGAGGGGGTGTTGGACCATCCCTGGCTCAATTCCACTGAGGCCCTGGACAACATCCTGCCCTCTGCCCAGCTGATGATGGACAAGGTCTGAACAGCAGTTTTTTGGTCAGGAAAGTTGCACAGGAGCAGGAGAGCTCTGGGATGGGTGAAAGGGCTTTTTTTGATGTGGGGTTATGCAGATAAGGAGCTTCTCTTCTGCTTTAGGAGAGAAAATGGAAACAGGAATGAAAATAGAAATAAAATTTGGGCTTGAAGTAGATGCTCCCAGATTGGTGGTAACAAGCTGCCACTTGCTGATGGTAGAAAGCAGAGCCTGAGGGATTTTCCATAGGTCTTCCCTCTTTTTGCCATGTTTTATCCCCACTAAAGCAATGATCTCACTAATTAAATAAATAGTCCTTGTTTCCTTTAATTTCTGCTCAAAGAGGATTTCAGTCAATCTTGTGAACATGAGAAGGAGATGATCCTTTGTCCTGTTTCTCCCTGGGATATTTTCTCACTGATTTTAGTCCTAGACATGCCTTGCTCCATGCAAACTTGATATTTTTGCACATCTCCAAAATGAATCGGATTTTGGCGCCTCTTTTTTTTTTGCCCGTGGCAAACACTGTCCATGTGCCCCTTTTGTCTTTCCAGGCCATGGTGGCGGGGATCCAGCAGGCTCATGCAGAACAACTTGCAAACATGAGAATCCAGGACCTCAAAGTGAGCCTGAAGCCCCTTCACTCCGTGAACAACCCCATCCTGCGCAAGCGGAAACTCCTGGGGTAACTCCAAACCTGGGTTTGAAAGGACAATGTGGAGCCAGCTGGGGTGGCTGGAAAATGGCTTTGGGAATGGCACAGGCTCAGTTTTGATGGTTTAACACACTTTTGGTGTTGCCCAGACAAGTAGTAGTGGCACAGTGTGGTTTTTCTGCCAAGATGTGCCAGTGAGGGCAGGAAGGAGGTTGGACACTGTTCCTGCATTGAACAGATTCCTTATGGGATGTGTAAGATAAGGCAAACTGGGAGAAAGAATTCCAAGATCTTTTTTCTCATCCTGACATTTATTTACTGAAGAAGTCAGGTAAACTCTCTCTCTCTTTAAGTTAATCTGAAAAATAGACTCATGCACTTTAGGATTACCCTTATTTGAAGTAATTTAAAGGAATATTTCTTTTTCTCCATACTTCAAATGATCTCATAATATAGGACAAGAATTATAATTAATGCTGAACCTGTCTACCAATTTCCCAGGGAGGGAAGGAGCTGTGTTATACTGGAGCAGTTACACAACGAGTAACGAGCTTGAGCTGCGCCCAAATTCTAATTATTTCCTCCTTGTTCTTGTGCAGCACCAAGCCAAAGGATGGTGTTTACATCCATGACCCCGAGAATGGAAGCAACGATTCCAACGTGGCTCTGGAGAAGCTGAGAGATGTGATTGCTCAGTGCATTCTACCACAGGCTGGTAAAGGTTGCCACTTTAAAGAATGTTTTAATCCTAAACGTGCAAGACCCCGACTTTGGGTGTGTCAGTGGTGAGGAAGGAAGAACAAAACTCCTGGGCAGCCTCTGAGCTGGGATTTGGGTTTGTGTGGAATTTTAGTGACATGCAGGGCTGTTAAAAGAACTTTCAAACGGGAATATTTGGTTTAAAGGTCATGTCCTGGTTTGTGTGGGGTCAGCAGGAATAACTGCCCAGTTTGCTAAGCCCTGAGCGAGGCATGAGGCCAAACCTCCTGTGTCGCTTTGTCATCCCAAACAGGAGAGAATGAAGATGAGAAACTGAATGAAGTGATGCAGGAGGCCTGGAAATACAACAGGGAGTGCAAATTGCTGCGAGATACCCTGCAGAGCTTCAGCTGGAATGGTGAGAATTCCTGCTCTCCCACAGGGAACGTGGAAAAGGGGGAAGCACAGACTTCCTGCTGTGGAAATAACACCAAATTTATTCCATTATGGGCTGATTTAGGTTTTGACACTGTTTTATCCCTCCTGCCAGAACTGGTGTTCCCAAAATGGGGTTGGAAGTGTTGCTTTGAAATTTCTATTTGAAAGTCAGAGTTTTCAGAGGCACCAGGAATGTAACAGCACAAATGGATCATGATAGAAAAGGGGGAATTTTAAACTTCCAGAGGGGATAGATGGGATATATGCAAAAAACCCTTCCCTGTAAGGGTGAGGAGGCCCTGGACAAGGTGCCCAGAGAAGCTGTTCCATCCCTGGAAGTGTCCAAGGAGGTGTTGGAACAACATGGGATAGTGGAAGGTGTCCCTGCCCAGGGAGTGGAACCAGATGACTTTTAAGGTCCTTTCCAACCATTCCAAGATCCTTTTAGGAACCTCTTCAGCTGCGCTGAGCTGCTTTCCATCCAGCTGTTTATTCCCTCTTTCTGCTGGAGGCTGCTCCTCCCTGTCAGCACAGCTCTGCAGCTCGGCTTGGGAGCAGAATTAAACCAGAACCTTGGGAATGCTCAGGTGGCTCCTGGACAGAAGAGGCTGGCAGAGGTGTCAGCCCCCAGGAGCAGGTGCTGATGGACATAAGGGACCAGGAGCATCAGCCAGCTTCTGTTCTGTTTGCTTGGCTTTAATTGACATTTTTAACAGCTCAATTTTTCCAACAGAACCATGGTCTGTAATTCCTTTTGGATCCTGTGCTGCTGTTGCCCTGTGTGAAGCATGGTTTAATTCCAGCTAGGATTGCTTCCCTCCTTGTGCCCAGCTCCAGCTGATTCCCTGTTTTTTCCCTTCCAGGTAGAGGATTCACAGACAAAGTGGATCGACTAAAACTGGCAGAAATCGTCAAACAAGTGATTGAAGAGCAGACAAACTCTCATGACTCTCAATAGCTGGAGCTTCTTAATCTTATTTTTTTTACCATTTAAGATTTATTCTTTAACTGTAAAAAGTATTTTTATGTAAATTAATAAATCATAATTATTTCATTAAATTTCCATACTGCTTGAAAATGCTGTATAGTTGTAGATAGAAAAAAAAAAAATCATTGGTACTGTAATATTTTTTTAAAACTCAGTTCCTCGAGGTATATATGATCACTTATGTACTGTTAATCATGAGCCCCCCAAATGGGGTGGATTTTATTGTTAAAAACCATTCTTTTTCTTAATAACCAGTTGCAGAAGCTGCCTTTCACCTGCCACATCCAGCCCCTGCAGTGACTGTATGCGAAGGAGAGCCACAGTTTCTCAAGCCCCTGCTCAGTGAGTACTTGAAGCAAGTGCTGTGAAATGCAAATTCACAGCTCCCCTTGACACCTAAATTCCAGGTCTTTAGGCAGAGAAAAATCAATTAAATATCCTTCAGTTTGGCTTGGTGCCTTGCCCAGGCACCTGAGGCCATGTGCTTGCTGAAATTTTCAGTTCTGAGCAGTGACTCTCTTTTTTTGTTGTTGTCTTCCCCACCTCCCTCAGATCTTCTTTAAGGTTTAACCTTCTCTCTTTCTTCCTCCTCATTTTCCTCAGAGCTTTTTTAAGGCTGAATCGACCATTCAGCACAAAACTTTTCTTTTTTTCACCTTGTCCAACAGTAGAACAGAAGAATGTTCAACTTCTTATGCACAAGTTATTTTAATTTCCATGGTGGGATCTTCTATGGACCGAGACCAGCCTGGGGTTTGTTTGTTTGGGATCCACCCCCCCTATTCCCATTCTTTCTTTCCTAGAAGATCCAAGGCTTGGGTTCTGACCTGTCCTCTTGTTTGGCAGAGCTGCTCCCAGGCAGGCTCCCAGTGCTCTGGGGAACCCCTGGGATTTATCTCTGGAGCCCAAATGCCCGTCTCTGATGCCTTCGAGCTCCTTCTTGGGGGAGCCACAACTGCAGGGCTGCTCCTTGGCTGCCTCCCCAGGGCAGGTTCTTACTCTAGTCTGGAACATTGGCTCCAAAAGCTGCTTTTTTAAATCCTGATACAGCAAACCAATGGCAAGAATCTGTACATAGTTCTAGTTTTCTACCTTTTCTGCTTCTCTTTCTTTCGAGATCGGGCAGAGGCTTTTTATAGAGCTATTTTGGTACCAAATCCATGCAGACATCGGGTGAGTTTGGTCTGCAGACTGAAGTGCCAACCCAGGGCCATCAGTGACCACTCCTGAACGTTGTTGTCTTTCACAGCTCATCCATTTTTGGGTTTACATTGACAAACCTGAGCCATCAGTCTCCCAATTCTCTCTTACGAAAGTCCAGCCTTGTTCTTTTTTTTTGTCTCTTTTTCTATACCAAAACTTCCTTGCAGCTTTAGCTGGATGGCAAAGCAGTGTCTGACTCTTTCTATACAATTTTCTAAACAGTGACTTGTTTTTTCTACATGAAGGAGAGGCTTTGTTTCCCATTCTCTGTCAGCTTTCCTTAATCCTGTGGACAGTTTTCCAATGCCTGATGTATTGCAGGGTGAGAACAGTCCCTGCTCATCCATCCTCTGATGGGGGCAGGGAATGTTTGTGTGAGCTGGAATTGTACCTCTGACACTACCTGGAATATTAGTGCACTGACCTGTTGAAAACTGAAGAGAATTAACCAAAATTAGAGGTTTTGTCATTTTTTTGGCTGTACCACCAAGCACTGTTACGTGCATTTCTGTCCTTGCTCTAATTCTAAGTCATGTCTTGAAATGGCTTCCTTTTGAACTTGAAATCCTTTTTTTTCTGGGAAATCGAACATTTCAAGTGTGGCAAATAGAGATGGAAACAGTGAAATCACCTTTGTTTGAATGGCAGAGCAAAAAATCCCCTCCAAAAGCACTTTGTGACTCTGTCCTCCCAGGAGGAAAATCCTCAGGCAGTTTTTTGGGAGCCAGAATTTGTTGGATGTGCAGTTGGGGGAAGGTGGGATCTGATGTGTGTTAGAGGATTCCTCCTTTTCTTCATCCCTTAAGTGCTGCTGATCCTGAGGTGGGAACATTTGTACAGATTTCCAAGGGATTTTTCACAAGGAGCTGCTTTTGATGGATTTGATCTACATTTTCTTGTCTGTGATAAATAAGAAGGGCCTGATCTGAAGCAGAGGGAGGAGGGACAGATTAGGAAAACAAAATTTGAAGACTTAAGGTCAAATGGTTTTGTTTCTATGAGAAAGTTGATTTTTTTACTTCTGGAAAAATTCTGTTTTACATTTCAAAGTTCAATAACTTTAATGGATTCATTTACATGTTTGAAAGTAGCATTTGACTTTCTCATTCCTGTGTTTAGTTTATTTTTCAGTTGAAGAAAGTGCAAGACACCTTGTCTTGATTCTCTGAGGTTTGACTTGGTAACAAATCTACTGATTCTTTTTAGCAGACTGTGAATATTGTAAATATCTTGAGCTGGAAGTGTGGGATCAAAGAAGAATTTCTTTGTATAAACACTAAAAATATGTGGGAAAGCTCTGGAGGTTGTTGGGTTTTGGGTTTGTTTTCTTTTTTTAATTTTATTTAAATAGTGAAGAAAAATCTCTGAAATCATTTGACCTTTTCAAAATTTTCTGTATAACTGGCTTCTCCTGTGACTTGATTATTTGAAGCTTTTCTATATATATTAAAATTAGGAGAACCTGTTTAATGAAAGAGAATTTGATTGGAAATAGCAACATGTCAAAGTTTTGCTGTCATTACTTCTAGATTTTTCTTTTGGAAACCCGAGTCTGTCCCCATGTTTAACTCCTGTGTGTTAAAATGTTCTCATTTCTCCTTCTCAGTGTTCCTTGTTAGTTCCTTTTGGATCAGTATTACATTGTAAATATTACCCATCCTGTATATAAATGATTTTACTAAACTCAAAAGTTCCTGGCTGCTTTTGTTTGGTCCCCAAATCCCTGTAGGTGAGAGAAGGAAGGAGCAGGAGGGAAGAGCAGCAGGATTTTCCTGCCACCCTGCTTTTCCCTGGAAGTGTCCAGGAGGTGTGGATGCAGCACTTGGGTGTGTGGTTGGTGGTGAACACAGTGGTGCTGGGTTAATTTTTGGATCTTAGAAGGCTTTTCCAGCCTTAGAGATTCCATTATTCCATTATTCTGCCAGCCCCCAGCCCCCCCAGCCATGGGAATAAGCACTTGAATGAGGCTTTGAGATGAAAGGATGACTGACAGGAGAGGCTGGATAAATCCCTAGGAAATCCTGGGCTCTGCTTGGCAGCATAACCCAAAATTGCCTTTTTTAGGCCCAGCTTTCCATCAGATGGCAGCAGCTCCTGCCCAGTGCTCCCAGTTAACCCCTAGGGGCAGTCGGGGAAGGGAGGGGTGACTGGAACCAGGAACCAGAGATGATGATCCTTGCAGGTGGTTGAAGTGGGAGCCCTGCTGGGACTGGGGGATGCTGGGTGGTGAGAAATGGATCTGCCCCTGATAGCCCCGTGCTTTTCCAGCGAGCAGGGAGTGCTCCCCCTCATCCTTCAGGACACAGAGCCTCGGGCTGGCACTTGGACCCCTCCTGCCTCTGGAAACAGGTTTGTTGTCCTCAAGCAGGGCTTGACTTGGTGACAGGAACCAGACACACCTTTGTCCCGGGAGCATTTCAGGACACAAGATGGAACAGGTGTGAAGGCTCCTTTTAAGATAATTTCCCTCTGCTTGGTGCCTTTGAGGAGTTCAGAGCTGGGTGGAGAGTGACCCTTGGAGCATCCAGACTAGGAAAAGGACTGAGGGAACAAGTTCCTGGGAGCACTTAAAGCAGCCAAGCCAGCTGTGAGTGCCCATGGAATGGCTCTTTTCCAGCAAGAAAACCCCTCAAACAAACACTGAGTGGGTGCTGAGCTGTCTGAGGGGCCCTGGGCCTGTGCCAGCACCCACTGCCAGCTCTGATGGTCCATTAGTAATCCATTGTTTCCCTGGTAATCTTCCATCACTTAGGAAGCCTTAATCCCCTTTTAAACAAATTGCACTGGCTCCACAAATGGGGTCAGTGCCTGGAGGGTGCAGGAGGCTCTCAGGGATGAGACTGGGTGTGGCTCACACCCGGCCAGTGCCAGGGCACAGATCCCATCCTCCCCAGGGAGTATTTGCCTTTGAACTGGGGCTGGAAAAACATTGAGTCATCCATGTCCAAACTTTGGGACTAGAGGATGATTTGAATGACCAGGTGGAAGAAAATGGCTGAAAACCTTGCTTTTATCCTGTAGAACAGCAAAATTGAGTTGTTTCACTCAGTCTCACTCTGTAGGAAAAAACAAGTCATTGACCAAATCTCCACAGCCCTTGTGTGACTTACCCAGAGTTTACACAGTTATGTTGTGTAAGTTAATTACACAAAGCTGGAGTATTTCCTCTTCTTGCTATGAGAAAAATTTGGGTTGGACCCAAAAAGTGAAGCTGTTGGAAAATAAAGAGTGTAAAGGTAAAGAGTTGTTTTCAACACAGCTTAAGATCTGGTTTATTTCCTATAAAATGGTGGGACCTCAGTAAATAATTCATGTGAACATGTGGAAATGCCAAGAGCGATTCAGACAAAATCCTGCTCACCTGGTTCATGGGAGATGCTCCACAGGGTCAAAGCAGCTGATTTGTGGGAGTAGTGTGGCTGAGCAGGAGTTGGCAGGAAGAAGGGAAGGGAAATGTGCAGAAATTCCAGGAAGGTTTTGTCCTTCTTTGCAATTCTTCACTCCCTGCAACTGGTTCTTAGGGTGGTGCAAATTCTCATGGTTAGAGTGAATTAAAAGGCAGAGATTGAAAAATACTCATTTTGCTTTACTGTTAATTTGTAAAGGCAACGACTTGGAGAAATAAAGCAAAGTAAAACATCTTCTGCCCAACCTTCAAGGAGCTGGACCAAGTCTCTGAGCCGTTACATGGGGTTTGCTGCATTTCTAGGGATAGTTCCAGGAAGAGAAAGTCTGGACTAAAAATATACCACGTTGAAAGAATCCATCAAATAAATAACTCTGTCCAGTGAGCGCCTGGGCTGTGCTGCCCGAGGATCAGTTCCATCGTGGCTGTGGGTAACGAGGAGCTGGGAGGACTCTGCCTCTCCCCTTCAGGCAGGGCTGCATCAGAGCAGGGTGGAGGAGCAGCCCTCGCTGTCGGGCGGGCCGGCGCGGGCCGTGCTGGAGTAGAACTTTTTCTGGGAGCGCAGGAGCGGGGTCTGCGTGTCCACATCCCGGCGGGAGCCGCGCTTCAGGGCCAGGAACACGTGCTGGGTCCAGCCGTACACCAGGCAGTTCAGGAGCCCCTGGGAAGCTGCGGTGAGAGCCTGGGAGAGAGCACAGAGCGATCAGGGATCCCAGCACTGCTCCCTGCTCCAGGGTTCCTGGAAAACATCCCCCTCCCAGCAGGATCTTAGCTTCCGTGTGATAAGCTGTGCTGTTGTTTTAATAAGTGTTTGGTGAATATCTAATTAAATATAAATGCTATACAAATATAGAATATATGTTAAATATATTTATATCTTAAATATAAAAACTATATAATTTAATAAATATAATAACTATATAATTTAATGAAGTGTCTAACTTCTGCCCCAGGCACAGGAAGGGGCTGGACAAGTGTTATTAAGGAATCTCATTTGGAGTCTTAGGGACATAGGGAAAACTTAGAGACATGGGGGAAAGAAAGGATCCCCAGAAACTCTTTCTAGTCCTATTTGCTACAATTTCCATGACCACAGAATCACTGACTTTGAGGTCACCAAGTCCAAACATCCACCGTGTTCACCACTAAACTGTCGTGGTGCTGTGATTTTGTGTACTGAGACCTTTTCAAGCCTGTGAAAAACATGAAGCACCAAACCAAGATCCTTGCCAAGCAAAAACCACAAATCAGACTTGGGCTCATGCAGCGGAGAACCTTGTCCAGCTGCATTCAGCAAGGATACAGGGCAGGAGACTCAAGGTGAGAAGGCAGGGCCCAGGAGGATGCGGGAGCAGACATTTACCTGCAGGATCAGCAGAGCCATGTAGATTTTGCTGGTTGTTGAGGCAGTCAGTTTGAGCATTCCAAGGAGGACAGCTGTGGAAAGGGATGGATGAGAGGGTGAACCCCCACCTCTCTGGGGTTCCACAGGGGGATGCTGTGGGAGGAACTCTGCTCACCTGGGGTCCAGCAGCAGAGGAAGGCGACGGGGTAAAAAACCACCCGTTGTTCCACCATCTTAATCATGGCCCACTGCTGATCCCCCAGGAACCCCGTGGAGTTCACAAACCTTTTGTACAGACCTCGGGCCTGACTCAGGATAACCTGGAAAAGAAAAGGCAAATGTTACTGTACAGGCTGTGATCTGCTGAGTTCATCCAGGATGGATCCCAGTCTATCCAACCTTTTCACACTGCACTGAAATCCTGCGGGAGGTGTTGCTTTGTTTGTGGCCTTTTCTAAACTGAAGACTCTGAATTTATTTTGGAATCATTAAATTGTTTAATGGAAAAGATCTCTAAGATCCTGGAGTCCAACCATTAATCACCTCTTGCTAACCCGTGCAGGGGTGATCTTTTCTGCCAAGCTCCAAGCCTTTGAAATTCTGCTAAATATTTCTGGGATGGGTTGACTGAACACAATCCAGATGGATTTCTCTGGTGGCACAGTGATATTTTCCCTCCACTACCAGCCCTTCCAAAAGGGAAGCAGCACCTCACAGTTATTCCCCTGCCCTATTCACCAAGAGTACGGAGTGAGCAGATAAGGGAGAATGGATTGAAAACTGAAAGCAGGGTTAGATGGGATACTGGGAGGAAATCCTTCCCAGAGAAGCTGTGGTTGTCCCATCCCTGGAAGTGCCCAAGGCCAGGTTGGACAGGGCTTGGAGCAACCTGTGATAGTGGAAGGAGTCCCTGCCCGTGGCAGGGAGTGGCACTGGATAAGATGCCTTCCCACCCAAACCATTCCATGGCTCCACGTTTGCCTGGCCTCTGGTGCCATCCAAGGGCTACACAAGGACCAGCCTTACCAGGATGGCCATGAAGCTGATGAGGAAGGAGATGAGGAAGACGCTGATGCCGTAGAAATGCATCGCGCGGCAAACGGAGCCGCTCAGGCTCTGGGGCTCGCTGGGGGGCTCGGCCACCTCTGTGTGCATCAGGAGACACCTGTGGGACACAGGGAAGAGCCTGAGCTTCTGCCCAACCCCAGCAGCCCTGGGGCCGTGCCAGAGGAAGGGAGGAAGCTCACCCGTGCTTCTGGCTGAAGTTCTGGTAGCAATTACTGCTGTTCCCCAGGCAAAACACCGGCACCATGAGGAGGAAAGGGATCAGGCTGGGAGGAGAAAGGACAGCAAAGTCATGGCTTATTGCACTGCTCCACTTGGGCACTGCTTGGACTTTCTCCCATCACTACAGAGGACTTTAAAGTTGTTTTTATTGGCACTGCTCTGGAAAAGTATTTTATCAGCTTTACCAGCATCGGGGCTTTAATTTGTGAGGGCTAATCATTGGTAAAGGGAAACCTTCTGGAAAACCACATCCAGTTAATAAAGTTATCATTAACTTGGTTGAAAAAAACCCTCTTACTCTGCATTCATGAGGTCACTCTGCTGTTAATGATGAGCTTTACAGCTTTTTTAGTAAAACTTGCCTCAGAACAAGTAGGAAGCAGAGATCAGCACAGTGCAGTTTACCAAATCCACATCTTCCTGCCAGGGAGAATTAACTCTTAGCAAATCCACACGCTCTGCTAAGGAGAATGAAATCTTACCTTGACAAGATCGTTGCTATTCGGCCAACACAACTTGCATAATCTACAACCTGCAAAATCCAAAAAATCTCAAATTACTTCTGTACAGCCTCTGGTTCACAGGAAGCAGCTTCCAGGGAGCATTTCAGCAGCTGAGGGGGATCTGCCCAGCCTGCTGCTCCTGAACTTCCAGATGGATTACCTGGGATACAAAGTCTGCTGTGCAGAGCAAATGTCTGTGCAAACTGTGTAGGGCAGTGGGGCTGATGGGTTTCTTGGGAAGAGCTGCATAAGGAATGTGCCCTCTTGCAGGAATATCTGAGTATTCCCCAGCCTGGTCATGGCTGTGGTGGTGCCTCCCTTTTTAAGTGTGGGGAAGGAATTAACTGCAAGGAGAGATTTTGGTCACAGGGTGTGTGGAGTATTTGCTCAGCCTGCAATGCAGGGAGGGTTTTCCTGAGTGTTGTGTCCTTGTCCCTGGGTTCCCAGCCTTTACACCAATCCCACATCAGTCCCACTCACCTGGGGGGACACCCTGAAGAGGTTCTGGTTGTATTTCACTTTGAGGTCCATGTACAGGTGCCAGGTGTAGTTGACAGTGTAGAAAAAAGAGGCCACGTAGAATATCTGAGAAATAAAACCAGTATTTCACTCCTGGAATAACAATTACTATAGCATGTTTAGTTCCTCACAAATCCCGTGGAACAGAGGCAGGATGCTGAACACCTGCCAAAGGTGAGGATCAGAGCACAGGGGCTGTGCTCACATCCAGCTGGGAAGAGCCAGGTTGGAGAGAGATTCCCACTTCAAACCACAAAAACAGCTTCACTTTGGCCTCAGACAGGAGAACTAGTGACAGCAGGACTGTCTTAGAAATAAAAATCTTCGTAATCTGGCTCATTTTTTCGGCTCACAGCCTGGCAATGAGGGTTTCAGAGGCACTTGGACTCTCAGTGCTACATCCATTAGGAAGCATAGCACAGATGTGACATTTAGATATGCTTCTTGCATAATGAGCTCACTACCCAGAGAATTCACGGAAACAGAAAACAATTGGATATTCCAAGAGGAATGCGAGGGCAGATATTCTCTGCTCTCAGCCTGAGTTAACATCCCAAAAACCCTTTTCTTCCCCTGTGACAAAAAGGTGAAAAGATAGAGCACACTGAGTGTATCCTTTGATTCCAGCTTGAGATGAGTCCAGTTCTCTAAAACTTCCCATAAACCTCCTCAAAACTTGATCAAATTTGTTTCCGAATTCATGCTTGCTCCAGGCTGCCTAATCAGAGCGTGTACATGCATGTGCTGTGTTTGTCACAGGAAACACAAACTTCAGTGGCAAAGGCAAAGAGGAAGGGCTGGACAAGGGAATTTATTTATTTTTTTTTTTCTGCGGCTTTGCTATCCTTTGCCAAAAATATAAGAAGCACAGGTTTGCCACCCTCGTATCATCCATGGCTGGGGAAAGTGGTCTCTGAACAAACCTGGCCTCCTTCACTGAGGTTGTGAATGCTCTTGGCTGGCTCAAGAGGCTGAGTCCAAGGGCTGCCACAGGAACATTGCAGTGACTTTCCAGCTCATTAAATGAGTTTTAATGAGGGGTTGTTGCCCTTTCCCAACTACTTGCAGAGAAGGCCAGAACAGCCCACAAGGATCATTCTCTTGCACTTCAGGACTCCTGGGAGAGGCTCATGAAATGTCAGCACTGCCTCCTGGAACAGAGACCCAAATACCACTTGTGAAGGTTCCAGCAGGAAAGGAAGGGAATTCTGCTCTCCCAAACCCCAGCTTTGGGGCTGAGGACAGTCCTGCAGCACTGCCCATGAGGAGATAAAGCAGAGACACGAGAATCCCTCATTATCCCCCTTGTGTGGCTCCCATTGTGCTGCCCAGCATGAGCAGAGCCTGCCAGGACATTATTAGGCCACTGGAACTGAACTGGAAGAACATGGGGGAATTGTGCAATTATAACCACAATATCTATTCTGGACTTTATTATTGCAATGCAGGAGGAGGAGAGAATGTGGGACAGCAAAGGGAGCAGTATTTACATTCATATCAATCAAGGCTCTGGGGCTGAAAGAAGGAAAATCCAGGAAACAAAGCAATCTCCTCCGTTATGATACAGTTTGGAAGCTGGGGAGCTCCATCCACTGCAACATCAGCCTGTGGTGACAAATAATGGCAAACAGCCTGAATAAAGCAAAATATTGCCCTGCTCCTAAGGCAGTGCCTTGAGAAATCACAGGAACTCCAGTGTGAGCCTCTCCAAGGGCAGCTGGGCTGTCCCTGTCTGTCCTTACCTCTGCACATCCGATGCCTTCTGGGTTTTGGTGTGCAGAGGAGCCCCAGATGTTTGTGAGACACCCAGAAGCACAGTGAGACATTTATTTACTCATTCCTTCAGCTTCCAGATCCCTCCTGCCCTGCAGAATCTGCTGGTTCAACCTGTTACCAGCTCCTTTTTACGCACAAGGTGTTCCCACTTGTCAAGGGCACTGCAGGGTGTTGGGTGAGGAGGTCCTGCACTGTCACGTGCCCTGGGGGAAAGGTTGCTATGGTAAGGGCTCAGTTTGTTTTAATTTCTCCCAGAGCAAACAGCAGCGACAGCTCTTGCCAGGCACAGTCTGGCTCTGCCACCCAGGCAGTCCCTGTGCTGTGGGGACTGGTGGCGGCACACAGGAGGAGGAGCCAGGGGACACTGGCTGAGGTCAGTCTGAACAACCCACCACAAGCCCTGTCCTGGAAGGACTGGCCCAAAGCCAGCTCTGCCCACCCAGCATGAACACAAGGCTCCCACCTTGTCCCATCTTGTGCTGGTGGTCCCTGAGAAGCACAGCCACAGGCTGGAAAAGTGAGGGCAGAAGAGCCAGAAGTGCAAGGGAGCTGAGAAATTATGGGCATATTTTCCATAGCCAACCTCTTTCTCCTCTGGCAGTGCAAATTGCCTTCTCCAGGCCATAAAAAGATCACACCAGCTTAAAGAACTGTCCCCCCGGCAAGGGAAACAGCTCAGAACAGCCTCAGTCCTGCTTGCTCCTTCCAGCTCTGAAAGCCTCCCCCAAGCTCTCCTCATTTTTCCATTTACCATCACCTTGAAAACATCTTTGATGTCATTCTGCACCATTCCCAAGTGGCCAAGTTACCCAAACCTCACTGTTTCTCTCAACATTAACATATTGTGGAGCCAGTTGAGCTGGAGAGACCAGAGATGAGCCTGGAGTGGAACAGCTGCTCTCACCATCCTTAGTAACATATCTGTACCCCTAAAAACAGCTGCTGAAACAACCCTGGGCTGCAGGAGCCCATCTCCAGACACATGGAGATCCTTTCCAGCTTTGGATGCTGCTGTTCCACGAGGACATTCAGTTCCCAGTTGTGGGTACCACCATACTCTCAGGGAGCTGCCTGAGCCCACACATCAAGGCTTCCAAAAGCCCCTTGCTCTTCCCAGCCATGCCCTTTAAAAGGAAATAATTAATTCCAGATATCATCATTTATGAGCCTTCTCCTTGGCCCAAGCTCAGCTGGACCCTGCAGAGAATTTTAAGAGCTGAGATTTCCAAATGCTGGTGTTGAAATGGGAACTGGGTGAGGCAACAGCAAACTGGCAGGGAAACAGGGCTCACCCACCCTACTCCAACTGGTCCCCAGCACAGGGAATCAGCTGGAAAGCAGCTGAATCAATGGGACACAGGCTGAGCTTGTGCTGATGGAGGATCCTTAGGAAGAGCAAGAATTCAGATGTTCATGTGAGTAATTTAAATCTGAGCTCAAGCAGGACACAGAATGTGTCTGTTCCTGCCCAGGCTGGAGGAAGCACAAAGAGGAATAGAAAAGCTGCCATGTGAGAGCACAGAGATCCATGGGCATGGATCCAACAGGAAAGAGATTGAGTCCCACTGCTCGTTTCTCACAAGCAACCACAAAATCCCACCTTTTCATTTCCTGTCACACATTGGAGGATCCTAAACCCCAGCGTCATTATCTCCCTTTTCCACACAAAGCCAAGACATCTGCTAAAGCCTGTCCAGAAACAGCCCCCACAGCCACACTCTCTGATCACCAGCAAGGTTAATTATGACAAATTACAAAGTTAATTATGAAATGTGGTGCCAAGGCCACTCACCTGTCCCGTGGCCTGCAGGTTGTAGCAGATGAGGTCTTGCTGGGAGGTGGGTGAGCTGTAGAGCAGGGCCCCAGCCAGCCAGCACATGCCCAGGAACAGATCTGAGAGGCTCAGGTAGAAAAGCGGACGCACCTGGAAAAGGGAAAAGGCTCAGCAGGTGTGAGTGGAATCACAGCCCTCCCACACCCCACCCCCAGCTGCAGTTCTACCCCGTTATCAGATGTAAAGATATTTAATACAGCCTTCCAAAGGGTTTTCTGCAGGTGAGGAAAGCTTTCCAGTAGATAAGTGTCTCACTGCAAAGTTATTTTGAAAGCCTTAATTGAGGAGAAGTGGGGCATAAGTGGCACTTTGTGGAGGGATGATTTCACCCTCAGGGAAGCACAGTGACAATGTTTCTAAGACCAGTCAGTTCATCTGCAGCAAACCCTGACAGCTTCAATAAAAAGTCTCCTCTACCTTGACAGCCAAGTGAGCTCAAAGAAAAGTTACCAGATGAAAACATTTCAGCTTTTACTCCTGAATATCATCCTTGTCTTCAGTCCTTTAAAATTACTACACCAATTACAGTAGAAAGATGAACTGTGCTCAGACATCAATGCCAGGTTATTTGGTGTTATCTGAAAACTGTCAGCCCCCAGCTCTTCTGGTGAGTCAGCTCTCCTTGCAGGGAAATTCCACATGGATTTGTGCTCTCAGGAGCTGTTCAAATGCACATTCCCTACTCCAACCACCACTTCTGCCACAGGATCCAAGAGCAGCATCAAAACTTACAGAAAATATCCCAAATATCCATCATGTTACAATTTTGCAGAATAGGACAGGTTGGCAGGGAGGAGAGACATCATGTTTTAAATAAACTCATATAGAAATCAAACTTCTGGTAAACACAAACCCTTCCTCAGGTCTGGAATGACTTGAAACAAACATTTTTCTGTGTGCTCCATGTCATTTCAGCTGATGTAAGATTGGGTTTATTTTACAAGCCAGATTAATTTCCACTGAGAGCCTTTAGTCCCTGCTGCATCTTGCTGGAAATGAATCATGTCTCCTTTAACAGCAGTTTCCAGCCCATTTCCAGTTTGCACACACTAGCCAGGACTGTAAACACTGCAGGAAAACATTTGTGGAAAATTCTGGCCAACATTTTCCTTGTTAGTGGGAGAGCAGAAACTCTGGAAAAGCAGCCTAATTACCTACATTCTTAATTGAAGCCTTTAGTACTGCATTTTCAGCATCCAAGAAAGAAAATTGTGGTGTTTGTTTTTCTTCCCCTACAGAAAATTACAATGCTAAACACAGCACGGAAATGCTTCAGGAGGCTTTGATTTTGTATTTCTTTTCATGGAGTTGAGCTTTTTGAGAGAAATGAAGCTATCTGGAATTAATTATTTCCTTTTTGAGATTTGCCTCAATATTGTCCTGAAGTAAATGTATGTCACCCATCACATTGTGTTATACCTGTTCCCATGTTCAATGAGAGAGAGCTGACTAAGAATTAAGGTAGATCTGATTGAGCCAGATTCGTCCTTAGGGCATGAAGGAGCACAAGGCACAAAGATCTGGAGTTAATTTTAATTTGATTCCATCTATAAATGCCTTATTTTAACCAGGCTTTTCCTTGCTGGTGCAGAAATGAAGCCCTGGCATGACAGGCTGGGGGCACTGTCCAGTTTGTGATAAAGGCAGGTTAAACCAAACAGCTCTAAAATAAGAAAAGAGGCCACTTTTGCAATCAAACAGGTGACCTCTTTCTCCAGCACAAGTGCCCTTGGAGCAAGGAGCTGCTGGTGGGTACAGGAGCTGTTCTGACAGAGACCTGAATTACGAAGTAGGTGACACACAGGCAAGTGTGGCTCTGGTTTGCAAAAGGGGAAAGAAAATAACCACTGGTATTTATAAAATAGAGGAAGGGACTGCAAAGATGTAATGATTTACATCCTGGCAGCTCCAGCTGCAGCACACACGGGGATCTGGCTCTGTGGCCATGGCCCAGGCACATGCTGAGCTGAAGGTTCTTCCTCAAACCTGTTAAGCTGGGGGCTCTTCCTTGCTTGCCATCATCTCTTCTGAATGATTTACCTCAGGCTGGAGGGTTTTACTGACCCAGTAGAGACAGAAAACAAGCTTCAATAATAAAATATTTGATTTCTGAGCTTGGGGGGCAGGAAGGCAAGTGTTTAAGATCCTTCTTCTCCCAGCCTCCAGAGACGTTTATTTTTAAATGTTTTGCTGTGGGTCCTTATGACTCAGGGAATAAGCTGTTTGTGGCAAGCTTTGATATGGATCTCTTCCAGCCCCTTTGTTTACAAACTTCCACTTCAGACCCGAGACATGAGGACAAGACGATGGGGAAGTTAATGGAGATTTTGTCACTTTTGAAACCCAGCACCAAACCCTCCCTGACAGCAGAAGAGCCTGGAAGGCTGATGGAAACCAGTCCCTCCAGCTGGCATCCAGCCCTCCTATACAGATTTGCAGAAATAATCTGAGCAGAAACATCTGGACCCTCTGGAGCAGGAAGGGCCCACAGTTGACCTGGAGCCGTGTGTGGCTCACAAGCAGTTCCCAAGCCACAGCCCCATCACATGACAGAGAGCAGAAGGGCTCCTGAGTAAGCCAGCCACTGAAGCCAATGGGATGAGGCTGCTGAGTCACACCAGGACACTGCCAACGCCAGCTCCACATCATTCCAGAGGGGAGGACCCCAGGAAGGAATCCCATCTGGAGCTTTCCAGGTGCAGATGTGGTAGGAGGAGGATTTGATGTGCACCTTGAGCAGCACAAGCTCAAGCAGGTTTTCCATCCCAGCATTAAAGTGAAGTCCCAGCCTTCGTTTTTCCCTGGGAATGCATGGAGATCTCCACAGTTTATTCTGGATGTGCTTGGCAGAGCTTTTCCAGGAGGTTGGCCGGGAGCAAGGTCCTGCCTGTTGTAAGTGGGACAGATTTGCCCTGCAAACATGGACTCATGTTCTCCTTCCCACCGTGTCACCCAGCAATGTGTCAGTTGCCTGCATTCCTTGCTTCTCCAGGGTTAGCTCCATGAATTCCCTGGAAGTTCCATTCTCTGGACTGCAGGTCAAACCCACCAAAGGACTTGAAGACAAAGGAAGGACAAATACAGCTGTTGCCAGCTTCACTGACTTTCTGTGTGGTCCACAGGCCAGGCTGAGCCCGCAAAGCCTGGACAGCAAATCCCAGCTTCACAGGGATCAGCTTGGTTCACTGTCCCCAGGAAGTCTTGGACACACAGAGGGACTGTGTGTGGACATCCAAACCTGGCAGGATGGGATGGAGGGCTGTGGGGTCAGTTTTAGTAGCACACCTGCCCAGAGAAACTCCTCAGAGACAGTCAGAGACCAACACCTGTAAAAGCATTTTTGCAGGGGCAGCTCCAATTTGCACTTCAGCAACTTTGTGCACAACTCCTCAGGCCTCCAGGAGTTTGGCCCCACTGAGGAGGGCACGCTAAGAAATCCCTACTCTCAGGAACAACTGGAGGACTTTCCTGGAGCAGAAGAAAGCACGGGACTAAGGAACCTGCTGCTCCCTGCAGAAGCACACGTTCAAGGTCAGTCCTTTCACCTCCTACCAAGACAAAGAGCCCAATTCTTAGCAAGCTCTTTGCCTCTCAGCTACTAAACGAGGTTTAACCACATGACCCTGAGACCTGCAGCTGCTCCTAGGACAGGGTCTGTCCTACAGGTGTGACCCACGCCACGGCTTAGGGAGGGAGAAGGAAGCTCAGGCCTTACCTCGGGGGACCGCACTGCGTTTTGGAAGACGGCATAGGCAATAATTGAGCTGGAACCTACAACGCTGAGAAAAGAAAGCACAGGTTGGAACAGGAGCGCGTCTGCCTCGCTGGGAGACGCGAGTTCTCTTTTTTTTTTGCTTTTCTGGGTAAAATCTTCTTCGCGACAGTAACTCCATGGGCAGCATGTCGTACCTGAGCATGGCCATGGTGAACTGGATCCACTGGAGCGCAGAGTAGACCTGGGGAGAAGGACGGGAGGGAGCTCAGGTGACACGGCCCCAGGCGCGGCAGGAGCGGCCGGGGACCGCGGGGTCCCGGGAGGAGCAGGCAGCGCGGACCGGGGACAGGGAGCCCGGAAAGGAACAAGGACCGGGAATCGGGATAGGAGCGGGCAGCGAGGACCTAGGAAGGTGGACTGGCGGGACCCGGAGAGGAGAGGGCAGCAGGGACCGGGGACAGGGACCAGGGACCGCGGGGTCCCGGAGAGGAGAGGGCAGCACGGACCGGGGACTGGGGACAGCGAGGTCCCGAAGAGGAATGAGCAGCACGGAACGGCGACAGGACCGGGAGAGGATCGTGCAGCTCTGCCGGTGCCGGGCACGGAGCGGGGTGCAGGGCTGGGGAAGGACCGTGAGGGGATGGAGAAGAGACGCGCACAGCGAGGTTCCGGGGAGGGGGCAGCCGCTGTCCCTAGGGGTCCCGGTGCCAGCGGGGCTCGCTCACCTCCTGCCAGCCCCCATCCAGCCGGTCCGCCGGCACGGCCATGGGTACCGCCGCCGCTGCCGCACCGCTCCGGGGCTGCGGGCACCGCCCGCGCTCCGCCCCGGGGCCGCACCGCGCCCGGCTCCCGCCGGCGGGGCTGGCTGCGGGGAGCGCCCGGCCGCAGAGAGGGGCTGAGGGGGAAGGAGCCCTGGGCAAACAGGGGGATTGGCGTCCCGGGGACCGGTGTTCCGCGCATCCCTCCGGGGGCAGAACCGGCCCAGCCCCGATGGGCGGCCTCGCCTCGGTCGCCGCCGCCCCGGGCTCCCCTCACGGAGCCGCCCTGAGGCGACCCCGCGGAGCCTCGGCCCCGCCCCTTCGAGACGTCACCAGCGCCCGGGGGCGGGAAGGCGCCTCCAGGAGCGCGCGGGGGCTGCTCCCCTCAGGGAGCCCGGGCACGGCTCCTTCGGAGTGGCGGGGGCTGCTCCCCTCAGGGAGCCCGGGCACGGCTCCTTCGGAGTGCCGGGGACTGCTCCCTTCACAGATCCAGGGCACGGTCCCCTCAAGCGCTGATCCTATCAGGGGCTGCTCCCTTCAGAGTCGCGGGGAATAGTTCCCTCAGTGCTTTGAGAATGGCCTCCCTCAGCACCTCGAGAGACGATTCCCTCAGGGTCTCCGGGGCTGGGCCAGGCGGGACATATCTCCACACAGCCCTCCCAAGGAGCGCCCACCCTGCCGGCGTCCTTTCTCTGCTGCTCCTGAGGGGAGAGAGCGCTGGGCCGAGGGACACCCTCTGCTTCCCTCCCCTCGCTTCCAGCTGGCATCACCTGGCTGAGCAGTCACTGCCTCCCCTCTGCTCTTGGAATCTGCAGTAGTTTCTCTATGAAGTGGTTTAAGAAGCAACTCTGAAGTGGATTTTTTTTTTTTTATTATAGCATTATTAATACATTTTATCTCGCAGCAACATCTGCTCCTTGTACCCACCCCAAGATTCAAAAGGCAGCAAAACTCCCACAGGAATCAGTTTTGTTTAAAGCATACTTTTAAGGTAAAACTCACAGGTGTTTCTCCTTTCAACTGTTTAACCTTGACCAGGGCTTCAGGATCTTCCAGAGGCATCTGAATTCCAGAGTGTGAACAGCACAGTTTTGAGGACTGACCTAATCCTTGGGCCAGACGTCTCCTTTTCAGTAACACAGATGAGGCTCCTAAGGACACAAATACTTCTGCTTCCTCTTACAAATATTTCAAATATTTAGAACTACTAAGCACTGATGAGGCTTTAGTTTGACAGTGTCAATTGCTTCTGGAGGCTAGAAAAACATTTTGTTCATAAAGCCTGGACAAGTGAAACACCTCTTCAGGTGTAAGAAAACTCATCCACATTTACCTCTGAAAACCCGATTTTTTGCACAAACTGGTGAGACTGAGTGTAATAGCACCTCAAGGAGACTCTGCCCTTGCTCAGAACTCACTTCACCCACTATGTCAGGGTATCAAAAGGATTTTGGGAGAATATTTGATGAAACGGCTGCTCTGGACAGAAAATGAGAGGCAAGCTGTGAACTGTCTTCACTGCCAGCATTTGGCTGACACCCAAACCAAACAGGGACAGAAGCCACGGAAGGAGAAGGCAGAAAAAGGAAGCTCTGAGTCGTTTAGTCAACAACAGGTAAGAACAAGACTTAGAGCCCAAGTGGGACAACACAAGGTGTGTGAGGAGTAGATTAACAAGCACAAAACCCAAGGATATTATGGACGTGGAAGGGTGGGGATGTAGAGGGCACCCAATCTGTACCTTTTCCAGCATGTAAGATGGAATGAGAGACTGAATTTTGTTATTTGTTAGCCAGGGAACAACTGTAAAAACCACATGATGAGCTTTCAGCCAATCTAGAGCTTTTTTTTGTTGTTGTCTGCTTTAACACTGTTATTGGATAGTATTACACAATACTAGTGTCTTGCTCTTAGGTGATTTTTCCAACATTTAAAATACTGTTTTTTTAAGGAATGTCTTCCTCGTGATCTTCTAAACTGAGAATCCCAGAAGGAAATCT
This sequence comes from Pseudopodoces humilis, assembly GCF_049639895.1. NCBI lineage: Eukaryota > Metazoa > Chordata > Aves > Passeriformes > Paridae > Pseudopodoces > Pseudopodoces humilis. The sequence continues at coordinate 3,638,553 of NC_142219.1, forward strand.
GCTGCCCTCTTGAAGTCAGCGGGAAGTTTGCTTGCATTAAGGAGAACTGGTTAGGACTCTTGACAATGTTTCACAGCTTGTAGAGAGTTCTCCAACACATTAGAGCTCATCTTTTTCACTATTCTTCTTCAGGAAAGAAGCGAGGATGTTGAGGCTTTTCTGGAGTTCTTCCTTCTTTCCATCACTCATCTTATTCTTCTCAATCAGCTTTGTGATTCGGACGACTTCATTAGCAGCAAACTCCTCCCCCTGCTCCAGGATCTTGCTCATAATTTTCAAGTATTGCTCTGCTGATTTCTTCTCAGTTTCTTTTGCTTTTCCTAAATTCTCCTGCCCCTTTTTCAGGAGGGCCTGGCGAGCAGATTTCTCTGTGGTGCTCACAAATTTGCTGGCCAGCACATCATATTCCTTCAGGCAGCCCGGCATCCCCAGGTAGATGCCATTACTCTTCAGCCAGCGCTGAATGGCCCCAGCCTTGATTTCACCACTATAAAGTAAGGGATTGTTAAAGTCACCATCCTGGAACAAGTGAAAAACAGGGAACTTTTCCTTGTCCAGCTTATACTTCTCTCCCAGCTCAGTGTTCAGTTTATCACCGTAATCTGTCAAGGGACAATGAAACACAGAAAAGCACAGTTAATCAAAAATTAAATTAGGATTCCCTCCCACAAAAATATTTGTAGCCAGGGCTTCAATATGTCCTAATAACCTGTCTGCCAGGAAATCATAGAGCCATGGAAAGATCCTGAAGGGACCCACAAGGATCAACAAGTTCAACTTCCAGCCCTGCTCAGGGCACCCCAAAATCCCACCCTGTGCCTGAGAGCATTGCCCAAATACTCCCTGAGCTCTAGCAGCCTTGGGGCTGTGACCATTCTCTGGGGAGCCTGTTCCAAGGAAATGCCACATACTGAAATAAAAACACCTCATAAAATCATAAGACTGTAATGGTGTTTTGCTGTGACTGTGAGAGTTTAAGACACTGGCAAGACCTTTCATATAAACCCCAACCTCTTTATGGAAAATCAATACCCTTTTTCCTCTTATTTTCCTCTATCTGTTGATTTTATCTGAATTTACAGTGAGGTAAGAGTTTTTCCTGTCTGTGTGCAGACAATGATTTGGTTCTGACAGCATGCCAAGCTACAAGACATCTACTCATCTTACATAAATTATATTTATTCTCGAGGACAGAAAACAAAGACATTTCAATTATGCTACTTAGAGTATTTCACATATGTTTAGAAATACCAGAGTGGGTAAAACTTCACAGTTTGATAATTAAGCCTAAATTCTTAATTCAACCTACAAAGCCAGAGCACCTGAGGTAACAGTGATCTATTCTTCACTCTTTTTATCTTAAATCCAGTCACAATCACATCGAATTAGAGCAGCCACAGTGCAACAACCCCTTGCTGTGCTGCCCCAGGGTTTGCTACATGGAATGAATCACATTAAATATTCTTTGTCTGACCAGGATTGTGGCTAAACAGTGATTCTTGTAAGGTCTGTTCCCTGCATGTGGGACAAAAAGGTTTCTCTCAGCAAAGAAGGGGGAAAAAAAAAAGGCAAGAATTGCTGGGGATGAGGAGGTGGCAGCAGTTCAGCAGCGTGGGCTGACTCCTCATTACCCAGCCCAGATGGATAAGCAGCTCTCCCACGCACAGCCAGGCTCAGTCAGGGCAGGAGCTCCACTCTCACATCCACCCCTCCTCCCCAGAACTGCCTCAGAACCTGCAGAAATCACACTGAGAGTTATCCCCTCCTCACCAGCCCACGGGTACTCAAGAGTTCCTCACCTGATATTCCCACTTCAGCCACCAGCAGATCCTCACTGGAGCCTGAGCTCTCCGCCAGCTTTTTAAACTCGTCTTGTTTCTCACCATAGGGATATTGTGTGTCAAACTTCACAAGGACAAACTTATGCTTTGGAATAACCTAAAAGAAGAAAAAGGGGAAAAGGAAAGACAAAACTTAATCATTGTAGGTCTGAGCAATCTATAGGTCACCAAAAGTTGATTTTGTTTGTCATTTTTTTTCCTGTGCAATGGGGAGATGCAGAGGAGAATGGAAATTTCATATAATTATGGCCCTTCAGAAATGACTCACTGTCGTGTGGAGGAAAGACTGAGCTTTGGGTGTTTGTATTCCTGCACCAGATGATGAAGACAGAATGTGGTAGGTTTGGGGGATCTGATAATGCCTTTAATTATAAGATTTTCTTATTGTAAATCTGACTGACATCTTGGAAGAAGATCAGCTAAAACATTTTCCAGTGGGATATGAAGAGGAGACAGGCTAAATGTACTGTCATTCCCAGGTGTCCCAGCACAAGAGCTGCACTCTTGGCTAGGAGAGGAGGCATAGGGAGGCAGTGGAGATGCTGGAGGTGGTGTACTGGTTCAGGAAATGGAGAATTCACACTTTAATTGATTCCTCTTCACCTCAACCTTGCTCTGCACAAATTATGTCTTTTCCAATTAGCTTGGCGATGGACTCTGTCACCCCTGGAGGGATCTTCCCCTCCCGGCAGCAGAAGACCTTGCAAAATCTTTTTGCTCTAGCGAACAGGTTGAGGTTGCACCACAGCTCCCCACCTACACATCGTCCTGCCAGCCCTGCTCAGGCACTGCACATCTGTGCACAGGTGGCTGCGGACTCCGTCCTGGGCCTGCCGAGCACTCAGTGTCCCGCTGGGAAGGTGCCTTCCTTGCAAAGTGATTTAGTGAAGGGGAAAAAACACGGTGAAAATTAAAAAAAAAAGCCTGTTGCTGTTTGATGAACAAGTCAGCGCACGCTCACGGCCCCGACTCCATCCCTGCACGGTCCTACCCTCCCTGACCGGCACAGACAGAGCAGCCCCGGCCCCGAGCGGCCCTGTGCTCGCTGTGCGAAGCTCGGGTGGCCGGGCGGGCGCTGGCCGTGGAGCCGCGGCCGCGGCCGGACCTCCCCGCGCCGGTACCGCCGGGCTGGAGCGAGCCGGGCCGGACCCCGCGGCTCGGCTCCACTTGGACCGCGCCGATTGGCTGCCGGCCGCGGCCGCCGCGCTCCCATTGGCTGCCGGCCGCGGCCGCTGCGACCCCATTGGCTGCGGCGCGGCCGCTCCGCCGGCACCGAGAGCTCCCCGCGCCGGTGGCGGCGGCAGCGGCCCCGCGCCCGCGGCCCCGCCGCGCCCCCCGCGATCCTCCCGCACCCCGGCCACCGGCGCTGCCGCCGCCTTCGAGACACACGGCCCGGAGCGGCCCCACGCCCGACCCCCGAGCGCTCAGGCAGACCCACCAGCGCCCGCCGCGCCGTACCTTGTAGAAGGTGATGGTGTCGAGCGGCACGGAACCCTTGGTGTGCAGCGTGCTGCCGCCGGGCAGCACCAGGCCGAGCAGGCAGAGCAGCACCGTGCCGGCGGCAGCCGCCGCAGCCATGGCGGAGCGCGGAGGGAGCGGAGCTGCGGGGCCACGTGACGGCGCGACGGCCGCTGCCGGGGGCTCGCCTCGCCCCGCCCCGCCCCGCCGCCCGGGGCCACCGGCGGAGCGGCGGCGCTCGGGGGCGGGTGGGGGCTCCCACGGCGTGCGGGGAACGAGCGGAGCGCACAGCTCCGAGCCCCCCGGGACAGCGTGCGGCGCCGCTGCTGGTGCCGGTGAAATGAGGATAAGAGAGCGGCTTCCAGCAGCAATGCCAGAGCAGCTGAAGGCAGAGAAAGGGCCGGAGGCAGGATCGGGCCGTGCGGGGTAGCGGAGGGAAAAGCCGTGGGGTGAACGCTTCAATCCAGGTGGGCACTGCCACAGCCTTCGCAAGCAGAGGTTTTTGTGCTGCCAGGGGAGATCTCATTCACTACCAGCCCGCACTTGGACACGGCGTGTCCTTAGCATGGAAAGACTGGATGAAAAGCAAGCAAGCAACGCATAAAGAGCAGATTGACAGCTCATCAAGTAAAAGCACTGACCCATCCACACTCCCTCCCCCAGCAGACAGCATTCTGCACCTAATCCCCAGCTGGAAAACAATGTGCATTTTCCCTCTTTTTCCGTCCTTCCTCTGTAGGGTCTGCTTGTCCTGCACCAGCATAATCTGGTTTCAGCACGGGATTTACAGAGACAGTGCAGACGAGCATTTTGATCCCATCCAGACCATCCAGGCAGAAAAATGAGGCAGCAATACTGATTTGTAACGAAACTGACTTTTATATAAATTATAAACCCATCCAGTTTAAAGCAGTTCAGTTGCAGTTGTGTCACTTAAGTCCGTAGAAGGCTGAGGCGTACATATCTCCTACAGTCATAAATTAACAATAATCAAGGAAGAGAAAGTTCAGATAAGGCTGCAAATACAACAAAAAAAATCCCTAAGTTTACTAACCATTAAAATAAAGTCATGATTATCAAGGATTGCAAAATATAAATGCAATTTTTTAACAGTTAAAAAGTACAAAAATGATGGACAACACAAACAAGCATTGTACAGTTTGTCCTGTGTGTAGACAAAGCAGGGTAGGAGATTTCCAACCTTTATCTACATCAGACACCAATTTTAAGCCGAGTGGAGTTGAGGAAATCTGTAAAAGGATCGTGGCTCATGATCCCAGTAGTATAAAAGCAGTATTTTTCAGTCTGTAAACAGTAGTCTTGGTAGCTTCTTCTAGGTATGTTTTTCAATTCATCACCCAAAGAAAATCCGAAACAAACAAAAACAAATCCTAAGAGTGGAAAAAAGAGGAACAGCAGCAATGGATTATAGTTTGAATTTCTTACCAGGTCCGTGTGGGACATATTCTGGAGGGGAAATGCTCTTTTGTAAGAAATATATAATATATTTAACTGTACACAATTTATAGGGGGAGAGAAATCCTCCCTCAACCAAGCCCCCAGTCAGTCAGTACAGAGTCATTTTTGTACACTGTTTCCTCCTAGAGAAACTACAACTTGGGAAGAGACGGCCTCTGCTTTTAGAAACCACCGAGTAATCCAAAAGTTCTGTGTGTGACAAGGTCATTCCCTGAGGCTGGAAGTGGAAAGAGAACAGCAGCTGGCACTGAGAACAGTCAGTATTCCCTGTGCTGGAAGTGAGCGAGCCATGGTTCCACCCTGTCCCAGCCTCTGCCTCAGATGACACAAGTCCCCCCCACAGTTTCAGTTCCGCTTTCAAGGGATGCAGGAAACCTTTTTTTAACCCAGCTTCTGCTTGCAGGCACACAGGAGGATTTTAAATGCTTGGTTCTCCTAATCTTAAACCTCACCTACACCGTCAGCGTTGCTTATTGACACGACTGAGTTCAACCTGGTGTAGCAGCAGTGGAAGGAAACACCAGCCTGGATCTGCCCTGGGACTGTCCCCTGTGTCACCTTTGCTGTGTTTGTGCAAAGCCCTCTGGAATTAGAGGGAAGGGGACAGCAGCAGTGCCACTGTACCCCCTGACTGAGAAGGGCAGTGCCCATTTCTGGCTCCGGGCTGCTCTGAACTGCCCCACAGCACTGGGGTGGTTTTCACTCACCCTACACACCTGACAGCATCACCTTCAGTCACCAGCCCTGCTTTAATTTAAGGAGCACACCATTCTTTCAAAAATGACATTTCTACACAACTTGACAGTTCTGTTTGGTTTTTTTCTTTTTTTCTTTTTTCCCAGCCAAAGTATTACTATAAAACAGACTTAACACATTTTGGTATTCCTCCAGCCCAGAGCACTTACCAGACATTTTGATTCAACCATCAGGACATCCTTTACAATCTGACAACCTGCAGACATTCTTCCTCTTTCCCTTCCAGGATGGGGCAAAACCAAACTAAATCCAGCAAGAGCAGCTATGGGACTTTTTTTTTTTTTTTTTTAATACAGGGGATTTATTAAAAAAATACTCTCATTAACATTCTAGCATTACTAACAAAACAGAGGAGATGACAAAGGCAGTCAAGCTCTCTTCAAACTTTAAACCTAGACTCGGATACTGCGGTTCTAAACCAGGAGATGAGGAATCTGTTTGGTCTGACCTGTCCCTTGTATTGCAGGTACATAAACTGGTTTTTTGCCTATCAATTTTAGGCTGCATTGCTTTTTGAACATAAAAAAACCCAGCAGAAACGCAGATTCTGTGGGAGCAGATGATATGGTCACACTTTCTAACAGAAAGCTTCATGAGCCAGTGCTTGGATAATCAAAGTTCAACTGCAAAAAGCAAGCGCACAGGTACAAAAAGGATCTCGGCCTCAGACCACAGCGGAAGCAAAAGTTACCTCTGCCAACTTAAAACCAAAGCCAATAGGATTCCATTTCTATTAAAATATTGAAGTCTTAAAGTTTCAGTAATCTAAATACACTTTTTAAAAGTCATGACGTTGCTGTTTGACATTAAACTGACATGATACCAGCGCAGTGTCACACTTCACTGCAGCCATTATTTACAAGGTCTCATTTTGTCTTTTTTTTTTTTGCTGAAACACACATTCCCATTCACATTCCCATTCCCTTCTCTCTCTCTGAAGTTTGCTCCTCATCACATTTGCAGTTTTCCCGAGTTGTGCACAGACACCTCCTCCCTCCCGCTCTCTCCTGGAGGATCCTGCCCCAGCTCCGGATGATTCCCAGCCCACCACGGAGGCCTCACCTCTCCCTGATGGACCAACACATGGAATTCTGTCAGCAGGACCAGGTGGTTTGCAGACAAAACAGGCAGCTCCAAGCCGGGCTCAGTTCATCAGAGGCGGCTGAATGAGGACATCTACAATTCCTGCATTTCTAAGGCAAGGCCTATACAAAAATTATAAACACTGTATGGTGATGAAAATATCCTTGGAGATAGATGCTTTACACTGGATTGCTATTGCTGCTTCTAAAGACCATCTCCAGCTGGTTCTAGAGATCAAAAGGGAAGAAAGTGAATTTTCTCCTGTTGCAATATGTTTATGAACATGTATAAAAAGTGGTCAAACCCTAGGAAGGGTCCCTGCTTCTTTTATGTACAATAATTTAAATCAGCTCAATACATCTGTAATACCTAAAAAAAATCGTTTCATGATTTAAAGTCCTTCATGCATTATGAGGAAGTTCTGGATTAAAGTGATGGTAGGGTGGATGTTGCTTCTGTCTGGGACTCTGGTATCACTCCCTTGTGGAGTCTGTCAGTGATGCATTGCTCAAATCTTTAGTTTTTTAATGGTATCGAGTCTCTTTTTCAGCAGCTCTCCAACTTCCTGAACTGAGTGATGGTAACTGCTCTGGACCTTCCCTTGCACAGTCTTTGTAAACTTTCTTTCTTCCTGCAAAGTGCAAAAGAGAAATCACTCACTCCACAGCAACTGTTTAAATCCTCCCCTTTTATACTTTCTCCAACATCTCAAACACCAAAAAGAAATTCCTGAGTGTTTGCATGGGGAATCTCTTACCTGTAAAAGCAGAGTATCCTTGAGGGACAGCTCTTCAAGTTTTAGTGCAGTCAGAATGATTTCAAGCCCTTTGATATGATCTATTACATTGGAAGTTAATGTCTGGAGTTCAGTTACATAATCCAGGAAATGGGTAAATACAGGTGGCTATAAAAACAAACACAGGTCTTGAATTTATAAATACATATTAATGTCCATTTTATATAACTCACTTTGTCATATATAAATCTCTTCTTCCCACCAGTGCTAAGCTATAATTTATCTACCCAGATAAACACTCCCAGCTGACAAGTTTACTGTGGTGCATTGCAGGCAGGAAGGTCAATGACACTCTAAACTGTATTTCTCATTTAAAAACCATCACATGATGTCACAAATATGACACAGCATTGATTTTAAACAGCAAAAATTAGCCTCAAGTAATCATTACCCACATCAACCTCCACAAGTTCATGAAAACCAGCTCATGTTCATGTTATCTATCCTGATTTTTCTTTCAGTATAAATAAGCTGTGATTAGGGGTGGGGGAAGAGAGAAAAAAAATATTGTTTGTACCATTGCTACACTGCTTTCTTTTTTTTTCTTCTTCTTTTTTTGCAGGTTGGATTTAAAAGGTCGGAGGACACTGTCACAGTAACTCGATACCCACAGGGCAATGGAGATCGTCTGGAAGAAAGGTAAAAATATGTTCTAAGTTGCATTTACAGGAGGCCTCTGATTTCAGTGTTCCTGGTAAAACTCAGCATGATTAAAATAAGCAACAAAATCTCTCTTGAGTTTTCATGAGTGAGTGAGATCAAACTTTCACTGTGTTTCAGTCCCAACATTTCTACTCCACAGTACTCCAAATTTTCTAGTTTCCAAAGGAAAAAAAAAATACCTCAACAAAGAAGACTAAGTTTTCTAACAGGTTTGGATGAGTTTTCAAGGTGCCATCTCTGACTTCAATCAAATCACCTTTACATTTATTGAACAAATCTGAAAAGAAAAAAGAAAATCCTTACTTGAGGATGAAGATCACCTTAAATGTGCGTTTTCTGTACACCAGGTATGTGAGTGTAGCGTGCAGAACTGTCAGGGCACTGACCACTGAGATAATGAGTCCTTTCCATCTCCTCTGAGTTCTGGCTCATTACAAACATTTCCACACCCCCAATGAGCCCCCCCCCCGACCCAAGCACCAGGAGAAGGAGCTGCCCAGGCTGGGAGATAAATGCACTGAAGGGCACAGCAGGTTCTGAGCATGCAGCAGCTCCAGCACACAAGCCAAGGGCAATCCCAGCCTTGTTCTCAAGCTTTCACAGGGCCTGCAGATGCATCATCACAGCCCATCCCTGCAGACACTCCACAGCCATCCTCAGACAGCCAGGAAGCTCTGCCTTAGTGTCTGCTCTTGAGTTACCATTTATTTACCTGTCAGTCGTTCTACTAAAGACTTGAAACTATTCCCTATTCTTTCCTGGATTTCTGCTGAGTCTTCTAGGAAAAAAAAAAAAAAAAAAAAAAAAAAAAGAAAAAATTATAAGTTATAAACTTCTGTTATTTTCGGCTTCCAGAAAACCAAGAGTCATTTAAATGCAATTTAGTGTCAGTACTCAAAGGTAAATGCAACTGCTTTCAAAGAGCAGCCAGTATTACAGCACCATATACTGTAGAAAAATGAAGACTTACATAAAACATTAAATAAAGGCACTGGATCTCAGATAATTTAGCATCAGACAGAAAATTTACACACAAGTAACAGTTTTGAGTCCACATCCTCCAACGCCCAGCAGCCTTCAGACTAAACAGAGACATGTGGCTCCCTCCCACCATGCACCACAGCAATGTGGTCAAACCCCTGCCCCAAACACTTACCTAAGCCATTGGTATCTAGTTCATAAATATCACTAACAAGATAAAACAAGCTAGTCTGGCACTGACAGCTGCCATTGCTGAAGAAGCCAGCCATTCGGGTAGGAGGAGGGCCAAGGACAGGATACTAGGCAAGAAGCAAAGAAAAAGATAAAGGTGTTGCAGCTTTTCCTCATCCCACCCAGTGCCTGGCACATCTCCAGTCAGTCACACACCACAAACCCAGGGGCAGTTAAGTGCACTCTGCAGCCTGCACGATGCATTCCACGGTCAACATTTGGGGGAGAGCTTTTGCTTAACCGGTACCTGGATTTTTTGTTCTAAAAACTTCTTCCCCGAATCCACCGCCGCTTCCAGCTGCTGCAGCAGGGCTCGGATTGTGTCAATCTTGGATGAGACACCGTTCTCTGCAGTCTTTTCAGAATTCTTTGGTTGGATGGTGTGACCGAGAGTTGGGAGTCCGCTCACCAGCCTCAACGTTAAAGACCGGATTCGCAACCACAGAGTTTCCTCCTCCAGGGAGAGCTTCCGATGCTCCTCAGAAATGTCCCTGGAGAAAGGCACCAAAGCCCTTAAGGCAAACGCTCCAGACATAAAAGCCTACCCAAAGCTCCCCAGTTCTGTATGACAAGGAATGAGCGGTCAGAAATTCAGAAAACTTTCAAGCTAGAAGGGCAGCACTGCCAGATGTGGTGGGTGGTGCTTAAGGCAGCCAGCCCAAGGAACACTGAGATATGGGAATTGCCCTGGAAGGATTTCTTTGCTATGTGTGAATTGAGGATATTTCTACTCACCTGTCCTTTGGATCCCAGCTAAACAAGACTGTCAGGTCTCTGTTGTCACGCAGATCTTTCCATGGGATGTCATCCTCCTCTGGGCTCAGACTCATGGACTTTATACTTTCTTCTAAACTGGTTGATCTGTAGGTAAGAACAAGCAGCACCAAATCAAACATCTGATCACTGCAAAGGGAAAACAGCTCACTAACAGAGCATGTTCTGTGCACTGCTGAGCTCTTCCCTCTGTCAGGAATGTGACACACACGGCACTGGCAAGGATGTGAAGGGACAGCAAAATCAGAATCACAGAACCCTGAAAGCTGGAAAAATCCTTTAAGATCACCAAGTCCAACCATCAATGCAGCATCACCAGCATGGTCACCACTAAACCAAGGCTTCAGTGCCCTCCCACATTTTCTGAATATTTTCAGGCATGGTGACTCCACTGCTTCCCTGGGCAGCCTATTCCAATACCCGATAACCCTTTCCATGAAGGAATTTTTTAAAAACCTTTTAAACCTGAGACCATTAAAAGCAGAAAGAAACTTCAGGGGCAGAGCTGCAGCTCTGAGGTTCCTGCAGGTTCAACTCCCCAAGGCCTCTCTTGGCCCACTCCCAGTTTTCCCCATGGCAGGAGCTGTACTCACATATTTGCTTCAAGTAAGAGGTCCAACAACATCCTCTCGGTGCGAACCTGCGCGAAGTGAAGGGAAGAGTTCAGCCTGTTCCTGAACGCGATGAATTCCGGGATCTTCTCGAACGCCCCGTACTTGTAGGCTTGGATGATGTATTCTGAGGTCTGCAACACAACACACAGCAGCTCTCGTTAGGGACTTCCCAAATTAGGAACAACCAACAAGGTCACTGCGTTTCTGTGGTTTTTATGAGCCCAGAGGTGCAAGACCTGGTGGATTCTCAATTCCTGGGAGGAGTTTGCACTTCTGCTTCTCCAAGTCACCCGAGCAGTTTTGCTACTTTAAATTGGGAATGCTCCATGGCAGTGAGGTTTAACAACCAAACCAACACTAAACACGTTGTCACCACAATGAAAAACGCTTCACAGAGAAGAAATGCTTTTGGAAGGCTCTTTTTCCTTTCCTTTTCCTTTTAGATGCATGATTGAAATCATTAAATCATCATTTCATCATGAAAAATAATTCCATGCAAAAGAAATATAGCCCAGATTTTCTGGAACTGACTTGGATGTGCACCACGTATTACCACAACATAGATCTTAAAAAAATAAAAATTACTCACACATTTTTGGTTTCTCTTTTTTATTAGAGTTTTGAATACAGTATCACATAGTGTGTACATGGCACAACACAAACACCACAGGAAACTCTCGGGGTCCATGGGATATTTTGCTTTCTCTCTGATGAAATGCAGCAATACAAGGCAGGCAGCCAATATTTCACTTCAGTCCAAGCAATCTCCAAAAAAAGAGATTTTTATGATGAAGGAGCCCCAGACAAGCAGTGTTTCAATGAAAATGTCTGTTGACACAGAGTGAACTATTTCTGCTCCCAGTGATAGCTGAGTTTTTACATCAGAATTACTCCACAACTGAGAAATTCTGGCAAATCAACTATTTTCTTCTGAACAAGGTTATGAACTACACTGAAGATGAGAGGCATCAGAAAAGGCTTCTGCTTAACTGAATTCTATACGGTCCTAACTGACTCCACCTGTCTGGAAGGCTCTGAGAGACCAGAAGGCAACACTCACAGATCCAAAACACCATTTTTTTTTCCTCTCCGAACCAAGAAATGTCCTCTAGGGAGTTATCCTTATTTTTTCTCCCCCTAAGTAATTTGGTTATTTGCACTGAATGAAAAAAATATGCCAAATATTCAACAACATACCCTCTGATCAACAGCCTTGCAGAGGTGACTGTCAGGGACTGGGCTATGGGCTCTAATTCAACTGCATCCACGTGGTTTTTAAATCCCCCCAGGACACGCTGGAGTGGTTTGCCTGCAGTATCTGGAGAGATTAAAGATGGATGGACACAAGAAAATTAGAGAGATTACTGGTGATTCTGCATAGCTGAAGGAGGACTATCTCGAGGAGGATAAAGTTGCCTTTTTGTTTTGGCCAAATATAGCAATGCTGCCTTCTCTCTCCTCCCTGTCCTTGGCATCCTCTCCCAGAGCAGGAATAGTGGCAGGATTGCACAGCATCCTACGTGGCTGTTACTCATGGGATCACTCTGACACAGGATTCACGTCAGGCTGGGAAGTTCAGCAAGTCAGGAGAATTTTGGATTTATCCAAAGCAAGAAGTCTGATTCAGGAGCTCTATTTTTATGCCAGACTTACATCCCACACTTCCTGCACCAGGCAGAGTCCCACACACAGCTCTGTGCTGTGACATTCCAGCTATCTCAGCAACAACCTAGGAAGGAGCAGGCAGCACCAGAAATCTGTAAAAGGGGAACTTTTAAAGGACAGGCCTCCCTTTAACACTGCAGATGTGGTTTCTGGGGCTTGAGTGGGAGCTGCTCCAAGCACCCTGAGCATAAAGGGGCAGCCCCAGCAGAACCACAGGAACTGGGAGCAGATGCTGACCTTACGAGATGCTTTATGGCAAGGAATCCTTCCTCAGCCCCACTCTCGCCACACCATCGTCCCCAGGGAACAGCACCCTGAACTGAGCCTTCACCTCCTGCCATTCCTGGCTGTAACAACAGCTTTTGAGGCATTTCCCATCAAAAGGATATTCAGGAGACAACCACTGGGAGTGTCCAGAGCACAGGAGAGATTTGGAGACCTGAGAGCAACATCAGCTCCTTTGGCTGCAACACCATTTCCAAGATATGATGTGGGTGGTTCCAGAGTCCCATCCTCATCTTGTCACATGAGGAATTCTGTCCTCCTGCTGCACCACTTCTGGCCTCTTGAAATCCCAACATTTTAAGGTGTAGCAGCAAGGCAATACCTTTTTTGGGATTTCTGGAACACGAGTTGTGTTCTCCTGCCAACAAGCACCTGGAATGCAGCCATCACCATCCAGGTTGAGGCGCCGAGCCACTGGAGACATCCAGCTCTCCTCAGCCACAAGGAATATCATTCATGCCACAGAGAATAACCTGCTCCCAAGGGAACCACACCTCAATTTCTTCAGATTGTTTTCCATGGAAAGATGATTTCTTGATGCTTTACAACACAGTGTTCCCAAGCAGAGGAATAACATCCAGAAGTTTTTTCAGTTCACTTTTCCACCTGGTGCCCAGCAGTCGTGGGTTTCATTCAGACAGTTGGTTCCAGGGACGTTTTGCATTAACATCCACCAAACGGCTTTTAAACAAGACTGAAAAGCTACACCTCAATAAAAAAACCAGGTGAATCCAGCTCTGGATCCAGGGCTTCACTCCCAGGAATCCGAAGCCTCTTAGCAAGTAGGAAAAAAAATGAGCAGCTGAGGGATGCAGAGCAGAGTGAGCTCCCATCCCACTGAATAATCCATGTGCATCCCTCAGGAAAATCTCCGTGTCAGACACAGCTCACAGGAACTCAGCACCTACACTCCAGGCACAGGGAAATGGCAATGGGAATCCTGTACCCAGGAACCAGCTGGGCTGCCAACAGAGCAAGCTGCTGCTTCTGAGTGGATTCTGTGTGAGAATCTTTGCTGCTCAGTACAGACAATTCCCATGTTTTTGTCTATTGCTGGGATAGTGGGAAAGCAGATTGTGGCACTGCACAGCCTCTGGAGCCAACTTAGCCAAGTGGCTGACTGGCAGATTTACAACTGGATTGCACCTTTGTTTCTTAGGAAGTAAAAATAATCTTCTTCATCTACCTCTTAACAGTGTCCAGGGTGTGAAATACAAATACACAGGATATATTCTGATTCCTCAGAATGGGACGGTCCCTTTCAAGTGAAGTTCACCCCTCACCATCCACTGAAAACACACAGCTCCAGTGATTGTAACATAAAGGATTCCTCATGTGCTTTGTAACTTTCCAAAATGCCAGATTTATGACACCAGCACTTATTTCCACAAGACATTCCACTTCTATTCTTGCATAAAATCACGAGCATTAATTTAAAAGCAATCATACCTGTTTTAAGAGGAGCATTAAAACTTAAAGGAAGCTGAAGCAAAACCTCATGTAATAGTAACTCACAAATCCTTGCAGTAGAAAATGCAGCTTGAGACAACCTTTGCTACAAAGCTGCACCTACTACTGCTCTTTGTTAGGTTTTAAACCCCTACATTTGCACAAGCCCTGCACAGGGCTTCTCCAAGACACTTTGCTGTGTTACAAGATCGTGGTGGGGGGAGGTTTCTTTCAACTTACATCTTTCTGGTTGGAGTGGAAAAACCTGAGTGCAAAGTTGCAGGATTGGGAAGCAGCAGCGTAGTGGCCCAGGGAGCCGGCGTAGCGCGTCAGGAGATAACTGCAACAAACAGCACCAGGCAAACGTCAGCCACTGCCCAGGGAGGCAGCTGCACAGGAGACATCTGGACATTTAACAGCATTAACAGCCTTGATGGGCAAGTTCAGGCTTTTAGTGGAATGAATTCTCAATTTTTTAAAAGTGGTATGTGAGGGCTTGGAGTTCTTTTTTTCACCTTAAGGGTGCAAGAGCTGCTCAGTGAGAGACCCCCAAACACACCAGCCAAGGGCTTTGGGTGTGTTGGCTTTCACTGGTGCTCCCAAGCTGGAACAATAAGCTCTGACTGGCAGACAGCCAGCCATTTCACCAATTTCCTTCAGATTAATTAATACTCTAAAAAAATCCAACACAGATCAAAATCACACGGAGAAGACACTCCATAAAAAGGAGGAGCGTGCTGTGGGTGTGCCTCCCAAAAGTCCCAGAACACTTTTGCACAACAGCACGTGAAAATGTGTCAATCTGCTGAATTCTGGGTGGCAAAGGAAGCTGAAGCTGTCAGGATGGGGGTTGAGCAGGACTGATTATTCTCAGTATGTACCACCCACCCGATGGTGTCGTGCTGGATGTGCTTGGCGTCGAGGCTGGAGTAGAGCTCCGAGACGGGTTCAAAGGCGCCGAGCCGGCAGTAGATCCGGATGAGCAGCAGCTTAAACTGAGCATTGGAGGGACTGTGAGACAGCCCTTCCTCCAGGAGAGTCAGGCACTGCCACACGGCCGCCTCTTCACCTGGTGACAGACACAGCACGGGCAGGTGTGAGCAGGGACAGGCACAATTCCCTCTCCCCACGTTACGCAACGCTCAGAGCGCTGCCAGGGATTGCACTCTGCAGATGGCCCAACCTAACACCTGCTCCAGCACTCCAGCTGCTCCCTGAGGGAATGCTGGGGGAATAATCCCTCCCAGGGAATAGCCAGCTCACATCTGCACAGAGCACACTGCAGGAAAAGTGACTTTCCCTGATGAATCCTGGGCTGCTTGGGAATTCCAGCTTGCACATTGCAAAAGAGCCAAGAATTCGAGAGCCCACATCCACTTTCCTGCCAGAAAGCTGACCACGGATTTACTCATGTTAAAGACTAAATCTTCCTTGGGAAGGACAAGGGTCTAACAGATAACAACACAGAAGGGCAGGAATGTACACATGGACACCCAGCACTGGACACTGTGGGATTAAGAGACTAACATAGGGAAGGAGCAGGGGTGGAGTACAGGCAGATTTATTTCAGGGAACAGGTCCCAGCAAGTCTAGAAACAAGGAATCCAAAAGGCAGAGTATGTCAGGAAGAGAAAGGAACACTCTCTAAACACTTCTGGTATCAGAAAGGAGTTGTCAGCAGAACTCATGCAAAGGGAGAGAAAAAAGGAATTAATCAGAAAAATTAAATCTGTTTAGAGGTTGGTGAGATTCAGGATAAACACCAGCTGATCAGAGGGACTCCTGAAATACCTCATATAACAAAAATAAAACAACCCAGAAAGCCCCAGGCCTCACAAGCCAGGCCAGGCACTCACTGGCCACAGGGACAGTCTCCCTTTCCCAACCTCCCACAGAGATATCAGTGCAAGGTACAATTTTGGGAACGTACCTTCCAGCCACAGATCAAGCAGCAGGTGAACTGCAAGCAGGCAGTAATAATCTGAAAACTGCAATTCAGTTTTCAAACAAGATTTCCCTAAAAAGAGGAAAAAAACCCCAGTTACCCTTGAATTACTAACAGTGCTGCCAGCTGATCTCACAGTCAGGGTTACTGAGAGAGAGAACCAGTTTAATTTATAAAATCAGAATTGTCTTAAAATCCAAACAACTTTACACATCACTGAATGGCCTTTGGGGCACTTCAAACATTGACATCTGCTGCAAGAAGAAATGACTCCCTCAGCTGCAAGATTTACAAGTTAATAACTCCTAACCACAAATGTGTCCTATGCACTTCAGTGAGAAAACCTGGCATTGCTTTAAAGCCAGCAAAGGACAAACAGACCACCTAAACTCCCAGGAAAACCTCATTTATCTTTAAGAAACATGGCTGAAAAGAAAAAAAAATAAAAGGAGTCACAGTTCAGAGAAGGTGAAGGGTAGAATCAGAAAGGAGAAAGCCAAGTTTTCATCAGATTTTCCTCACCAAACTCCAACCCGTGGCGGTATCTCAGCATCAGCTCCCGCACCACTGCCAGCTTCTGCTTCTTCTCCATGCTGTGGTAGATCCCCAGCAGCCTGGAGAGCTGCACCACACACAGGTGCTGCTGCAGGGCCTTGATGTCACCCGGCAGAGCCACCTCGTTCTCGGCCGCCGCCGCCAGCGGGATCACGTCCAGCAGCTGCCGGATGAACTGCAAGAGAAACCACGGTGGCAAAGGCTGCAGGGCTGCACCAAATGGGGAGGAAGCATCAATTCCCCCCTCCAATCAAACCAAAAAAAAAAAAAAAAAAAGCAAGGTGGAAGTATCCATGTTGATGTCACACAACCTGTGGATCAAGAGCAGCCTTCGAGATTTATTTATTTTTTGTGTAGCTCAGTTTTTTTTTAATTGCTAGCGGTTTTATTAAGTTTCATCAAACAGATGCAGGGAAGAAGAATCAGGGGCAGGTTTCCAATTCATTGATACACCAGGGAGTTCAAGCACCTGTTAACACTCATGGTAATAAGAGATGCAATTAAAATAATTAGTTACTGACAGGCTTCTCAGCACACTTCCAGGCAATGATGGCTTTGCACTGTTACATTTTCCCTCAGCTCTGAAGTAATGTGCAGCACTCAGTGAGGTCATCAACTCTGATTAATGACTTCTTTTTGGAATTAAGCTGTAAGAAAAGCAGCTTCTCATTGTTTAGTCTTAATGGGAGACAAAAGACTCCTCACAACACACAGGGCTGGGCAGCAGCTTCTTGCTCGAAAACCCAACATTGTCTGCAAACTTAAATCTGAGTTAAAGCCAATGAATTTGGTTTTACTACACTTGGTATTGACACAGAAGAACTGCATCAAATGCAAGCCCGAGGCAAAAAGCTCAAGAGCAGCAAGAACAACGCACACCAATTCCAGTTTTCCCAAAGAATTTGATGAATGCTGTGTTGACAGATCTTTTCAATTTGAAACTCTGCCAAGCTGAGCAAGGTCAACCACACCATTGGTTCTGCCCTCCAATTTTACACCTCTAGGAAGTCAAGGTTGGTGTCATGACCATTATTTCTGGGCTATCTCACGTGTCAGCGGCCCAGCAAGATCGCGATCTCAGCTACTGAAGTGGAAAACTCATCAGCACTTCAGCACCATGAAACCTCCCCAGCTCCTCGTGTCCTTGACCAAGTTAAACTGCTGCAGGTGCTGCTTCAGGGAGAGCCAGAAAACCACCCAATACATCAGTTTGACACAATATGTATTCCAGAATATAGTCAGTAAATCAGCAGCAGTTTTAAGGCCAGACAAAAAATTTCAAAGTCAGACTCATGGTTTTACAAACACTGTGACAAAACTGGAGTCTGAACTATTATTAAATGTAATTTTCCACTCCTGGTTTTGAATTTGTTTTCTGCAAAGTTAGGATGAAACCTCTTCAGTACATTATGGCTCCCTTGCAATGGAATCACCATTTCCAGGACTAGGAGTTCAATATCCTGCTGGCCACATCTCTTGCCAGTGGGCTAAAACCACACCTTTAAATGTAAAACATCAGCAACAGCCAGCCCTGCCACAGCCCCTGCTCCCATCAGCAGTGGGACTGAGGGAAGAGCTTGCATCAGGAATCAAAAAATACTTTTGTGCGTTTTGAGAACCTCACTACCTACACTTTGTTTACCAACATTTTATCCCCAGGCTCTGGCTGATCCCGGATTCTCGGCCCTCCCCAGTGCTGATCCCTGGACACAATGGCTCAGACAAACACTGGGGTGAGTGACAGAATTCCCAGCTGTTGAAATCACTCTGGGCTGTTCATGACTCTGCACAAATGGGCTTTTCAGAGAAACTCTTTTCCAGAGAGTTGTTTCAGAAAGAGATTCTGGAAAAAACTGCCATAGGTGCCTCCACAACCCCTGGATTGGGGTCAAAGTGTCCCTTCTTTGGCACTGCCAGAGCCATGCAAAGCATCTGTGACATCCCTGCGGGAGATCAGGGGGCAGTTTCTTCCCATTAAACAGAAACTTTGAGCTCAAAGCACCCTGACACCTTGAAAAATGGGAATAAAAATGCCCAAGGAATACCAGATCTGAGACTCTGCACGATCAAACTTAGCTTTAAACCTCCAGTAAAAATCCTCTGAAACTTCTCAAGTGTTCAGATGTTCATGATATTTCCTACAGCACAAAGAGTTCTCTGAATTTCAAGCAGAAAGTAAAAATTTTATGTTTCCAGTCTTTTAATATGATCCATGGGTATTTGAAGATAAAGGGGCCAGAATGGAAACAACCACTGCAGTTCCTGCCACCACTTCTTGATATTTCCTTACCTTTGTGTACTGGCTGGGTGGGAGGAGATCCACAAACACTTTGAGATCAGTAAAACAGCAGGGCTTGTCCCCAAATTTTTTGAAGTACTGGAACATTAGTTCTTCTGGATCACCTAGGAAAAAAGGCAGGTCACCTTTTTAACACCCTCCAGTAGAAGTGGAATCTGTAAAATCACTATGAGAAATCTTTGTTCATGCTTTCTTTCCACCCCCCTTCAGGATTACAGAGCGATTTAGAATACAGAGAGCTGCACTACTGCAGATTTTAACAGAGGCTCAATGTCTCTGGTAACCAAGGACACATTAAAAAAAGCCCAAGAGCTTCATTCAAGCTCCTTTAGCAGATAAGAGCTCAGCAATCCAGGCAGGCACACACAACCTCTGCTTATCTCACCACGGCTTCTTTTGGGATGGGAAAACAAAAGGAATTAGGAAATGGCACAGATGTTGCTCTAATCACACTCCCTTTCATTGATTCCCTAAATGCCATTTTGTGATGCAGTTTTTTAAAAAGCAAAACCTGGCCTTGCTGCCATAAAAACTTAAATCAAAACCCACTCTGAGATTTCAATGTTAACAGCAAGACTTTCCATCAGGAATCCAGTGTCAGTGACTGAATGCTCCTAAATCCCTGAGGCCCTTTTGAAAACCTCCCTGCTGGCTTTTCCAAGCTCTGCAGTACTCTGGAAATATAATCTGGAAATACCTGCCTTTCTTCAAAGTTCATCTTCCAACGCTTTTAAAATTCTTTACATACAGAACAGTTATTTTTTCCTAATGAAGAATCCATTTAACTCAGTGATTTAGCAGACAGTTTCTGCTCTCTCTCCCTCTCTCCATGGATGAATTCCTCACTCAGGAGGGGCTCTTACCCAGTTTGTACTCATCATTGCAGCCCCTGTGTCGCAGGCGCCTGATCAGCTCCAGTTTGGCCAAGTATGGTCCCCGCAGTGGCCGGGAGCTCTTGGACTCCTCTGTTATCCTCTCCTCGATGAAGTTCACAGCCTGCTCGATGGAGCAGTGCACCTCCCCTTCCAGAGAGCTGCAACCACACAGACAAAAGGTTCTTGGAGAGTTCCCACTGATAACACACGCTCAGCACACTCCCAGGACAGGGAAACGATGGATTCTCCAACTCGGTCATCACAGAAAACATGAGCTGGAAGAGTTCTATAATGTACAATTTCCATAAACTATTCCCAGCCTCCAGATTAAAGCAGAAAAAACACACAAAAACAAAGCAGGGAACACACATCATTTGGGTTCTGACATCAAGAAGTCACTCTAATATTGATCATATGAACCCAAACAGTTTGCTACAGCACAAAGGGAAAACAAATCCACAGTAAAATTCTCAACTTACTGCTCTTCCTCTGCTGGAGGCGTCCAGGATTCATCAATGAGTTGAAACACTGAATCAAAGTAAGTTATATAAAACTGCCAATCATCTGAGCTGAAACAAAAATCAGGCACAGGACAAAGTTTAGGGAATTGCCAAAATAGTTAACAGCTAAAACTACATTTCTTGCCAAAGCTGAATTGAGGAATAACACATAATCATATTACAGAAAAAAACCCAACTGTAATCATGAAATTGTTTCCCGTTGAAATGGTCTCAGATCTTAGGAACATCATCATCCTGAATTTCTGGAAACTTATTAAGCAAAATCATTTCAATTCAAAACTGAGGCAAGCTATGAACTCTCCTTCTAAAATCCACATTCCAGTCAGAGCTCAGCAACATCCTCTCAAAACGTGAAGGCAGAAGTTTCTCTTCTCCATTTAACTTATGTCTAAGATGAGAGTACAGCTAAATTCAAAAGCAAATACCACATCTCTCCTGACAGTTCTGAGACAGATTTGATCCCACTGGAATGTTCTGTCTCCTGATACATCTGTTCCAAGCATGCATTTCCCACAAGGAAGTCTGGCCAAATGGGAGAAATCTAGATGTAGAAAATTTAATGTAAAATCATGGACAGGATGAGAACTGCAAAGTCAGAGCTAGACAGCTAGCACAGAATTTAGAAATAAGGAGGTAAACAACCTTTTATTGCATTGATGTGCTGCTAAATTCTGCCTGAAAAAAAGCAGCAACTCCAGTCCTGACCCTGACTCTCCCTGTGACCTTCACCACGCCTAGCTTTGGAGAACCTTCCCGATAATTTTCCTATTTTAACCACAAAAGCCACCAAACAAGGCCATTCCCAAACAAGTAGGGATTTTTGTTCCATCTTTTTTGCAGGACTGCAGGAATCCTCTCTCACTTTTTGAGCAGCAGCCTCCGGGCCAGCGCGTTGCACTCGGGCCACCTGTGCAGCTTCTTGTACATGGCCATGCACTTGTTCTCCCGGCTCTGCAGCTCACTCGTCAGCTTCTCTGCAGCAAAAACACATGGAAAGCTCAGCTCATCCCTGCATTTCTTCCCTGTTCCCTGCTTAAACCTTCTTATTCCAGCCCAGCACCAAAACACCAGGTCTAACGCAGCAGCAGCCCGCAGAAAGATTTCCCATGGAAACCTTCACATCCCAATTCCAAGATTTTAATCTTCACTTGAACTCCTCTAAAATGCAGATATTGAAGACTTCTCAGTTTTGAAGATGGCAGCTACAACCAAGAACATGATCCCAATTTACCACTGCAAAGCCCAGACCGGAATAGTGTTTAAATATCATCAACAAAGTAGGTAAAAACAGGTTGCAAAAACACCTCCAGGGTTTACACTGAGGTTAAAACTGGTGTTAAGTCAGGCTCCCTTAATTATTTTTCCTTTTTTGAAACAGTGGAGAAGTCTGAAACAAAGGGGACCTGATACATATTCTCCACACAACTCTGATTTATTAAAGAATAAATTACCTCCAAGTTTTCCCCTCACAACATCTAAGGCTTCCTTGTATTTCTCCAAACGTTCCAGGATCATGTAGTACAGTTCCACCTTAAAAGAAAGATTAGACTGCAATGAAATTTGCCAGGAAGATCACATCCAGGTGTGCCAAAAGAGAAACTAGGGGATACCAGGCCTGCAAAGCTATCTTTAGTATCCCAAAGGGTGCAATACTCAGATTTAGGTCTTTTCCATTCTTAGTCCTCAGTTTTTTCTTGGGGCCTCCCAAAGAGCAAAGCACTTTCATCAGTCAAATCAAACACTACAAATTGGCTCAGCCACAGGATTCTGAGGCTCTCCTAACCCCCTGCTTTTGGTTTTCCTTCTGTCCCCTACATTTATATTTAATTCCAAAACATTGTTGATTATTTTAAGTTTTCCAAGGTAATCGAGTTCCCTCAACAGTGCATTCCTTGTCTCAACAAAGTTCAAACCAAGCCTTACTTCAGCCTCAGCTTCAATCTTGTCCTCTTTCACCATTTTTTCCACCATTCTCTCAGCAAGTGGCAAAAACATCGTCTTGGAGAGGTTTTCATCCTGTGCTGAGATAGACTGAGGAAGAGAGGGGTTATCGTAACAGCTCAGCAGCTTTCTGTCATGTCCCACCCACTGCTCTTTTCACTTTGGAAGAGGAAAAAAAACAAAACCAAGGTGCTCCAGTCCCCCCCAGCCACCTGTTGGGAGCTGCCATCTGTGACCTGAGAGTGCAACTGCTCTGGGAAAAAGCAGCAATAAAATTGGTACTACACAAAAAATCTCATTTTTGATCAGCTCAACCAGAGCCTTGCACCTCTGAGCCCACAAACCTCGCGGTAAAAACATGGAGCCAGAACACTTTTGTGTTTTAAACAGTACAGGATTTTAGAGAATGTGATTAAAGCCCTCCAAGCTTATTTTTGTTTGATTTTGTGTGTGATTAGTGCCCAAATGTGCTGCCTCAACCAGCAGCAGCACAGCTGATCTGTGCCTATTCCTGCAGACTTGCTGCTAATTCCAGAGCTCTCATTTATTCCCTCCAAGAGCTTTCATAACCTCATTAGAGAGGCACAATTCTGACTGAGAAACTGTAGAGAGTTGAGGATTTATTCATTATCTCTGCCAAAACAACAGGTGGATATTAGTGCAGATCAGAGAATAATTCAAGTTGTATAAGAGCTGTAAGGCAACAGTTAAATTGGATTATAAACACACCTCAGCATTTATTTTGGACCACAACAATAATGCTGCTTAAGAAGGGCTCAGTCTTTCTCCCAGCATCACAAAGAAACAGCTCAAACACAGATTTTACCCAAAGCCATCATGTTTTCCCTCAGAACATTTCTGCAGCAGCACTGGCACTGCGGCAAGCCAACACTGCACACACCTGCATGATCAGGCTCATCACGGACCAAAAATAATACGGATTTTTGGGAACAATCTTATAAAGTGCCATTCCAGCCTGAAAAACAGAAGACACAAGTTTCACCATTCCTGAAATAGATTTATTTCTAAGATCTCGTGATGGGCAGTGGACAACACGGGATTTGCACATGGGAGGACTTTTCCCCACCCGCAAGCTCTTCCCTCCTAAAGCACATCCCTGAGGAAAACAGAGGGTGGAAATGTTTCCAGGGACTTTGTGTGGGTCTGACAAGGAACAGCAGCGAGTGCTGATTGCCTACACAGATGACAGCTTTAGCTGGAAGTGGTAACTCCAGGAGGAAGCAGATTTTTTTCTTTGGGAATTGGGGAATATCCAGGGCTGAAGGACACAGCAAACTCATACCTGCCTCGACACTCACTTCACACCCACTGAGACCCCAAATTTAGGGGCACCTCCACGTGCAAAGCAGGGGGAGCAAAGGTTGACCAGAGAACTTGGTTGAACCAAAGCAGAGCCCCAAGAATTCACAATTTTCCCAATCTCATTAACAGCTATTCCCATATTTCCCTCACAGTGCCTGTATGTCAACAAAGGACTTTTACACCTACAAAATTTCAAGAAACTACACATAACAGTCCACCACCACAGCTGGACTTTTGTGCCAATTCCCTGACTGCAGCTGGCATTTTCCAGGATTTTCAGCTGGAACACCCCAGAGCACAGGACACTGGGGTTTATTTTCATTCCCTAATCAGGCATCATCCACACACTCCTTGCATCTCCCTGAATCCAAAAGCTCAGGGCAAGATCCCACTCTGACAATGTGATATTGATATGATGATTTGATTCAATTGATATTGAAAATGATAATTTAATGAGATCCACATTTTTATGTCACTTCAGACATACAAAAGGTCACATAAATGTTAATTATTGTTATCTGTGGCATTTTCTCCACTCACGACCGTGATCTGTCACATCTAAAGTCTGGGCTGTGTCATGAGGTTTCTCATTTCAGGTACACCAGTAACTCCTTATTTAAGCCAAACCTGTGCAAAAATTCAAGTCACAGCAGGAGCAAGAGGGAGTTCAGCACTTATTTCTTGGCTCTCTGTGCTTTTTTACACAGAAGAGTGAGCACACAGGCATTGAAAATCATCTTCCATTTACAGGCATTCTCCAGGCACCTCATTTGGAAGGGATGAAAACAAAACCAACCAGTGTGACACTGTGCTGCCAACTGAGAGGGGATATTTCAAGAGCTTTTTAGTTTTCCTTCATGGAATGACACCAATACAAGTTGTATTTTAGATGCTCACGTAAGAGCACGGGGAGGATTTATCTTCCTAAGGTTAACAGAGAACTAAGGTCAGAATCAAGTGTGAAAATGTGGATCAGAAGCTCTTCCTAAATGTGTCTATTCCAGAATTCCTTTATTTTGTACTGTCAGTACAAAACCACAGAGGAGTAAAAGACAAAGCTTTAAGCAAACAAAATTTTTGTCTTTAGACAACTCACCTCCAAAAAATGAGGTTTAAACCTCTCCATAAAAACCTACCAAGAATTTAACTTCTGCATTAACCCAGCTCAGCATTTTTGGAGGATTACTCATAACAGGTAAATGAGAGTAGAAGAGAAAAATACATTTTAATTTAAATACATTTAGCCAGAACACAAATTGTTGGTCATACCTGTTGCATCTTCTTGTACTCTCCAACCCTGGCATAGGCCATGAAGAGGTGGGAGTGATACTCTTCACTGTTGGGGACCTTCTTCACAGCTGCCTCATAAAGTTTAGTCACCAGCTCGGCTAAACCAAAACCAGATGCTAGAGTTAAGACCAATTTGGGAACATTTTAAAGCACAGCTCCTTAAAGAGCACCAGGGATGCTCTGAACAGCAACTATTTGCACCCATCAGCCCCAAATATGTTGCTCTGTCCCCCAGGCACTGCAAACATCAGGCAAAGGAGGAAAGTGCTTAAAAAAACTCCAAACAAACCTCAAATCAAACTAGAGTTCAACAGCAGCAACTGAACTGTTCAGGAGAATTTTAGGTCTACTTTTAAAGTAAGTTTGTCTATTTTTGAGCATTAAACTGAATGAGGGTTTCTCCTGTTGGCAGAACGACTTCTCCATGTGAATTATGTATCAAACACTTTCTGAGCCTAACAGCAAATTAATTATTCTTATCACAGGTTTACTCATATTAATCATATCCTGCTATTTCCCAATTGCCTGTATCAGTATTCTGAACAATTATTACACACTATACTTTTTAATAACAGGTCTATCATGACAAAATACTTCTGATAGGACAATATGCAAAACTCTCTCACATTTTCATATTAATTCATATTAATTTAATAAAAATTCCTTCCATATTCTTTTTTCTTATACAAAAAATTGTAGCTCAGAAATAGAACAGCAAATGTAAGTTGCCTTTCACACAGCTTATACATCCCTGACACAGATACAGAAAACATCTAATTACAATTTCCTTGCAGGACCAAAAGTGGAAGAGCCTCACACGCACCAGTTCCTGAGTTACAAACCTGAAAGTTACAAAGCTCAGCTTAATGGAACAATTAATTAATTGTTAACAATCTTGCCATTCACACGAGTTTATGCTGAACTCAAAAATACACAAAAAATATTGGTTTTCCTCAACAAATGATGCTTTAACTCCACAAACACACACAAAGAGATCAACTGGGAGAACATAAGCAATTGCTCTTTTGCAGACGGATGCAAACAGCCTTTTCTGAAGCTGTTTCACCCCTTGATCGTTTCTCCAGCAGTAAATTTTGGTGGTACCACCCACCAAGCTCCACAATAAACATTGGTTCCACCACACCACACTCCCCAAGAAGCCCCAGAAACAACAACTGTTCAAGATGCAGAAAAGCAGGATAGGAGGTCTGGCATCTCTCTGAAAAGCACAGGAAACCTTCCTCCATCACTGATGATTCAGTATTTTTGAAAATACAAATCACTACGAAGAACCTGACAAAGCTGATGTGGCCAAACTGGGAGGTCAGGATCTCACTCCCGCTCTTCACCAGTTTCCTGAGGCCTGAACCCCTCACCCTGTGGGATTTGTCATCTCTGTCACTCTACTGACAACAAATTCCAGTAGTTTCATTAACAAAAGTGAACACTCAGGCTGCTGGATCATTACCAACACTTCCTTTAGGACTTGCTATACAATTGTGCTTGTAAGAAGCCTGAATGATGATTTTTTTTTTGCTTTATGAAGATCACTACATCACTACAACAGCCATCACTTCAATTCTGAACCTCTTAACAGTCTCTCACATACACAAATCCTGGATTTTACATGTTTCCCACCAAACTGTGGGGCACAAACCTTCTGGAAGAACACAAACAGAGATTTTTGGGAGAGGAACAAACTCACGTCTGTGCATTTCCCGGTAGAGAATGGTCAGTGCTTGCAAGGAATTATCATCTGTGGGTTCAAGTGCTGCTACTTCTTGTGCCAGGGCATAGGCTTCATCCTGCTTGCCAGTCCTCTGCAAGCCAATGGCCTTCAGCACCTGTGGACACAACACAGGCAGCTCTCAGAGACAATCTGCATCTGGAAGCCCTCTCACTCCTGCTGGGAACCACCTCATTCCCTCTGCAGAACTCCAGGTTTTATTAAGCATTTAATTCATGTGGCTGGAGAGGAAAACTCCCAAATGCAACAGCATCAAAGAAGGGATCTGACTTCTTAATAAATGTTGAGGTTGCCCCAAGGCAGCACCACATGGTTTTCTCTACCTGCAGGCTGCAAACGGACCTGTGCTGCCAATTTTCCTTAGTTTTCTTTCACTGACTGGCCAGAGAGAAGTGACAGAAACAAGATTCAGGTCAATGACACTTGCTGCAGTTTGGGAAGCTTTCAAAATGTAGAAGTGGAGTGAACTGCAGAGGGAAACCCCCAGGGAAATGAGAAAAGCAGAAAGAGAGTCACACATTTGGGAAAGGAACAGAACTCCCTTCCCTCAACCGGGGCACAGCAAGGAAGGTGGTGAACAAGCAGAAGAGCAAATGCCTCCAAGATCATGGAATGCTTTGGGCAAGAAGGGACCGTAAAATCATCCAGCTCCACACCCTGCCAAAGGCAGGGACATCTCCCATGGACCAAGCTGCTCCAAACTGGCCACAAACAATTCCAGGGATGGGGCATCCACAGCTTCTCTGGGGAACCTGTTCACCTCGTAATGTTTTCCTCAGACATTTCCTCCCAAGGAGATGTTCTGATCCCAACCCCAGGGCTCCACGAGACATTTCTAAAGCCCAGCCCATGTGCCAAGGTCACCTGGAGTGGTGCTGACAATCAGCCCAGGTAGAACCAACACTCCTGTCCTTACCAGGGCGTCTGTACAAGTTTTTGGGCAAACAAGACACAGGTGAGCTGGAGCAGAGATATTCCAGAGGGCTCAGAAATCACTGTGGAAGCTCCCAGAGAAAGGGGCAGTGGAACACCCTGAGACTGGGTGCCCCCCAGTCCCACTCACCTTGGCACAGTGAAGGTCCTTGTGCTTTTTGAGCAGTTTATCTGCTTGCTGGATTGCCATTTTATTATTGCCATTATCGAGATAATCTGCAGAGGAAGAGCACACACAAAATCACACCAGAACACCAAGACCATTCTGGAAAGGCACCTCCAATTTCACCACAGAGCATCTGCTGTCACACCAGCAACACAAACCACATTTTCCCTGTGCAGTTCCTCCTAAGCCAAACATTCAGGAAACTGTCATTTCAGGGATGAGGGATTCATCTCGTTGTACTGGTTTTAGTCATTCAAACAAACAAGCTTTTGTAATTACTCCACACAGATCATTACAGCAACAAAAGAGACCCATAATAGAGAGGATTCTGCAGCAACAGCTCTTTGCTGGCAGTGCAGCTCCAGTGCTTTTGCAGAAAAAGTAGAAATTAATTTGGTGTGTCTTTGGGAGACTTTAAAGGACTTCTAACAGGCAGGAGGTTAGAAACCAAACACACACACACTCCAGCAAAGTGGGAAACACTTGTCCACACCATCCATACCTCGGGCAGAGAAAACCTGTCCCCCTGGAGTACCTTGACCCTGCCACCAGACTGGTTTTGAAGACACAACTGTGAAGCATCAATATTTCCTAGGGGGATATCCCACTATCCAGTGAAACTCCAGCTGCAGAAAACCCATCTCCAGACCCTTTTCTCCCTTTTTAGCTCGGAATCACAGTTTTCAAATTGATCTTTATGTTATCACACGATTACAAACAAGCAGTTTTAGACCAGGACATGATCCCTACGTGTTCCCCTTCCTTCAAAAATTCCTCCCTCCTCACCAAACCCAGCTCTGCTGCCCCTCACGTGCCAGGGGGAGGAAGGGGCTGCTCACACTGCTCTGGCCTCTTTCCTCAGTTAACTGCAATTACATCACACACATTTTCCTCATCAAACCTGTCGTTCCCATTATGAGCCAGAACTCTTTTACTGAGAGGTGACCCTTGGCAATCCTCAGCACAAACTGTGCACCTATTCTGATTTACAGATTTATATTCAACAGCTTCCACGTTTGCTCCCGTGGCCAGGTGGATATTTAAAGCAGAGTTAATTGGGCTCCTGAGCCCATCCACAGCAAAACTCTCACAAGGCAGCCTTTCCACACTCACCAAAATAAACTTTGTTGCATGAAATCCAGTTTGAGCCACAAGACACTGTCTTTCTTCACTGGGTATTTCAACTTTAAAAAAAAAAACCCCTCAGTGTCACCTTTAACATTAAAACTTTGGGGATTTCTCAGTGAAGAGGTTTCAAAGGTGTGGAACAGCACATCAGAGGCTTCCTGCTTTAAGGCTCTGTCACCCAGTTTAGTGACACACAAATTATCCCCCACACTGAGCTGTCTGACTGGGATTAACAGCTGTGCCAAAAACATCTCAGCTTTGGGTGTCCCAAAGTAAATCAAATAACCCCCAAACCTCCTTAAAACCACAGCAGAACGAAGAGATTGTATTTTCCTAACAAAACGGGTTGTTGGAAGTCAGTGCAGCTTCCACAGGAAATGAAGCTAAAGGAAAATAAACTTCAGCCTACGTTAGTTCATAGGTGGGGATGTTCAAAGGCTGGAAATGCAACACCTGAACCTTCAGGTGAAGGGAGAACAAGTCAAGATCAAAGATAACCAGAGCTGTCGAGGAATCCTGGGGAACCACGGCACAAACCCAGGCACACGTTGAAATCCAGAGGCAGATCCTGGACCTCACCCTGCAGCTCCCCAGCTGCTGATGTGGGGAAGTTGTGTGTTTATCACACGCTTCATTTCGGCTTCTGCAGCACCACAGCCTGAGATCAAACCTTGCACTGCAGAGAATCCTTTCCAGAAGGAGCAGAAAGGAATTTTAAAGCTCTCCACAAAATGAACGCGGTGAGATGCTCAGCATCATCTGCTTCGGTATCAGCTCAATTTACCCGGATTTTTCTGTTTATACCATTTCTTACACAGGTTATGACAAAAATAACTGCACATCAATGAAACTGCCAATCACAGCACGGATGGGAAACTAAGGGACAAAACCTCAAAATCGTTACATAAAGACAAACTGCAACGAACTTGAACACTTCTAATGGAACAAAATCATCTTCTTCCCTTTCCCTGGAACCCATCACGGATTCAGCCTATACTGCACCATCCCTCTGCCCCAGCAAAGGACATCCCAAAGCACCTCCAGCCCCAAACCAGGGCAGCTCTCCGCGTCTCTAGGGAGAGGTTTTTATTCCTGCTGAAAAAGTTAGGGACGTTTTCCTCAATCTTTATCAAATCTTCAGTTTTAAGGACGAAACGATACCGTAGCCCGGGGAAGCGTTTTCCTTTTCTTTCGCCGAATTTGCATAGAGCCAAGCTTTGCCTACAACATCCGAAGCAACCCCAAGAGCACAGGCTACCCTCGGGAATACCGGGGGACACAACAACACCGGACAATTCCTACCGACACCGT
Organism: Pseudopodoces humilis; assembly: GCF_049639895.1. Taxonomy (NCBI): domain Eukaryota; kingdom Metazoa; phylum Chordata; class Aves; order Passeriformes; family Paridae; genus Pseudopodoces; species Pseudopodoces humilis. Next base: position 3,668,662 of record NC_142219.1, read on the forward strand.
CCCCTTCTACTTCTCTCCTGCCTCCCAATTAATTCCCCCAACAGCGTCACCGCTCCGTGCCACAACATCCAACACAACTCCGGGGCATCCGCGGCTGCTCCTTCGGGGATGAATCCACTCCCGGCTCCTCCGCAGCAGCGCACAAAGCTCCGGCCGGGGTCACCTCGGCTGCGAGCGGCGCCGGCCGCGCTCCCCGCCTCAGGCCGAGGGGGCACCCCCGGGGCACGGCGGGACCCCGGCCCGGCCGGGCGGGCGCCGCAGCCCCGCAGCCCCCGCGGGGCCGGGAGCGCGGGAGGGTGTCGGGGGGGCTCGGCGGAGCCGCGGCGGCGGCGGGCCCGGGGCGGGGGCGCGGCGGGTCCGTACCGTAGATGGGCCGCAGGCGGCGGTCGTTGGGGTCCTGCACATGGCCCCGCGCCGCCATGATGAGAGCGCAGAACGCAGCGCGCAGCCGCGGCCGGGGGCGGGCAACGGCGAACGGGCCGGCGGGGCGGGGCCGGCGCGGGCAGCGGGCCCCGGCGGGCGCCCGCAGCGACACCCGCCACCGACCTCAGCTGACCCGGGACACCGACACCCATCCGGGCCGCCGCACCGGAGATCGCCAGCCGGCACCTTCAACCGAGCCTCAGCAGGCCGGGGGAGCCCGCACCGGCACCCCCCCCCACCCATCCCCGCAGGGCCGCGCGTTCTCCGGTGCCTCCCGGCGCTGCTCCCGCCGGGCCCGGAGCTCGGGGCTGTGAGGGAAGCGGGCCCGGCACTGCACGGAGCCATGGCCATCGCCGCCGTGCCCGCGGCCGAGTCCCGGCTCTGCGGCAACTGGTAAGGCCGGGCCGGGGCCGGTGAGGGCCAGGCCGGGGCCAGGGGTCGCTGAGGGCCGGGGTCGCTGAGGGCCGGGGTCGCTGAGGGCTGGACTCGGTGTGTCCGAGCCCACCCCGCCGGTACATCGGGGCACAGCTCCTTGGGATGCTGTGAAATACCGGAGACGACCGGACGGCCTTTCTGTAAGCGTTTGTGCGTCAGATTTCCCTTCTTAGTAGGGGACTAAACAGAAACCGAAATCGGATCAAAAGCCAGGCTCGGTTTTCAGTGAGATCCGCACAAAGTACACGATCCAAGTTTTTCTTCAGCAGTTCCGTGGCTCAGGAGCAGAAATATAAAAATAGGATCGGTAGGCAGTGTTGTTGCGGAAGTTTTTCTCTTTGATTACACCTCTCTGCAGAGCCCCAGCGTTGGTAATCCAGTGGCTGGTAAGGAGTCACAAATTTTCTCTCGAATACAAGCAGCTAAAATTAACTTTTTTTTTTGTAGTTGTTTTTCCCCAAGAGACATCAGAATCCAGACAGTTTCTTGCAACATCAGCCTGCTTTGTTTGGTCTGCGCAGTTCTGTCTCTGCTGTTGGGCTTTGTTGCTTTGCCAGGCTTTTGGCTGGCTGGGATCTGGCAGGGGAGAGAGCTGAACAGCTGTGGGTTTTAGCAAACAAAATGTTATAAATTAATGTAGGTGTTTTCAAGGTGGATTTCTTGGAAAGGGCATGATCCATGTAGAAATGATGCTGCCTGTTTGAGGCAGGAGTAAGGACTGAGCTCCAGGTGCCTCAGTTCCTATTGTGTTTGGTTTCAAGACAGAAAATGAGCATCTTAGAAATGAGGTGAGTTGGAGCAATGTTGTTACTGCTGTGGAAGGTGCCCCTGTGAGCTTTAAGGTCCCTTCTCACCCAAACCATTCCATGGTTCCATTAATCTGGAACAGGATCTGTCAGGTATAAAAAATATGGGTTTGACTGCTTTCCAAAGCACTGTTTGTTTGACCTCTCAGAGCCAAGTTATTTTCAGGGGGAAACTTTTATCTTCTCAGACTAATTTATTAACTTGAAACCTGTCAGTAACTTGTTTGTGCTGCAAGATTTGCTTTTCACATAAGGAAATAAATCCACCTGGATATTATCTTAATGCAGTGTGACTTTTGTGTGTTAAATACATTAATATCCACCTGTGCTGGAACCTTGAGGCCTGGCTGGGCCTTTCTCTACTCTCTTTAAACCATGAATTCACTGAAATCTTTCTTAGCATTATTTTTTTTGTTGTGAACAAGTGCTTGGATTTGTTGTCGGTGTCAGTTTCTGCTCGGTAACCTCAGCGACTTTCTCACAGCAAAAAGGATATTCCTGCAGTCAATTTTATCATCCACGAAATCCACTGTAGAAGAAACATTGAAATATGCCCTTACTGCAGCGACTCCATCCCAAAGTCTGAGATGAAGAACCACATTGAGTCTGAGCATGTGCAGGTGAGAGACATCTCTGCTCTGAAACCGCTCATTTCTGTGGTGATTAATCTAACGAGCTCTGTTTGCTGTAGGTCACCTGCAAGTGTAGGATGAAGATGGAAAACAGCCTCCTGAAGGATCACGAGGTTGGTGGATTTTACAGTATTGAACCCTTGGGGGATGCTGTGGTGTTCCACTGATTCCAGAGCCTTTCTGTCAGGCAACACCTGGATTCCAGCCTGGGGCTTGTGCATCCTTTTGTTGAGTGATGCTTCCTGAACTCACAGCCTCTCGGAGAAGGGATTGGAAACTGCCTTAAAGTCCTGGAGCCACTCAGGGCTTCTTATCAAAGGGGTATCTGTGAAAACTGGTGATTTTTTTTTTGTCCTTGTCAGTTGTAAAATAGCTATCTAAAATATGATTGACTTGACTTTTTTGCATTCCTTTACTGTTTCATGTTTCTGCTGGAGCCACTATGTGACTTTTAATAACTCAATCTGTCCAAACAGACTTTAAAAATAGCCTGTAAAATAAACTAAAATAGGCCAGAGTGGGATTTTCTGAGTTCTGAATCCAGTTGGCTGCTGTCACAGACAATCTTGTTATAAATGTCATCCCTTCCCTCCCTGTGGGCTCCTTTAGAGACAGCTCTGGAACTGCCACCTCAGCCTGCTGATTGCTGAGGGAAAAAGGATTTTCTTTGGAAATCTGTCCAGTTCTAAACCCTGGGAGCAGCTAATCCTGTCTGTGTGTGCGTGGTGCTTTTGGATTGTAAAGCAAATGGTGATGTTTTATTAGTGCAGGTTGTTTATTAATGCAGCATCTGGAAATATCACATATTTTATCTATTTTTAACCCCTTTTGAAGGACACCTCACCCGTTGTTCAGTGCGGGGTACAGAGCGAGTCCAAGCAGCTCTTGTTGAGCAGTGGATGAGCTGTAAGCCCATTCCCTAAAAACCAGTGTGGATTTCAGCTGTGCTCATGGAATGCAACTGGATTTTGGGTTGTATCTAAAACCCAAATCAGATTTAAAATCACATCCCGAGTGAGGAGCTTCAGCTGCCAACTCCACCACGTTGTTGTTGCCTTCCCACGTTGTCGCTTACTCCAGGTTATTCCTTTGGATGTGGCTGAGGACACAACAGAGAGCTCCAAAGCTGAGAAAGCTCAGCGTTCCACACGGGAAGGGTAACCCTGTGTGTTTTCCCAGGCGTCCTCGTGCCCGCTGCGCCCTGTGCTCTGCCAGTTCTGTGACATCCAGCTGGCCTTCAACAAACTCCAGGAGCACGAGCTCTACTGCGGGGCCAGGACCGAGCCCTGCGGGCGCTGCGGCCGCAACGTCCTGGTCAGGGAGCTCAAGGAGCATCCCCGGCTCTGTGGGACAGAGGAGAGGGTGGACAAGGGCAGCGGGACAGCTCCAGGATTCGGGAATGAGGATGGAGGCGTGAGGAGCCGGCAGGGAGCAGGTACTGGGGATGGGCTTGGGAAGAGACAGAGGAGGGGGAAAGGAGATTTAGCGCTGCTCTGGGACTCAGCTCCAGGGACAGAACCCTTAAGGGACAGAACCACACAGACAGAACCCTTAGGGGACACAGCTCCAGGGACAGACCCTTAAAGGACAGAACCCTTAAGGGACAAAACCCCAGGGACAGAACCCTTAAAGGACAAAATCCCAGGGACAGAACCCTTAAGGGACACAGCTCCAGGGACAGATCCCTTAAAGACAGAATCTTAAGGGACAGAACCCCTAAGGATGAGAACCTTAAGGGAACAGCACAAATCAAAATCTTTTTTGAAGAAATCACAAGTGAGAAAAAGTGGACAAAGGAAGAAGAACTGGCTGCTCATTTTGCAGCTGGTCCAGGTGTGAGGTTTTGTGATTCCTTTCTGTGAAAATACAGGATAGTGAATGCTCCAGAGGCTGGGAATGTTTACCCATGGGATGAGGTGTAAGACAGGAGTGCTGAGGTGCCTGGCATAAAAGCCCAGTTGCTTCCTTTTTTTTTTTTTTTTTTTTGTCTCAAAGTACCTGGCTTAAAAATGAAACTGGAATTGTTTCCTGCCTGTATTTTGGGCCATGATTTTTCTCCATCCTCCTGGATCTGGTAGAGGTGCTCTTGGCACCTCTGAACTCTAGGAGAGTCCACATATGGAACCCTGGGGCTGAGTCTGATGTCCAGAGGGCCCATTTGATGTTCTCCCAAATTTACAGTATTTCTCTTTCGAAGGGGATGAGCTAGAGAGACCTGAAGTCCTTCATTCCCAACTTCCTGAAGACTGGGACGGTGACCTGGACTATGTGTTGGCTCTCAGCCTGCAAAGTGAGAATAATCCTCACCATAATACTGCAGCTGATGATCCCAGGGATTTCTGGGAATACGACTACACCAAAGAGCCTGGACAATCTGCCCATGGTGATGGAACAGACCTGTCCAACATCATCTCCTGTGACTCTCCAGAGTCCTTTGGCACATCAAACCACAGCAAAATAGGTATAAACACTGTTGTGGTGGGATTTATCCTTAAATTTGAGGGGAAGGGAAAAGGAAAAATTTGATTTGGAATGTTAAAGATTATGTAGGTTTTTTAAAAGGTCAAAATCAGTTATTTTGAGACCCTAAAGCAAAGCAGCAAGTGAAGAAATAAAAGCTTATTAAAAGTAGTGGGTCTCTGACCTTGGTGTATGGTGGGAGCCCAGGGGGGGAACAAGGTGCTCGTGGAAGTAAAAATGGTGGGAAGGAGGATCTGGGGGAAACCTGGAGTGCAGCTTGTTCTGAGAGGAGAAATGGCACCAAAGGGTTTAATGATGCAGCAGGAGGTGTCTTCATCAGGCTCCACAGAGGATGTAATCCTTAATCCTTCCTTCTCTTGCAGATGAGGAGATGATCATGTTGCCCTGCGAGTTCTGCGAGGAGCTGTGTCCTGCTGAAGATCTGATCCTTCACCAGGTCTGGGACTTCCCTGTGTCTTGGGGTTTGCAGTGAAGATTTTTCTGTGGCTGTCACTGAAAAGGGTGTGGGTGACATTGGGAGAACTCTGGCTCTTTGCCAAGGAAAATGGTTTTCAATGCCCACCTGGCTCGTCAGGTGATTTTTCTGTGTTGTTTGTGTAACAGACAGGGTGTAACCCAGCAAGTGCCTTTGCCTCGTTCAGCAAGAGAAGTTCTTCTCCAATTCCATGGGAGTACAGTGGTCTGCGAGCTGGGAGGTCCAACAGCCACAGGAGTGTCCCTTCATCCCAGCCCCAAGCTGTCCAGGCAGAAGGAGACCTCATGATTCCGTGTGAATTCTGTGGCATCCAGCTGGAAGAGGAGATTCTCTTTCATCACCAGGTACTGAACAGGACAGGGTCTGTTGGGCCACATCCCATCGTGTGGCACGTTTCAGGAGTTTAGGGAAATGTCCACACAAAGCCCTGGGATCTGTGTGAAGGGTTGTGCCACGCTGAGGCTCCTCCTGAAAAGTACTGGATTAATTTGAAAGCTCTTGTCATGAAACTAAACAAAAGGGACTGAAGTTGCACAATCAGAATATTTGAGTCATGCAGAAAATGAAGTTGAGCCCTGGGTGAGTCAGCTGAGGGGAGAAAGGAGCACAAGGGTAAAACTGGGTGGGAGGGGAAGCCCGGGGAGTGCTGTGCCCAGGGAAGAGTCCTGTGGGATCTGCTGCTGTTACAGACAAGATGGGAGAATGCTGAGCTCACCCATTCTCGGTGTCACGGTTCATTCACGTTCTTAGTCCAACAAACTGCTGAAGCTGGCATTGGGTTGGCTGTTCTGGGCCTCTCCTGTCCTGGGGGACAGCAAAATCAGTGTTCTGGGAATGAGCTCAGAGCTTATCCCAGAATCCCAGAATGGTTTGGGTTGGAAGGGATGTTGAAGCCCATCCCACCCCGGGCCATGGCCAGGGACACCTTCCAGTAGCCCAGGCTGCTCCAGTCCAACATGACAGGGGGATGTAACTGGATGAGCTTTAGGACTGCTCTCCACCTAAACCATGCTGGGATTCCATGATAACAATTCCCTGCTCGCCTTGATGTCCCCAAGCGCTGCTGCTCCAGTGTTTCCCCAGGAATTTTCACCCGAGTGAGCTTCACTTGACCAGCACTGTGTGTTCTGCTGCAGCACCACTGCGACCTGCGCCCTGCCAGCCCCACAGGTGACATTCCAGCTCGGGAGCTGCCGGCTCCTCAGCCCCACGGGGACGGATGGGAATCGCCGGAGCCGGCTCGGCGGCGGATCCGGCACCAAGGTGTGGGCAGAGCACAGCCTGAGCTCCCCCGTGCTTGCACTGAGGCCGTGCTGTTACCCTGCTGCATCTCAAAAATCTTCCATCCTGTGCTCTTGCTCTGGGTTTAGGGAGGGAGGATTAAATCACTGGAACTGTGTCCCTGGGGATGGACAGGGGTTGTTCCTGATGCTGAAGTTGCTGTTAAGCTCCACGTGCTGTCCCTGCAGGCGATGTGGCTCCTTGGCACGCAGAAGGCTTTGGGAAGCTGGGGCTGCGCCCTGCTGCAGGGAGCAGGCTGAGGACGGAGGTGGCCAAGGCCGGGAACGAGGCGTTGTCCCCTCCAGGGAGAGCCGGGGACGCTCCGGCCGCGCGGGGGAAGCCCGGGAGGGGGAGTGGCAGCGAGGGGACACCGAAGGACAGAGGTGACTCTGGGACAGCACCCCGGGCAAGACCTGCTCAGCACTTGCAGGCAGAAACCTTCACTTCCAGCTCCTCCAGAGCTCCTCCAGCCCAGCCAAGGTAACGCCTTTGTCTTCTGGTCCATTCCGCTTCTTACGGTGCAAATCTGGATCCCCTTGGCTTTGCCTGCAGCTGAAAGGGTTTTCAGAGGCTTTCAGATTCACCCAGTTGAATTTGGCTGGTGTTTGTCTGAGTTTTAAACAACAAATTTAGGTTTTTACCTCGAGATAGAACAGACCCACTGGACACTGGGATAAAACGTAGGATAAGGCCTCATTACCTGTCCATGGGAGTGATCTGCTCTCACCTGGGCCCTGAACAGGAGCTGGTTCTGTCTGGGCCGGGGTCAGAGGAGGCACAAGGAGGCAGAGGCTCCCTGCTGTGTTGCCCTGTGTTTATCCAGCACGGGTGGCTTTGCCTCCTCTGAAGGTGTCCCTGTCCCGCAGCTCCGGCGCCGCGGGAGGAAGGAGCCTGGGGCTGGCAGGCGGGAGCAGCGGCCTCCGGCGCCGGAGCTCCAAGGTGAGGCTGCAGGGGCAGCTCCTGCTGCTTTTGCCAGGACAAGGAGCTGCTTTTCACATCCCTCCCTTATGAACTCGTATTGGAAAACAGCATTTTTCTTTTCCTCCTCCCCTAAGGCAAAAGCGCAGGGCCCAGCAGCCGGACACCCGGAGGAGTGAGCCCGAGGAAAACGTGGAGCGCCCGGCCCTGTTCCCAGGCTCTGCCGGACTTGTCGGTCCAAGCGCAAGCAAATTCTGACATTGAGCTTCAGTTTTTAGGCAGTGACCATTTTCTAAATCTCTCTTTTTAATCTGTGAGAGCAAAGTTCAGGTTTTTATGTTTCTGATGGCCTCAAGCACCACCCCCAAGGCATCAAATTGAGTCTCACCTTGGGCCCCACCTGAGTTCTGTGTCCGTGTGGGCTCCTTGTGCTGCTCTGCGATGGGATTTGTGCCACCCCAAGCTCTGGGTGTGTCCTGGCCTGGAATGTTCTGGCACAGCCGGTGCTCCAGACCTGTCCCTCACACAGCAGGGTGAGGGTTGGGGCTCCAAGGCTCCTCAGTGCTGCATTTTCAAGTTAAAAGCTTTTCAAGTTCCTTGGAATAAAATTTCTCTGATGCTGTCCCAAACGGTTGTGCGGTGGCCTCTGTCCCCTGGGGTGACACGGGACCACAGCCCCTGGCTCCCCCTTGGGAGGATCCATTCCCTGCCGTTACTCCCTGCCCTGGCTTCTGTTGGAATCCCTGGGATTTTGGGAAGTGGAGCAGGTCCTGGGTAGCCCTGTGAGCATCAGCCTCATTAAGGAGGTGCAGCAGATGGCACTGGCAGGGATAATTGGCCACTCTGGGGCAGGGTCGTTACCCAGGCCTTGTCTCAGGTACCAGCTCCATCCCACTGGAACAGGCAGAGCCCAACCGTGGCTGGAGGGAACTTCCTCCTAAAATAAAGACATTTTACAGACGCTCCCACCAAATGTGTTTATTTAGACAAGAAAAGAAGAAGTAAGATATTTAAAAACAGGGGGACACCAAACCTCTGTTCTTCCCATTCCTGGGGCGAAGGGCTGTGGGAAGCTCAGGGAATGGGAGCTGGTCCCTGAGGTTTGGGATGGATAATGGGGTGCCATGGGTCACAAATCATTAAATATGACAAATAATTAATGACTGAGGTGGCAGAGCCTGTGCTGTGCCTCAGGCACAAGGAAAATCCCAGAGGAACAAACTCAGCTTCCCTTTGGTACAAAATCCTTACGTTTTGTTCCAAGTACACAAAAACAACGCAGAAAAATGGGATTTCGAGAGAGAAGCTGCAGCTCCCTTTCTCCCCCTTCTCCTCCCCTGGCTCAGGCAGCTCCAGCAGCAGATCCCATTCCCTGCAGCCCCAAAGAAGGACACGAACACCTCCAGGGATGTTAAGAATCTCCTTTATGCAGGTGTACACTCGATGGCCAAGAGCACTTACAGGTTAATGCCGTGTATGGAACCGAGATGGACACACACCAAGCTAGAACTAATACCCAGCTCCAGAGCTTTTCCATTGTTTAGTATAATTTTACATTCTGAATGAATATATATTAAAAAAAATAATAATCATCACAAACCAATCTTTGCTTCGACAAACAAGCCTAGTACAGACAATGTCAAGTTCATTTAAAGCACGAGGAATTAAGGATGATTAGAAAAGCTTTAATTAAAAGGCCATTTGAGCCACAGCTGAGGTGCTGCAGCACTTCCTTCCCAGGAGCATGGAATTAAAATAAAAAAAAAACCAAAAAACCCCAAAAAACTCCCACAATTCCTCTTGTGGGGGCTCATCCTGTTCTCCAGAACAAACCAAAGTCGATGGAAGTTGGTTATCGGTGCGACATTTGTCCTGTAGAAGAAGCTTCATTTACACCTCCAGGTGCAAACGGCAGCGACGAGAAGTTCGTTATTTGTAATCATAAATAATTAACTGTAATAAATACGGATCAAGTAACGTTCCAGCACGCGCCCGGGGCCGGGTGCAGGTGCGCTCCACTCGGATGCGCTTCCCAAAGGAGCGCACGCACAGTAGCAGCAGTTTCTTACTCACAGCTGGAACTGGAGCCTTGGGAACCGCTGGCACACGGAGCCCTCCGGGATGGCCCCTCGGAGTTTTGGGGCTGGAGCCCAGAGAGAGCCCAGAGAGAGCCCAGAGAGAGCCCAGAGAGAGCCCAGGCCGGGGCCACAGCTCTGCCGTGGAATCCAGCCGGCGTTGCCCACGTTTCCGGTCTGGGATCGCGCGTCCCGACGGGAACAAACCGGCTCCGAGCCGCCCCTTCGGCTTCGTTTTCCCTCGGTCTTTGTAAACTCCAGGTTCCCGCTTGCTCCGAGTGGTTTCTGGGCTACATAAACGCTTCTACCAGGAAATGGACGAGATTGGAGAGTAAATATTCTTCCTACATGGATCTGTTCCCTGGACAGGGCAATATGCACGGGGAGGGTAACAGCTTCCTAACCACGGGGTTGGGAGACTCCGGATGCCGACGACTACCTACGACTGCTGCACACACATTCCCATTCCCACTCGCTCATCCAGGAACAAGGACACCCATCCCAAACTCACACCGCCTCTCCCGCATCGCACGCACTCAGCGTTCCCACTATTCACAATAATGTACAATAAATACATCTGGGATTCCCGGGAGCTGCTCCACGGGACACCGAGCTGAAGGTTCGGTCACCTCCCAGGCAGCACCGACCGATTCCGGGATGGTCTCTTCCTCAGAATTCAGGATCCAAGGGATCAGCAAAGCTGGAATGTCCCAGAAATCCTGGTGAGGGATGAGACACCTGTGGAGGGGCCGCTCTGAACCACCCAGAACATTCCACAGAACACCAGGGAAACGTGGAGCTGTTCCTGCTCCGCAGTCGGCTCCCAGCTTTCCACACAAAACAGGAACTTTATCTTCCAATGGGTGACTTCTTCCTCCTGCCAGGTGTCAGAGGTTTTTAGGATAATTTGCTCTTGGATCAAAGATTTTTGAGTACAAAAAATGAGTTCCAGGTGTTTGAGCACCCCCTGGTTGTTCTGAGAGCTCATTGGGAAATGGGATAAAGTCCCGGATTTTCGGGATGGACTGTGGTATCTTACACCCTTCGGAGAGAAGCTGTTTTGTTCTGCTCGTGTTTTAATTACAATAAATTATTTTGTTGCTAAGCAAAGCAGACATTCAAGAACATCTAGGGCAGGAACCCAATGGACTCACGGCCCTTTCACTGTTCTTTTGGAAATTTTCCCAAAAGTGTTGAGCTGAACCCTCCAGTTCCCTGTGGCAGCCCCCGTGTGCTTGGTCAGAGTTTAAAAAAATTTCAAGGAAAGTGGTGGAAAGGTGGAAAAGCAGTTTGGCAGCAAAATTCCTGCTTCAAACCTCAAGCAAGTGCCACAAATCCCGCCTGTGCTCTGCTCCTGCCCACGCAGTGATTCCCTCCCCACACCCAAAATTGGCATTTTTGTACTCAAAAACCTGTCAGGGGAGAGCGACCCACGAGCCTTCCCCCACCAAGGGCTCCCGGCCTCGGAATGCCCTCCCTGCCAGCGGTGTTTGCACGGGGCAGACCGTTGTGGATTACAAAATTAGAAATGTACAGGTGGAAAGGTTTTTTTTTTTTCCCCAAATTAAATTATACACAAACCGGTCTTTACTAAACTATCCTACAAATATTCCACAAACAAGGCAGCAAAAAGAACCAGTCCACCACAAAGTCTACGAATACAAAATGGAAGTCGTCTTCCGGGAATTACTGTAACAGGAAGGGAAATAAATTATCCCCCAGCTCATCCCACGGGAGGCGCTGGGTGGGAACTGAAGGGGTTCCACTGGGCAGAGTCACGGAGTCACCTCCAGGCGTTCCCTGCTCCTGCTCAGCCGCTGAGCGGATCCTCCCGGTAGTGGATGGCGTAACGGAGCTTTTCCAGCATGATGTCCAGCGAGGAATACTGCGGGAGCTTGATCATGAACATGCACGTCTCCACTCGGATGTACCGGGAATCCGGGGAACCTGCGCGACAGCCAGGGGTTAAAACTCAACCCAACGCTTCCCTTCCTGAGGGGACCCAAAATCCAATCCCTGCCTCTTGGGGGTCTTTTCAGTCAGAAATATTGGCATCGTGACAATATTTTTCCAATAGTTTAATGATTTTAAAAGCATTTTAGACAAGTAGCGAAAGTCTCTCTGCATCTGTGTAGGGCTAAGTTTCAGTTGTGGAATCCCACAACAGTTTGGGTTGGAAGGGATCCTACAGCTCCTCCAGTTCCACTCTCCCACCATGGGCAGGGAGCCTTCCACTGCATGCAGTTCAAGTTTTACGTGAAATTTCATTCTGACATCATTTAAACACCAATTCTCTCCTTATTTCCCCTCATAACCCCCTGCCCCTCTTTGTCAGTGTTCACTAAATCCCAGTGAGAGGGGGGCTGAGGCTGGGACAGAGCTGGGAGCAGAACCAGCTCCTTTCCCTCAGGAAGCGGCCGTTCCGTACCTGCAGCGCCGTCGGGGGGAGCGATTTTCATGGGATAGGGGGGGACGTGGGCGGTGTCGGGGCCGCCGTCCTTGCAGGGGCAGGTGAAGGGGATCCTCTCCTGGTTACAGGCAAACTTGATGAACTTGCAGAGCTCCTCCTGCGTGAACATCTCCAGGGCGCTCCAGAAGAACTCGATGTGCTGGTCGGTCTCCATCAGTCCCACCTGGTACATGGTGTGTGCCTGAGGGGACAGGGACACGTGTCCACTGCTGCTCTGCCCCCTCCCCTCAGCAATCTTCCCCACTACACTTCAAAATAAAGGAAGTTCAAACTCTTACTTCCCTCTGCACAAGCCCCACCCTGTTATTTCCTGAATCCAGTGAAATCTTAATAAACTTCCTTGGGGGCAAAGGCAGTGTCCAAGCAGTGTCCCAAGGATGTCCTGGCTGTACCAGAAGCAGAAGATTCTCCCCTCTCCCACCTTCCCATGGGAGGATCCCCCTCTCTGTGTCCCACAGGAGCGTGGCCAAAGCACCTTGAGGAATTCCAGGTTGATGTAGGGAAGGCCACAGGTCCTCAGCTCCATCTCCAGGGGGGTGAGTGTGGTCAGGAGCTGCAGGGGGATGATGGAGCCCAGCCCTGCCCTCACTGCTGTCATGCACTCCGGGGTCTGCAGCTCCCGCATCCGCAGGCTCCGGATGGCGGCCGCGTACACGTCCTTGTTCTCCCACCTGCAGGGCCAGAGATCTGGGATGAGGGAGGAACACCTGGGAGAGCCCTCGTGCCCCACCCCGTGTTTCACATGGAGAGATCCTCATCTGGAATAATCCAGAGTTAGCAATACACACTCTGCATTCCGATGCTTCCCAGTTAATTCTGCTGTCCTCTGCTTTCTCCTCCCACCTGCCCATCCCTCACAACTGGGACCAGCTGCTCCTCTATCTCTTACAGAGCCAAACAGCCCCAGTGATCCCAAGTTCTGCCAACTTCTCACCAAGCAAAGCTTTCCCAGATCATTCCAACTTGCTACAAAAGCACCTCTGGAGAGGCCGTGCTTGGAGAACGATTCCAGAGATATTCTGTGCCACACCCTGCCTGGAAGGCTGCTCCTTACCCCACAGGGATGTGCCTGCCCCTGGGACACAGCTCCACCTCCTCCCCAGTGAGGCTCAGGTAGGTGAATTTGCAGCAGGGTTTGTTGGGGCAGTCGGGGCTCTCTGTTGCCAGGTGCTGGGAGGCGATTTCGGCACACAGAGCTTCCAGCTCCGTCTCGTCACTGATCTGTCGTGGAACAAGGACAAGGACCTGGTCACCAGCGTGGCACTGCCTCCTCACAGGTGTCCCCACAACAACAGGGACTCACTCCAACACAAAAAATCCTGCTGTGGGTGTTCTGGTCTGCCTTAGCAATTCCAGTTAATGTTTCAGAAGCCGGAATTCCACCGTGCCCGGCAGCAGGGGAGAGTGGGAAACTTCTCCAAGGCAACAGGATGTAAAATCCTGCATCCAAGAGGAATCAACTCATCTCCAACCCTGCTTCCATGAAAACCACCTGGCAGCCACCAGCGAGGGCAGGCAGCAATGTGCCGTGGGGGAATCCTGAGGAAAAGGAGGGAAGAGGGAAAAGGGACCTACATTTTCAAATTTTTTGACGTAGTTGTAGGTGAGGATGTCAGCTTCCTGCAGATCCAGGTCAGGATCCAGGGGCTCTCCCACCAGGGTCTTCCAGAAGGAGGGCAGGAGGTCCAGGGGCAGAGGAACATCGGCTCGGATGGCGATGCCCAGGAGCTGCCCGAAGAAATGGAACAGCTGCTCCTCGGCGTAGGTGATGGGGCTGGGGGTCAGGATGTACTTCCCCTGGGGGGAAAAGAGGGCACACAGGGCAGGATTGACCAGCTGCCCACAGCCTGAGGGGCTGTGTGTTAGCAGGCCTGTGGAAGTGCTCCTGACTGGAACAGGAAGGATCGTGTTCAGTTGGATACCAAAGGATCAGCACAGCAGGAGTCCCTGGACTCCTCATCACCTCCCGATCAAATCAACCCCAGAAAGTTGGTTCCCATTTTGCCAAGTGTTGATCAACGCTCAGAATTTTCTGGACTTGTTACATCAGTTTGATATCCAAGTCCTTCAGTTCTGGGATGTTTCTGAGGCTGGATTTGCAGAGCCAAGTTTGCTACACAGTTGGTTTTTAACTGAGGGAACCGAGTGGTTTCCTACCCCAAGAATATTCCCAGGAAGGAATTACTGAGAATTCTTTGGACCATCAGCTTTATCTTGTTTCTAGAGAACATTTACTACACAAAGTAAGACACTAAATAGCATGGATGGAGCATCTTGGCAACGTGACACATCTTTCTGGTGCCATTCCTGGAGTAAGGCCACAGAATAAAAATTGATGGAATTTCACCAGTTTGGGACAGACACAACTGAACCTCCCTCACTCTGAACGCTGCCCAGGAGTTTTAACTCTGCTCTCTTTTATTCCCTTGGCTCCTTCCCCGAGTTCCTGCTGCACACAAGAGGTGCAACATGGGATTCACCAACTTCCAGCTCTCCCAGGATGTGGGACCTGCTTGGTTTCACGGATCTGAGGCTTCTCTCTGCACCTCTGACCAAATGTGTCCCACTCCCGTTCAAACCCAGCATTCAAAAAGAGAAAAACCCCTCATTTTTGGCCTTGGGATCTCACACCTTGTTCTTATTGACAGCAGAGCTGGGGCACAGCAGGAGCAGGGAGAGGGAGGAGCTCTGGAGCTCTTTACACACTTGCCAAAGGAAGTGACGGAAAGATCCACCTGGAAAAGAGAGAGGGAGAACAATGAAAATATTCCTTTTTTCCCAGCCGAATTCTCAAGTGCTGCTTTGCTTTCCAGCACGCCAAGAACAGCAGGAATGTTTGCTCCAACAGCTGGTCTGCAAACGGGATTTGGTGCTGCATTAGGAGGTGGATGGGGCTGTCCTACAACAATGGAGATGATGCTCCAGGGATCAGCACAGCTGCTGAGCCACAGCCATAACATTTATCTCCTCATAAACACTGTCAGTACCACCACAGCCCTTCAAAAGACAAGAATTCCCCCTGGGAGAAGGCCCCATGGAGCCCTGGCTCAGCTCACTTCTTTTACCCCTCAGACAGGTAACAGGAGCTGTGTTCTGGGCTCTCTGGCTCCATATTCCCCCATGGATCTCCACCAAGGACCAGCAAAGCCCACGTGGATTTGGAGAGCAGAAATCCCTTTTCTCTTTGGGATCTGCCTCAACAGCCCATGGAACAGCTCTGCCAAGCTGAACCCCCTCAGCCCACGGTGCAAACACTGAGGAACCACCACCCCAAAGACAGCCAGCATCCAGGGGGATCCCATTCCTTTCCACGCACAAGGGAGTGCTGCTCCTTAAAGCCCACCCCAGGCAGGTCCTGCTGCAGAGCTGGGCTGTTGCTGGGGGATGTCACTCGGGCTGTCCCTGTCCCCACACTCCCTGGAGCCCTGTCCCAGGGTCACTCACTGGTGCCGTGCACCTCCTCCCCGGTGAAGCGGATGTTGAAGGCGTAGGTGGGGTCCCCCCCGCTGGCCAGTTTGACGCAGAGCTGGGACGAGGGCACGCAGCCCAGCTGCCGGGCGGCCTGGCAGAAGTAGGAATTCTCCGAGGAACGGATCTCCCCTGTCCGACACAAAGGGGAAAAATGAACCTGCAGCCTCACAAATCAGCAGCTGAGCTGGGGGAAAGCAGCTCTGGCTTGTTGCAAGGTGACTTGTTGGAAGGAACTTGTCGTACCTCCCACGATTTCCAGGGGATCCAGGGTGATCTCTGGGGCTGCGTGGTCAGCAGTTCTTTGGACGGTGGCATTGAGCACTCTGTTCATGACAGTGACTTTTGTGTCATAAAAGATTAAACCTGAAGAAACAAACACATTTCAGCAGAGTTAATCTACCCCCGAAATTCTCTGGTGGACAATGGCAGAATAAAAATTTCCCCTTCATTAGGAAGGTAAGACATGGCTAATCTAAATTTTTTTTAAAAAAAAAGTATTTCATGGAATCACAGAATGGTTTCCATGATTCCACTTATCCAATTCCACCAGGAACACCTTCCATAGTCCAGGTTTCTCCAAGTCCCACCTATTTGCTCCTCATGTTTTCTGGAATAAGTGTACTGATGAACACAATTCCAATGTTCTATAAATAGATCCCAGCAACTCCACCACAATCTCTGTAAATAGGAACACTCTGCCAAATACTTCTCAGCAATCTGAGATGTTTTGACAGTAAAGCTGCAGGCAAGAAATGATAAAAAAATAGGGCTGTGACACTGCCCCAAAAATATATTTAATACCTCATATCTCTGTGAAGAGAAATCTCTGAACATTCCTCACTCCCCCACACTGGTTCAGGAGTGTTTCTTTTCCAGCTGGGCCAATACAAAAACCTCCTTTCACACGCTGACACCCCTGGTGAATTCTCTGTCTTCCTCTTCTTCATAAAACAAATCTGGGCAATGTAATGACCCAAATCTTGGGTTTTTGGGTATCTAATGAAAAACACTCTGATGCACTTTTAGTGTTTTCTTGATCTTTCTAATGCTACAACAGCAAAGTTGTGGCCCTTTCACCTGATCTGCTTAACCAACAAAGAATTTTGACTTCTGGATACTCCCAAGAGGGTAAAGACCCACAGACACAGAAGATGCAACAACTCAGTGGTCATGGTGTCAGGAGGATAATCCCCCTCTCCTTGAAAAGCAAACCAAGAGAGAAGTGGCCTGTGCTCAGTGTCCCCTGCTCAGTGCCCAGCTGACCTTTGGCCTCCTGCAGTAAGGCAGCGATGCTGTTCCCGTACATCTCGGTCTGGCGCAGCTCCACCAGCGGCAGGAAGAACGTCTCCAGCGTGGTGTTGAGGGACTGCAGCAGGGCAAAGCGCAGCCGCAGGCTCTCCACGGGGACATCTGCGGGGGGAAACTCCCAGTCAGACACAGGAACAGATTCCCCACCTCCTGCAAATGCCAGCAGGTTTGGTCCAGGAGCAACACAAGCCCCTTCCAAAGCAGCCCCTCTGATCCCTGTGCTGAGGGTGCAGGAACAGCTGTGATCCCTGACATTCCTTCCTGGATCTTGAGCCCAGAATCCTCCATAATCACTGAATTCTCCTCCTAAAGTGCTCAGAACAGGATTTAAGTGACTAAAATCCGCCCTAAGTCAAGAACGGAAACCCAGCCTGCCTTCCCCTGCAAGCTGAACTCACCAGCTATTTCCTGTTCCAGCTTGGAAAGCAGGGAGCAGCTGCAGTGCATCCCTGACTTTGCCCAAGCACACCCAAGGAGAAAGAAGAGCCGGACTCAGCACTCCCCTCATCCCACACTGAACCTCCAAAGGAACACCAGGAGCACTCCCGACTCCTCCCGTGAAAAAAGCCTCGATGCCAACCATCCCCACATACTCAGGAGACAGGAAATCCTGGGATCTGCTGCGTCAGCCGGGTCCAGGTACACCTCGTGGGGGTGGAGGCGAGCGGGGGTGATGGCCAGGTGGCGGCACAGGCGGTTGATGTATTGCACCAGGGCCACGTCCATCTCCAGGCTCCACTTGCGCGACGCCTTCTGCGCGTGCCTGGCGTCGATGCAGGCACACCTGGCAAGGGACAGGGCAGAGCTGCTCACTCACAGTGTGCTGGGCAGCTACACCTGGGGTACAGCTACACCTGGAGTACAGCTACACCTGGGGTAGGACCTGGTGCCCTGCTCTTCACTCCCCTTTCCCTAAGCAGAGCTGTTTCATGACAGGAATCCCAGTGTGAGGCCAAGAGCTGATTCATCACCTGCTGCTCCTTTCTGGTATTAAAAAATTAGGCACAGAGGCACTGCCTATTAAGCTCTCTTAGTGCACTATCTGCTCTGGAGATGATAAAGGACAATTAGCCTGTGGCCTGACATAGGCAGAGAAGGAGAATTCATTTAAGGGATTTTCTTCCTTTACAATATTAAGAAGAAATTTCACAGTTCTGTCTTCTACAGCATTTCTGTGCCAGTTAAACAATGACCCAGTGCACAGGCTGGAGAAGGAAACCAGAGACAGACATGGAGCTACAGTTCCCTTCAGGATAATTTATTGTACAGTTTGGAAGCTCTAAAGGACACTGTGGCATCTGATTTAGTGGGCCATGCTGTGCACAAGAAATCAGGACCTGCATTTGGACAGCGTGTGACTTTTAAAATGCATTTTGAGGAAATAACTGATTTCCCCACAGGCCCTGCAGCCAGGGAGGGGAGTGTTAAAGCTTCTTGGATTAGGAACACTTGGGATCAGGTGTTTCAAAGTGAGCAGAGTGAACCAGTATCACCTGCTCAGAGAGATTTTCCAGCTGTACCTCTCAAAGTGCAGGTCGTAGCCACAGGACAGGATAGCTCTCCACACGCTCCGGATGTCCTGCTTGGAGCGGTCCACCACGAACCGGTGAAACCCATCCAGGGTCAGGTACTTCTCCTCAGGAACTGGCACCAAACACGGACCAGCAAAGAGTTCATCACCTGCCATGAGGTTCTCATCCACACAGGAGCAGGAGGTGGCTGCTGCAGCTTCCTCCTGCTCTTCCATCCCACCATGGACCCTTTTCTGGGGAGCTCCATCTATCACACCTTGGTCACGTCCTCCTCAGCCATTGGCACCTTCTCACTCCCCTAAAGGGCTCAAATCCCCCACTGTCCCTCTGGAACCCCTCCCTCTAACCCGGCACCAACGATCCCTTCTTGGCTGGATGCTGAAATTCCCCTTTTCTGAGCTAACCTGGCACTTCCTACCAGGAAGAGGGGAGTCCAAACCCATCTCTCTTCACTCTTCCACCTGACTAGAGAAAAGTTCTGAGCACAACCCCTGGCATGGTACGGCTGTGCTGTCTCCTCCCCAAGTTCTGAGCTATCTCCATCTTCTTTTTTATCCAATTTTCCACTTGCAACTGAAAAATTTCCCGATATAAACTGAGAAGCACAATTTAAACCCATCTGGTTCAAATACATAATATCCCAAACCCTCACAACCCCAAAGCCTTGGAACTTCACCCCTTAGGAAGTTTTCTGCATGGTTTACTGACATGCCCTACCCACTGCTGGACCCAGACTTACAGACACAAATAAAAGCTGCATTTTAAATCACTATTTAAAGAAATTAGCTAGACTAGTTAGAAATAAAGACAAACCATATCTATCATGAAGTCATATAAACATGTCAGTAAAAATGATTATCCTATGATGCAAAATTATCAATAATTCTCTGTAGCTCCTACCTTCCTGTTTCTTTGTGGGAGATTTCTCAGGGTCCTTCTCCTCAGGTTTGCTCTTCTCAGGAGATTTGGGCTTTACAGTGGGTTTCTTCTCACTTAAGGCTGTTCGGCTGAGGGACAAAGTGGGTGTTAGGGCCAAAAGTTTTCTTTCATTTGTGCACAAAATCCCAAAATTGTCTGGAAGGACCCTAAAAAGGCCATCCAGTTCCATTCCTGCAATGGGACACCTTCCATAGGTTGCTCCAAACCCTGTCCAACCTGATCTGTTTTTTTTTTTTTAATAAGTGCACTGGGATAGAACAGTGATGAACACATGTTCTATAAACAGATCCCAACAACTCCACCCCAATCTCTGGAAAAAGAAACCACTTTGCCAAATAATTTCCAGAAATCTGAGATGTTCTGACATGGATGTGTTTCCCTGTTCCACCACACGGAAACACAGAGGGATGGGGGGGATAAATCCTGGATTTCTACAGTGAAATCCAATATTCCACAAGTGCCACAAGGCTGAGGACACCCACCTGACACTGTTGAGCATAGACTTCTCCTTGGTGGGGGGTTTGGTGACCGGGCGCTTGGTGCTCACCACCTTCACCGGGTGCTGCTCCTTGCCTGCCTTGTTGTACTTGCTCTTGTCAAATTTGGGCTTGGGAACTCCATATTTCCTTAAAATCTTCCAAGACAAAAAGTGAACCGTCACCCAGTGCTCCCAAGTGACACCAGAAGAGGCTGAGAACAGCTGGCAAAGCACTACCTGGGTCAGCTGGTCCTCCAGCACCTTCTTGGGAGGGCGGACGTTGGTGAAGAAGATGTGGAGAAGGTTCCCGGGGGTTTGGGAATTGATCTGCTCCTTGCTGAGGTAAATGTCAGCCACCTTGATGGGCTTGGCTGGGGTCAGGCTCAGCATTTGTTCCGAATGGACACAGCTTTTAAAGATCTCTGTGAGGACTTCACGAGCACCTGGGACCAGCTTTTCACCTAATTAAAAAAAAAAAAAAAAAACAAACCAAAAACAAACCAACAATTTGGTACAGAATACCGTGAGAACTGGTTAGAGCTTGAAATGTGAAAATAGATTTTGCATTCAGATGAAATATTCTATCACATGGCACTTGCTTTGAGATGGAAAAAAACCCATAAATCACTTCTTCAGTGAAAAATCTCCTTCTGCACCCATTATAGAGAGAGAGTTGGCTACATCCTGTAATTATTACTTGAGGAAGCAGTGGGGATGAAAAAAGCAGTTCGTTTTTCATGCCAGGATAAAAATTATGTTGTGCAGACAGACACCAACACCTATCAACTGAACGAGCAGTCAAAAGTTGTACCAGTGGCTCTTTTCTCAAAAAAAGTCCCTAAAAAATTAAATCAGTAGTTTTTTGGGTTGATGAGGAGTGTTTTGGTTATTTATTTATGATTTATTTGATTAGCTGGGTGGCCAACTGAGCAAGGTTCAGCTTGCAAATAGCTCCTGGAGGGATAAAGCTTGCTCTGGATTTTCTCCCTGGCTGTTGTCACCCCGATTTCTACTGAAGCAAGAAGAATCTGAGCCCTGTTCATCCCCCAAAATGCTGAACACAAGACAGATTCGCCAATATCGAACCACCTACCTTTTATTGACTTATCATTGAAATAATCTTCTAGTGCCGGGCTCCCCTGGGTGTCAAACAAA
This sequence comes from Pseudopodoces humilis, assembly GCF_049639895.1. Classification (NCBI taxonomy): domain Eukaryota; kingdom Metazoa; phylum Chordata; class Aves; order Passeriformes; family Paridae; genus Pseudopodoces; species Pseudopodoces humilis. The sequence continues at coordinate 3,689,541 of NC_142219.1, forward strand.
CTCTGATTTACAGTGGAAACAGTTAAAATCTCTTCAGTTGACATCTCCATGAGCTCATCCTCCCCATCCAGGCTGGACAAACCAATGAGGTCACTGCTGTTGAAGAGGCTGGCTCGGATTTTCTCTATTTTAGCTCTTGACCTTATCTGTACAAATAATGAAGTTAGTTCATAGCAATTCTGAGAAAACAAATTCATTTCCATTCGTAGGAATTTGGGGTTTAAGCCTTTCCCCACTCCCCATCCAGATAATCATTATTGCTTCTCCTCTCTGCTGCATCAGTAATTTGATGCCAAAATTCAGGTGCAGCCTAGAGAAAGATTCATGGAAATCCTCGTGCTGGGAGTTAACCAAACACAGCTCTGATCCACCCATCCCATTCCTCAGGCTGCAGACAGCCCTTGGCAACAGCAGGGAAGGAGCTGAGGGTGTCAGACTGGTAAGATGGCATCATTTGTAACTCTGCTGTCCCTGCCTCAATTCTGCACTCTGAAAAACCTCAATTTGCACAGGCCTTGAAGCCTCAGCTACACAGACTGGGAAGGGGAACAGCAATTTCCTTTGATTCCTAGAATAACCACTACCAGAGCAGCTCCAGACTTGGGATAGTTTCCATGTGAACACTCTGGCAGCTCTCTCTCCACACTTAATGCTTTATTTCAATGATGTCTTCACGTCAATTAACAGCTCAAGAATAGCAACTTGCAGAGTTTCCATCTGAATAAAGCTGATTTTCTTCTAAAAGAGGAACTGATACAATCCCAGACTATACAAAAACATCTCTCTCCATTGCCAGGCTGCCAGGAATGGCTGTGCTTCTGGAAGCTCCTGATAAATCTGCAGCAGGCAATTCATGGCAGCAGCAGAGAGGAAGGTTCTTGTGCAGAGCTGAGCACCTGGAGTGACCCAGCACTGATGGCAACCACCCACAACGCTTTTAAAAATTAATTTGGAGCCAGACAGCAACAAAATTTATCATCTCTCCTAAAGTACCTTTATAGAGGAATCCATAGGTGGCTCAAAATAGGTGAAAATGTACTGATTAAACATTAAACAATTGCTTTGTGGGTCAAACCAAAAGGGCCCCAATCTCTAAATTCCTCTCAGTGGTGGCCAGGGCAAATCTTAGAGAAAGGCACATGAAAGGAAATGAATTGATCTTTCTCCTGGTGTGTTCTCCCAGCCCCTGCAAAGCAGTTTAAAGATTTCCCCAGCTGGAAGCTGCACTGGCTGCTGTGCTCCACAGCTACCAATCCTCCAGGAATTTAATCCCTTAGGAATTCATTCATGGTCTTGGCTTCAGCAGCACTCTGTGAAAACGAGCTCTACAAGCTGGAACACACAAGAGCTCTTCCCTACTTCCCTCTGTCCTCCACCTGCTGCTGGATCACTCCCACTTCTGGGTCCCCTCAGTCCTTCGAGAGACAGGGATTGTTCCCAAGACTGTGAATGTGGAGAAGGGAATTCTGTGCTCCTCAAGCCACCCTGTCCAAGCTGAGAGCTCCCATTTACCCTGCACCCGTGGAAAGAGCCAGTCCCTAGAGCGAGATCCCGTTCTCCCAGAAAACCCCGGCTCCAGAGGTTCCTCTCCGTTACCTCCACCACAGCGAAGCCCTTGATGGGCCGTGACAGCAGCGGCTGATTGTCCAGAGATGTCACGGTGTACATGGAGCCCACGTCCGACACCGACGCCGTTTCCACGTTGTCCAGCGGCTCCCCGAGGCTGCCCAGGCTGCCCAGGCTCCCGGTGCTGCAGTGGGAAAGATCCAAACTCTCCTGGCTGGACACCACGTGCGGCTGCTCCAGCAATCCGGGCGGGATGGCCAGCTCCAGCCCTGCTTGGAACTGGTCCACGGAGATGTCGCTGACGGTCCGGGATATTCCCTGGGAGCTGCAGAGGGAAGCCTGGCTCGTGGATGCCGAGGCGCTGACGCTCATGGCGGGGGTGACGCTGCTGGAGCTGCTGATGTCCAAACTGTCGGCGCTGCTGGAAACCGTCGGCTTTTCCAGCTCCGTCCTGCACTCGCCTCCTTCCGCTTTGTCCTTAGTTTTTTTGGGATCCTCTTCCTGCAGAGGGATGTAGATCTCATCCTTGAAGACCCCCCCGTGGGCATTGCAGGCCTTCCTGATGGCGTTCCTGACAGTGCCCTCCTCCAGGTGCGTGGGGATGCCGGAGATGACGAGCAGGCGGCTGTGGGCCGTGGGCCCCACCAGGGCCTGGCAGGCGTCTGCCACCGCATCGTTGGTCACCCCCAGCCCCTGGGGGTCCTTCTTTGTCAGGTGCCTGAGGATTATCAGCAGGGTCAGAGCTCTGTGGAACCACAGCATGTCCTCAGGCTTGCTGCCCCCGATGCTGAGCAGCGCCGCGTCCGTCTCGGCCGCCCTGGATGAAGCCCTTTTCCCTGAGGACGAGGTTTTTTCCCGCTTCATTTTGACTTTTTTCCTCTTGGACAGCAAGCTTGGGCTCTGTGGTGTCTGCCCTGGCGAAGAGGAGGATGAGGAGGAGGAGTCACTAAGATTTGGGGCACTGGTGGATGAGATCACATTGGCTGTCACGCTCATGTTGATGGGCAAGGTGACTTCTGCCACAGCCAGGCACACTTCCATCAGGGCGTGGAAGTAGGTGGAGAATCTTCCCTGGTCAGCCACTCCAACCCCAGAGCCACCACAGGCGTTCCCAGACACCCAGTTCTGGGTTTCCTCATCGTAGAGCTTGTGCAGCTCTGACTGCAGGGCCATGAGCATGGCCAGGCAGGGGTTGAGCTGCAGGGCAATGGATGAGGACAATCCTGCTGGATTCTTCTTCTGCTCCAGATTGTGGATTTTGCGAAGCAGCTCGGCCAAGAGGTGAAAGATCAATTCCTTCACACACGCTGCCATGTCAGTTGTCCAGAGGAAGTTGCCTGTGTGAGGAAGGCAAGGCACAGCAGTGAGCGGAGTTTCACTCTTAGCAGAAAGTGACATTAAAAAAAAGCACCAGAAAAGCTCATTTCAACATCAGTAAGAAAGACAGGAAGGTTATTCTGAGAACTGCAAATCGACAGAAAATTTCTGGAGTTTGAAGAAAATTTCATTACAGTGGAAGAGCTCAGAAAATTTCAACTGTAGCTTTTGTTTCCTAAACTCTCCACCTGAGCCAGCACATTATCAGTGCTCATTGCTAGGGAAATACTCCATTCTCACCTAAAAATTCCACTACTTGCAAGAGAACTGAGGCAGGAATAGTATCCAGTTCATCTTCAGATTTTCCATCCCCATCTTCTAATTTCCAGGTTAAGAGCTGTTCCGTGAATGCCATTGCCAGGGGGAATTCCAGGGGCAGGGAGTGCAAGACCAACACAGCTCCAGGAGGAGGAGACACTCCTAAGCCAAAAGGTGAAAGAAATTCCTTATCATGATTCTGAGCACATTTAGGATTTTTTCAAGGCTAAACTTATGTTAAGAGAGAATTTTCTCACAAGTAGCACCTTGTAATAAACAAATAGGAATGTTTCTCTGTATCGATAAGTTAATATAATCTATAATTATAAATGCACAGAGAACATTTTATTCACATAATGAAACAGAATAATTTTCAGCCTGAACATATCTAAATATACACACAGAACTCCCCCCAAAATAATTTATTTCTGTCTGATGGGCACTGAAAATAACATCAGCAGAAGAACTTTAGGATCTCCTAGGGGAAGTTCTAAGAGCTCACTGCACCCAGTCACCTTCACTGCTCTAAATCCAATCTCTCCCTTTGGGCAAGAGTAGAAAGAATATTAATTATTCTTCTTGCAGGAGAAGCTGGGGTGACCTCAGTATTGCTACACTGCAGATATATTTACTCTGTGGATAAGAGGGTCCTACAAACACCTAAAAAAGCAATAAAAAATTATTCTCCATCTGAAACAGCTCCTCAAACACCAACAGCACCAACACCGCAGGATTTTTAATCAAATATTTTGAATACAAACACTGCTGGGTGAACTCCTGGAATATAAAAATCAGAATCAGATGGTTGCCAATGTTTATAAATCCAGGCTTTTTTTGGTTTAGAATGAATTCTTTGTACAGAAGTCCTAACCGCTGCTAGGACCAGCACGCAGGACGGTGCTGCAGAGGCCACAATGAAGCTGTTCTCAGCTCCGAGAGCTCAGTGCAGGCTTTTCCCTGGTGCTGTGGCTGTGCTCACCCAGTTTGATGTGCACCCTGTCGGTGGGGGTGATGACAGCTGGGTACTGGTTGGTGGTGGGGGGCGGTGTCAGGCCGGTGTTGGTGGGGGAGGCGTCGCGGGGGTAGCACACGGCCTCGATCAGGTTCAGCTGCCCGTTCCTCTTCACCTTGTGCCCCAGCCCATAGACCAGCACCCGAGCCCAGGGGGCCTTGTACAGGGACGAGCTGGGGAAACAGCAGCACAGCTTGGTTAGGCTCAAACCAGCTGGAAAACGTCCCAGCCACCACTCAGAACAAGTCTTAGAGAAGAGAAAATTAAAAAAAGCCAGTAACCCCATCCCCATGGCTGCCAGGCTCAGACCCAGCTTTGCCCCTCTCCATGACTCACTCTTTTCGGAACCCAGACTGACTTTCCTTGCAGGACACAATCACAAAGGCAGCCCCAGGAAAATTCACATCCATGTTGACCTTGGATTCAGAAATTGGGAATTCTTCGGCAGGAAATTGTTCTGGTGCTGCCTGTAACAGGACAATCCATCATGGAAGATCACAAACAGCAGCAGATCTCCTCCCCCTTCTTACAGAGTGCCCTACAGCCAATGTATTTAATTAACTGCAAATTATGACACAGTGGGAGGCTGCTTCATTTTAATTCAACCCAGAGTGCTGCTACTGCCTCTGTTTTCAGTCACTCAGAGAACAAGGGCTCCAGAGAAGGGAACCCAACGCTCCCATGAAACGTGAGTGAGTCCTTTACCTGCAGAAAGGAGCAGATCTGTTTGGTGAGGTCCAGCAGACTCTCCTCTCCCTGATGCAGCGTCCGAGTGATGGCCACAGTGAGCCACTCCCTGATGGCCTGGGAGTTGCCCTGGTAGAAGAGGTCTGTGGCAGCACAGGTCTGGGAATGGATGCAGTGCTGCAGGGACTGGGCCAGGAGAATGGAGCTAGAGCTGATGGTTCCATCTGGAATGACGAGGAAAACAGCACAAATTTGGAGAGCACTCCAACTGTTTATGTAGCCTGGAAAACAAAAGCTGTAAAACACCTGGAAGATTCCCAACCTCTGTTTCCAAGTGGAAAACTCCAAGTGGAAAAGCCAGCAGGTGAAAGGAGCCAGCCAGGCCCAGCCTTGTGGCTGCATTGGCCTCTCCATTCCAGCTGTGCCCCTCACCAGCCTCAGCCCAGCCCCAGGCGAGGGCAAACACGGAGCTGTGCCATCACCCCAGCTCATGCTTAAACACCATCATTATTAACCAGCTAATGAAGAAATACCAAATTTGGTAACTTTTTTGTCCCCAGGAAAGTACTGTACCAAAGAAGAGCTGTGACAAAACCAAGTGTTTACCAGGAAGAGGTGGTGCAAGAAGCTGGTTGGAGAGCAGCTGCAGGTGCTCCAGGGTGATATCCCGGATGGCAGGAATGTGGAACAGCCGGGTGAACATGTGGGGAGATTTGGGAGCAAAAATATTGAGCAGAGCCATGCGACAGTAGAGCTTGGCCAGGGCAGCTTCACTCCTCAACAACTCCCTAGGGAACACAAACATTAATTCTATTAATTCCTCAACATTAAATCCAACCATGACAATAAGATTGAGAAGTTTGTACTGCTTGAAACAGAGCTGTAGCAGGTAACTGTACTACAGGAAATGCTCTTCAGGTAATTCAAATTCAGGTAATAAAGTGCCTTTAAGTAACTACATCTCTCTTTTCACCTGTGAATTTGGATGTTGGTGTTATCCAGGGTGACCAATCCATTGGTTGCAGTCCTCCTGTATCCTGCAGGTGGCCTTTCCAACATGTCAATGGGATACCAGTACCTCACCAGGACTCCCTCACTCCGCAGATAGGTCTCGACTTGGACCAGCTCATTCACCTGCAACAGCAAACCCAGCACTGTCAGAAACACAATAATTATAACCACATCTTTCCTTCCAAGAGAGCCCCAATCCAGCTCCCTGAGCAGTTTTTGCTCCCAGCTGTGTGATGCTGATCCTTCCAAGCCCTCCCAGCGCATGTTTACTCACTGAGTCCACATCCAGGACAACCCCATGAAGGCCAAATGTCTTCAGCATGCCCCGAATGGCAAATTTGGGCAGAGCCGTTCCGACAGCGCTGCTGGTGACGTTGTTGCTGTCAGGAGAGCGAGTCACCACGGTGAGACCTGGAGAAAGGGACACCACTTTGAAGGTGTTTTCCTCAGGTGACAACTTCTGCAGTAGGTCCCAAAAACCTCTGAGCTTTTCTTTACCCCTCAGGATCTGCTGTGCTGCCCTTACCTTTCCGTACTTTATCAATCGTGAATTTGTTTGCTTCATCTTTGATATCCTCGATGGTGGGAAGGTAGAGATCCCTTGGGATGCCTCCGTTTTCCTCGTACAGGAATTCCACAGTTTGCCTTGCTATATCAACCATTCCTGAAAGACAGGAGGGAGTGCAAGTTATTTACCTCAGCCACCTAAAGTAAGTTCTTATTCTCATTAAGATCCCAAGCAGGTGAGTTTTTCAATTTCTTAAATGCTCTCTCAGACTGAAAGATGGAAATTGGGAGTTTTCCTAAGAAAGCTTTTCCTGATCTTCTCATGAGGGCTCAGAATTCCTTCCTTGCTCTTAATGTGACTTTCTCACAAACACACAGAAATAAATACAGCCATACCTAACTGTAAAGCTCCTTTAATCTGATCCAGCCCAGACTTCCTCTCAGCCTCATTACGGAATCTTCTTCTAATTGTAGGGAAAACTTTGGTTTCCCAGGCTTTGACCAAGAGGGCATAGTGATCCTCCTACAAAGACACGAGAGTTTTAGAGCACCAGGAAGTGGTAAGTTACCAGCAGTTATATTTTTGTTAGGGAAGCAGGAAAAGCTCTTGTGTGGCAAAATTTCAAAATCTAAATGACAAGATCTGGTTTTAGGCTCTAAAATAGAGAAGGCAGAGTTTGCCACATTCCTTACCCTGGGAATGTCATCGTCATCATCATCATCACTTTCATCATCTGCAATAGGAGGGGGGTGAGGATCAGGGCCTGAGGTGATGAAGTTCTCATAGCTCAGCTCCATTTTATAGTGGCAGGATGTGTCACTGTCATACTCTGCAAGACACAGACAGAAATAATGAGATGATAATGCATGCAAAGACATCCCATGAAATTGGAGATACACAGCATTCCATGCTCTCCAATCAGGGGGTGGGAATGCAATTCCTTTTGACACAGCATAACCAATTGGCTGATCCAATCCACCATGACATCCTATTGTATCCCAAGCCCTAATGAGATCATTTCTCATTGTAGCTGCATTAATTACAAATAATTTGCGTATTCACATAGAAGAAGACCAAAGAAGATAATTTTAATTGCCTTGTCTAGAATCAGATAAACATGGCTTTGACTTGTGGCACTGCCCCACCTAAACAGGCACTATCTAAGGATTAAGGACTGCAGCCAGGCTGGGCTTAAATCCTTTTTCCTTGCTTGGCATTTCTGCTGGGAGAGCTTTGAAAGGAGCGAGCGGCACTTTACGTTGCTGAGCCGTGGCGACGGCGGCGATCCTGCAGGGGGGCCCGTGGGTGCCGGGGTCGGAGGCGATGCTGGTGCCAGCGTCATTGTCACTGTCAGAGGCCATGGCAAAGGGCAAGGCCTCGAAGTTGGCGCTGATCTCCTCGGCCAGGTCGAGGCACAGGTCGGCGGCGTTGCGGTGAGCCTGGCCCTCGGCGTAGGCGAATGGCCGCGAACCGAAGTTTGCCCGCACCTTGGTGTTCTGCAAAAGGATCCAGGGAAGCTCTCAGATCCTGCTCTGAGCCCTCACTCTGCTCCATCTGTGGTCAGGAGCTGATCACACCTCCCTGCCACCAGGATCTCCAGCTGCAACTCTGGGAAAGCTTCAAGCTGCTTAAGACACGCTTTGAGCTCGCCTGCTTTCCAGCTTCAGGCTGCAGCAGCCGGAGCTGGGTGCTCTGAAGAAAGGTCAGTGCTGGCCAGGAATGCTGGGAGAGGAGCTCCTGGAATGGCACAAGGCATCCTGCCAGCCCAGCTGCACGCTGCTGTGCTAATGGGCAGGGAAAACTAAAACAATGACACAACACATGCACCTGGGCGGGCTAATGAATACCTCAACCTACCCAAGAAAGGTAAAAACTATCAATTTTGCTTTCCTACAGAGCAGGTTCAATATTTTATATAATGTTTTTAGTATATCTGAAAGCATATTAAGTGACATTTCTGTTACAAACTTGCCTTTTTCTGGATGTGGACAACTGGCCACATTCCACCAGACACATCCTCTAGGTAGGGCACAAGTCTCTGCCCACAGTATGTAAAATAAACTCTGCCCTTTGCTGGCTGCCCTGGAGGAGGGGGAGTTCCTTCTGTTCTTTCCCATCCAATTCCTGCTACATCACCTGGAGAAAAAACACAGTCATAAAAAGGATTTTATCAGTTTTCTCATCTAGCATTTCCCTGACATTTAGAGGATTTTCTGATGGAGCAGATAAGGGTTTTAGCCATGCTCTCACATACCAGGGGAAAGAGTCACATCCAGTCTGACACTCTTCCACTGCAGCAGGCTGGAGCCATTGTAATGCACTGCTCGCCCATTGCTGAGGGACAAGAGGGACACAGTGAGCCAGAGCAGGATCACCACTCACCAAAGCTGTGATACTCAAAAGGCAACTCAACTCTCCTGATTTTGCAAGGATATTCCAGTCCATCACTTCAGCACTTCAATTTAAAAGTATGTACTGCCCACTACAGCCTCCTCCCCAATCTGCAGACAAATGTGGTTTCTGATGTGTGTCCCAAACCTACTTGTGAAAGAGGCAGGTGCCCACTGGGTTTGTCCAAGCCCCATCCCGTTTTTCAGCCTCTGTGGCAAATCCAAAGGAAACTATTGGCCCAGTGTCATCATCTGTATCTCCATAGGAAACCACTTCAATTTCCCAGTAGAATGACGGTGCCTAGAAATAAAAATAGACACATTTAAAAAAATTATTTACAAAACCGAGTTCAAAGAGGCAATCTCCTTTTCATGGCCTGTTGGATATTCAATGACAAACTGTTGGAGAGCTGTGAGGTCTCACCTGCACTGGCACTGGGGAGGTGGCATAGATAAAGGTGCCCCGAGGAAGTCCCCCACCTGCACTGGGATCAGCCAGGAAGGTCACAGCAGTGAGGTGGGAGGAGAACATGCAGGCTCTCACTGGGGGGAACACCCTGGACGGGCTCCACGTGATTTCTTTGGGCTGCAGACACAACAGAGCAGTTTATTCTACCAATCACAATTCAAGACACCCACTAAAATACAACCACGGAGTTTATGGGGGCACATTTAATACAACTCCAACAAATCACATCCCAAGGCAGAAATCCACATGAAATATTTCAAGAAGAATGCCCCCAGTTTGGGCAGTCCCCCCAGGGCAGAGGGCTCAGCACTGTCCCTGTGCTCACCTGTCTCCTGTCTGCTTGCAGGGGAGGAGGAGGGGGCCGAGCACAGTCCCGGTACAACATCCGTAACCTCTCACACTGCATCTCCACAACCACGAGCCTCTCCCCTGCAACAACAACCCAAACCAGGCATCAGCTCCCAGCTGCTTCCTCCTGTCCAACACTGCAATCCTTAATACAGAGATAAATATGATATTTGCACTTTGAGGAGGTTTGATCAGCCTCACTTACCTAAACAATGGGATTAAGAGTAAAATGTAACATATGCAAGTATTTTCTCATGTTGAATTTATATTTGGTTTGCAAAGACACTTATGTTAATTAAGATATAAAATTCATTTTAGTGAGCAAGTTTATGGCCCAGCAAAGGCAGGAAAGCAAAAAAATTTATGTCTAATGTCACAAAAATCAGTCCTTACACTTTTACACCTAAATCCCTTGGCTCCTACCCTTCAGTTCAGCCACCTTTTCTCTGACATGTTCCTAAAAACCTGCCCCTGAATTAAGACTTCTGCTGGGCCCAGTGCTTATCCTTCAACAAGGAGAGCTCAAGGATCAGGAATATAACAAAGCACTGCAAAAACCAGCAGAAAGGTCATAAAAAGAAAACATACAAATGATAATGTCATGGAATACAGAGTAGGGTATGCAGGAAGAAAGCAAAGTGGAGAGTGCAGAAGAAAAACAGGACTTGCTTCTTTGATACGCAGAATAATCCTGTTCTGGCCTAAATTAATGCCTAATGTTTAATGATATAGGCTGATTATTAGCTGCTCTTCCATCAGCAGCTCTGCAGCTGTGACAAGACACAGCCCTGTGCCAGTTCCTAAACTCTTAGTAGCTGGAGGAGAAAACACTGAAATGATTTTAAAAGCTGATCTGTCTCTGACCTGAATATGCCAAGAAGGTGTTGGCTACATACCAGGGCTGCACTCCTGGGCCACCAAATTCAGAACTTCTACAGCAGCTGGGCACTGTTGAATGAATTCTTCACAGAATGAGCTGTCTTCCAACAGCTGAGCCATCACCAGGCATGCTCTGAACAGAAAAATTATACATTTGAAGTGTTACAAAGTGGATGCTGAATTCAAAGCTGGCATTACAGTAATGAATTTAAGGGTGGCCTTAACCCTGATTTTAGCTGGACCCTCCCCAGAGGCAGCTTTTCCCTGCCTCATAAATGGATTTATTGAAGCATTTGCTCAGTGTTACAGGGACACTCAAGAACAACACCCAGACACTGAAAGGGTGCAGAGGAATTTCTGCAGTCCCTCGCTGCACACCCCCAGAGGAAGGGCACAAGAACTCATGCAATTCCTGGGATGTTTGTGCATGAAGGCAGGACTCACCTGGTTCTTATTTCAGCAAGGAGCCGGACCACTGCCATTACTGGGGTTGAGCCATCTCCTGTTGCAGGAAGTGAGGTGTGAATAGAGAGACTTCCCTCCTGAGGGAGCAACATGGACTGGACTGCCTGTACTACCTTCTCAGTAATGGACAGTTTATGAAGAGGCAATGCCTGATGGTGGGGGGGCACGGTAAAAAGTTAAATTCAAGTAGTTAGTTTCTAAGAAATGAGGGTGTTTTATTACCTGGAGTTAATTCTTATATTTTACTAATACAATATCAGCACCAAACACCAACAAAAGAAAAAAACAACAAAAAAAAACAAACCCCAAACAAAGCCAGAAATTAACCAAAAAACCCCCAACCCAGTATGCAATGGAATATCATTAAGCACAAAAGATGAATACTCATGTTACTTGAATGAGAACTTAAACACAGTATTAATATACGCTTAAAAAAACAAGGCAAACGTTACAAATCATTTCAAAGCAAAGATGAAACACCGTTTTTTTTTAACGTGCTGTAGATTAATAGTCAGTATGCTGTGACAGAAATAAAGCAAGAATCGAGATTATACTGAATATTGGATGTTTAAAACTGCCATACCTCAGATCTTGGAACACAGAGCCTAGATAATGGAATAGTTAAAGTGTCTGATGCCTGGGAGGTCTTTCTAGTGTCTATAGTGGTGGGTGGGAATTTGACCGTGGCTATACCTTCTTGCTCATTAATAGATGCCACAACTCCAATGCTTCCTGCTATTCCTTTGCCTAAAACCTACAACCAAAGAAGAGCTGCATGAGACTGAAGGTGTTACAACCAGGAGTCAGGGTCTGACATCACACATCAACTGCACACACAAGCACAGGGGCGTGTTGTAGGAAACAAGCTCCACAAGCTGCTGTTCCACAAGCACATCCTGCTCCCAAGGATCCCAGTGAAGGCAAAACCTCAGGAGAGCAGCAATTCTCATCTAAGATATCAAATATGAACAGTGCTGAATTACCTGAACTTCAGAACCTATTTTAATTGTCTCCTTAAAGCCACCCAGAGCACACAGGGCAGCCACTGCCTGCCGAGCAATCCTTTGAAGTTTAGCCAGTTTCCTTCCACTGCTACTCCCATTCTCCAAAATGCTCTCTGCATATTTCCCAAGCTGTGGAATGTACATCAGAGCCCGAGACAGAACCTGAAGACAGAAGCAAAAATACCAGGGAACGACTTCAAAGCACAATTCCAACAAAAAACCAATGCCCCAAGCCTCCAGCCCACACAGTCTCACAAGAATTATTTTTGTTCTTGAAGACAATTATACAACTCAGAATATTCCAAGTTCTCTGAAGTGTGAGCACCATCAAAGCCATGACCATTCCCTGGTAACTTTTAGGATAAAATATAATCTTGGCAAAAGTCTTTGCTGAGGATTTCACCTAAGGAATAGATTAGGTGCTGCAGGATTCAGAGGAACATAAAACCAACTTGTTTTGTTCCAGCCAACACTTCGTACCTTCAGAGGCCACAGCCAAGACAGAAAAACCTGCCACAGGCAAGGGAACTCCCCAACAAACAGCATTGTTAATGCCTGAAAAGAATGACAGCACATTATCTAATGATGGGTAAATTCTGAGTGTTTGTTCCACCCCAAGACAGCTGAGAAAGGGCTGGGTCTGTGCAGCTTCACACCCTGGTGTGAACTGGTTTTGTGTAAATCAGAATGGAGCAGCTCAGGCCTTGCTCATCATTAGATTCTCCAACTACTCAACCCCCACTGCACCACTCATGGCTGTCTTTGCTCACTTTTTCAGCAGTTGTTGTCCAGATCTGGGCTGCATTGGACTCTGGGGCCATGAGCAGGCTGTGCAGCAGGGCAATCACCTCTGCTGCCATGCTGTTAGCCACGTGCCCGCTGATGAACGGCCTCACCGGATCCGTCCTGCCCGGGAGACAAAGGCAATGTGACCACTCAGCTCAAAACCACAGAACAAAAAGAAGCTTCATTTGTCAACAAGATATAAACAGCAAAAGAAGGAGGAAGTTTATCAACAGAGATTATCTTTGGGAGCACTACGAATATCGGTAGAGAGAAAAGCAGAATGCAGACTACAGGATTTACCTGGCGAGCTCCGAATTCCTCTCCCTGCAAATGGAGGTTTGTGCAGTCTTCTTTTTGTCCCCAGTGGACAAGCCACTGCTGCTCTCTGGATTGACAGTCTCTATGGGTGGCCCCACACTCACTATCAGCCCAGATTGTGCCCACTTGGTTGCCTTTCTAAGAGCTGCAGCAGCTTCCTCTGTAATGACTTCACAGCAACCACACTGCAAAGGAAATTGCCACGGAAGGCAAATGTCAGATGTGTTTGGTCACTCTGCTCTTGTAAAAGTGCTGAGAACACAGCAAAACCCCTTCCTGGGTGTGTGTTAGTCACAGATGGGTTCTGTCTTGCTTTTTATCACCTACAGAGGGATCAGGGATCAATTCACTGCCTTTAACATTCCCTTCTTAAATTAACAGTTCATTTTCTCTGATCAAAAGGACACCAATGAGTATTTCCAGTGCAAACACTCAAGAACATGTCTGAAAATAGACATGAAATTTGAATTCAAGTGTGTGGCTTAAAATCTGCATTATCAATGTGCATTAAACACTTGAGGAAAGAGAATATTAAAGGGGCTTAAACCTGACCTACAACAGTTGCGGGAAGCATCAGCTGAAATTCTTTGACATCATTTACCCCTGATCTGTATTTGATCTGTATTTACAGAGGTAAATGGTGAATAAAACATTGATCAAAAGGGTCTTAACATCAGTAAAAGCCAAGAATTCTGACTGGCCACCAGTTTTTAGGAAGCTGAGCAATTCTCTCGTTATTTCTCCTCTTACTTTTGTCATGTCCCGATCCATCTTCACCACCTTCTCCATGTTGGCTCCAGTTCCCAGTCGGAATGGGCGACCTTCCGAGCTACTGTTGGAGGGGAAAATAACCACAGGAGCTTTGTTCTGACTGCTGGAAAACACAGCTGAGCTACACAGCCCAAATTCATATATTATGGGTGGTTTGAAATGATTTGAAGCCACCCTTGCAGCTGAATGCTCAACAGCAAGAGAAATATTGGCTAAGGACATACGCCATTTACAGAGGGAATTTAATCCTATTGAATGCAGGTATTGCAAAGCAATTTAACCCTTCCCCCCCTCAGGAAGAAGCCTCGTGAAATGGTTTTTATTGATCACAAATGCCCAGGGCTCTGAGTTGACCTTTCACTTGTACCTTTTGATGTAATTTTTTAGAGTATGGGTTCAAAATCAAGCCAGGGAGTGGGGGAAGATGTAACAAATAACAAAAAATGCAGGAGGGGTCAGCACTGGCATTCAGTGATCCCAGCATCCAGGTGGGTGCTGAGAATACTAAAGAATGTTTAATAGCAAATTATTGTCCAGCTTATGCATTATTAAAGCAGTGCTTTTAAAGCCATTTTGCCTTGACAGTTCTATTTGTTAGGCCTGTCACACCACAAACAAGAAAAATGATAATTCCATCAGAAACACTGAGTCTAAGTAGCTAATTTCTCATGAGATTGTTTTCAGACAGATGAGGATGTTCCCATGACCCTTTGCATTATCTTATTGCTTTGCCAGTACACTTTGCTTTCCCATTTACTCCTATATCTGCATTTTTCTGCAGCTGCAGTGCTCGAAAAAAAAAAAAAAAGAGAAGATAAAAGGAATTTGAGAAATTGGCTCTAATCCCAATCCAGTGAGCTGAGATTACCTTAGTAAAGGCTGAAGGACTTCATGGGAGGATTGATCTTCTCTTTTATGGATAAAAATAGAGAGTTTACCATCCACTGCCTCGCTTTCTTCTCCAGGATCTTTATCACCTTTTATGGAATTTTTAGGGCTGGCTTTTGCCAAGGTAGTATCTGGCTCAGAGGCAGTTGGAGAAAGGACAGTCTGGCAGCCTTGAAGTAGAAAGGAAAAAAAGAAAACAAAGAAACACATCCATGAATTTTCTTACCCTTGGAAGCAATGCTAACACATGTGGGATGTGTCTGTGGGACCCCCACTTTGGTCTGAGGCCAGGGAAATTAGGAGGCAGACAAAGTCACAGGAATATCCTGCTCACAGTGACATATCAGAAACCTCCCAATACTTGAGCTTTCTGTCAATACAAAAGCTCCTGGCACAGGGTGCCCAGAGAAGCTGTGGCTGCCCCTGCCTCCTTGGGAGTGCCCAAGGCCAGGCTGGACAGGGCTTGGAGCAGCCTGGGATAGCTGATGGTGAGGAAGGGGATGGGGCTGGATGGGCTTTAAGGCCCTTTTCATTCCAAGATTCCACGAAACTTGAGTCCCTCAGGCACAACAGCAAACAGCTGCTGGTACCTGGCACGACATAATCTGCTAGCTTTGCCAGCAGCAGGGAGGCAATCTTGGAGGCTGGGTCACTGGGATCATCCTGCTCGCTGTTCAGGGAGGGCACTGAGTAGCTCCAGGGAGGCAATTCCACGTTTCCACAGTCCTCAACACTCATGAGAGGCAGCGCAGCACGACACAACTGCAGGATTATTAGGACCAGCTTTGGAGAAGGACGTTGGTCCAAGAGAAGGGACAGAAGCTTGGACACGCAGGCTGGCTGGCTCAGGATGGCTTTACCTATGTGACTCCTGAAAGGGAAAGCAATCTTGAAATTAAAACCAAAATTATTTATTATTTACAAGATGTATTAAAAGCAATTTCAGTGTCTGACAAAACATCTGTAGCAATTCTTCCATAACTTGACAGCACAGATTAAACACTAAGATGAAGGGTCAGTTTTAGAATGGTTTAAAAAAAATCCACAAAAGATCCCACATGGGCTTTGATACACAGGAAGAAAATACTCCAGAGCAAAGGCCTGGTACCTTGAGAGGTCATTCAGAAGGCTGAGGACATCCTGCAGTGCATCATTCCCTGCAGCCTGGTTGCCACAGCACTCGGTGGCTCTGGCCAGGTGGTTGGTGAGGAGGCTGGAGACCTGCCTGGCCAGCCCGGAGTGAACGGCATCTGTGGAACCCCCTTTGGAAGGGATGGAAGAATTCACAGCTGTAATCAACAGAAATCAATGTACACACCACAAAACCAGCCCCTGGTACATCCAACAGCCACGTGTCTCTAAGTGTGTTATGGGGTGAATTCTACCACAGGAGAAATCCCAAATGATCACTCTGAACCTCCAGGTTCTCTGATTATGTTTAGACAGAATCAAGTGGCAAAGCTTGAAATTATTTCCATGGGGAGGAAAAAAGCCAGAATTAAAAAAACAAGAAGAAAATCCACTGAGTTTTGTATTTATTTCTTAAGAATTTGGAGAGTCCCAAGTCATGGTGAGTGACTGCCCTATTTTAAATACATTTACACCACTCCTCAGATGGTTCTAACACACCCAGCAGGAGATATTTCCTACCTTCTTCCTTTTCCCACTCCACACAGCGGTTGGCCAGCACCTGGAATGCAGCCCAAGCCATGGTGGCCACCTTCTGTTTCTTGGTCTGTTTTTCATTTGAGCTGGACTCTGTCTGGCTGCTGAGGCTGCAGAGCCGGTCCATGAGCTGGACCAGGCCACTCCGCACCAGACACTTCTCCTCGCTCCTGCAGGAGAAATTCAGGCTAGAATTAACCTCCCCATGACAATGGGAATGCAGAACTTGCTGTTAGCTCAGTAATTAATTAGTTAACTTGGCAGAAAGATGGTTCTGCCTCCCCCTTACCCTTCCCAGACGGAATTGTGAGGGAATTTACCCGGATGTTGTCAGATGCTCCTCATGAGGAGGAAAGGGGATGTATTTATACTATTTAATGCTTCTGTTTAAGGCAAAGCCTACTAAGGCCAGGTGTGGATGCCCCCCTTGCCTTCCCCACCTTGTGTAGGGAATGGTGCACAGGAGGCCAATGCTGTTGGCACAGGCGATGGGGTAGCGGGCACACAGGGACACCACCGACGTCATGGTCTCTCCAAAAGCCTCCTGGACCTGCTCCACCATCCCACCACACGTCAGCTCTTCAATCCTGTTGGGGGTTAGAGATTGGGAATGGAAGGCTTCAGTTCACAAAGCTCCAAATTATGAAAATAATAATCAGTGCATATTAAGAACTACTCGTGGAAGACTTGAAGGAATACTGCAAGTCACTCATGTTTTCATATGAAACGTGTAAACCAGAGCAAGTGTGGTAGTTATAGCTCTGACATGATTAAATCCCACTGCAAACAAAATATAAAATGTTTACTACATTTAGATGACAGTATCAGCTAAATCTACCACTAATATCTAATTAGTATTAATTTAGAATTAAATAAAGAGATTAAATTAAGAGAGAAGGATACCCTCTCTGCATACCTGGGTACATGTCAGAACAGTATGAAAGTTCCTCTTCTGATAAATAAAAGCATTTCTTAGAACTTTCTGCCTTTTCACCCCACAAGAGTCAAAGTGTTTGTTGCAACCTTAGCTCTGCCAACTTGTGCTCTCACAGCTGCTCACTCCTGACTTTCCCTTGTCCAAAGCAACTTATTCCCTTCCACTGAATCCTGGAGAAATGCACCCACCTTGGCCCTCCCTGGAGCACCATTGTCACCGGGCCCACCAGGTGGGTCACGCCCCCGACGCGCACTGCGGCCGTCAGCAGCTCCCTCATGTGCACCAGGGCCTGCTTCCTGGTGTTCCCACGTCTCCAGCGGGTCTGGGCAGCCAGCAGGAAGCTGCTGCTGGACACCTGTGAGGTTTGGGATGAGATTTTTTTTGTTAGACACAAACGAGGCACCTCTTGTTTCTGAGCAAGTTGGGATCTGAAATAAAGTAACGACGTACGGCTTGGTCGGGGTTTGTCCCGATGAAAGCAAAGAGCTGCCCCAGCAGGACACTGTAGGTGGGTTTGTCCCTGCTGTCCTCGATGGCCAGGGACTGGAGCAGGGTGAAGGAGCTGCTCCTGTGGCTGGTGACGTGTCGGCGCCTGCGAGGGAACAGCAATGTCACACCCGGCAGCAGGAAGCTGATCCAACCACCACAAATCCTGCTGTGCTGGCAGTAATAATTCTGATCAAGCTGATCACTGGAACAGCAGAGGTGTGAAGGGAAGGAATGAACCCTGCTGTACCTCTGGCTGGCCCGGGCAAACTCGATGTCCTCGTTGCCGATCATCTCCAGGTCGGATGGGGCGGACATGCTGCGCAAGAACACGGGCTGGCGCACGGCGTGTGAGATCACCTTGGTCTCAGAGGCTGATTTACAGGCTGAAATATTGTAAAATAATATTTAAAAAGGTTATTCCTGGTGCAGGAAATTATTTACAAACTGGCTTTAAAATCACTGGTGGGTATCCCAGTGGAAGCTGAAACGAAGGATGGGGAAAACCCAGTCCGAGCAAGAACGTGCAACCTAGATCGGAGAATCTTCCCGTTTTCAACCCTGTTGGGAGTTAAAGATTTGGAATTGAAGGATTCAATTCACAAACTTCCAAATGTAGCTTTAAAAAAATAATAATCAGTATGTGTAAGAATTACTCAAGGGAGATTTTTAGAAGGAGAACTGCAAGTCACTCATGTTTCCATATGAAATGTAAGCGAGAGTGTGGAAGTTATAGCTCAGACATAATTAAATCACACTGCAAACAAAACACAAAGTCAGCTCTGAGGATTTTCCTGTTTTCAGGTATTGTTTCAAATCAGGTTTCTTTTGATTTGGTTAAATATTTTTCCTCAATAAATCAGGAGACTGAAATTTAAATGCCAGCTATTAATACTCAGATTTTTATTTACCATCATCATGACAATCAGAAAACAAAGACTCGACTTTGTTTCTTGTAAAAGAACTAATTTAATTTAGGAAAAAAATAGTTCAATTTAAAGCAAAAGAGGGAAAAATAAGAAATAAAAGGTATCTTTAGAAAATGCTGGTAATGAGAGATGTACCTGGAGTCTCTGCAGGGGTCCCTGAGATGCTCCTTGTGATCCCAGACTGTGCTGCAATGGTCACATGCAACAACAGCTCTGCTCTGTTCATCAAGCTCTTCACCAAGGTTTTGGTCTTTGCTAAGGGATGAGAGGTCTTCTGGATCAGTGAATTCACCTCTTGGAAAAACTTCTCCCTAGGATTGTGAAAAGGAAGTAAAAGAAGGCAAGTTGATGTTTGAATGCTTTCAGAAAGGAAGCGTTACTGGGGGAAAGGTCATCTAAAGAGGACGTGTGGCATCAGTCTGTTCCATGCCAACAGAGGAGAAATCAGAAAAAATGGAAGAAATAAACAAGAGATTCCTTAGCAAACACAAGCAGTTTAATAAGGTATTAATATATTTAGCACAGAAGCTTCTAATCATTTCATCAGGTACTTTTGGAACTCCCTGGAATCCCCTGAAGTTGCCCCTCCTTTGAGGCCTGAATGTTCACTAATACTGACCTTAGTGCCAGGACCACGTTCTCAAGATCACTCCCATCAAAAGAAACTTCCTTCATTGAACACAGAAGCTCCAGCTCCTTCATCTTGCTCTGAACAAAGGGAAGGAGATGGGTGAACAGGTTTTGAGGAAGCAGAGTGAGGCACAAGCACCCACAGCAGCCCCAGGGCTCACCTCGTTGAAGTGATAATCGTAAAAAAAGGGAACATTGTTCTCCAGCTTCCCGTGCATGGCATCATCCACCTCATTCTGCCACTTCTGCTCCAGCTCAGCCACACTCTGATAGAGACAAAAATCACACTTGTTGCACTTCAGGTGTAACAGGAATTTTAAAATAAAAACTCTGAGTGTATTTTGTATTTCTATGGTGCTAAAATACAGCTTTATTCTCAAAAAAAGCCTTCTGCTGTTTTAAATAATTTTCTTTTTACCTGCAGTTGTCTCTCCATGGCATTCAGCTTCTTAAAGGTCTCTCCCATAATTTTACAAAGTAAATCATATTCTTCAGCATGTTCCTCCTGATATTGGAAATTTATCAGGGACTGGAGAGCATCAACCAAATTGAGATGCTTAATCACACATGAAACCACCATCTCCTCCATGACTTCTGGCTGGATCACTTCCCTAGGGTTCCAGGGAAAGCCAAACTTATTAATCAGGAGTAAGAGACCAACTTGGATAATTCATATTCATAAATCATCAGATGCTGCAGTCACAAACAAGGTTAAAAATCCAGAGGGAAACAAGGACTCCTTACTTTATACTGGGTCTAAATTGAGGCCGAGCACGTCCAGAAATTTCCCTGAGCTTGATCATGATTCCTGGGGGCAGCCTAATCCTGGGCAGATCAAAGTAGTGTCCAACAGGAGGCACGAGCACATCAGAGGGATATGTGAATTCCCTGTCCTCCTCGATGGTGAGAGGCAGTGGAGAAGGGCTTGGCGTAAGGGCTGGAGATATGACCCCGTTGGCTTCCACCTGCCACTGGCACCTGCAAAAAGAAATAAAAAATTAAAAGGATTTTTATTTCCCCCCCTCATTGAGAAAGACACTTCAGTCAATGACACATTACAAAGATTAAATATGAATCAACGATTATATTAATAATTATTATTAATTATAATTATTAATAAGAAACATGACCTGCTGTTTTTTAATATTCCCTCAATTTTAGGCAACACAAACTGCCAAACAAACTACAAGAAAAATTATCCAAACATCACCTTAAAGCACAAGAATTGAGCACAAGTTACTTCCCCTCAGGAAAAAAACTACTCAGACCAAAATTGACTTTTATTTACCTTTGTAAGAGTTTAGATCTTAAGAGCTCTTGACAGGTTTCTTCATCTTTGGTAATTTCTGGCCCGTTGTACAAGATCCTCAGCATGGAACAGGCCAGCACAGAGAGGCCCAGGGCCAGGTCAACCAGGAATGGCAAACCTCCTGACACATCCTCTGAGGATTCCTGCAGCAGGAACAGGGAGAAGTTCAACCAAGCAATCCACCAGGAAGTCCTTTCCAATAGATTCAAGCTAGGAGATTTTATATATAATCTTTTAAATGTAAGATATAGCTCGATACCAATCTTAACTCTCACACAAAAATACTTCACAACAGCAATTTATAAGAACAACTCAAGACAAGATGTAAGGGATTTAAACATTATTTTCCTGAACCAAGAAGGAACAGGTGAAGTTATTTTTAGTTCAGTCACCCCAATTTGTAGTGGGATTCAAGACTCCATGTTTGATCCCAGAATCCTTCCCCTCTCTTCTTCGCAGGCTGGAATCATTATTTCCTCAGGATATCTCTGATTTTCAGGTTATTACAAAGAAATCCTGACCCACAAGCAGCAAGGGATGCTGGAATGGCTCCAGGAGATAAGTAAGACACATCTGATAACAACTATCTCCATGAATCCCTGAGTGCCAGCCCATCCACAGGGATCCCTGCATCCCAAACTCAGTTCTTTTCTTTGCCAACACCTGATTTGTCTCACTGCCCGAACCATTTCAAACTGCCAAGCTGGAAGCACATTTCCATGGATGGGGAATGTGTGGCAGGCAGGAGGCAGTGGAAGCTGAAGCTCTCCCCTGGGAATTCTCCCCCTGGAATACCTGTGCTCGGACAGTGCAGGCAAAGCCCCACATGGCTTTGTCAGGAGTGTTGTGCTCCCGCCCACTCCGCATTTCAAAGGAGAACGTGACTGTGTCTCCTTCCACCTTCAAATATCCACGGCAGGAAGGGGGAGGGAAAAAAAAGAAAAGATATTTAATAATTGAGGCAAATAAATAGGATTTTCACACAAGTGGTTATTTTATAGATGGATGCTTTTAATGAGAGTCATCTGGGGGTTGTTTTTATCCCAAATGAGATATTATGATTTAAGATTTTCTACTTTTTCAGTTAAGGTGTCTTTTAGTGAAAAGTTAGTTTTGCTGCTGGCTGACCACAGTAAAACAAAAAGAACAACCATAGCTGTAAAATCAAAAGCAGAAATTATCAGTGTGTTACTTAGCCTTGATTTTCACTGTTTGTCTGCAAGAAACCAGGCAATAATTAACAATTCTCTTCCTGAAGGAAGACAGACAAGCTCTTCAATTAGAAGAATGACAACAAATTAATCAAGGAGCTTGCTAAAAGAACAGTATCAAAATCCATATGTGAAAAATAAACCATATTCCCTTAACTGTGAACAATGGAGTTCTTGTCTGAAATTGCTTTCCAGTTTATTACCTCTTGATTTCTTTTTACAATGTGCTTTTTTTTTAATGTAAATAAGCCCAGTTTTAGTGTGGGACAATGTAGAAGCACAAATATATTTTAAACAAAAATAAAATCACACTGCAGAGAGTGAGGGGACACATTGCCAAAGCATTGAAATGCTAAGGTTTCAAGAAGTTTGAGAGATTCTTCTTAGCTTTACTGCCAAAAGCACCCAATGAAATTTTAAAATCCAACAGAAATGGTTGGAATTTATTTGTTACATTTGCTACTTGATATATTTGGGGGTTATTATCCAAAAAATTGACTTTAAGAGCATCTGCATAGAACTTCTCCTAGGAGTGTGTACTTAGGAGAAGAGCAGTACCATTAGAGACTCCAGGACTCAAACATCTCCATCAGGAATTCCAGGAAGACACAAAACAAACTCCAAGGGAAGCATCACACGGAACACAGAGCCGAGTTTAAAGCTCACCCCCAAGGACACAACAGCTCACTGAGCAGGGATCTCATCACGGATAAGTGTACATTTAAAAGCTTGGAATGCATAGCTGTGAGGGTAAAATGGGCTGGGCATGGTTTCCAAAGGGAATTTTCTATGGGAAAGAGTGGTGGATGGGAATACTGTACCTTCACTAAGTCCTTGGGCCACCCCGTTCCTAAGACACTACGGCTGCCATATCCCAGTGTATTGCCTCCATACTCAGCAACCTTCCTACTGTTTGTGCTAGGACCAGCATAGATCACCAACTTCAAAACATAAAATACACTGTTAGACTGTAAGAGAAAAACAAGAAAACCTAATAATAATAATAATACTTAGCACTTCCACCGCGCTTTCGACTCTTGAAGCGCTCCATGCACATGAACCAATCCTCACAGGCTCTGTGAGGGCAGCAGGGTTAAGTATTATTATCCCCATTTTACAGATGGGGAAACTGAGGCACACAGGGGCTCAAGGGGCTTTGTCCCTGCTCACACAGCAGGGCTGGGAGCAGAGAGCAGGAGCAACCCTGACTCCGAACAAACTCCTTGCCTGGGAAGTGAAGGGCTGCTCCCAGCAAAGCCAAAGCTTTGTCAGTGACTTTGGTGGGAGCAGAATTTTTTTGGGGGAGTTTAATCAGTCATGGGTGACATTAATATTGAATTAATATTGAATTCCCATTAGTTATTTATGAGCAACAGGACTTGCTCTATGCCAAAGAATAAACAGCAGCACAAGCAGCTCCATGATAATACAAAGTGGGTAAGTGCTATTGGTTGTTTTCTTAAAATTAAAGTATTTGTTGTTATTAATCCAGGTAAACAAGCTCTTTATCATCAGGGAAAAAGGAACCTCTCCAGCTCTGCCCAGTTTAAACCAACTGTGCTGATCAAAGGAGGCAGCTGGATTAAAATTTTGGAAATAAGGAAAACTGAACATGAGTAAAAATGAGAAAAGTCGAACTTGGACAGTCTGAGCCAGTCTGAAATTATTTTTTAAAAAAACAGAACTGATAGAACTTCTGAGGGGAAAAACCAACCCAAACCACCCCTCAACCTCCCAATCCCTGGAGCCTCCCACACTTGTCCCATAGCAGAACTCCCACTTTTTTTTGAGGGAATTCCCTTGTTGCAGTGGTGCTGAGCTGGCCCTTGCTTACCTTATCATAATCATACTGGGAGGAGCATCTGTTGTCAAATCTAAGATACAAACAGCGGGCTCCTGGAATGTGGACAGTTTCCTTAAATTTATAGTTATCCCTGACGGGATGCACTGTCTCCACAGTCTTCCCAGCAGCCCAGGGAGCAGGGATCTTCAAGCCAGTCAGGAATCCTGGCTCTTCCTTCTCTTCCAGCATCCTGAAATTAGAGTGAGAAATTGAGCCTAAAATGCATCTCAGAGATTTCTGTCATTCAGACATTAAGATATAAGTTACTTAAAAATCACCTCTCAGTACTGACACACAAGGAACTCCTGGTTCTAGGCATGACTGTATTGAGGGAATTCATGCATTACATATATTATTATCATTATATAATTATATATATTATCATCATTATTCATACTTTTCATATACTTTTAGTCACAAAAATCCCATTATCACAAATTCTACTGTATTCCAAATTCTCCAGTGCTGCAAATAAGCATTTTTATTTGTTTTTAGCTGTTTGTTTCTGTTCCTAAGCAGGAGCTAGAAAACTTTGAGCTGAGACACAGCATTTAAATGCAGGAGTTAAAAATGTTATTTCTCTGTAAATTAAACCATTTAATAGCTTTGCAATGGTTTTAATTCTGTATCTCTTGCTGCCAGAGCAATTTACATTTTCTCTTGATGGTCCTTCTTAGCCTAATTTATTGTGAGAGGAACATTTAGGATTAATTTCTAATGCTTGAAGTGAGGAAAAAAACCAAAACAAACCATATTCTGTGTAAACAACCTGAATATAGAGAATAAAAATTATATACAGAACAAAATTTGGAACTAATTGCCTTTTGCAAAAGCTTATATAAAACTGAGACAGCCTTAGAAATCATTCCAGCACACCTTTAAAAATTAATTCACATAAAAACTGCTGCTTTATCCCACAGCAATAGTCAAATAGAAATTGTAGTTCAGTTTATCCCATGAAAAGACCCAAATGTAAAGAAAATCACCTCTCATCAGGTAACTGCTTCCCTTTCTGCTCTGGAGCACAACTGGGGGAACTGTTCAGTTCTGAGAAAACTGGAGACTGGGTTTTAAGCAGCAGTGCAGTCTGTGGCCCAAAATACACAGTGTTAGGGACATGCAAACTGTAAAGCATTTTAAGAGCTCATTATTGAAATAATTAACAATCCTACTGCTGTTATTGACAATAAAGCATCACTGAGTAGCTCCTGGAGCAGTCAAATTTAACAGTCAGCATCAGCAGCTTTGGCAGCTGTTGAGGAACTCTGAACTCTGGTGTGTGGATGAGTCCCTGGAGGAAGGTGAGCAGAGTTTTGGAGGCTGCAGGCCCCAGGTTTGACACCCCAGGGGTGGCACAGAGCCCGTACCTGGCTGGTGTAGAGGACCAGCTGCACCAGCTGAGGCATCAGGGCATCAGCCATGGTCAGGGTCTGCAGGTTTGGGTGCATCAGGGATGTCAGCAGCACAGGCAGCAGGTGGCCAAGCATGGTGGCCTTTGTGATCTGCTCCAGGCCTTTCAACCTGGAAAGAGAGCCAAAGTTACACAGGAGAACTATTTTCATAGAGCAACACTTCTGCTTTTAGTCACTTCTGTTTCATCTTGTAACAGCAATTCAAAATTCAGTAGAGAATGTTTGTGTTATATTAACAAAATCCCCAAAACAATCTCGAAACCACTACAATTTCTCCCAAGTGTCAGTGACCTTGAATTGCTGACAACTCTCATTGAACAATCTGAGAGCAGAGACAGTAAATCAACAGTTTAATAATTACTCCGAGAAGGATAAGCTCCCCTGGGCACAGGATAAAAGTCCCCATCAAACACAAATGCACCAGTGTGGATATCAGCTCCCAGCACATGGAGCTCAAAGGACTTGAAAAGGATCTGCAGCTACAAAAATATGTTTGAACACGAGCTCATATGAAAATATCACCCAGGAATTCTGTGTTGTCAATAAACACAACTAATCTTGCAGGCACAGAGAAGCAGAAAGTGAAACCTGGAACACAGCTGGGACAGGGAGTTGCTTGTTTGAGGAGAGAAAAGTTCACAGCTTTTCTTTCCACCCCATTCCCAAGGTGTATTTTTAAGAGGAGGGGAGACAGGGAAGGGCAGGTGATGGAATATGCAGGATATCAAAACAGCAGCCAGGGACTGTCATGCGTAAACATCTAATCCAGCTACTAGGGATGTAATAATCAGGAATTTAAAAATAAACTGATTGTTCTAGCTTACAGTAGTATTCCCAGCTAATTACAGTTTATTTCCAGGTATCTTACTCATAAATACCATTATAACTGACTAAAACCTTCCCAATTTGAGGTTCCTACAGAAATATCAACCTACAGATGATCAAAACTGACACAGAGAGTGATTCTAAATTCTCCTCCAGCTGAGTGCTAAACAATTGCTACAGGAAGAAACAGCTCCTGTGCATTCAAAGCTCAAATATAAAGTGATAAAGAATAATTAGTGCTAACTGTGCTTGTACAATAAGCCACATAGAGCAGCTGTTCCCTGTTTCCAAATTAGGATCCTCCCACTTGTCTTACCTTTGCTCCCTGTCAGAAATGTCACTGTTAATTAGTGCTGTAGTGACTTGTTGCAGCATTTCTAAGACTTCATCACATCCTGTCAGAATTTGTGTGGCAAGAGACAAAATGCTGGTCTTGAGTTCCTAAGTGAAAAAGAAAAAAAAAAAGTGTTACAGAATACTTAAATTCTTAGAGAATCCCCCCCCAAAAGGACAAGAGAACAAAAAGATGGATTTCCAAATGAAAAGAATGATTATGTGACCTGGCAGGCCTGCAGCAGGAGATTCATCCAAGACTTAAATTTGATTAATGTTAAGCCCCAAAGTGCTGGGAGAAACTAGGTGCATGTTTTACAGGATGCACATCCAGTTTCTAGAGGGAAGGAAGCCCCAAGTCCAGCACAGGAGAGAGCTGAGAGCCAGCCAAGGGACAGGACTGGTGACACAATGTCCTAGCAGGGATGAGGAGCACTGCAGAGAGAGAAACTGAACAATGAACACGGCGTGAATAGTGAAACAAGAAAAATACTCCAATGTTTAGCATTTACTCAATGAGCCTGAACAAATCACTTCCAACTGCAGCAGCTCACAAACACACACAGCCTCACAAACACTCACAGCCTCAAAGAGCAGCAGAGAAAACCAGCTTAACAAAATACCAGAAATTCAGAAATCAATTCCATTAGGGAAGAATTATTACCAAAACCTGGGCAAACCTGGGAGTTGAATGAAACAGTGTGAAATGCAGCATTTTAATAAACTTCTACCACCCAAAGCCTGTCCTCTAACAGCTTCCTTGCCACAAACTTTATTCTCTGTATTTCAGACAACTGATGGAGGTGGTTCTACACAAACTTAGTTCATTTAAACTGCAAAAAAGCAGAAGCCAGCTAAGGCAAATAAAAAAACCCTTTTCTATTTATTTAAAAATATTTTTTTCAAGGACCACCTGATTGATCTTGAGAAGAAAAAGTGTCTGGGGTAATGTGTCCAGGAAAGGAAATTCCCATGCCAGCAATCCTACTAGCACATATTAATTAAAATCTATTTAAAATCTCATTGTACATGTATTTAGAAAAGGAAGTGTCTGCTCGCACTGATAATAGGGAATGCAAGCTGCAATCCTGAATTAAATAACTAATTAAATAACTAAATCAGAATAACTTCAGATTTTGCTCTGGACTGTTTTTCCCTGTTCTCCAGCTATTCAACTCCATCAAAAGGAGAAGAACCACCAGCAAACAGCACATACACTGCAGGACCAAGGTGTCACAGGCACACTGACTGGAGAGAGCCATACTAGAATAAAACTTGGTGTTTACCTGTACCTTCAATGTCTCTCCCTGCAAGGAGCTGTCACTGTCATCATTGTCATCAGGTTTAATCAAAATAG
The DNA here is from genome assembly GCF_049639895.1 of Pseudopodoces humilis. Classification (NCBI taxonomy): domain Eukaryota; kingdom Metazoa; phylum Chordata; class Aves; order Passeriformes; family Paridae; genus Pseudopodoces; species Pseudopodoces humilis. The sequence goes on from NC_142219.1 coordinate 3,717,215, forward strand.
TGTTACTGAGGAGGTGGTTCTGCACAGCCATCAGGTACCGCAAGCACGAGGACGCAGCCTTGAACACAAATAAGTAAAACTTTGCATTATCCAAACCCTTCACCAACCCTGAGTCAGGCAAGCCTCAGACTTGGAAGTTGGAGAGAGGAAAAAAAAAGTTGAGGAAGAAGAAAAGAAAGAGCAAAAAAAAAATTTTATATTTTCAAGAAAAGAAACAGCTTGCAAACTGTTGAATTTTCTGAAATAACTCACAAAAATATAAAGAGGCAGCATAACTTTGTTCAGGTTTGGAACATTATAGCAATATTCAGCAACTCTAAGAATTAATTAATTCTGAAAAGATCTTGCCACCAGAGAGATAAATGTAATTTCACAGTCCTGAAGGTGATGAACCCACTCCTGTTTCCCCACAGGCCAGGAGATCCCAGCCCCTCCCAGTGTTTTTATGGAAGCTCAACCTGCCTTTCTCAGAGAGCTGATCCTGCTGGAAACACCTGCCCATAGTTTTACCATCAAATGTCAGCTTTAACTCATTTCTGTCACTGGTAACTCTTTCAGCCTGGATGAACCACAATGCACAACTGCATGTTTGATTTTTTTAAGCTGCTGTAATGATTTGAATATTGAGATCACAAACTTTGCTCAAACTGAACAGTAACCAGAGCAACTTGAAAATAAATCCATGTAAAAAACAGTTCCAGCATTACTGAATGATTTCCTTTGTTGTGAGAAATTATTTTTTTCTTCCCTGCACAGCACAAAGACAATTCTTCGCCTGGATTTGTTAAGACAAAACTATAAAAGTTTCACCTCCTTGTACTCAGTGAAGAGGATGGATCCAAGGAAGAAAAGAAGCCAAAAGCAGAAATACTTTTATCAAAACACATTCTACTTACAGGCACAGTTGAAAGAAGCCTTTGAAAGTCATCTTTAGATACAGTTTGGCACTTGGTGATTAAGACACAAGATTCTCGGACAACAATCTTGAGGATGTAGTGCAAGAGTTCATCATTGAGTCTTCAGGAGAGGCAAGAAAGGTGGAAAATGTTAATCATTAATTATTGTGCATTTTGTACAGCTCACTCTGCAAGCTGGATCCCAAATTATGGGAAACCTAAACAAGGATCAAACTTCAAATTCAGACACAAAAAACCCCCAAGGCTGAAATGTTTAACAAGTACAACAGATTTCCAGGGGTTTGCTGCACTGAGCTGATGTAAATCTGTGATTTCTTATGGCTCCTCCCAACCTGAACAGGCAATTTTACTGCTGGAAAGTCACCCATGATATGCAGAGAAATGCTATAAAATCATATTTATGAAATTCTCATTCAAATTTACCATGAACATGGCAAGGGACAGGGAATTCTAAACCCAGTCTAGGTACAGAAACATCCAAATTTTGCTCTAAAATATCAAATCTCTCCCTCACCCTAATGAAATCTTCCCCCAGAGACACAAACATTCAGGTCACACCACAGGAACACACCAAGCAACTCCAGCAGAAGTTCCTGGAAGCTCACTTCAATCAAATAACAGAGAAATACCCTATAAACAGAGGCTTTTTACCTATAATGTTCATCTTCTTCACTTCCAAATCTATTGTTCTGCAGCTGCTCAGCTAAATTGGTCAGGATAACATCCCGGAGCTGGGAGAGGCCACTGTTCCTCTCTCCTAAAAGGGAAATAAAAACCTTTTGCAAAGCAGCGTTTTACAGACTAGATTTTATTTCCCCAATACCTCATTTAACACAGACTACAGCTCAGGAATGGCTGCATTCCCAGGGTGACCAGACTGGGAGCACTTTCCCTGCCCGTGGCACTGTTGGAAATTCCCAGCACTGAGCACCAACACGATCCTGTGAAGTAACAAATTACTGAGCAACAGCTGCTTCCAAGGCCAGATTCCCATTTCCTGGTCAACTCGAGGACATTATTCCCCCTTCACTGAGGTCTAACATCACCTCTGATTACTGGGCACTTGCAAATACTCCTTTTCTCCACCTGACCTACCCCAGCCTTTTGGAAGTTGAAGCATTCCATAATTTCATAGAAAAGCATGGGATTTAAAGCAGAGTAGTGCCCAATATCCCAAATCGTTCTCCCTCTAAGCTTCAGATGTACTTTGACTTTTTGTTCTCAGAAAAACCCCACTCTCACCTGGCAGTAAGACATTCTCACCTTCAGTTAAGACCAATTTCAATAAATTATTGATTTCTGCTTCTCCAGGATACAGGATATTTAAACCAGAGCTAAGGAAAAAATAAAACCATGCATTACTTGATGGATTCAGAAATGAACTAAACCATTTCAGTGGACATGTGACAAATGGCACCACAGACTCAGCATCTGATGGAACATTTACAGTGTCTTTGCAAAGGCTTAGAAGAGCATCCTCCAGATTTTAACAATCAATATGAGGACATAAGCAGCTGTTTTCTCCAGGAATCTCTTGTAATCAATTATATTTTATTGTTTAGGTCCCAAAGCTTCTCCAAGAGGTATTTGCTTCCCTCTGGAAAACTCCTCATTCATCACTGGCACACAGGGCAGCACAATCAGTTTGTTAAGAAACAGAGATGTCAGGAAAAATGGTGATGGCTCAGGGAAAAACTCCAAAAACTCTGGTGATGGGGTAAGAGCTGAGGCTTCTCTGTGCCAAGAACAGTGGAAAATACACATACAATAATCAAGGAATCACTACTGCTATAGTTTTGTACTTTTTGGAGACCTGCTCTACTTAGTTCAAGCTACACAGAATATTCTGGAAGGAGCATTTCAGGAACACCCCAGCTCTACAGAAACATTCCAGGTGGAGACTTTTTCCCTCTAACTTGTGATGAACTCTGTCTTTTCTATGTGAATTCCCCCATCGAGATCACAGTCACTTCAAAGGAGCACTTCAAGCCTGTGTCAAGTGCTGAAATCATTATGCAGCTTTGCCATTTCCTTTCCCTTTTCTTTTTCAGTAACAGAAAAGAAAACTGGGATGTTTTTCAGCTTCACACTGACAGCAGAGATTACTGCAGCTTCCTTCCCTTTGGCTCATGCTGATCTACTCTGATGGAAAGCTCAGGAAAAGTTATCACACGCTGCCAGCTCCCTTTGAGGGTTCCACTGGCACCAGAATCCCCCAAGGAGAGAACAGGAGGAGGAAACAACACCCAGTGCCCACCCTGGAACTGTTTAACCAGGCACTGGAACACACAGGTATTTACAAAGTATCCATGCAGGTGACAGGAGACACTTGTCCCTGTCAGAAAGTACAACCCTGAAAATGCCAGGTAATCCTCCTGAGCCAAACTATTCTTCACTCAGAGTTGCACAGAGCCACAGAAATTTAGAATGTCGTGATTCACACCATGAAAATGCAGGTTGATCTTCAAAAGATTTTCTTCTCAACCTCTGGAGCACTTCCCACTGGAAAATGCAGGTTCTGTTTGTCCTTGGCACGCTGGAGCCAGCATTCCTTGGCCCTGAGGTTTCAATTATCTCCTTTTCAGGAGATACAACCACACTGGTTCTTTTCCCCCTCTTGGGCCTTCAGTCCCAGAGTATTGCTCCAGTATTATTAACCCCTCCAGTATTATTAACCCCTCCAGTATTACTAATTCTTGCTTCTCCTGATGCTCCTTTTGTTCAGGAGAATTCCAGTGTAACCACTCAAAACACTGAGGTAAGAGCTGCCAACACCAGCTTTGCCCTTTCCTGAACACCACATCAGCTAAATAAGGAACTCATTCAAGGAAATGTTGCTTGAATTTAGCAATTATAATAAACATTTAAAAAAAAATCCTTAGGAAAGCAAGTAAAAGCAGAGTAAATTAAAAGTAAGAAAGTAATTACTACCTGTATTTTATCAAGACCAACGTAGTATATTTCACTCCTTCCATGGACACAAGCTGTAATAACTTTATCATTTTATGACTTAAAACCCATCCCACTACATTTTCTCAGATTAATGTAAAATTAAACTGAATACAATGTGAATGTTCATCTGTCACTACATTTCCAAGAAACTAAAATCCAAGTTAAGTTGAACTTGATAAAACAGATATTCACCTAATAGCCAGACAAACTTCCTTCTGGATTTCAGAGCAGATCTGATCCCTTGGGGCCATCAGTAATTGCCACAGTAACAGCCCAGACCTTCTGACAATGTCTCTGTTCCTTTCAGTTTGGGGGCTGAAGAAAAATTTAAAAACCACCTAAAAAAAATTAAACATGACACTATTAATATTAAAAATATAAACATTACTTACGTGAACTTATTTTCTGCTGTCAGTTTCTCAAACTAATGGACGGGGGGGATACAAAGGAAGAAGAAATTAACCTCTTTGTTTTATTTTAATCTGTAAAGATAGATATTATATTTAAATTAGGGTTCTTACATGAATATATAAAATATTGCAAAGCCGCTGCTAAATCAACCTCCATTACATGGATTCCAATGGAGAAAAAATTAAATAAAAAGACAACCAGTGGTTGCCTGTACTCCAAACCAAGTTTTTCATTTTTCTATGTGAATTTTGAAGTCCATTTAAGGTTCTGTACCTGGAAGACAACGAGGATGCAGCGGATGATGCAGGTGTCTCCATTGACCATGGCCTTTTCCATAATGTCACAGATGCTGCTCAGGTGATGGGCTTCAATGGGATGCTGCTTGCCCAAAAAATTGCTGATGGGGAGGTTGTTGCTGGCTGCCAGGAGGTTGAGTTGGTGGATGCACATGGCACCAACATGGTGCAGTAACTGGTTAATGACCTCGTTTGTGGTTGTTGCATCCCCTGCAAGGAGAGGAGTTCAAATGCTGTCTATAAACACGGATTGGATCATCGGCCTATGCTTCTAAAAGGCAATAAATCAACTTCAGGGCATGAAAGGATTACCCAAAACAGCCTTTTATGTGCTGAAGGCAGCAAGAATCTGGAATCTTCCACATTCTCTCACTCTGTACTTTCCCCTCTCAAATCAAAGCTAAACCATGACCAATATTTACAACTCTTTTCAGGAGTTAACTCAGCTTTTTCTGTCTGTTTATTCTCTCCACTGCTCTGTTTCACTTCCCTTTTGCACAAAGTGCTGACTTGTGGGTTCCCCTCACCTTTGGGCTCTGCGATGACGTGACTCACTCCCAGCCTCTGGCACACACAGTGGAATGCCTGGTTCCCAGGATTGCACCACTGATCAATATAATCATTGGAGCACGTCCAGATCATGTTATTCATTGTATCATAACAGGCACCTGAGAGAAGGAAAATATTTCACACATCAATTGAGTAGAAAACCAAACTAAAGCATCTTTATGGGCATCATAAATCCAAACTATTTGCTCTAAAAGTTTATAAAATTTCACCGTGGACATGCAACCCCCACTGCACAGCTGCTGACTGCAAATTCAAACCCAGATGGATGTTTTCGGATCTGAGGGACTGCTATATTCCTTACCAAGCCCTGGCACCAGAGCCCCCCGTCCGAGCGAGCTGCCCGCAGCATCGATGAGATCCGCCCTGCTGGTGAACTGCCCGTCCGAGATGTTGAACACCAGGCTGGAGGCAAGAACTACACAGAAACACAGTTCCAATCAATTCCTGAGAAGTTTATTGCATTCCAGACAGACAAGGACTCCCAATCTGCCACAAACGGCTCTGACTTACTTTTTAAGGAGGACAGAGCGCTGGTGCCCCCAAAGAGCGAGCGCGTGGCCGAGCTGCCCGAGCCCCCCGGGGGCGGCACCAGCATCACCAAGTACGTCCCACAGGTGTAGATTGGAGTCTTCCTCAGCATCTTCAGGGGCAGCCCACAGCTCGTGTTGGCAGCTGCAACGGGCACCAGAGAAAGGTCACAAACTGCACTCTGCAGAACGAGGCAGAGCTCTGCTCAGGGCTTCAAGGGAATTGCTAGAAGCTCTGTTAAGGAGTTTTGACAGAATTCCAGAATGGTTTGGGTTGGAAGTGATCGTCGAGGTCATCCCAGTCCAACCTTGCACACAGGGACCAGGCTGCTCAGAATTCCATGAACTTAGCCTTGAGCATTTCCAGGGATGGGGTATCCATGACTTCTCTGTGACCTCTCAACCTCACACATTCAGCATCAATCCCCACAAGGCTACAAAGAGTTTTTCACGGGTTATTCAACTAAAGAAAACTTCAAATGAAAATAAATCTAAAAATTCAGTATAACCAAAGCTATTAAGAAAGGTGTGGTGCTAATTACATTGAAAGCACTTGGGGCCAAATGATCTCTCAGATACAGAGATCACTTGAGATTCACTATGCATTAAGTTCTCCTGCTCCTCATGAAACGTAGACAGCCCAAATGATCATCTTCCTGCAACAGCTGATCAACACTTTTTGAGTGCTGACTCAAGAATTAGCCAAGAATAGCCACTTACTCTCCTTTTCCTGTAGCAGTTGAGTTGTTAAATGGCAAAACACAACCTTTAAAATAGCTCTCTGAGCTAACTCCTTGCCAAACTCCCTGGAAGCAGAGCCATTTAATGTATAATTTATTTTTATGGAAACACTCTCAATTGTTTCAAATTGAAGAAAGAAAACTCATGTACTTCTGAAGGAAGAAGAGCAATAATTCAAGATAAACTGAAAAAAATCTTCAGATAAATCAAACAAAGCTCCAGATCATCCTGCAATTTGTCAGTGAAGTTCTTTCAAAATTCCGTCATTAACTTGGGTTGTTTCCATAAAAGAACACCCAAACATTGTACAGATAACCTTGAAAAAGCACAAAATCACCTATGACTTGTAATATTCCAGTGACTGGCGAAGCAGTAATTCCATTTTCTTAACCTGCAGGCCATTTTTACACACCAATTAGAAGCCCAGTTGAGCTGCCAGCAGAGAAATGCAACTCTCAGATTCCCCAAACTAGTTCAAAAACGAAATTGGAAAAGGGTGCTTCCCATTTTCCATCCCTAACATAATCCTAATTTAGCAAAGGAACCGACAATTCCAGCATTAAACGAATACTGCGCAGATTTGGGGAAAAAAGACAAAAATCACAAACTGATTTTTTTTTTAAACCTGTCCTAAGAGGTCAGTAATAAGCAGGATGGATGCTGTGTGTGTTAGGAAATGAGAAGTGAAGCAATGCTGACCTGCCTGGTCCTCCTTGAGGGTGTTGGAGATGGTGGAGCCGGTGAGAGCAGCGAGGGTGGCCGAGGGGGAGGCGCGGTACCGGGACAGGCGGCTCAGCAGCATCTCATTGATGCTCTTGGCAGATTCCCCCTCTTTCCTCATCAGGATAATTCTTTCCTGCAGAGGATTTGCTATACAAATGCCATTTTCTACCTAGCAAAATGGGAGGAAAAATACTTTAGATGTTGGAATCCACAGGTGAGAGATCACCCAAATTGTATCAGGTAGGAATACAAAGTGAAACTTTGCTGACAGAAGCTCTTGCAAAAATAAAGTTCTGAAAGCAAGACAGGAATATCTTTTTGTTTGTGACTTCATGGTTCAATAGAATAATTTAACAGACGACATCTAATATCTCTGAGATATTTCATAGGATATCTTCTATTTAGGTCTGTTCTCAAAGACAGAACTGGTCGTCATAAACTTCAGTTTGTTTAGGAAACTCTGCTTAAAAATACTTAATCCTCTTGTATTTTCTTAGTGGTGTTCCACTTGAAATCATTTGGCTCTGAACCATTTTCCAGGCAAAAAGTGTGAGCAATGGTTTCTTCAGACCATGATGTTCAGGGGATGTTTTACTGCAGAATGCATCTCTTAATGAAGATGTGATTTAGAGCGTTAGGGATTTTCCATGAGTTGTACTACTACAGCCTCCCAACTCCAGCTCCACCATCCCACTCCATCCTCCTCTGCTGAGCAGAAATACAGACATAAAAACCACATTTTATGCTACAAGAGAATTCATATTGCTAAATATAATAATCCTCTGGACATGGGATTGCACAGTTCACCTTCTGTTCTGCTCAGTTATTTCACATAAATCCATTCAGATCACGCCCATAAATATCCAAACCTAATATGTCAATTAGAAAATGCTGATATTTAATTAAACTGGGTCATGCTACTGACATCAGGCATAGAAAACACACGATTTGCTTACTATAATTTCAAAAATATCCATAAAGACAGAGTGGCCTTTGGGAGTTTTTTCGTTGAGGCTTGCAGGAGACCAAATCCAGTAGAAAAAGGTGCCATCTGAAGAAAGATGCACGGTGGTCATAGTGCTGCCAACTGGGAAGTGATTTACTGGCATTGGGATTATCTGACATACCTATGAGACAGAAAACATCTTAACAGGTCTGATTTTGCAGTTTGGCCTTGCAAGTATGAACAGTATGAACAATAAATAGAGATCAAATGCAGTTAGAGCAGAAGAGGCTTAATATTGGACTTAGTAGTAGCATTACATTTATTACCAACAGCTATTCTGTGATATTTGCCAAATATCCAAACCAGCTCATAGATCTCAAATTTATCCTATCTAAAAATAAAAGGATCATCTCCTCTCTAACGATGGAGAACAAACCCACAGTACCACAAGGAAAATACACATCCTATTGAGTCACCTACTTCTGCAACTTCTCTCAAACATTCTTGAAACTTGAGAAGAAAACGGGAATCTAAACATTCTCTGTGCCAGGAAACACACTGGACATAAATGTGCATATCCATCCTTAAAACCACAGCAGGAAAAACCCCAAACTAAACAAACTACCTCAGTTTTACAAAGGGCAACGGTTGTTTATCTACAAATCACAACCAGATCTGAAACAGCACCTGAATTTTGGGACAGGGGAAGAACAAAGAGCTGTTCAGGAGGAACACATTATTGATTTAAATCAAAGTCCATTTTGCTGTTGTTTAATTGGTTTAAGATGTGACCACACTGGAATCATGGAATATCCTGAGTGGGAAGGGACCCACAGGGATCATTATCGAACTCTGGCCCTGCACAGACACCCCAACAATCCCACCTTGTGCATCCCTGGGAGCGGTGTCCCAACATTCCTGGAGCTCTGGCAGCCTTGACCATTCCCTGGGGAGCCTGGGCAGTGCCAGCACCCTCTGGGAGAAGAACCTTTCCCTGATACCCAACCTAACCCTGTCCTGAGACAACTCCAGCCGTTCCCTGGGTCCTGTCCCAGGATTGGGATGGTCTCCCCTCAGTCTCCTCTAGGATGAACAAGCTCTATATAGAACAGTGTAACTAGAAATAAAAACATATATTTATATGTAAGACACACTGAAACAGTAACGTCTCTACCATAACTCACACACTCATCACACAGTCACTTCAAGGCAGGGTTAGAAAAACACAGCTTGACAAAACAAGAAGGATAAAAGTAATTAAAGCTAAAATGTGTGTGATTCATTCAGCCTGTTTTGTTCCTGTCCCATAACCCTGTCCCCTTTACCTGCAGGGTATGTTGATCCACGAGCTGGAACAGGTAGTGAGGTTTGCTATCAAAGGACACGGGCCGATGGAGGAGTTTGCCATTGCCAAAAGCCACCCAGCCCGTCTCCAGCTCCTCGTTCCGGCAGTACACAAATCCCCTGGAAAAAACCCACCAGAATGTTCAAACTCCTTCAACCCTGCCCTGATTCTTTGGGGTTTTTTTTCCAATAACAACTCACAACCACAGTGCTGAACTTTAACTGAACTTATATTCAAGTCAGCAATTTTTGTTGTGAAAGGCTTTAAGTGTAAAAAGCCTCGTGGTTTTCAAGCAATGAAGAAGCAAGGAGGTACAGTGAGTCACAGCTGCACTAATTACTTAATGAATGACATAATTAGCAAACAAACACTCACAAACTCAGCTATAAATAAAATGTCACAGAACTGGTCTGTAGTATATCCCTTTCAGCTAAGAATCAACTTACTAGACATTAAAAAACAAAATCTTATCTAAAATTCTGCTACTGTGGAGGTCCACAGTAATGGCCTCCACAGGTCCCTCCCAACCTCAACTTGTTCTTTAATTTTAGACAAAACACACTCAAGAAGAATTTCAGATGAGAAGCCCAACACATTAAAATAGCATTTAATGAAAATTCACAATATTATGGAACCACAGACTGGTTTGGGTTGGGAGAGATCTTAGAGATCATCTCCCTCCAACCTCCACATCCTCCAGTCTTGCTACTCCCAACACTGGGGAGAGGCTTCCCAAAACAGGAACTTTGGGGTTCCAGCAGCTCTGCTCTCAGCCAGCACTGAAGTGTCCCTTACCTCAGGGTTCCATGCAGGCCTGATCCCAGCTTGCTGATTCCCCTGCCCACGGAATTGGTCGTGTACAGGTAGAGCCCGTCGGCTGCAAGGCACCGGCCCAGGTCTGCATCTGGAGCGGGAGCAAGGACAGCAGAGAGCACCCCTGTAACATTCCAGCTGGGAATTCTCCCTGGGGGTTACACCCCATGGAAAGCAGCACGTGCTCATGGCCCTTTTTTAATACTGAATTTATTACTGGGTGCTCTAAGAGCTGCTGTAACACAGGCACAGCCCAGGAGACCCAGCAGTTTCCTCACATCTCCTTCAAGCCTCAGAGGTGCCCAGATGGTCTCAGTGTGAGAGGGAAGAAGAATCCAATATTGAGCCTTGATCTCATTTCTGCCCAACTCTGTGATTCTCCTAAAGCTGCTCAGACCCTCCCACCTCTGAACACTTCAATTAAGACAAAATGTATTTGAAACACAGAGCAGTAATTAATAATAATCAAGATGGGACACAAGTCCAGTCAATCTATTGAAGTTCACAGGATCTGGACACTCAGCTTGGGAAGGAAAACTCCACTCACTCTCTTGCCTAAACACCTAAAAGGAGATGTCTCAAAAAAATCTGCAGGTAGCCTAAAATAACAACTCAGATTTTTAAATTCCTATGGATTGCATTGTATGTCATCATCAAAGCTTGAACATTTCTAAAACCATGTGAACTCTTATTTATTACAAAAATAGTAAACAAACAAAGCAGTAAAAACAGGATGAATTCAGGAAAAGAAATACAAAAGAAACCATTAATAAAAGAACTTCAGAATCATCTGGGTAGAAACAAAAGCAGAGTAGGGAAGAGGGAGGAAAAAAAACCCCACTGAATTTGTACTTCTAAAAATAAACTTGCTGTGCCACTGATAGCTGGCTATTGAACACAGGGATAGTGCACAGGGCAGTGATTATGCTCTAACGAGGGGATAATATCCAAACTCTGTCTGACCCCTCTGAAAAATTCCCACTGGAGTCAGGAAGGGTCACTGGATCAACTGCTTTGGACTCTTTCCCACAACCGGACAGTTTAAACCAGCAGCTGCTCTTCAGCAACCAAAAAGGAACATTTTTTGAGCCCCAACTCTAAAGTTTTATATTCATCTTTAAAAGATTATCAGCAGTTAAAGCACCCTGTCCTCCTCTGCTGATAGTGACAGGGATGAAATAATTCACCTTTATTCTCACTGCTGGCACCGGTGTTGGCATCAGGGGCAGGTAACATGTCCTCAAAGCCCCAGGACACGATGTGCTTCCCTCCAAGCAGGCAGGAGGGGGATCCAGGGCCTCCCTCCAAAAGCAACAACCTTTAAACAGAAAATAAAACAAAATTTCATAAAGAAAAGCAGTAGGAAAAAATAGCTAAATTAAAACTTAAGACAAAGATGTATTTAAAGTAATTACTCTGTCAGAGTTCATAAGCCACTTAAATGAATCATCAATATTTAATGAAAAAATAAAAACACCCAAAACCCAATCAATGCTTTTAGATTTGATTTTCTAATGTCTCCTGCACATGACTAAATCTCAATCTTCCCTAAAGCTTTCAGTAACTCTAAAGCCTTTTAATCACTTCTAAATACACTCCTCTCTACATGCACTTAACACATTTTCAGAGCAGCTGGGAAAGTTGATAAAAGTTCTACAAACCTGTAGAGAACATCAGCCACAGGCAGGGACCCCAGCTCAGTCTGTTTCTGTAATAGATGCACTGTATGAACAAAGGTTTTCAGCGACCCTCTAAAAGGACAAGAAAAACATGAATTAAAGATGTCTATTGAAGCCAGACTGAACACACACAACAGCAGCCATGGAAAACACCCAGAACCACAACAAGAGAGCAGCCACGACATGGCATCAGCTTCTTTTCTGACTGGCATCTCTTTCCTGGAGGATGTTCATTCTTTGGGGAGGAAGGGGAAGGAGGAAGAGAGTGGGACAGACAGACAGAATGCTGAGGAACCTCTGGCCTAAATTCCACCACCTTTTTTTGGAAGAGGCTGAAGCCCCAGTGGGGAGGGAGAGCAGCAGCCATGGGCTGGGTCATCAACAACAGGTTCATAAAGGCAATCCAGGCAGCTGATAAAACACCTCAACACTGCTCCTGAGGCAGCTCTTCCAGGATTTCTTGTAGCTGATTAATCACATTTAGATGTGCAACCCGTGGATCTTCCTGGCTGAGCCCAAGTGTGAGCAAGGGCTCTTGCACTCCCACCTGGAGATGCCTTTCCTAACTCCAGTAGGAAAGACCAGACTCATCCATTTCTTATCAAGATTCTGATTATTTTTCACAGAATCTGGAATATCCTGAGTTGGAAGGGACCACAAGGATCATCATCTAGCTCCTGGCCTTGCACAGACACTCCAACAACCCCAGCCTGGGGAAGAACGTTTCCCTGATACCCAACCTAAACACCCCTGACACAGCTCCAGCTGTTCCCTGGGTGCTGTTCCTGCTCCCAGAGATCAGGTCTGCCCCTCCTGAGGAAGCTGTGCACTGGGATCAGGTCTCCCCTCACAACCCCAGATTTGACAGATCCAGATGTCTTTAAAAATGTGTATTTTACAATTTCTGTTTTAAAGGTCAGGGCCATTTTCTGGAAGATGTGGTAGCTTTATTTCCAGGCATTACAGCCCACCTGAGGAGGAGAATTTGGCTGTGTCTTAGGTCAGTTACGAGCTGCTTCCTTCACAAACAGGAGTGAAGAAGAGTGAGATCCTTGCCCTGCACTCTGATGAATCCAACCTTTTGCTGTCACATGTGGTCAGCCAGCTCCCAAAATTTCCTCCTCCACACCCCAATCCTTGTTTTCCCCAGTGATATCTTCAGCTCTTTGCTTTCACTGATAAACCTCAGCCTGGAGAAAATTGACACCAAAAGCATTAAAGCACCTCGATTAATTATTTAAAGCAATATTTACCCTGTTGGGGTTTTTTTAGCAGTAAGAAGCACCCAAGATTGCAATTAGGAATGTCAATAATAGTCTCATTTTCAAGGTTTTTTCTTCAACACATGGCTTATATATTTAAAGGAAAAGTGTGAGGCTTTCAGAGGTGAACAAAGCACAATGGGATATTTCAACTCTCTAAGCAATGCAAGGCAGACTTGCAAAGAAAATAAAAGATCAACCTGAAATTCAAAAGCTCTACTTGAAATTTAGCTCAGCTGCAACAGAACATCCCATATTTCCTGCAAATTGACATCTGGGAAAAAAAAGAAATGAGATTGTGTTTATCAAATCCAATTTCTCTGAGCTACATTCAAGTACATTGCCTTTCAGATAAGGCAGTTGTCAGGACAGAATAATTTGCCACATACCATAAATTTCTCATTGACTTCATTAAAACAAGTGCACTAGAAATTAAGTAGGTTTCATTTGAATAAACCTTTTCCTAAAGCAAATCATGCCATATCCTGGGAACTCCAACATTTTAAATCCGAGTTAAACTTCACAGACAAGGCTGTGACCTGGAGAAACATTTAAGCCAACATTTCCAAAAGGCTCCTTGTGATTTTAAAGCCACATTCATGGGGCTTTGCAGAGGTTTTATATTTCCACCCCCCTCTCCCCAACCCCCATTCCCTAAAAAAAAGAAGTTTTTGATTAAAAGCAATTATGACCTATTCATCCTCAATCCTCTGATGCCAAACCCATGCAGGACAAAGGGTATTTTAACCTTCAATGGTTGAACTCTTCACTGGCAACAAAATGAAAAAATACCTCCAGACATTTGAGAGACAGCACTGAAACCAAATCTGAAAGGAATTGCCAGAAACTGGGCAGTTCCACCTTCTCCAGCCAAAGAAAGGTGCACAAAAGGGAAAAGGAGACAACTTTTCTCCCTGAGAAACACATTTGGAACCATTCCTAGAGCAGCTCGCTGCAGTAGAAGCAGCAATATGCACACGAGGCATTGCTAACCCAGATCCTTCTGCTTATGCATATGCTAAACACAAGCAAAAATTAAATGCTTAGCAGTTTCACCCTTTCCAACCCAATATTTAAATATCAGAAAGAGAAAGGCTGGGGCAAGCTAAAAATAAGTATCACCAGTGCAGTCATTTTTGATTTGGTTCAATGGAAAGAGAATGAACACCAACCCCAGCATTGCCCAGGGGTGCTGCAGTCACCATCCTGGAAGGGTTCAAAAACCGTGGATGTGGAATCTGGGGATATGGTTAACGGTGAATCATGGCTGGACTTCGCCAAAATTCCTTAATTCTCTTTATTTTACCAGTCAACTTTTGTATACTTGTGACCCCTTGAGAACATCTGGTTGGGATTTCACCTTATGCCAAACCTCAAGAACCTCAGTTTAACCCTTGAATTTAAGCATCCCAGGCTGTTACATCCAACTTTAACAATCCCACCATTCTCTGTTATTTCAGCACAGCTCCCTTACCTCGCACAAGCCAAGGCAACCAGGGCGGCAGCAGCATTTTCCTTCTGCTTGTAAGGGATGTGCTGGCCGGAGGGCGCCGTGTCCTCCAGCCAGGAGCAGAGCAGGGACTCGATGCCGTTGAGGCAGTCGGCCGGTTCCTTGGTGAGGCTCAGGGGCTGGCAGTCCCGAAGGCAATTCAGCAGCACCTCAGCAGTGATGTTACACAGGGAAGGGTCTGTTCTGCTCTGCGACTGGATCAGCGGGAACACCAGCAGCAGCCCCATGCGGGAGGTGAAGGGAGCCTGCTCGGGCTGCTGTAACAACCCCTGGCGCTTGAGCAGGGCCAGGGCCTCCTCATCCCCGGAGCTCTCGCGGTCGTGCTGCTCCTCCAGGGCCAGCTGGCGCTGGGCGTTCCAGAGCCCGCGCAGGGCGTTGAGCCGGTACTCCAGGAGCCGCGCGTACGCGTTGCTCTGGTTCCCGCACACCGAGCGCAAGCGCTCCGCCAGCTCCGTCGGGTTCTTGGTCTCGAAGGTCAGGATCTGAGAACGGAAAAGTGGGTGTTTGTAGAGGTTTGTAAAGGAAAATAAAAAATCCCGTATGGCTGTGGTGTGATTTTTAGATCAGCTGTTCTCTACAGCAGATGGAGGGATATTATTTTTAATTTCTGGGAATGAATAAAGCTACGCCCAGGGCCAAAGAACGGGTAAGGGGTGTCGTGTCCATCTCAGGATGAGGAGTCATGGCCACAAACTAAAACACATGGAATGCCATGAACTCCTATCCATGGAGGATGGCAAAGGCCTGGGACAGCTGCCCAGAGAGGGTGGGAGTCTCCCTGTCAGGACATGTCCCTGTGTCACCTGCTCCAGGTGACCCTGCCTGGGCAGGGGTTTGGACTGGGGGATCTCCAGAGATCCCTTCCCACCCCTCTACTGTGGGATTCTGTGAGCCTGTTATTGCTGACTCAGCATCCTCACCAAACCCAGGTTTGGGAGTTAACAACAACAGTAACACAGATTGTAAAGAAAAATAAACATACAAAAGAGTAGCTTGGAAAATAAACACTCCCGTCCTCTGGAGCTTTTTTCTGTAATCGAGGCAATTTTGCTAAAAACTTCAAAAGAACTGTGAGGTTAGAGAGTCCCAGGGGTTTAGAGCCCTTCTATAAAACTAACAGGTCACTAATATTGAGTAATAAGAACATGCTTGTTCTAGTTTTGGAGCTCTTCAAATAAACAAACAAACAAACAAACCAACCAACCAGTTCTCTCCAATTCACCAAGCCAAGACACTCTCTGTTATACTCTCTCTCCCCTGCTTTCCTCCCTCTTAAATTTTATCATCTTGCACTTAGCTATAGCTACACCTTTCTCAAAATACTTCAAGTTGCTGCTGCAGTTAAAAACCCTAAAAGTCTCCTCCTCATCATTTCAGACAGAAGAAAGAGGCTTTTTTGGCACTTCTAAATAAAACTGGAGACCAAGTTGGAACAACAGAAAACAAGTAAAGCATGACACAAAAATGTATTTATAGTTTAGTACCCAGCCTGGGACTGGAAAAACTCAGTTTTAAGTAATTTACAGACAACTTTTCTCCTTCCAGCAAACAACAGAGGAGATCAGCAAAGTCACTTAAGCTGTGCCAATCTCAAGGAAAGCCATGAGCCAAGCATTTTCTGATACTTTGGATCCAGTGTCCAAAGGGATTTGGTGTCCAAAGGGCTTCTGGCCCCATTCCAAAGTGCCTCGTTTGCCCTCAAACACAATCTTTGGTCCATCTTTATGCTGTAAAACTGTCCTTCTCTCATTTAATAAATAAATATAAATGTGGGAAGGAGAACTTGAGAGACAAAGCTGCCAAGGGGAGTGGCATCCAGGGTTGTTTGCTTTGTGGGGTTTTTTAACTGCAGGCAGCAGTCAGAGATCATGAAATAAATGTTTCTGGCTAATTGCAGACTCCTGAACAGCTTGTTAAAATGCTGCAGGACAAATCACATCTGCCAGTGCCACACAGCCCCTGACTAAAGGCAAACAGCTCTTCAGTAGGACATTCGTCACTACAGCCAGGAAAAGTTCACTCAAAAGGAATTCGCATCATAATTACATTTAAATGGATGTTGTATTGAGCTCCTTATACCTAATAAACCTCCTATAATTAATTTCTCCAAGAGATGATGAAGATTAATTCCTAAACCGCATATTATACATTTAAAATAACCACCTCCTGTTAAGTTGTGTGTTCTGCTGTCTCAGAAATGTTTGTTTCCTGTTATAGATGGAATCACTTTCTACAACAGTTGGCTTTTGATTTTCTTGAACTAAACTGGATGGATTTTCCACTAAGTGAGAACAAACTGGATAAATGGAGGGAAAAGAGAATTAATGTTTGCATTTTGAGAGTTAAATGCTGCAGAAAACAGGTCTGTGGTCTTTGTTAATAACAAAGATACCACCACAAAAGACAAGTTGTGATGTGCTTGGTGTTGCATGTCTTGCTCCTCAAATCCCACAGTTTAACAGGATTTTTTTTTCTTTCTTGCCTTTGATATGGCTCTACAGCTCTGAGTCTTGTAGCAATCAGGACGAGTCAGTGTCAAATATGTGCAGTTTTGCTGATGAAAAGCTTTTTCCTGCTGAAGTTTTAGTTTCTCCCTGATCTCACAGTTGCCAATTTGCTTTAAAAGCATGCACGGTCTGTCTGGGATTGGTAAGAGTGTTTCATTTCAGTCTTTCATAAGGGAAATAAGCACTAATTTGGGTAAATGATACAGGAAGTACATCAGCTTCAACAGATTTACAAGATCATTCCAAAATGGGACTTAAGAGACTTTTGATAATGCAGTTTATATCATCTGATTTTCATTCACAGCTTATGGAACCAGTGGAAAAAAAACTTAATTATTTGACCTCATCTGAAGATCTAAGCAGGCATTTGCACTTCCAGAAAACAAGACGATATTAGAAGGTGTCAGGTCATCTGCTACACAGGACACTTCAGCAAATTAAATTAAAGGCTGTTTTCCTCAAAAGCCTTTTTACTAGAGGTCAGTACTCAGAGCTACCTCCAAAAAAGAGCTTTAAGACCAAATGTTCCCAGTGAGGCTGGGACAAACACCCTGGGAGCTTCCAGGGTTCGGACACATCCCAGGGAACCAAAGCCAGCCCTTCCCACCCCAACAGGGACAGAGCTTCACTTGGTCCCTGCCAGATCCATCAGTGCTTCCCCCTGGACACATGAAAGATTCCGCACAGGAATCCCAGCCCTTGCCAGGGTTTTCATTTCTCCAGGCAAAGCTTGTCATCTTCCAACTATCTGAAGTCAAAACAAGTTAAAATAAAATGCAAGAAAACCCCCATCACGTTCTTTCACAAATTCTGATACACACAACACAACCACCAGTGTTTATAAAAGGAAAAATTCCCTTTCCTGCTGTTTCTGGGCTGCCTCAGGATTTACACCTCAGCTTCAGCTCTGATTTGGGACTGATTTCCAACACCCTTTTGGGGTGCCTCAGTATTTCCCTGTGCAACACCTGGGGAGGTGCTGGGGGCAGGCACCAAACCCAGCCCCACACAAACCTCACCTGAACCAGTCCCTGATTGGGACTCACTTCCCAACTCCAAACATTCCTGACTAACGAGGCTTGAACAGAATCAAAGAGGATGAAGAGGATGTAACAAACACATCACTTTGCCATAGAATGAGTTACCCAAGTAGCTACTTGCATATAACTAAAAATGGTGCTATTAAATAGTTTAATTGTCACTATTTTAATTTTACAGTATCTTATCCTTACACATGATTTCCTTGTTTGATCTTTTAAATCAATTTTAGTCAATATTTTAATTAGAAAATGGTAGAGCAAAAAGTTCAACCGCTCTAACTGGTCTTTGACATCTTCTTCAACATCAAGAATCACAAAAGGTCTCTGATTTTAGATGAACTATGGGGAGGTGTCATCTTCCCCACTGTATCCAATATTTGTCCTTTTGCATCCTACTACATGACCTTCCCCAGGTAATTCTTCCCATTCAACAGAATTTTTGCCAAACCTGCTCCACAAAGGAGTGGCTGACATTCCGTATTTTCAGGACAACATGTTTCTCTGCTGATAGTAAATACCAGACCAAGCACAATTAACACACACTAATATACATGAAGAGTTTTAGCCTGAGGTTTTATGACCCTATTAAATAAATTTAAATGTGAGCTGTCACTAAAAGGCAGATTTTTCCTCTGGCTACAATTCCTGCCCCTTGTCCTCTCCCTGGTGCTGGCAGTGGTGCCTGTGGGGGGTGTGTATTTTAATTCTGCTACACAGGGAACTGAGGAGCAGTGAAGTTGTGCACAAAGAGGGGTTTTTATCCTCAAGTTGCATATTGGAAAGGGAAGCCTCTAAATCTCCCCAATAACATTTAATTCTTTCTCTTCAGAGTTCAATTGGCTGAAGTTCACATGTGAAGATGAAGATGGTGGAATATTTATCAGGATCAATTAAACCCCTAATACCCCCCTGAGTATTTAACACAGATTATTCCTATCATATAGGAGGTACAAGCCAGACAGAAAAACAGAAACAACCTCAAAATTGTAAAATATCTTCAAAAACGGCATGAAAAATTTTAATTCTATTACTTTGACCATCCCATTACAGGTATAAGGTCATTCCTCTTGTACAGAGTTAACAGAGAGACAGCACCACTTGTTTACTTGGCTCTTTTGTCTCTAGAAACACCAGTGAAACAATGTAAAAAGACCAAATTACAAAAAGTATTGGATTATTCTGTAAGAGAAAGAGCACAAGTGACAGCTTTAAAGGTACCCTGAAGATTGAAATACACATCCCAACTGATCCTGCTCCATAAACAACCCTGTGTCTCTGCTCCTTATCTCCCACTCTGCTGGGGAACAGTGTCCCTGCTCTTGGCACCTTCTGGGATATCCAGCACAAAGCTCCTTTGGTGCAAAATCCACCTTAATTTCTTCTAAAACAATTCCTAACCCCTCTCTAAGGCCTTTTCCTTGCTCCACCACGTGTCAAATATATAAATATGTGCGAACATTTCCCCCCCTGATGTTGTAGCAGCTGCTGCACTTTACACCATGTTTTAGTGTTGCAGTTAAAAACTACAAGTCTCAAGGTTGTTCCAGTTTTTTCTGCTCCGAGAAAATTTAACCATATCCTCTTGTCCAAAGCCTCTGCTGAGTCCTGTGTGGAGCACTGCAGGTTTTTAACTACTCAGCTAAAAGCAGAAACTATTTTCTTTTGTGAAAGCATTGGAAATCTCAGATTGCTCAGAAATAGGCACCACCTTTTACAATTTTATCCCAAATAATTTTTGTAACCATACAAATTTATGAAATAACCTTTCTATCTGAGATGAATTACAGAGAACAAGCAAGCTGTAAATAAATAAAATGCTATAAAGTGTTGTTTCTTTGTTCATCAAAATATTTCTTTGGTTCTTACTCAAGTAATAGGTGAAAATAGCTACCAAAGGTAAAGAAAAATCTTTGTAATTTAAACATCTAAGAGCGCAGATCACTGAATTAATCAGCTTCAACTGGTAACAAGATCTATATTTGGGAAACAGATTTGCAAAATCATCCTTGAGAAGTTTCCTAATGTTTCTCTACAAGGTTACCTAAAATATGATTTCAAAAAGCAAAAGTCAGAGGCACAGAGGTCCATATTAGAGAAGTTTAATAAATTCTAAGTGCTGGCAGAGGAGCCCTGGAGCACTGGAAGGGGATGCACAGGCAGGATGAGGGTGTTCCAAGCCTGCCACACGCCTGGATCAGCAGTTTTCAAGTCAGAGGTCACAACCCCAGGAAAGGTCACCCACTTAGGAAGGAGTCAATTGTTGATGGTGGCATTAGAGACTTTCAGCATGACAGAGGTGACGCTTGTAGATGGCAGTAAGGTCACAAGCAGAAAGGTTTGGGAAGTACTGACCCAGATAATTGCAGGGAACTGCTCTCTCCTTCAGCAATCAGGGAAAAGTGACAAAATGTTTTCCCTGGGCCGGGAGGAAAAAGGGTGAAAACTTCAAATTTAAGCAGAAACCTTCCAGTGTCAATCATTTCATGGCAAACACAAGTCGGTCACAGAGCTGGCACATGCTGAGAAAGGAGAACTGGACTTCAGCTCTTCAACCTCTCTGTGGAGGGCCAGCCCAGGCCACAATGGGGGAAAGAGGAAAGGCCACCACTTTTTCCTTATTTGTTTCTTTTTAATTACTTTTTTACCTTCCACTTGATTAAAGGTAACTATTTCCAGTGCAGAGCCACACCTGCCCAGTGGCACCTCACTCTGTCCTACAGAACAGAGCTTAACAAGAGTCCGAACATCAGATGAGACATGACCCCAACAGCTACTGAGAGAGGAGCAGCACTCCCAGCTCCATGATAAAATCAGAGGAAGGTTCCCTGCCCATGGCAGGAGGGGGATACTGGATGATCTTTAAGGTCCCTTCTATCCCAAATCATTCTGGGATTCTGTGGTGACTCTGCAGAGCCAGCAGATCAAATCCCTGGTTTAAGGGACCTCCCCTCCTTTAGACAAATGTCAGGGTTTGTCTAACATGCTCCCAGTGTTCCAGACTCCAGGGAAGATGCTTGGCTGGGAAGATTCTGGAAGTGCTGCAGTTCCCTTTGGGGCACATTAAGGAACAGCTCTTCCTGCACTGAATGTCCCTCCTGGGTGGGCACTGACCAAACAAAATGTCATGGCAACACCTCCAGCCCTGTCACTTAGGGTTGTCTCCAAGAAGGAGAAGACTTTGCTCTTTCAAAGATTTCTCTGTGTGAAAGGTTTTAAAATAAAGGTACAAAGGCTTCTGTAATCACTAATCCAGGTCTCTCCTAAATAGAGGGTTTTAGTGGGAAACCCACACCAGGAGCATCTGGCTCATGCATATCATTACAAAATTCTATCAAGTTAAAAAAAAAAAGAAAAAAAGAAAAAAAATCCCAAGTTTTTGGTAAATATGCTGAAAAGAAGTTGGCACACATCAGCACAGAAAAAATAAAAACAGAGCAAACACCTCCACACCCTTTAAAACTCAACATACTCCTAGAACAAGTTGAAAGAGAAGATCAGGATCCTGTAACATACCATTAAAATATATATATGTATAAATAAAAGTGCATACAAATATACAAAAAGATAAAATCAAAGCTGCATGGGAGTCAAAATAACAAAATAATGAGTTTTCATAAGCCTTTCTTCACATAACATCAGCACTGTAACATTTTTTTCCTCTGCTTTTCTTTTTATAAATAGACAGAACCTTTGAACAGAAGGACAAAGGAAACACATCCAAACACACTGACATTAGTCACCAATACGCTCTTTAAAGGGATATTTAAGCAAAACAGACCAGAATGATACTTCTCCACCCAAAAAAATGTCCATTAAAGTATTAAACATTATGCATTTTTAATTAAGCACTTCAGCTCAGAAATTCAGCCAGGCTTCTGACCACCACTGATGAAGCACAAGAAGTGAATTAAAGAAGTTTCCTAATCAAAGCAGCAGCTGCAGCATCTCCTACCCTTGGCCAATAGCACATCCCAAGAGATTTCTGTTTGGACCATTTTCAAAGATATTTATTACACTGCAAGTAGGAGTAGAAAGAGGGTAAATGAGCTCTTGTGTAGCAGTCGATTGCATGGCCACGCTTCAATCAGATGTGTGCACCTATTTCCACAAAATGGCTCCTCAAAGCCATTCCACATCACCAAAGTAGCCCTTATTTAAATAAAAACAGCATTAAAAAAAGGCAGAGAAAAGTTAGGAGCTAAATATTTAACATCTGCACAATGTGAATCTTCATTTTTTAAAACCCTTCCCCTTCCATACAAAACTCTAAACCAATTTGCAGATATCTAAAAATTAAACGGATCGCTTGTGATCATCAATTCTATCAGTGGATGGAAATAAAAGGCTTTAATAAGCCATGACTTGGAATAAAGATCAAAATAAGTCAAAATCAGTACTTATCAAAAATAAGCACCACAGCAAAAAGTCATATTTAATTATTTATTTAAAAGTTTTGCACTGCAAACATGAACAACAGGAAAAGAATCTCTGGAGCAGGAAAAATGATGTGAATCAGTGGCACTGGATTGCTGCAACACTCGTTATAATAAATGTCATAAAACACAAGACAGAGTAGCACCAATTCCACTCCTATCTCTCCCAAAGAACTGGAGTTTCAGAACATTCCTAACACTAATACAAAATTCTCCAGAGCTGAAGTGTTTGTCAAGTGAAGCTGTGTGTCAAGTTTCAGTCTGGAACACACTTCTGGCCTGGCTGGCAAGATCTTAAAATAAGGTCGTTTGTTTTTTAAAGGATATCCTCCTTTCTAATGATATAACATGAAAAATGCTGTGGGAGCATGTTATTTTTCTAGCACAGTTTTTAAACTCAATGCTGTTTCTAGAACTATGACATGGAATCAAAATATTTTCTTGCATCCAAGCTGCACGGAATACCAGAGCAACTCTGATCACAAGGGAGAATCATTCCATGTTTATACACACAGAGATAAGTCGGCCACCTTAAAAATCTCCCTTTTCCTGTTCATGTGATATTTGCCAACATCCATTTCATGGGAGCAGCCGATTTTTCCCATGCCATTCCCCAGTGTCCCAACACATAGGGCAGAAAACGCACGTTCAGCAGAAAATATCTTTCCTTAGATAAGGCTGGGGGAAGTTTCCCCAAAGCCCATAAAGATTCCACGTCACCCGATGAACAACGATGTTGTCAGGAATGCTCTTGGGCTCTTCTCAGCAACACCCCAGACAGCAGATAAAGCTTCACTGAAAGGGTTTTTTTTGGCTTAAAATGCCTGGGATCAAACGGAGCCCGGAGATAAAGCTCCGGCTGGAGCGTCCCCTGTTTGCTTCCACCGCTCAGCTCCGGTGACAAAGCCCCTGTGTCATTGCGAGCCACATTGCTGGGGAGGAGGGTGGGGTGAAAGAGGAGAAGGGAGGCACACGGGGGGGGGAAAAAAAAATAAAAATTGCAGTCTACAAAATAGATGCAACCTATAATCCATGACATTCAGTCCTTCAGTGGCTCCTCCTAAGATAAAACAGCTGCACCGCCTGCCTGCAGCCAACAAACACCACAGGCAGCTCTGGGAAGGTAAAAAGCTGGGATGAAAATCTGGGCTGCCCTCCTGGCTCCTTAATAACGATCACTGTCAACAGCTGAGTAAAACACCCAGGCACCCCTGAGCATGTCGTTGTAAGGCTGGTGAATTACAAACCGTCTAAAAGTAACAGCAAGAAGACACAAAACCTTCAAGAAAAATAAACGGGCCAAAGGCCACGCGGAAATCCCTGAGTGCGGTTCTGATTTCCAAACCTTATGGATCCAAAACAAGGAGGACGCACTAATACTTCACCCTCCATTTACATCAGCACCTCACCATCCTCCTGCCCAGCTCCACTTTCATTATAATCCGAAATAAATTAGACTGACTCAAGACAAGCAGAACGCCTCGACACCGGCTGGCTCTGGACTCCAGATCCCTAACCCGGCATCCGCATCCAGCATCCTCCATCCCGGTCCCCCCATCCTCCCCTAGTCATCCTCCCTGCACCCCCATCTCCCATCCCCCCGTCCTCCTCGCCTCAGGCCTCCGCTGCCACCGTGCCCCTCTCCCGAGGGCATCCTCCCCCTCACCCCCGGGCTCTGCCCCGTCTCTCCCTTCAGCTCGGGGGGCCGCCTCACCTCCAGCTCGGTGTCGCCGGGCTCGGCTACCCCAATGATCTCGCTGGGCAGCTCGGCCAGGTCGGTGACCCGGATCAGCCCGTCGTGCAGGAAGATGGTCTCCTCCTTCACCGACAGCCACTGCGCCGGGTCGGTGGCCGCGGCCGCCGAGGCGGCCGCCGGGGACCCCATGGCGCGGAGGGCGGGGGGGCTCCGCAAGGCTGAGGCGAGGCGGGTCCCGCTACCCGCCCATGGCGGGGGCAGGGCGGGGGCAGGCGCGTCCCCAGCGGCCTGGGCGCCGGACAGCCGGGGCGCGGCGGGCAGCAGCGAGGGGCGCCGCGTTCCCACCGCGGCGGCGGCGCTCCGGGAAGCTCCGGGAGCCGCCGTGCCCGCCCGCAGCCCCGCGTCCCGCGCCCACCTCACACACACCGCTGACAGCGCGACGCCATGTTGGGGGCTGAGGCGGGCCCGGCATGCACCGCGCGAGGAACAATACACCCGGCCCCCTCCCAGCCCGCGGGGCCCCGCCCCGGGCGCCGGGCCCCGCCCCCAGCACCGGAGCTCCGCCCCCCCGGGCCGCTCCCGCCGCTCCGCCCGCACCGGCGGCGCCGCCGGCAGCGCCTGGCTTATGCCGAGTGTGCTCCGCTCGGTGCTTCACCCACACCGGGCACCGCGCCTCGCCCGCACCGCGGTGTAGCAACCGCAACCGGGAAAGAGCGGGGCACCTGCACCGGGCGCAGCGCTGCACCCGCACCGGGAGCGCTCCCCTCAGGGCTTCACCCCGCTCATATCGCACCTCAGCACCTCACCCGCTCCAGGGAGAGCGGATCGCCCGCACCGTGGGGAGAGGATCACCCGCACCGGGTGTTCTCCCCTCAGCGCCTCGCCTCATCCCTCAGGGATCGCTCCCCTCAGTCCCTCGCTTGTCCCGCAGCGAGGGATGCTCCCCTCAGGGCCTCACCTCACTCCCCTGGCACTGCCCCAGGGTCTCACCCTCATGGAGTGGCTGCTCCCTCAGCCCTTCACCTCCTGCCACCCTCAGCCCGGACCGAGAGCTGCTCCCTCAGTGCTGTTCTCCTGAGTTTCCCTCTCAACTCTCTTGCCTTGACTTACTGGACCCCTTTGAAACTCCCCATTTCCCTCCAGAAAAATTTCCCTCTTGATGCCTCACGTCCCCCTCATGGTTGTTTCTCCTCTCCCGCACCTCTGCTCACCCCTATTTTGTCTGTCCCCTCACAGAATGATTTCCCTTTCTCCCTTCCCCTTGTCCCACTCCATCACAGGAATCCTGTCACCTCTCAAGGAGCTTTCCCCAGAGGACTCGTGAGCAGGCAGGTATGTCCCTTAAAATCTGTACCTCTGGATTTACGGATTCCAGAGGGTGTAAAGCAAAAGGGTTGCAGCACCTCAATATGTGTGGAAAAAGGGGGATCCAAAGGAAAACTGAACCTTCTTTCTCAGCCTAATTTTCCCTCAGACCCCACCCTGAGCCTGTTCAGAAGCACAAAGTGTCACAGGCAGCTGTACCTGGATGTTCAGCAAAGGACGTGCCGCTGAAACAAATCATGTTAATGAGAGAGACGTGGTGATAAATGTTAAATAGTTTTAGTGGATAATTGCTGTGGGGATTCCCATTGCAAGTGTCTGCTTTTCATGGAACAGTGACTGTGCAGAACTGAACAGAGATAGAGCTCTATGCATTTATTTACCTGTTTGATCAGATTAAATTATTTAACATATTAGTGCATTATAACAAATGCTCTGTGCTATTGCAGGAAAAGCTTATTCAGAGCTGGAGTAAAACGAAATCTACCGCCAGTGCTTTATATCCTATTAAATCTGGTTGGGAAGAAGCATTTTTTTAACATGTAATGGATGACCACTCAACATAGGACCCACACAAAGCCCTTTTGTAGCACTGATTCAGCAGTGTGAGCACTCACACCATTGTGTAGCTTTTTGAGGCCAGTTCAGTTGACACAGGGTTCAGGTAAGTTCAAACAAGCAGTAATTTAGAGATCTGTGTGATAGCTCCGTGCACGGTTTGGTAGGACATCCCTGCTATTCATGTGTTGGTGAGTATAAGAGTCTCCAGGCTTGGTTTTATTCTAGAAATAGATATTATTTGCCTCTGTGCTGCAGTAATTTTTGAACAGGGAGAGTGTGCAGAGCTGCGATCAAGAAGTTTTTATGAGGGAGAAACTTCATGGGCATCTGTTATTTTTGGTCAAGACATTACAGAGAGAAGAACGGCTGCAGATGGACCCTGATCCTCCTGTGGGAGCCCTGGGAGGACTCAGAAGAGAGGGAATGCTGAGATTGGAAGATTTTATGGCGGGTGGGATGTGGCAGCTGAGTTCTGGCAGGGGAGATAAGCCAGGCTCCCGAAGGTTCCTTGGAGCGAGGGAAAAACTCCTGGGGTTGGATTAGTCACAACATTTCACGGGTGTTATTGTTTTGTTCCCAGAGTGGGAGTTTGACATTGTTTTCATTCATCCACATGAGAGAGGAGTAGAGGGAGAGAAACACATAGTGTGTGTGCATTTTAGTGGGAGTAACATTCCACCCAAAAAGCATTCCATCTTTAGATCTTGTGATACAATCATGGTGCTAATTGAGTATCATCCACAAAATCAACACAAACAGCAGAGCTGGGAGTCAAATGGGATGTTCCCTTCACAACCAAGGTGAAGCGCATCAGCAGAAGGGGTTTGCAGTGTTTTCCAGAGGTTTGGATGTACCTGTTCTCCAAAGGGATATTTCACAGGCTGGGTAAGCCCAGGCTGAAAATGCTTTGTCTGCAGCTCTCCCATCCTCTTTCCAAGGCCTCCTGGACTGCTTTATCCCAGAGGAATGTGGCTGCCACAGCAGCTCCCAGATGAAGAATCTGTGTTTGAGATGGCTGTGGATTCAATCCACTGCCTTGGGATGCAAGCCAAGGCCTTTTATTGGAATGAGGAGCTGACTCAGAGCCAGGAGAGGCCAGTGGAGCTCTGGAAGCTTCCACAGCAGGTGAGGCACTGAACGAGGTGTGTGGCCACATTATTCCCTGGCAGGGGCTGTGCTTTGTCCTTTGTCTGGGGGCTGGTGACAGTTTATCCCAGGAAATCTGTGTGGGTTTCTGGGGGAAGTAACCTGAGCTGCCCCCAGTGAAAACAGCCCCCTTGGCTCTGACCTGCACATTTGCAGATATTTTGGAAGTCCTCCTTTTAGCCAGACCTGTGTGAAGACTTCCCGAGCTGAACAGAAGGGATATTCACCATTTTATAGTTATTGATTTGCTTATTTGGAGTTCTTCTGAATCCTATTGACTTGACAATTCAAAGTTAAAAAGCAGTTATTGAATGAAAGCAATGGAATAAAACTGAGAAATGTACCCTGTCCTGCCTCAGTGCAGGCAAATAAAATAATTACTGGTAAATATAATTTCCTAAATTATTTGAAGTCCCTGCCGTTCAGGAATTTAGAGTGTGTTGTACATTCCATGAACTTACATCGCATGGAATGCTGCTGTAGCTTCCCACATGGAATTTTCAGTACTAGGGCTGTACTGAATGCAGCAAACTCCATGCAGTTTGCCTGGCATCTGCTGCAGAAGATGTTGTGTAATAGAATGAAAAAAATATATTTGTGTTCTGCCTGTCACCAGCAAATGTCAGCCACTGCAACTTCAATGTGCAGTCAGAGGGGTACAGCAGCAACTACAAAGAACTCTTGGACTACTTTATGGGAAGGCTTAAAAAATAGACCAGAATAACTTTGTGACACAGATCATCCAGCTGAAGGAATAAAACCCTCAACTTGTAAACAGGCTCCTACAGAAAACCACTCTTTTGCTTCCATTATTTTGCATTTTTTCCATTATTTTGGAGCAGTTGTTGAGTTGTCTTTGAGCTGCTGTGGTTGCCTCTGCCTTTGGTGGCAGGATTTTGGGATCAGCCCCTTTCTGTGCAGGTCCCCTGTGCTCTTGTGTCTCTCTGGACATCACAGATGCTGAGATTTAGCAGAAGATGCTTGTGGTCTGTGGGCAAAAATTCACTCCTGCGAGCTGCAAATGGAAATTCCCTCTTCCTGCTTGGAATTTGCCTATTATGTAATGGGATTTAAAACGACATTGTCTCACCCTTCAGTTTAATTTTACATTAACAGCTATTATGTGTGGGGAGAACTCTCTTCATCCCCAGGCTTCGCTGTGCATCTTTCTGTTCATTTAGAAATGACACTTTCAGATTCAGTGACCATTGTGGCACTAAGAAATGTGTGAAAAAAGAAAAACAAGTTGCTATTTTTATGTGGTCTGCACTAACCAGATTTGCAGACCCTGAATGCTGGCTCCTCTGCCTGGTACTTGTTATTTAGGGAGCCCAAATGCCATCATTAATAAGGCCACTACCCAAGGAATACTGGCATTTCTTGGCACATTATCTGGGATAAAAAAAATACAGTTTCTCCAAGTAAAACTTAGAAAGGACTGAAGTGGGAAAAAAAAAAAATTAGTGTTTGACAGAGGAGAAGGAAGAAACTAGACAGTGAAATAAAATAATTCCAAATCTCAGAAATGTATTTTAATTGCAAAGGGAAATATTAATGTTTTTCTCATTTAGAAGAGCAATAATTGCTGAAGACTGCAAGGTGGGCTTGAGGGAGGAAGAACAAATAGATATTTTTGTTAAAATTAATAAGGGTTATAGGAAAGAAGAGTATGAATCACTACCTTGCAAACGTGGCCTTACTTAAATTGGACAGGAAACAAATGTAAATTATGGAATCAGAGAATCTGGGAATCCTGGAATGGCTTGGGTTAGAAGGGACTTTAAAGCCCATCCCATTCCACCCCTTGCCATGGGCAGGGACACCTTCCACCATCCCAGGTGGCTCCAAACCCTGTCCAACCTGGCCTTGGACACCTCCAGGGACTGGGCAGCCACAGCTTCTCTGTTCAGTCTGTTCCACTGTTGAATTATCTTTACCTTTAGGGAGTTCCCTAATTCATAACTGAACCTGTGCTATTGCAATTTAACCCTTTCCATTTACTTTTCCAGCTGTTGCAGACACAGAGAACAGTTTATTTCCTCCCTCTCCTATTATCTTCATCCATGAGGGCTGTGACCAGAGTTCTTCCCCACCATCTCTGCACTAAATAATCCCTGTCCTTTCAAACTTGGAAAGTTGGAAGCCTGATCTTTACTTTGGGATTTCCTGCTCCCTTTTGGTGCTGGCATTTAACAGTGCTCTCCCTAATCTCAGGTCTCATTTCCTTACTCAAGTAGCCTTTTCTGGAAGTACCTAAATGCTGCCCATCAGTGAGGAAGAGTGGTTGGGAACTGAGCAGATCCCTGAGTGCTTGGCCTGAATTTCTGAATCTTCAATGTCTCAGAAGATTCATTATTACTATCCAAAAATAGGTAGGTTTAAATACAGCTATTCTGTGCTGTTTTAAAATTCAACCTCTCTGAAAACTGGTGCAGTAACACGAGGGATAAATAAATGAAAAAAGGATCTGGCACAATATTCTGCTCAATGTTGTAAACATATAAACGTGACAAGGTGGCATCTCTGGCTTCAGATTTACCCCATCTTTTGCTTGAAGTTTTATTGAAAAACCTTGGCAAGAGGAAGCTGGTTTTCTCTTAGCCTATCAAGAAATAATCTGAGTGTCTACATGAGTATTTCAGGAATTTTCTCTAATTTCCCAAGGGAGTTGGTTGAAATACTAATCCTGCAATCCCTGTGTTTGAGGGATTCCCTCAAACAGGGATTGGTTCAAAAACAGGGGAAATTCCTGTTACTTCACCCTGAACAAGAGCTGTAATGGCCAAATTCCAGAACTGATATCCCTGGAAAAGTTCTCTCTCCCCACCCAGACAGCTCCGTGCACGCATTGGTCAAAGCTGAGATCTGGGCAGAGCTTCACAGAATATTTATTAAAAATGTTCAACCGTAATCAGAATAAAAAGCTGAAATGCTGACATTTGCAATGTAACATTCCAGGGGGAAAAGTACATTTTGTGACAATTTCCTTGTCCAGGGCCAGATTGAAGAGGGCTTGGAGCAAACTGGGATAGTGGAAGGTGTCCCTGGAGAGTCTGAACCAACAGGACACCAAAGAAAAGAGGGAAAACAGGATTTTAAATGAGGTGGTGTTTGAACTTTCATCATCTTTGTCTTTTACTTGCAATTCATAAATCAGATCCGAGAGTGTGAATTCCTAATTAGCAGGTTTGCACCGGCATTGCAGCACTACCAACCATTTTCCTGACAAAGGAAGGCAGGGCAGTGAATCCCTGGCCTGAGCAAATGTTAGTCTGCGCTGATTTTCTCTTCAGTGCTGACAGGCATTCAAAACAAAGCTAAAACTGAAAGCCACTAATTGAGAACTGAAGCCAAGCTGTGCAAAGTAGAATAAGTGGAATGGTTTTCCTCTGGGAAGAACAATTTTGCTCTCTGTGTGGTGCTGTCTTGCAGCTCTAAGTGCCCCCATCTCCAAAGGTGTACTTCCCATGGAGCCTTCCTCCCTTTCCTTTCTTTCTTGCAGCATTTCTCTTGCTCTTTCCAGGGTCTCTTCCCTCTATTTTCAGCCAAGAATCTGCTTTTAAAGGAAGAGTAATAACTATTATACAATAAAGTCCCAGCGAGTGAGCAAGTTGACAGGATGTAAATATGAGGGAAACAAACAGAAGAGGCTGGAGATGTGTGCTGTGGTTTGGGATGCTGCTGATTTATGTGAGAGGTGCAGCCCTCTTATGCTCTCTCTGACTCACATATTTTTCCCTATTTTTCTTCTAGCCAGATGGCACAAACCAAGAAAGGCCAAATAATTTATCACTCCACATTTAGGCTGGACTGGCCCCTGGGTGAAGCCAGGATGGTTGAAAATCTTTTCGTGCTGCTACAGACAGGAGAGTTCCTTCATTTGTGATGTGATAGAGGTGAGTTTATGGTGCTGCACTGGAATGTCCTGTGCTTATAAAATCCTGGTCCTGACAGGGAATAGGAATTGTTTTATAAACCTTCACTTCATGCTTAACAACAGCACAATGTTTCTTTAAAAAGAACAGCACAAGCAGCCTACCGAGAACCAAGAAGAACTAAACTTCAACTGAAATAACCCCACAAACAATCAATTAATCAACAGAAGAACCAGAGCAGTGCTGACAATCATCCAAAGCCACCAGCATCACCCCCTTTGTGAGATTTTCTTTTCCCAGACAGGTGACACCAGCCCAGCCCTCCTCCTGCAGCACAGGGACCACATTTTCTGTGCTGGGTTCCATTCTGTTACCATGTGCCTCTTGATTGGGCCTGACAAGCACATCAAAAAGCCATTTTTTAGGCTTGATTACCCAGTCTGCCCAGGCTTGGGGTGGTGGCAATTGAATGACGTGAGAAGTTGAAGCTCAGGGTGACAGGATGGGAAGAGTGATAGAAATTCTAATGAGAATTATAAATCCTCAAGAGCAGCTGCACTGCCTGGCTCACACTGGGACACCCTTCTCAGGCACTTGTGAAATCAGCAGTTATTTCAAGGGAGCCCAAACCACACAATTTGTGCTGTTATTTGTATTATTTTAATTCTATTTTTTATTCAAGCTGTCAGGCAGTTTGGGGATTAATGGGTTGTCTGTGTTAGAAGGCAGTTACAGAATGATGTGAGACATTGCCTTGATGAAGTTCTGTTTAATTACAAAGCAGGCAAGTCATTCCTGGAGTGTTGAATTAAATAAACCACACATTTTTATGCTCAGTGCTTCAACCGAAGCCAGGATTTGAACAAAAAAACTCCAACCCTCTCGAAGTTTCTCTTGCATCAGCAGCCTCAAAAGGCAGTTTTCCTTTTTCTCCCTCTGTGCCCCTGCTCTGGGCATGTGTTTGGCTCTTATCTCTTCCACAAACACAAAGCTCCAGGTTTCCAGTGGCCTTTTTGCACTTTGTCAGGCCCCAGGGAAGCCATGTGGACGATGTGCAGCGCACAGGAGCTCTGCCATGTGCCTCTCCTTTGAGCAGGAGCTGCTGTGCTTTGAGTTCCCCGATTCCACAGGGACATTTGTTCAGTGTTTTTGTATTTTCTCCAAGGAAGAACTCTGGTTCCCCACCAATTTCTATGAAATTCCACAAAAGAGATTTTCCTTTCAGCTCAGCAGGACACTCTCACTAGAAATTTGAATGGTGCCATCATTTTGAGGGTGCATCGCTCTTTTTAGGGCCTTATTTTGAAAAATGCCCTTCCTCCCTTGTGAACCAAGGACTGCTTTCGTACGTCTTACTTTGGGTTTTATTTCCTCTTGTCAAAATAGCCATTTTGAACAATAGGATCCCATGTACAGCACATGGTGATACTTGAAAGCCTTAATTTTAAAAACAATTACATCCTGAGGCATCAGTCAGGCCAGAGGAAAACCTCTACATCCACTAGAACAGACAAAACAGATGAAGATGGAATTGGTTCTGGTTTAATCTTTATTTTCTCCATGAGCTTTAGAGCCTTTCCTTGTGCTCCTTGGGGTGGTTCTCTGCATCCCACTGGCTTGTTCCAATGGACTGGAGAAATCATTTTACCTTTGTGTGGTTTCTTGATGTTCTCATGGCAGTTTTTGACCTGTGCTGGGTTTCACGAGGCCAAAGTGCTCAGCAGATGTAAAATATGAGATTATGATCATAATTAAAACCAATCTGCAGGCAAAGCACCAGGAACTGCTAATTGGGCAACTGCAGAAACACCCAATGGCTCCAGAGTCTGAATTGTTGAGCTCTGCTGCCCTGTACAAATAAAACAGCCTAAATTCTGCAAAAAAAATGACATTAAAACTGATAAATAGGAGTATGAGAACATTTATTCTTTGTGACACCTGTGCCAGTCTTCGACACAGCACAACTTTTGTATTTTTTAGTCTGAAATGTTGATATGATCTCATAGAACAAGATCAGATTAATGGATCAGGTCCTCTCTGTGTCAGCCAAGCAGAGACTGCTTATTCTTTTATGTACTTCAGAAAATGGACATAAATTTTCCATTTTCTGAAGTTCAAAACACTTCTTGAGACCAGACATGAGAAAGTATTTCTGCTTTCTGCAGTATGTGAGCACAGACCTCTCTGAAAATAAGTGACTTGCTCAGGATCACACAGAAAATCAATATTGCTGAGGAAAAAACATTGAATTTCTTTCATCTCCAGTCCTATTTTGACTACTGTGCTTCCTCTCTCCTCATCCCTATTACAACTAATAAGTGTTTATGTCGGATGGAGTGTGAACCATGCTTAGGTCAGAGAAGATGCTGGCTCTGTGTGCAATCCATCATGTAAAGTCATTTCCCCTGAGATAAACACTGAAATAATGGGGGGGAAAAATAAAGTGATCAAAAAAAGCCAGCCAGCTGACAAAAATGGGTTTTTTTTTGACTGATATCTGGGAGAGGGTTAAGATTGCTCTGATCTAAACACCCCAAACAACAAAGAAATAATTAAAAAGTAACTAAATAATGAAAAATGTCCTGGTTGCTGCATAGCACCCGTGTCAAATTCCACATGCAACCATCCCAGACCCACCCTCTGCAGTGACTCAGGCACTGCCTGGCTTTGCTCAACCAGTGGCTTCCAGAACAAAACATAGCAAGGACTATTATGAATAAGATCCTTATAAAAATTATTTAATTGCTCTAATTGCTTAAGCAATGAGTTGTCAGGCGCTCAGTGCAGACTGCAATGCAGGAGAACTGGAGAAATCCAATTAACAGGTAAATAGTGGCTGGGAACTTCAGTTCCTCTTCCCAAACCAGGACAGGAGCAGGAGCTCTTTATGGTGTATCCATAGGATTGGCATTTATTTATTATTTATTGAGCTCGTGGGGACATCCACAGTGAATTTCTTTGCAACAGTTCTGAACTCTGAGGGGAGGGAGGGCAGGTTCAGATGGAAATACACAGGCAGGAAAAGGTTCAGCCTCTCCTTAATGACAAGGCACATCTTACAGCACAGGTGAACTGAGCAGCCAGTCCCTGGGCATCTGGGAATCTGGCAAATTTTCCTCACCACTTGGCCCAAAAGGTGTGGGAATCCCATGAAAGCACCTTCACACTCCAGCCAGAGCATCCTCTCTTAATAGAAGTTAAACCCAAGAGTGGCATGGCTGAAATGCCACAGGTAACTGTTCTCTACAAACCTGGCACTGGAAAGGACTTTGTCTTGCAGATCAGCCTCAGTTTCTCCTGAGGATCCTGGTCCCATTCATTGGACTCTAATTCCAGAGATAAGGGCAGTGGCTGTGTGTCTGAGCCCACTCCCAGCTGTGGCAGCTGGACAGAGCCTCACTGGGCTGGAACTGCAGCCACCAGGTCACTGCACAGCTGACAGGTAAAAATAGGTGCCTGGAGATAACAAAGCATCACATCTTATTATCAATTCCCTGGGAAAGCCAACATCCCTCTCTTTCCTCTCCAAAGGATGCTTTATTATAATTACATATCACTTTATTAGGCAGCTGAAGCAAAGAGCACATTTGATGCTAATGAAGTGCTGCTGTGGTTGAGGCTGTCACTATTTTTGGAGCTGCACATCTCCAGCACTTTTCATTGGGTGATGGAGGCTTTGGATGTCTCTGGCTTCTTCTGTGGGGGCTGCCCAGGAAAAAGCAGTGACTCAGCGAGCCCAGCTGCAGAACTGTTCACATGGAATGGGAAATGCTGTGGACAGCCAGAACACACACAAAGGCTCTTTATGTGCTGCAAGTTGTGCTCAGGTAGGGGCCAGCATTATCCGGATTAAAAACCCCCTCTGTGCTGGTCACCTGCACAGGCCTCATTTTTCCTGTTTTCCTTCCCTCACCCTGCAGCTTTTCAGAAAGAAGGCAGATTTCACAGAACTCAGGGAAAATATTTGGGAGGTTGGAGACAGACACATCACAGCTGATCGCTGGTGCCTCTCCTTATGGAATACAAGGGTTTTTCCATCTCCATTTCCTGCAGCAAAGCCCGAGGAGCTGCTCAGCCTCGAGAAGGCAGGATTTGGTGTTCCAATTTCTCCTGCTCCCACATCCCTTGGTGTGACACTGGCATCCAGCTGGGCCAGTGACTCAGCTCAGGGATTGAAGGCAGAAAGATCTCTCCCTCCCTCCCTCCCTTGCAGGGTGTGTTCCTGTCACCACCTCGTCACACAGGTGACAGGAACGGGGCAACGGCAGCACGTGACGCCACTGCTCCAGACCAGCATCTGTTGATAACCAACTCCCATTTCCAAATCACTTCCTGGCAGCACACTGGCAGACAAAGCCTCCCCCTCCTAGCAAACAAGCACAAAGCAGGAACGTGTCAGAGCAACCAGAATTCCAGAGAACACGGTTGGATTTCCACACCCAAATGGCTTTGGGGCTATTTCGTTACTGCAACTTCCCCATTCCCAGAGGGAAGGGAATGACTGGAGCATTAATACCTCTTGCAGTTTTCCCTCAAGAGCACAAGTGTGTGACTGAATTTGGGGTTGCAGACTACAATACCACATCTCATACTCTTCTGATTCTCCTTGCTGCATGGGGCTTTCCCCATTTCACTGTTCCCACACACCATTTTTAATTTAAGCGAACTTTCTAAGCATATTTGGTTAAGGTTTTTCTTAGAGCTACCTTAGGAGTAGCAGGGAGATGTGTACAACCCTTCTGTTATCTTTTTAGAGCCCATTTATGTCAACAAGCCATTCTCAGAACTGCAGGAAAAATCTCCCTTTAACTTAAAAATCTCTGACTAATCCCATTATCCAGTAAACCACACACTGGAGAGGATGTAATCAACCACAGACAAAACTCCAATGACAGGGGAAATAAAGAACATGGGGCAGAATACAGCACAGAGCAAGAGATCCCTCCCAGCCAGGCCAGGAATTCTGCACTGGACACTGCCAGCTCACTGCCTCCCTCTGCTGAGCCTCGCTGATACTTCAGAGAGAATTCCAGGCTGGTTTGGCTTGGAAGGGATCTTAAAGCTCATCCTGTTCCAACCCCTGCCACTTCCACTATCCCAGGCTGCTCCAAGACCTGTCCAGCCTGGCCTTGGACACTTCCAGGGATCCAGGGGCCTCCCCACCCTCACAAGAACAATTCCTTCCCAATATCCCATCTATCCTGGCCTCTGGCAGAGGGAAGCCATTCCTCGTGTCCTGTCACTCCAGGCCTTGTCCCAAGTGCCTTTCCAGCTCTCCTGGAGCCTCTCAGGCACTGCAAAGGGCTTTACGATCTCCCTGGAGCCTTCCCTTCTCCAGGCTGACACCCCTCAGCTCTCCCAGCCTGTTAATTATCAACAGGAGGATGGTGGCAGCACCCAGTGCTTTCACTTCCAGACACTTTTAACACCCACCAGCACCAGACTGTGGCCCCTTGGTGCAAACCAGGTACTCCACAGGTGTCCAAGTTCTTGCACTGCCTCTGGAGCACTCCAAGCCCAATTCCTCCTTCCCACTGGGCATGGCTTCCACCTCAGAGAGTTTGCTATTGCTCTTTCCTATCCCGTTTTCATCGAGCCTGATGAATTCGATAAGATCTCCACTTCTTGTCAAGTCTAACCCTGCTGGCTACCTCAGCTCAGAATTACTGGGCACACAGATGGTGCAGTTACATAAACCCGGATTCCTGCAGAAGTCTGGCTAAGGAAGAGCTCCAGAGTGCCAGACTTGGTGAACTGTACATCCCTGCTTTGTGTAAGAGCATTGATTTCTGCTGCGTTCAACACAGCACTAACCTTCTCCACTCACTTTCAGACACTTTTATCCTGCAAAACTGTGGACTATTTCCACTTCAAAATCAAAGCATAGCTCCTGAAATACCTCCATAAAGTTATTTATTTGCTGAGGTTCAGCACAGAAATATTTTATCCTGCACTGTGTCAGCCCAGCATTAGCTGCTATTCCCAAAGCAAAATATGTTCAGGATCACTTCCCAGCTCGCTCATAGTTAAGAAAGCTGAATTCCTGTTTATATTAAAAGTATTTGAAAGAAATCCAACAACCACCACAAAACTCGAACAGCCGAAACTCCTACACCCCAAACTTTGTACACTCCAAATTCTGGTCACTACCTACAGCCCCTCAGAGTTTCACCCCTCAGCCACAAGCACTGCAAGAGCCGTGCAACACCTGCTGTTACAAACTGCAATGAACACACCACAAACCCTCGCTTTTTTTTTTCCCTTGGAGTTTAATGTGGTGCTTCCAGAAGGCTCAGAACACCAATTTGTGAGGATAAACTCCATTTGAGAGAGAGAACGTGGAGCGCAGGTACCCTCGGAGCTGAGGCACCTTCCTGATCCGTGCCAGGATCTGGGAATCCACGGCCTTCTGGTCTGTCTTGCGCTGCTCCGTCAGCTCGTATTTCTGCAAAGCACAAAGAACGGCATTAAAATCCTGGGAGCAACTGCAGAATCCTTCAGGGAGAGGAGAAAATTCACAGCAAACCCTGAGTTTTGGGATTTTTAAGAAATCTTTCCCCTATTTGTTCTCAATAATGGGAAGGTGGTGGAGCACTGAAGCACCCCTTGGAGCCAACACAGAGAAAGCATTTCTTGGTCAAAAAAGACATTTAACTGGAATAATAACTCTTTCTCCTCTGAGAAAAATCCCCACATTTAAAAGGGGGGTTACATAATTTTAGTGGCATCACCTCACTTTATTAATGACTGCTTAAAATCTACTTGTTTTTTTCCTGCTATTTCCCCCTTTCCAGCCTAGCCTGGAGCATTGATAAAGAAGGAACCACCCTGTCCCTTACTTCTTTCTCAGTGTCAAAGATCTCTCCTTCTTGGTGCTTGGGCTTCCGCAGCCTCTTCTTCTTGAAGTAGGAATCAGTGAGATGCTTGGGAATTTTCACCCCAGTGAGATCCACCTTTGTGGACGTGGCAATTACGAATTTCTGGTGGGCCCTGCGCAGGGGGACACGGTTGACAGCCAGGGGGCCTGAAGGCAGAGAAGACAAAACAGGGTTAGCTTTTCTGGTGAAAACTTGAAGCTGAATTTTTGTAGTCCATGTGATGGCCACAGCTAAAATCTCAACAGTCAAAGCCCTCTAGAAATGCAAAAACCTCCTTCCTGAACTCTTCCAGGTCATCAGACCCTGAAACTTAATTATCTCCCCTCCACCTCCCTGCACTCACAAATGACATAATCATTAAAGTTGGAAAAGCTCTCCAAGACCATCAAGTCCAACTTTTGACTGATCTCCACCTTGTCAACTAGAGCAGAGCACTGAGTGCCACATTCAGTTGTTCCCTGGACACCTCCAGGGGTGGTGACTCCACCACAAAACGTGATTCCCCACTGATATGCCAAACCAAACACATGCAGATCTGTTGCACTACTGAGCCCAGAGACAAACTTGAACTTAAAAAAAAAAAACCCCAAAACAAAAATATCATGTTTAAACAAAAAATTTTACCTGTAACAAGCAGAAGGCCAGTATCAAGCTGCTTCAGGAACACAACACGCTGTAAAGAAATGAGATGGCACATCAATCCTCAGGTCCAAGTGCCCCCAGACCACAGCCAAACTGGGATTGTGCCTCTGTTACTGGCACAAGCACTGACAGTGCTCCAGGTGTGGGACAGCTGTGCCATAACTGAGTTTGACTCTCCATGAGCTTTATCTCTCAAGGCTGAGCCAAGCCAGTAACTCCACTTTCACCCTTCCCTCATCCTACCAATGGCCAATAGCCATCCCAGCACCCAAATCCTTTGTATGAGTTATAGGCAGGAATTGGATAAACACCACAAGGACCCCATAACTTCACCCAGTCAGAGCCATCCCCCTGTTGTGTTTTGTTCCTTCTGGTCATGGTTTCCTTCTCTGACAGCACTCTTTATGGAATCAAGGACATAAAAACCAGAGAATTCAAGAAAACAAAGGATGCCAGTTGTGTTGGTGACCATCCTGAGGACAGAGAACCCAATACAACCATCCCCGATAATCAAATTAAGAATGAAACTTTAATTTTTCATTTGCAGTACTGCTGTAGGATAAAGTTTTGCCTCTGCAGGAGCAGCAACAGAAACAGGCACTGGCTCTGTACTGCAGCAAGACTCCTTGCATTTTGTCCAAGCAACTGGCTGAACCTGTTTTACTTTCTCTGTGCACAACAACCTTACTTTAACATTTATTTCACCTCTGCCTCCCCTAAAGACTGGACAAGGAAAGCACCCAGCCACAAGTCACAGATTTACACCCAGTGGGTCAGGTGAAATCAGCTAGGAAATTCAGGATGTCTGAAACTCTGCCAAACGCTCGTGCCAGGAGCTGTGCCCACCTTGCCGCGGTGCCGGCCGGTGAGCAGGATCAGCACCGTGCCGGGGGTGATGGACGCCCGCAGGCGCCGCTTGTGCTCGCAGAACGGCTTCTTGCCGTGGCTCAGCAGCTTCCGGGGAACGTCCTCCGTGGGGTAGTACCTGGGCTGGGAACAGAGGACAAACATCTTGTACCACCAGCGTCTCACAGGACAGCAGCTCCTCAAAAAGCCTGTCCCCGTTTCCCTAAAGTTCAGCTTTCTGAAGGATTTCTGCTGCAGACAGTGCTTGGGAACACACGGAATGCTTTGGAATATCTTGTGTCCAGCTCTGTATTTATGAGTGCTTCCACCTCAGCACAGCAACGCACAGGACAGAGAATTCCCACCTAAATTCCCATCATTTCCCAAGAATGCTGGGTCTGTACAGGCTGAGGCTCCTTCATCACCCAGCCTGGACCAAACCACGAGCATCCCGGTGCTTTTCCATACCATTTTCCGGATTTTAACCACCCGGCTGCCTCCATTCTTGTCTCCACCCACTGGCTTAGTGATGGTGGCGCGGGGCATTTCCTTCTTCTTCTTCTCTATCTGTGTGCAAAGAACAAGGAGAACTCAGCACATTTCAAACCAAAACACAAACATGACTATTCCCCCAGTGCTTCCCCCCCCTACCTTTGTCTCTGGGGCCGTGTACTTGCGCTTGTACATGGCTTTCCTGGCGTACATGACTGAGCGGGAATACCTCCCGATGCCACGGGCCAGGACGGGGTTACGGCTGGCATGGTACTTCTTCACCCTCTTCTTCTTGTCCCCTGCTGCTTTCTGGCTTGGCTTCTGCTCCGCCGGCTTCTTCTCCCCTGCCTTCTTCTTGGCCGGCTTCTTCTTCTCAGCTGGCTTCTTCTCCGGCGCCTTCTCGCCCGCCATCTGCGGTCACAGACAGCAAGGTTTAGGGCTCGTTACAGAGCAAATAAAAACAAAAGAATCCAAACCATCTTTCCCACCTGTCTAGTAGCTGTCAGCCACCTCCTCCAGCCGTAGCTGACCAAGCCCTGCTCCCTGTGCGCCTCTACGCGACTTAAAATGCTCCTGCACGCTGGTTACAACAGCTCCAGCGCACATCCAAGCGCTCCTCGGTGGAAAGTGCGAGGACAAACAAACACATTCCGAGCCTGCAGCTGCCTCTGTCCCGGCTCGGGACTGCCCCGGCACCGCTAAGCTGCCGGGCCCTGCCCGAGCGGCCTCCCCGGTCCAGCCCCCAGCCCAGCTCCCGGGAGGCTCCGGCGCGGCCTCCGCATCCCGCCGCGGCCTGGCCCGCTCGGACCGGCGACACTCCCGCTCCTCCCCACCCCCACGCCATCCGGGCCCCCCGCCGCTCCCGGAGGCTACCGCGCCGCGCCTGTGACCGCGCTGGGTCCGCGGGCGGGCGGATGGCGGCGGATGGAGCGCGGCGGGCCCGGCGCCGACAGCGGCAGCTCCGCCATCCTCACCTTCCGGGGGAGCAAAAGGGACTCACATCCGGGTGCGCGGGCTAAGGACAGCGCGGCGTCTGACGTCAGCGCGCCGCGCGGGGCAGCACGGGACTCGTAGTCCGGGAAGGTCCGCGCTGCCCGGGGCAGCCCCGGGTCACCAGCGAGGGGGACACCAGACCCCGCGCCCGCTCCTGGGGCTGCGGGACCCCCGGCCTGGAGAGCGGCCTCGCCGCTCCGCCTCCGCTTAACCCGCGTCCGCTCGGGGCTCGGCCGGCTCCGCTCCCCGTCCCGTGCGCGGGCGAGGCTCCGGTGCCACGGCGCTCCGGTGGTGGGGGTCCCGCAGCCCCCCGGGCGGAGCGGCGGCGCGGGGCGGGGCGCGGCGCGGGGCGATGACGGCGCGGGCGGTGACGCGGGGCGGGCCGCGCCGCGCTCGCGCGCCCGAGGCCGCCGTTGTTCGCGCTCCCCGCAGCGCCCGAAGGCCGCGGCCCCGCCGGGACCCCGATGTGAGCGGCGGGTGGCGCGGGGGGGCCGGCGCACCGCGACCCGCCCGGGCCACGGGGGAAGATGACATCGCGGAGGTGAGGCGGGAGCGGCGGGAGGGCGACGGGCAGGGGCCGCTGCTTCTGGGACGCCTCCGCGCCCGCTCGCGGGGGCTGCGGGGATGGGACCGCTCCCTGCGGGCGGGAGGGACCCCCGGGGGCCGCCCCGGCAGCGCCCACCCCGGCCGTTCCCGGGGTATGTCCCGGCCCCCGGAGCCCCCTCCCGTCTGTTCCCGGGGGCTGTTCCCCCCCGGCAGCGCCCACCCCGCCCGTTCCCGGGGGGCTGCCCCCACTCCCGGATCCCTTTCCCAGGGAAACCTCCCGGGGGTGGAGGGCTCGGCTGGCCTCGAGTCTCTCCGAGTCCCGCTGGCGGCCGGAGCTGCCCCGGTGCCCCCGGTTTGGGGGGGTTCAAGCGGGTGTCCCCACGGAGCGCCGGAGCCGAGGGATGAATTGTTGGCGTGTGGGACCTGCTCGGTACCGAGGCCCAGGGTTCCTGTTCCCCCGAGGGCCACGCCGCTGATTTACCGACCCTGAAACACGACCCAGCTGCCAAACGAGTGTTCTTGAGCTCCCCACACCTGCGTTCTTATCAGTTATCAGCATTCACTCGTCATTTCAGACCCTTGTGGCACTGTTCAAGTGCCGTGACAAACAGGCGAACCCATTTCTTTGTTGTAGCTTCTCACTGCCCTTAATGTATTTTGATATTTGTCTGGTACCCGGTGTCCTTTTGGGCTCAGAGGTTTGGGTGAATGTTGGGCTTTAGAGGAATTATTGTCATAGAAAAGAGTAAAAATGTATTTATCCTTTTTTGGCAGACCTATTCTGAGCTTCACAGAATCCCAGAAGGGTTTGGGTTGGAAGGGACCATAAAGCTCATCCTATTCCATCCCCTACCATGGGCAGGGACACCTTCCACTATCCCAGGTTGCTCCAAGCCCTGTCCAACCTGGCCTGGGACACTTCCAGGGATGGGGCAGCCACAATTTCAATTTATTCACCTCTATAAGTAATACCTATTAAATTATAATTTCTCCAAGGGTAACTTGCCCTCTTTCTTCTGCTCAAGATGGTGAATCTGGATGAGCTGGTTTCAGATCATGGCTATTTATAGTTGGATTTGGGGATTTCTGGACTGCATGGAGGTTTTTGAGTCTATGTTATGTTTTCTGGGTGTCCCTGCTCACGCTGGGAACAAGGCTACAAGTTACCTTTTGGCAACATTGTGAACTTCCTCCTTGCCAGGAATAATCCTGTTACTCAGCTCAGAGCCCTGAATTGTAACTTGTGAGGGAGACTGAAAAAAAACTGGGAAATATCAACTGATGAGCCTATAAATAGGAGTAATTAAAGTACCCGTCAGCACATCCCCAGTGCTGTGGTTGTGACAGCTGAGACAGAACTGATTTCATCTCTCCTTTGCTCTTGCAAAGGTGATTAAAAAACCCAATCACTGCATGGAAAATGGTATTGATTTATTTCTTTTTGTTTGGTAAGAGGGAAATGTGCTGGCAGCGTGTGACTTAGGGAGCAGAGATCCTGCTGGTCTTTGCTGGACCATGATAACAAAAAAAAAGGGATAATTGTGGGAAAGATGTTTCCACCCTGGTTTTTTTTTTTTTCTCATCAGAAGTTTCCCTGCTTTGCTGACACCCCCTTGGTTTTGTAAATGAGCCCCTGCTATTTCACTGGTTACTTTTTTACCAACATTTCCACCTTGCTGTGAACTGATCAGGGACTGGGAAGGGTGTATTCCAAGTCCCGGAGTGGGAACTGCAGCAAGAGGGATGGTGAGGAGCCAGTTTGACCAGAGCGTGGGTTTGGGTGACTTCTGCGATTATATTCACTGCCCTTGGCTGGGGCAGCTCTGCACCTGCTCCCACCGAGATGGGGAGGGAAAGCAGGATAAAAAGCCCAAAATGCATTCCATCCCTATAAAAGGAAGCGTGAGAGCAGGTCCTGGCTGAGGGGGGGGTGTCACTGGTGAGCGCTCTGCTGTCCCCTCCCAGTTTGGAAGGGCTGCAGCCCCAAGGTTGGGAGCACAAGGGATGGCAGCACTTCAAGGAGGATCCTCCCCGCGGCCGGAACCGCTGGCAGGGATCACTGACACCC
Source organism: Pseudopodoces humilis (assembly GCF_049639895.1). Classification (NCBI taxonomy): domain Eukaryota; kingdom Metazoa; phylum Chordata; class Aves; order Passeriformes; family Paridae; genus Pseudopodoces; species Pseudopodoces humilis. Next base: position 3,760,953 of record NC_142219.1, read on the forward strand.
CCATTCTGCTATTTGGGGTGGCTGACAAATGCAGCTTCCTACTCAAAGCCAAAAATACGGAGCTGAGGGAGCAGGAGGACGAGGTGCCAGCAGAGCCAGAGTTACATAAAGTGCCAGAAAACCCTCCCAGGTGTAGCTTGGCTTTGCTGCACTTGGCTTTTGGCATCTTTGTGTGGATGTGGGAGTGAGATTTTTGGGGTTTGAACCATCTATTGTGTGTTTAACCTCTCCTTGAAATGCTGGTTAAATAACAGGTTATTTGTAGTCGCCTCTGTACCTAAATGATTATTTTTCCTTTGCTGTGGCAAATCACGTACAGCTACTTCCTTCAGGTTCAGGGTGGGATAGATATTCCATTGCAGGGCAGAAGATATTCCATTGGTTAAAGTTTATGGAATGTCAGTATAATAAATCTGGAGAACCAATCCAAACAATTTATTCTCTGTCTATTTAAACATTTTTTTGCTATTAACTCCAAAACTTACCGAGGTTTCTCTTGAATCCTGTGCATATTTAAAAAGCTTGCCAACTCTTCAAACTACACACATTTTTTATGGTTTTTTTTTGTTGTTGTTTTGTTTGTTTGTTTCTTTTCTCCTAATGGAAGTAAAATTTTGGGAGGGAAATGTGGTAAATATATGATCACCTTCTCCATGCAACCTGTTGTGGGCTGTGTTATTTAATGTTCAGTTCATCCCAGGTGCAGATGATTGTGCAGTTTCTTTTGTGAGAACTTTCCTTGACCTTTGAATAATCATTAGATAAATGTAACATTATTAATTAGTTAATTCCCATTTGCTGTGATAATTTGGAAGTATTTTTGAATGGTTTTTTCCATGTCCTGTGCATAAATTTGATATTTTCAGTCTTGTTCTTCAGTGAAAGATGGGGATTGCTCATTAGATTTTCATGGTGCAAGTAGAATATTATTAACTAGGGGAAAAAAGATTCACAAGAAGATTCGCACAATTTACTTCTGAAATTTACTTTAATTCCTGTTTGAATGACTTGCTAGAGATTTGGATTCTCTAGAATCCTGAAACTCCAGAACATTTCTGAAGAGACTGGTCTGGAGAAGGCTTTGGTGGGAATATTGACAACTTTTCAGCAGAGAAGGAATTGCTGCAACAATTGAAATAATTACCCTTAATTTAGACCTGTGCTCTCATATTTTGCTGATTTTGCAGTTCAGCCTGAAATGCTGACTGGATCAGGAAGGATCAGGAATGCTGTTCAATTTTTCTGGGTATAAAACTCCTCTCTCTGTGATGAGCCTGGCTGTGGAGTTTTTTTTGAATATATTTTGCTGTACTCTGGAAAAGCCAGAGATGGACAAAGAGAGGAGCAGGCTGAATTCTTTCAGCACACAAGAATGAGGATTTAACTCTGAAAGTCAAAGGTGATTTTTAATTGCCAAGTGCAAAGGTGACAGAGCTGAGCTTGGGGTGCTCACATCCCTTCTAAAATCCTCACCAAGTCCTTTCACACAGAACTCCTTCAGGGCTGCAGTGAAAATGGGTAAATTCCAGATAAGAGCAGAGGCAGCGGTGACACCGAGTGGCTCCAAATAAGTCTCCAAAGTCAATGCCAGAGGTGGGGACACGGAGCTGTTGGCCACAGCCCAGCCCCAGCTCTGCCTGGGCTCTGGGATAGTCATTGAGGGCAGATTGTGGGTGGCAAGGATCAATAGGAGATTCCTCTGTGGTTGTATTTAAGCGGGACAGATCCGACCCCGGCTCCACATTCCTGGGAGGAACAGCAGTGGGGTGTCCACACGGGGAGTTCCTTCCTGACCCCCTCAGCTGTGCCATAAACCATGAGGTTTTGTTCAGTTTTTAACCTTCAGAATGTTGTCAAGTGTCACTTTGGATGTTTTGTTTTATTTTTAGGTATTTTTCCTGTTTGTCTTTCAGTTTCTTTGTGTGCTGTGTTTTGCTGGAGTAAGGAAATACCGCTTCTGGTCTGTGTTTGTGTTGTGTACCTTTGATATCATTTTGATCCAGGCAGGCAGAGTGGGGATAAGTGTAATTCATGGGCTTACAAAAAATTGCAATATATAAAGTTGCAATACGAAACTAATAACAAAGAGAAAATTTATTAATTCAGGTGCAAAACTCAGTTTGGAAGCTGTCAGATTGCTCTGTGCGAGTTAACTCTGAAAACCTGCTGTTTATTTATTAACATTCTTTATTTTTAACCTCTTGTAGATGGTTTCATCCAAATATCACTGGGGTGGAGGCAGAAAACCTGCTGTTAACAAGAGGAGTGGATGGCAGCTTCCTGGCACGGCCCAGCAAAAGTAACCCAGGAGACTTCACACTCTCTGTTAGGTGAGTTTGGATCTTTCCAGTCTTGCCCCAGGCTGGCAATGATCTTAATTTGCTGCTGTCCTGTGGGGAAGGAGCTGTGGATGAACTCCTTGGAAGATGTGGAAGGATGCTGGGATCACTTTTTAGTGTTGTTCACCTTTCCCTCTTCTTTTTCTCTCATTATTCCTGAAGAGCTTCTCAAATACTTTCACCCAGCTCTAGGTGGGAGGGGAGTGAATTCTGATTTTACAGCAGGACAGAAAATGTTTAGGGCAAGCAGAAACAGGTTGATAACAGCATTCCTTTTAGCCCTTTACAAATCTATTTGATAGCCAGCTGGAATGAGCAGAGGTGTTGGGAATTAGTGATCCATCAGGAAATCCAGACTCTCCTCACAGAGGAAAAGTCAGCAAGTTTTTAAGGGCAACTGTGGCTTTTTCAGCTTCCAAAATAGGCCTTGTGTGACAGTTGTCCCCTGACACTGCGTGGTAGGGATGAGGAAAAGACAGCAAGAGGAAGTAGATAAAGGAAAAGGGAAAAGTGGGATTGGTGATAAGAGTTGTGCTGCTTGGATACTCGTGAGATAACGGGCCTTGTGGCACAAGAGGGGATTCCTGCTGGGAGCTGCTCTTCCTTCACATTAGAGACTGTGGCAGCAGGCAAAGGCAAACGTTTCCTGAGGGAGAGACCTTGGGGAGCTGGTGGGAATTCTGGAGAAAGGAGTTGAATATTCTGTGTCTCTCACCCTCCACCCTTGTGCTGGTGTGTGGAGTTCTGTGTGGCTCTGAGGGGTTTCTGGTGGGGCTCCTGAGGCTGCAGGGTTTTTGCTGCCTTCAGGGACCCCTCCAGCACAGAATTGTTTTCCTCTTCCCCCTGGCTGGTGGGCAGAGAAGCAGAGAAGCTCAGCTCTTCTGCAGCAGTTCTGTGCTGGAATTGAGTATGGATTTCTCCACCTCAGGCATCACCAAATATAAAAGTATAAATATAAAATTGATTGATTGATCAGCTGACTTGAGAAGGTTGTTTTTTTTTTGTCCTGTCTTTCAAATCTTAGACGAACTGGAGCTGTCACCCACATCAAGATCCAGAACACAGGTGACTACTATGACCTCTATGGGGGAGAGAAGTTTGCCACGCTGGCTGAGCTGGTCCAGTATTACATGGAACACCATGGGCAGCTCAAGGAGAAGAATGGAGATGTCATAGAGCTGAAATATCCCCTCAACTGCGCTGATCCCACGTCAGAAAGGTCAGAGAAGTGGTGGAACCTCAGTGTCCTTGTGCTTCTTCTTAATAAATTGTTTTTATCCCTCCTGACACTCAGCCTCCATCTGGGAAAAGGGGGGGGGGCACAACCTTGGGTTCGTTTCAGGGAGGTTCCTTGCAAAATAGCTGAATAAATGTGGTTAAAGGTGAAGCAATCCAAGCTTCAGAACCTGTTCCCTTCAGCATTCTTCCCTGAAAAAGAGGGCATAATTCCCTTTATTTTTACTGGGAGAATGTTTAATTGGAGAAGTTCTCCTGATGCTGTTGTTGCTACAAGGAATTCCCAGGGATATTTCTGGGCATAACTTTTTGTGCTTTTCATAGCAGTGGGTAGAAAGTGAAGGCTGTATAAATCCTCAGATTTCTCAAACTCCTGTTTTTAGGAGCATGGTTAATAGGGAGAGTTTGAGACTCTGGATTTGAGGAAATGTCAGGGGTCAGAACTAAACCAGCAGATTCCTAGAAGTGAAAAAATGAGGAAAAATATTCAAACAAGTTCTCTCACTCCTCAGAATGCCTTTACAGAGGTGGGGAGGATCTGTGCTTTTTTGGCCCTATTTCCTGAAGAACTGAGATTGCTGGGATTATCCTCTCCAGTTCCTGGTGGGATAAAAGGGAGAGGTCTCAAAAGTATGAAGTTTTCACATGTTTATCAGGACAGTTTGATGAAGGAAATAAAAGAAGAATGAATGCCTTGACTGAGGGGAAGGCTGGAGTGTAACCTGGTGTTTACTGGAATCCTTTGGGATTGTTGTGAAGGATCCAAATCAAAGCTTCACTGGAAGCTTGTAGGAAACTCCGTGGAAGTGCTTTGAAGCGTTTCTGTCCTCACTGGTGTGCACCTGGACACTTCTAAGCCTTATTTTATTTATTATTTTTACCACCTGAGGTTTTTCCCTAGGCCTGACCGAACAGAAAGATTCAATTTCATAATAAATACCTGGAACGAGCGGATCCAGCTGGAATGCTAAGCAGGGTGTCTCCCTTTATTGGCACTTCATTTCCAGGTGGTTTCACGGGCATCTCTCTGGGAGAGAAGCTGAGAAACTCTTGACAGAGAAAGGAAAACACGGGAGTTTCCTGGTGCGGGAGAGCCAGAGCCACCCCGGGGACTTTGTCCTGTCCGTGAGGACGGGGGATGACAAAGGAGAGAGCAACGATGGCAAATCCAAAGTGACACACGTCATGATCCACTGCCAGGTAGGAAAAGCAGGGAATCCATGGGCCCAGGAGCTCTGGATACATTCCTCTTTTCCCTGGGGCTGCTGCAGGTCATCCCTTTGATCAAAATGACTCCTTTGTCGGCATCAAAATTCCAAATTTTTTTGGGGGGACTGCTCCTGTCAGGGCCTTCTGGCTCAAATCACACTTTGCTGTGCTCAGGGAGCCTTTGGAGTCTCCTGGATGGATTCTATCAAGATAGGAGTGGTTGGATAAATGGAGATCCATCCACAGGTGTCTCTCTCCTGCCAGTTCAGGCAGTGACACCTGGTAGATGATCAACAGTCTGTGAAAATGAGTGTTCACTCCAAGGAATGCCCTGAAATCTAGATCTTCTATTTAGTATGAGGTAGTTCTTCACTGAAATATTATTACAGTTTTGATAGTTAATCTCTCTCCATGGCCTGCAATTTAAAAAATAATCATGGGTAAAAAACCACAAGAAACCATGTTTTTTTGTTATTTTCTTTTACTTCTGTTGTGCCCGAAGGCAGTTCAATGACTATATTGTATAAAAACACATAAAATGCAGTAACAGAAGTAGTTTGGAGGTAGAGATGACCCACTGGGACTGTAAATGTTGAATTACAAGATTATGTTTATTTTTTCAAGAAAACCTCTCTGATTTGCAGTTAGCATTTATGCCTTTGAGGAAAATAATTTGGTATAGCTTCCTTAAAATCGGGATGGTTCCAGGCAGTATGAGCCTTTCAGGACCCAATCACACACTCAGTTTTGGAAATCAATTCAAATCCCTAATTCCTGCATTCTCATCCTGTAGCTCCAGAGCTGCCTGAAAACCCCGGTTCAGAGGGAATCAGCTCTCTAAAAAAGCAGATAAACCGATTTTCAAAGGAGATGGCAAAAAAGGGGGATGTCCTGCAGTGTGCCTTTCTGTTTATTAAAGTTCTATCCTTCAGCAGAAGGATTTCAGCTGAGCCTTCTACACAGAGTTTTAGAGGTTATTTCTGGTGCAAGGCACAGCCTGGAGCTGCGGTGGTGGGAAGTGCATTTATTTTGAGGAGCATTTGTCTCTCCAGGATCTCAAATACGACGTTGGAGGAGGGGAGAAGTTTGACTCTCTGACAGATCTGGTGGAGCATTACAAGAAGAACCCCATGGTGGAGACTTTGGGCACCGTGTTACAACTCAAACAGGTGAGGAGGAGAGGCCACCCCTGAGCTCCTCCAGGATATCTTGTTGAAATGCAGCTTTTCCATGCGTTCTGCAAGATTTTTCTTCTTTTCTGAGGCAAAAAACGAGGAGTTGAACTGCATGAAATGGATGACAAAGTCGTTTAAATGGGAATAATTTTTGTTAGGCTTGTGAAGGGATAGAGTGTTGTCTCTGATGTGCAGAATTTCCTGGTGTCACCCTGATCTGTAGGAATTGCAGGGCAGGTCCAGAAATGAGACAATTTAACGCATTAAATAAAAACCATGAGACTTTAAAAGCAGTTTTTAAATTCTTAAATTCTCCCTTCCTCACTGTCCTTCGCTTGAATTCCAAAACTCCGACTTCCAAAACGATGCCTGGATCCTAAAATTCCCCTTAAAATATCCTCACCTCAGGGGATTTGTGTTTGAATTGTCTTTCCATGGCTGTCATTTGCTAACCCCGTGCTGGGCTCTGTCTCTCAGCCCCTGAACACCACCAGGATTAACGCTGCCGAGATCGAGAGCCGAGTGAGGGAGCTCAGCAAACTGGCAGAGACCACGGATAAAGTCAAGCAGGGCTTCTGGGAAGAGTTTGAGGTAATTCCTTACATTCCAAGTAGTGCTTCCTCCAGCGTTTCCTCCAGTGTTCAGTCTCACACTGCTAAACTCACATTGGGTTCTGCCTTCCTGGCGTTTCCTCCTCTCCGTCACTTCAGGTCCCAGTTTTTGCTCCCATTTCCAGGGTTTAAGTTTTGCCAGCTCCACTCTTGTGGCTTGAAATATTTGCCTTTTTTTTCCTGATTGTGAGTGCTTTTTATCCAGTCCCTGGCACAATCCCTCCTGGATATCCCCACCCCACCGTGAGGGAGCCTCATGTTCTCCTGTGTTTGTCCCACCAGGACAATCCTTCAAATTCCTTCTGCTGTTTGGGAAATTGGGAACCATTTCTTTAGGGAAACTTCCATTTCTCAGTCTGTCCATTGTCCTTGTCCTTGTGGCTTTTTGATACTTGTTTTTGGGGCTCTTTGGGCCATTGGGAAGTGGTAGAAAGCTCTGGGATGAAGCAACGTGGATTATATGCATTCCTCGGACTTCTGGAGATTTATTTTTGGTTTGTTTTGGTGTTTCATTTCTCTCTGCAGGCAAAATTCCAATTTTCTGCCAGGCAGAGCGTGTAGGGACAGGACAGGGGGAATGGCTTCAAACTAGAAGAGGTTTAGATGGGGTATTGGGAAGAAATCCTTCCAGAATTTGGAAGAAACTCTTTCCAGAGAAGCTGTGGGTGCCCCATCCCTGGAAGCGCTCAAGGCCAGATTGGATGTGGCTTGGAGCAATCTGGGATGGTGGAATGATTTGGGTTATGAGTGACCTTAAATCCCATCCCACCCCCTGCCATGGGCAGGGACACTTTCCACTCTCCCAGGTTGCTCCAAGCCCCGTCCAACCTGTCCTGGAACACTCCAGGCTGGATATAATGGCCTGGTTTATACCTCACACACACATAACCACCAGTGGAGTCTGGAATTCCACCGGCAGATGGCAACAGGAAACTGGGAAGTGCTCAGGGAGCTCCTGAGAGAGGCTGGTTTGAGAAACTTCCTGAATAGCGATGGATTTGCAAAGTGACCATCCTTGGAGAAAGCCTCTTTGATCAGAAATACCCATTAGCTAAATGTACTGTCCAGTGTGCTCTGATTATTGCCAGGAGAAGGAAAATTAATCCATGAAAAGTGAAGGAATTAGCACAGAGGTGTGTGAGGGGAATATCAGATAGTGAAGTCGTGGCATGGGGAAATGATAAAATGAGGATTAAGCTTTCTCCTTTCTCTTTCCAGAGAGAGGGGACAGTCCTTGATCCAGGGCTGCTGAATGGCCAGAATTCCATCTGGGGAGGGAAGGAAGTCAGCAGAGGTCGTGTGTGTAGGAAGGGATTGTTGGTTTGGCAAAATGTAACTGAGCTATTAATTCACAGTTCTTTCCTGACCTCTGGTACACGTTTGAAGAAATTTTTCTTGGAGTGGCTTTCTCAGTGTGGCATTAGAAGCAAAGTGTTTTCCTTGCAGAAGGAAAAGTCTAGCAGGAAAAGCAAATAAAGGAAGGATTTTACCTGTGGGACATTGCACTCCTTTTTCCCCCTTTGCTGCTGCCAGTGAGGTCAGCACTAACCCTCTTTTTTTTTTTGGGAATGAAGCCCTCTCCTAGCAGTTTTAGTGCCCTGCTTTTCCACTCCCCTCAGGGAAGCTCCAGCTGTCCCCCATGGTGGCAGGAGTGGGGAACACACTCCAGGCTGTCCATGGATCCCTGTCTGTGCTGCTCAGGAGCTGCCAGCCCAGATGGTGAATTTAAATTACTTGTCTCCAGGCAGGAGCAAGCCTCTTGTCCCAGGAACCACCAGACAGGAATGCTGACAGTCCTTGAAATGTTTTTCCTTCTGAAAAATGGTTATTTCTGAGCTTAGTGCTGGGATGTTGCGGTGAAGTCGAGGAGGATATTCCAGATTTATGGCTGTGCTGTTCCTGCTCTGAATGGGCTTGTTGGGAGTCGCTGCTGCTGCTGCTGGATCTCTCCTCAGGGATGCTCCAAGCAATAATAATTAACTCTAGGAAGGAAGATGTGGTTTCCACACACTTAATTGCTTCAATTCGTTAACTTGCTGGGAAAGTTTAGCTGTCAGTCGTTTTGCCTGGAATTCCACAGGCAAGGCTTTGGGGGCTGTTTTCTGTCCTTTGTGACAAGCTTGGAACTTTGCATCTCTTACATTTCTTTTGCTTTGCCTGGCTTTAGGATGAGCCTAGGTCATTATCCAAGGTCATTAAGTGAGGGAGTATCAGGCTGAGACAGGAGTGAGCAAATGTGCCAGTAAATAAAAGCAAGAGTCTGGAGGGTGGGAATGACCAGGGGAGCAGCTTCCAGAGCCTGAATGTTCCTTTTAGTGGGGCCAGAACTGCTTTGGAGATGAAAACTTGGAGCAGAGCATTGGGATCCTGGTGCCTCCAGCTCCAGGGAGATTTGGGAGTGGGGAGATTTGCCATGAAACAGCGTGGCTGTGAAAATATTGAATTGCTGCTGTCCCTGGGACATTGCGTTCCAGAGAGTCCCCACTCCGAGCTGTTCCTTCCCTGGCATAATTTATGGATAATCCATTTGTAGTCTCCTAATGCCCCTCTTCTCCTTTTTCTCTGGGAGAAGGGGTTGCTGTGAGAATGGACCAGTCCATCCTGCTTCTCTTGAGCCCTCCTGTCTGTGCTTTCCCCTCAGACCTTGCAGCAGCAGGAATGCAAACTCCTCTACAGCCGCAAGGAAGGGCAGCGCCAGGAAAACAAGAACAAAAATAGATACAAAAACATTTTACCCTGTAAGTATCGATCCTGCGTTGCCATTTAATGTTACTCTGCTTTATTTTCCTCATTAATACAGGGTTAATTAAGTACCAATGGGTTCTTTGGCTTCTCTTTAATGGTAGTTTCCCCTCTTATCAGGATTATGCTGTGATTTCCAATTTAGGTTCACGTATTTGCACTTTGTAGATATTTGTAATATTGTTTTTTATCTTCAGCTTTCATTTAAAAGCCTCATATCCCTCAACTGTTACTCAACAGGCTGGAATGCTTAAATTTAAGAGGATTAATTTGGGGGACAGAACTGCAACGTGCAAATCCCAAGGCTTTGCCTTGACTTAGTGTTTGAGTTTTCCCTGTGTTCCTGAATTCCCAGGACATGGACATGTTTTGGTCACTGCCCCTTGTTTAAAGGAAGCAAAAGAGGCAATTTGGAATATTCTGATCACTGATTTACTAAGTTTGATAATTAATTAATAGCTGCTTCGTGTTCACAGCTGTAGAATGCAAGTGCTTGACATCCATGTGTGTTTTTGCAGTTGATCACACCAGAGTTGTTCTCCACGATGGTGATCCCAATGAACCCGTTTCAGACTACATCAATGCTAATATTATCATGGTGAGTGTATTCCCACCTCCTCTTCCCAAAATCCAGGGGAATCTTGTCACCATTTGTTAAACTGCTGTTTTTCCCCTCACCCTCTAGCCTGAGTTTGAAACCAAGTGCAACAACTCGAAGCCAAAAAAAAGTTACATCGCTACCCAAGGCTGCCTGCAGAACACGGTGAATGATTTCTGGAGGATGGTGTTCCAGGAGAATTCCCGAGTTATTGTCATGACCACGAAAGAAGTGGAAAGAGGAAAGGTAAAACCAAACCCCAGCTGGCCTTGGGAGGGGTCCTGACATTTGAGTCTGTCCCCAAATGGGAATTTGGGGAGGGACAGATCCCTGTCACATCGAGCCTCCATTTCATAAGGTTTGCCTGCTGAAATTTTAGCTGCTGAATGGGAATCTCTGTGTTTCAAACTTTGGGAAGGAGGCTCTGGGATGGGAGATGTGGCCAAGCAGGAATTCTGGGTGCTTGAAGGGAAAAATTCCCTGCTCCTGGAGGAAAAGTCTTACCATTTATTTTAGATCATCAAGCCTCCCCTAAAAACAGCAGAATTCTGGGATTTTATTATTACAAGACTGAGCACAGAGGTGTTGCTTCTTACCTGGGAACTGCTCTGGCAGGATTTAATGCTCCCAAAGAGGAATTTTCCCTGCGATGGTGTATCCCAAAAATCTCCATTTACCTTTGGAGTACGGGGATCTTGTCTTGCTTCCTGGCCTCTGGCAAACCTGGAGATATTTTAGTTGGTTTCTGGTTTCTAATGTCACAAGGCAGGAAAGAATAGGAATAATTAAACACTGATATCCTGGCAACAGCCACACACAGCTTCCTGGAGATTCTATGGATTTCTCTTTGGAATTTGTTGCTTCTGATCTTTTTTTCTGTTTGATAAACACTTTCTTTTCTCCTTTTCATTTTAAGTTTCTCTGCTTCTCCCACACACTATCGTCCACCTTTTAACCTTTTTCCATATTCCCATGATCTGTTTCTGAAGGGAAAGCTGTTGCCTTTTTAAGGGGAGCATCGCTCATGGGGAAAAAAATCCAATTAAAAGCCTAAGTTTTTCTGTGGGTGACTGATGACTGCAGGGGTTCCTCACCCCCAGGAACTCTGTGTGTGTGGACTGAAGACAAATAAAAGAAGATTTTACAGGATTCTCTCCCTAACTGAGAGCATCCACTGGTGCTGTTTGTTGGAGCCATTAGAATGTGTCTTGTGGGGTGTTTTTTTTGAGTCTTTGTGTTGTGGATCTTTTTTCAGTCTTGGTAAAGTTCTGCCACTTCATCACCCTGATAAAGGGACAGGATTTGTGTTTCCTTCCTGAGAATTCACTGAAGGAGGGAGAAGCTCCCCCTTCCCAGTGACAATCTTTGTTTTGGAAGAGGAGAAATAAATCATGAGTTGACTCGAATGCACCTTTCTTCCTTCAAGTTATTTATTCTTTTTTTTAAGAGCCTCCTGAACAGCCTCTGCTTCTTAAAGAATTGCAAGTACCAGTCCTGACAGCAAATCAAAGCTGTTTTATCTCAGGCCAAGCTGTTTGCAGACCTGCAGGAAGGAGAGAACCCAGAGCTGCCTCTGAGAGCTCATAGCCTGAGGAAGGGAGGAACTGTGGAACATCCCAGCCCTGCATCGAGTCCTGGATGCGCTTTAAAGTGCAGAAGCAGCAAATCCTTAGAAATGAAAAGAGTTTCGGGGTTTTGGAGGCAGTTCAGCAACCCTTCCAGCAGAGTAAAGCTTATTTTAACATAATGTTGCTGTTCAGACTTGCTCTACAAACTGCTCAGAGCTCTGCATTGAAAACTGCAAGTTATTTCTGCTGGTACCCCTCAAAATCAGTGTATTTGCTGCAGTTTCAGTGTATTTGCTGCAGTTTCTCCCCTTGTGACAGGGAAAGAAGAGCAAAAATAGCAGAAAAGCATCTTGTTGCCTACATGGGCATGTGTTCAGCCATCTCACTCTGCCTTGGGCTGGCAGAAGGAGCTTCCCTGTGCCGGGTTTTTTTCCTGAATATTCAGAATAACTGCAAATAGACCCTATTGCTCTGTAGGACGTGGTGCTTGATCTGTGTTTGCTCTTGCTAGAAGCTGTTCCTACAATAATTCCTGCTTTGATGCTGCGTTCCCAGGAGTTGACCTTTCCTGACCTGTCACAGGAGCCAAATCCAAGTGCTGACAGGTGAATCCATTCCTCAGTGGATGGAATTTATCCCTGGGCAAAGATAATCTCGATGGAGAAGCAGCACACCAAAAACTCTGCATTTTAGAAGCTGCAGACCCATGAACTGCTCCCTTTGCAGGAGCCTGAACGCTCTTTGGTGAAGGAACCGGAGCTGTGTCAGCCCTTCCTGCTGCAAGCCATGGAAAAGCAAGCATCCAAGTTTTATTTCCACTGGAAATGATTTATACCCTTGATCTTTACTTTTTGTAGGGTTTGGGCTGTGGAACAGCCTGTGGGGCTGGAATTCTGCTGGAATTCTGTATTTTGAGACCCGTGGCTGGGGGTGAAAAAAGCAGGATTTTAATCTCCAGGTTTTGAAACTATCCAGGCACAAAAATCCCAAAAGGTGCTAAGAAAAGAGGTGGCCTGTACCTGTCTGAAATGATCCAGTGGTTGTTATGGAGAGGAGAAACTTCTCATTAAAATATTCTTTAACCTCATCAGCTGATTGTCCTCTGTGGACTCTGAAAGCTGCAGGGTTGTGTTAACCAGTTTGCAAAGCAGCCTCTTTTTTTTTCCCTGCCTGATTATTCCTTTTTGTTGTTTCTGGTTTTTTGTTGGTTTTTTTTTGGTTTGTTTGTTGTTTTGTTTTTGTTTTTTGTTGGGTTTTTTTTTGTTGTTGTTCTTTATATATTTTGCAATCTTGCAGAGTAAGTGTGTCAAGTACTGGCCTGATGAATATTCCCTGAAGGAATACGGAGTGATGCGTGTCCGGAATGTGAAGGAGAGTGCAGCACACGATTACACCCTGAGAGAGCTGAAACTTTCCAAAGTTGGCCAGGTGAGTACAAGAGGAAATCTGTCCTTTTTTATTTTTTGTGGATCACCAAAGGAAAAACAGCAGGATTAGCCCATTTCTCTGGAATCAATAAAAGCACTCGGAGATGAATAAATGGAGCCCTGTGTTTCTTTGAAGCTCCACGTTTAGTTCCATCCATCTTTCTCTTTGCCCTTGGGATAATTGAAGATTCTCCTACCTAAGCAGCTTTTGGCAGGAGAGGAGCTGCTGCAGAGCTTGCAGGGAATCTGGGAGGAGGAATAATGCTTTTAACTGGGGACACTTCAATCCAGCCAGGCATTTACTCCCTCAGGGAAACATTTGCATTGTGTGGGTCCAGGGTGTGGAAAATTCACTTAAGGGAAGGGATAAAAAAGGTGAGAAAGCAGCGTGGAAATGGCAGCTTCTGTCAAGGAACAGTTTGGATCAGGGAGGAGAAGCAAATCAGGGGATTCAGTGACTGATGTTCCCTGGCTGTTCCCTCCTTGTGGGTGCTGTGCTCAGGTTGGATTTGGGATGTGCCCCCTCCCCACGGGACCCAGCCCCATAAGGAGCTGGATTTGAGCCGGAGGGTTTTGTTTCCTGCAGGGGAACACGGAGAGGACGGTGTGGCAGTACCACTTCCGGACCTGGCCCGACCACGGCGTTCCCAGCGATCCCGGGGGTGTCCTGGATTTCCTGGAGGAGGTGCACCACAAGCAGGAGAGCATTCCTGATGCAGGACCTGTCGTGGTGCACTGCAGGTGAGGGGGTGGCCTGGGCTCCTCCTGCCACTCCTCCTTTTGGCCCAGGGAGCTGAGACCTTTCAAAAGGACAACTTTTCCTGGGAATTGCTCAGAATTCCCCATTTTCTGTCTGTACAATGTCACATTCTGGGTGAGTGGCACAGAGTCCCTCCCCTTGGGAAGGGATTTCAGAGTGTGAATCTTTGTATAAATGAAAATTTCTGCTGTTAGATGAAAAGATGGGACCAGTCCTGGCTGGAGCATTTCAAGTGCAGGATCATGGGAATTCTGGCATCTCACCCCACCTGTGAGGGCTCTGTCCTTTTTGGGTGTTCTCAGCTTGTAAATGAGATGCTTTTTAGGCAAGGAAATATTAGATCTGACCTTATGGGTTGTTTTTTTTTTTGTAATTGAGGGATA